>NC_137584.1:57565423-58190423 GCF_963210335.1 Falco punctatus
CTTTTGCCATGAAAAATGGAAACTACCTACTGTTATCTTACCATGCAATCCTAAAGTTGGCAAATCTTGTTATTGCTTGTGGTATTATCCAATGTTTTAGTAAGTCTTTTGCTGTGTTACTTTACTTTATGCTGTCCTGCTGGTTTACAGTCAAAGTAGTTGCCAGGTGAAGCTGAAATCTATTATTTCTTATTCCTATGCTGACTAATTAGTCTTTTGTTTCCTTGTATCAGAAAGTCACAGACGCAGTGAGTTTAAAGCTAATCAATTACTATACGTGTATTGCATGCAATCAAACAGAAACATTTAGCATGCTCACTTTCTGATCTAGCAAAGCTCTGGGCTTGTAGAGCTCCCATTAGCTTAAAGGCAGAGTACTGCATAGGTGTGTACAAATTTAAAGCAAACTAATTAGTATTTTCTCTAAACGAATAACAATGGTAGTTAAATTGGACATTTCAGGGCTTGATCATGCAGAACTCCTACTGAAGTCAATGGGAGGTGGGCTTTTGGTCCCTCCACAAGCATAGTCTGATTCACTATTTATTTTGTTGAAACTTTGGACTTGCTATTCCATTAATTGACTGTTCTCTTTGTCTTTGTATTTACTTTCCCAGATGTTCCAGCCTATCATTTTACTTATTCTCATCCTTGTATTATTTTCATCTCTTTCCTACACAACAATATTTAAACTTGTCTTCCTTTTTACACTGTTTTTTGTACTGTAAGCCATTCATCATTTACTGTTCATTGTAGTATTATTTTCAGTTTGTTTATTTTGTCCACCCTCCAAGATAAGAAGTGCAAGAGACATAGTTTCTGTAATAGCCACTGCTGTAAAAACACTGAAGACTACTTGTTTGCCAAAACCAAAACAAAACCAAAAAAACCTGCAAAAAGCATACCAAAAAGTCAACCGGTTGAATAGAAAACCCACTCACCATGTTCTTCCAGGTAAGCAGAGAACTATTTTTCACTTTGTCTGGTTTTATCATTTTTGAAGAAAAATTTCCCGAGTGACTGGAACCGATTTACTATTCATTAATTTGCACTAAATCAGAAGCAAAGCAGAATTATGCAGAGTGGGTGTGAGGAGTATGTTCCTTTCCTCTTCCCACTCCCAGAAAAAGAATGTGTTCTAGCCACATAGGAATACTATAACCACATTCAATTTGTCTTCTGCAATTGTATGTCGCAGCTTGTATATATTTTGCATGATTGTAATGATAATGCTTTTCAGCACTGTATTATGTGGATTAGACACCATGGAGGGGACAAAATCAGAATGGTTGGTATATAGAGCACTATATCTGGAAATGTGGGCAAGAAGCTGGAGCCCCTGGGAATGAGGTGTACAAGGAGGAGGTATCAGCGTAGGCAAGGAGTCTTCTGAGAGATGTAGGCTGGCTGGATTCTTTCTGTGCTCTGGAAAAATGGCCATGCTGCATTCTGACTTGAATTTTAGAGAGTGATGCTAGTCACCTTGTCTGATGTCAAATATCTTTTCTTAACAACCGAGTTTATTAGATAACATCTTCCAGTCTGTAGCCACCAGGGCTCTGGATTCTCTCTTCAGATTTCAGAATGAGTTTTGAATGACTCTTGGCTTGCTGAGTGACCCCTGTCTAACCATGCCGTTGGTAGTGAGTGACCGTAGGTGAGGGAAGCTTGTGTCCATAGGTGTGCATCAATAGTCGCTGAATATTCCTGTCATGCCTACTAGAGGATGCACTGAGAACACAGGCGACTCAAGATCTTTCTATCACACTGAACATAGGCAGCTCCTACAAACAGTAGATCTTCCACTATGAAAAACTCATCTGAAATGCCCAGTGGAGCTCAGTTTTCTTTTCTGTTTTATTCAACCCATGCTGAAATCACTGAGTCTCACAAATGTGAATATTCCAAAGGTGATAATTTACAAATAAGTGTATTAATGACATTTTTTGTGCAGGTACCATGATAAAAAAATGTAGTAATACATTCTGTTTTGAGAGAAACACCTCAGAGGGAAGTAAAGGTTGGGCAATAAAATTTATTTCATGAGGATGAAAAAAATAGTAAACTCACAACATTTAGTATTAAACCTTGTTTTTCTAGCTTCCTCTCACCAAACTCTGCAGGTGTAGTTTGGTGATAAATTAACCTTGATAAATTAAATCACTTAACCTTCATTTAATCCAAATACTTATTCCTACCAGGGGATGTTGTCATCTATACTTATTTTGTAGCTAGCAAGATATGTCTAAAGGAAATGATAACCAATATATTTGAGATTAGTAGATAGCCTTGGTGTCCCGATTAAGGAGAAAGTCAGGCCCAAAGTAATTCTGAGGAGTTTCTAAGCTGCTCTAATTTACACTCAGTTGCCTAAAAGTTAAGTTCCATATGTTAGGAACTATTATGGCAAGATATGGTCAAACATATAATCCCTTCACAGTGAATTTCTGTAACTATAAAGACAATTCTCAAATCACTGGGAAAAGACCCTTTTGCTGCTTTTCTCTTGGCAACTGTTGTAAGAATTTTTTCAGCACCTGCTAGAGAAATTCTTTTTTTTTCTCCCATGGATTTGCATTTTAGACATTAATAGTGTAATAATTCAAGGCTTAAACCTGTCATTTCAAATCTTAGTACGAGACTGACTTTTTGAGTTTCTTTCTGTTTTATTGTCTCCCTTGGGGGAAGAAAAGATCATTTGCATTTTCTTAAATGTTATTGGCTCAATCCCATAACAGAGAAAAAATCGTAAGTAAATCTAATCTGAAGTTCTGGGCTTTCAGATCTTAACCCACACTTGTTTATACCTTTCTCAGCCTTGTATGTAGTAAAGATAAGTAGAGAGGGTTTGATTTACACTGTGTGTATCAGTAACAGTATAGTAACAGTTACTGCATCAGTAACACTGAATTCATACATTGAATACATCTTGGAAGTAACTGGCAAAGATTTGGAGCTTAGAAATCAGAAAAGGTGTGGATGAACCTCTTGAGACAAAAGGTGGAGCCAACCTCTGCACAGGACTGGAAATTATAACCCCATTGATTACTCTCTGTTTTTTCTTGCATATAGCTGGAGGTTTCCTCATCCTGATTCTGTCGAGCATCAACAAAGCAAACCAAAGCTGAGACCTTTTGGGACATTTAGGGAGTTATTACACAGGCTACGATCTGAAATTAAAGGATACTGAAGTGTACAAAATCATTTTAGAAGCTTCACACAGTCTCTGAATCTGTGATGAGCAAGGAGAATGGTGAGGACCCCTGCAAACCTCAGTACAGAGAAAGCTCTGTGAGAAATGAGATGTGTTTTTCATGTCTTGCATTTGGGGACATGAAAGGGAGTGATTGGAGCTGCTTATCTGTTTGGCACCAGATATTGCAGAGAAGTTCACAGCCTTCCATTTTTCACTATTTTAAAAGCTGCTGAGAAAGCTAGCAAAATCAAAAGTGACATCTATCCATAGCCAAAAGATAACCTTTAGCCAAAGAAATTAGATTTCCATGCCTTGCTAAATTGAAATAGCTTGGTCTCACAAAGAAATGCAATGATTATATTTGCCAAGAAAGGAAGCACATTCTCCCTGCTCAGTTACTGGCCTGGTGGGCAAAGTCCACCTCACAGGTGTGTGAGTAAATGCAGCTGAACATGTCCACATCCTCTGTCAGGAGTGCGTGGGAGTCGGGCAGGGCAGACACAGACAGAACACAGCTGATCCACTAGATTCTGTCTGCCGCATAGCTTGTAATTCTGAAGAACGATAATATGAAAAATACAATATTTTGCTTTTACGTGGCAACAAGATGGATATGCCAGGTTACTTATCAGTTCCAATCTCTGTTATACTGATAGCAGATTCACAGTACCCATTTTGGAATATTCTGGGGTAATATTAATATTCTGGCAAAAATGTCATTGAATTTGAACACCAAGATTCCCTTAATTTCACATTTCTCTGAAAGTTTAAGTTTGTTTCCTGTGTTCCCAAGGAATTCATTCCATGTTCTTTCAGAAAGAACAGATCTTGCATCTATAGATCTAATTCTGACATATTTACACTTGTGTAAATCGGCAGTAACTCCAATGAATTTCTATGTAATTTAGAAAAATAGATGCATTTTTTCATTTAATGCAACCAGATACATCCAACAAAATTTCCTACCTGTATAGAGTTGGCTCTGAATGCCCTGACAAAATACCTCTACAAATATTTTCTTTACCGTTACAGAACACTTCCCACGATACTAGAATGATCATCTTCTCTAGGATCAGAGATAAATCTTTCTACTAAACATATCCATGCCTGAAGCTCCAGTTAGAGATAGAATAAGTGTCTGCTGACATGTGTCATCAGTGTTTCAGAATCAAAACTAGAATAGAGCAGGTGCAGAAATATACCTGGCAGTCGGAAAATAGAAAATTGCCAAAAACATGGCTGTCTAAATATGTGTTATAAAAAAAGATGAACTGCAAATGAACTTTGGGAGTTGTTTACAAAAACAAGCAGAGCTTTAGGATATTAGATGCCCTTCCCCTTAATCACCCCAGAATTTGATAGGTGAGTAGGAGACTTCTAAAGGCATCAGTATCAGGGACATAATTCCCATTGGCTTACATTTCTGTCTCTGATTTAATGCCAGGGGAAGTGATATTCAAACTCAACTTTTGCCATTACCCATGCAGTTGCCTATGGGGAAAATTACAGTGGCTCTATTTAAAGTAAACATCTAAAGTATCTGCCACCGATTTCCAATGTAACCTTGGAGAAGTGACATGACATAACACTTTGTTGACTCTGTTTCTCCACTAAGTTATATACTATTGCAGAAGTGCACAATAGTAAGAGGAGGCAGAATTTGTATTGCCTTCTGCCCGTTTCTCAATTTATATATCCGCCTCTGAGATGTATTTGCCAGGATTATCAAGGTGTACATCATTCAGGAATCTGATGTTGTGGTTTGGTTGATTACAGGGGCGGCAGTGCTGTTCTTCCTTTTTGTTACCAGATTTCTGTGGGCACAGCAAAATGGCTGTGCCATAACCAAGCTAGTACAGCAGAACTGAAGATGCTCTAATATGGTCTTGAGCACAGACTATTAACCAGAATACACACTACCCTGAGTGTATAATCAGATTGTAGCCCATGCTGAAACTTATACTCCTTTGTCTTCAGTCTTGCATGATGAAGAGAGAGTCAGTGGAGGGCTTGTTTAAAATGCCCTTGCACCTTTCTTGTTGAGGTGCTGACTTTTGACACAAGCAGAGCTGATACCAGGTATGGACAAAGTACACTTTGCCTGTGGAAGCAGTGTGTCAGATGTAGTAAACCTACAATAGCCTTCCTGTTTATTTTGCCTGGGCCAGAGGCTAGAAAGCCACATTTGCTGCTTTGTCTGCTACTGTTGGAGGAGGAACAGTCTCTGATGGATAATTTTTTTTCCTACTGCTACACTTAAGGGTGTCTGGAACAATGACCCCAGGTTTTTAGAGCTCTCTTTATGCTTTCTTTGTCCCAATTTTTCTCTGCCTTTCCTGTATTAGAATGAGTTTAACGTGGCCTTTTGACCTAAGAGTGGGGTCCCATTCTTCTCTCCTAATGTGAGCCCCTCAGTCTCACACGTTTTTGATTCCTTACATTAGCAGAAAAGTAAGATTTTGACTGCGTAAAAACTCTTCCCTGAAATTTAGTCCATTGTTTTCTTTAATTTTACTTTGTTTTACTTCAAAGAGTTTACATAACAAGATGAGGGGCATTGAGTTAGCAACATTAAAGACACAAGAATAATATAGCCTGTGCTGATGGATAAGAGTAAAAAAGCATAGGTCTTTAGAGTCTGTCTTCATCAGCAGCAGCGCAGCTGCGCTGGCTTTGGAGAGGAGGCACCACTGTGGCACCCAGCCCCCAGCTGTGGGGTCAGTTCTGCTCCTGGGCACTCAGGCTTTGCTCCCAGCCACGTCAGCTCACATGTTGGGATGTAACCTCCCAAAAGAAAGTCACACTGTTGCTTTATTTTTAAATCCTTAGAGTTTAGAGACTGGGATTTTCTTCAGGGACGTTCAGTCGTGTACTTGGGCATCTTTGTTCAATTTTTAGATCATCTTTGAAATTTTCACAAATAGCCCAATTCCCATTATTTATGTTACATGGGAGCAGAATAACCACCCCAGTAATGTATCCACTGAGACTTACAGTTAGACCATATAAGGCAAAAAAATGTATTTTCCCTGAAACCTGCTTTGGTATTTACTATAAAATGCACCCAGAGCTAAAATCTTTATGCTGTGCATGGATTTTATCACATAAAACCCAATTGTTTTAAAGAGGAGAGTGCTGAGTAAGCAAAGCATGTGTGAATCTTCATATCATGTTCTTCGTCCCATTGATCCTCTTGTCATCAGCTGCTTGCCCACAAAAATATACATCACTCCTGCTTAGTGCATTTGAAGATGCCCATCTGATAGCAGAGTTTGTCCAAGTACTTTGTGGCCCTTCCTCAGGTACAGGTATGGACAAGTGTTCCCTGAAATGTGAATTTTCTTGACTATGAGTGCTCTAAATCACTGTTCACAGACACGTCCAGGCACACGTACCCAGCAGGGCAGTGGTATGTACGTGAAGCTTCTGCTGAGAGTCCCTCTCAGTGTGCTAAATGAAAGCAATTTAACACATAGTGCAAGGGGAGGGTTACTGTGGTGGGCAGAGATGCAGAGCTCCTCATGGCTGCAGCTCAGCAGGGGGAGCAGCTAAATTTTGCTATCCTGGCTTCAGGGTGTACTCTGGACTTTCACTTGCTGGATCATTTCTGTCACATAAGCTCCCTTCTCTCACCCCATGCCAATACTTGCTATGGGCACTCCCAGTGCTTTAAATCCAGACCAACTTGGGTTTGGACCTTCCTTGCTAGCCTTATGCCAGGTATGAGTTTCCCTGCCCAAAGGAGGCTCTCCATCCACTCTAAAGTGCTTTGCTTTGCTTTGCTCTGCTGAGACACAAAGTATCTTAACAGACTGGAGAATCTGATCCAGAAACTTTATAAAGTAGCAGAAATATTTGGGAATATCCCAAAGAAACCATTATCACCCGTCCCAGAATGCAAGACAGTAGGATTATACAGTGCCCAATAATTCTGCGCTTCCTAAGTGATAGCATATTTAGAGTACAGAAAAAGATTTTAGGGAGGAGTCGTTTGCCTTTAGCTATTTAAGATAGCTGTTAACCAACAAAACTGCTGCTTTAAACAAACTCCCTTTACAAAACAATTTATGAGGATTAAGTTGCAAAGCTCAAAATGATCATACTGAAGAATATAACCCTGAAAACTAGGTCTGGAAGGCAGCAAAGAATCTTCCTTTACAATACGGACGCTAATAAAAGAAACCTAAAATTGCCTATTGTCATAGCTTTAATATTAACACTGGCTGTTTTGGCAAGCTTTAAAGACTGGACTGCACTATAAAACCTAAAAATGTCCTGGACTTGGAGTTGTTTACACAAAATATGAGGAGATATAAAGTTACAGAGCTGGGGGTTGGAAGAGATGGCTTTAAAACCATCCTCCGTGCACTGACGTCACGTGGAAGCCAGCTGCTGGGATGATGCTGAACGGAACTGTTTTTCAGTTTGCAAAAGTTGCGGAGTTATTCGAAGAGAGTTTCAAATGCTGCCCCAGTTGAAAGGTTGTCTCTTGCTTAGCTTTCTTATTTCTTTTAAAGATCAAGATTTGCAAAACTGGATCCCAGCTAGCTATGCATTTCATTGCTTTCACTGCTGTTTAGAAATGGACTGAAAAACTTGCAAAGGATTTCTTATTCCATGAAAGGTATGGTTACAGTTTATTTTAAATCAGTGGGTTTGAGCAGTTAAGATTAAAATAAAAAGTAAATCACTAATATGGCAAACAGCTATTTAAACATCTCTAATGTTATTTATATGTAATCTGGTGTTCATGTATGTTATATATGGTCGTTATTCATTAATTCAGTGAGTTTCTTCAGAGCAGGCACAGATATATCAACAGAGCAGGGATGACAGGTAGCATTGTGAACACTCAAGTCTCTTTCCTTCTTTCTTTCTCTCTCTCTCTCCCCCTCTCCCTTCCTTCCTTCCTTCCTTTTCCCCCCTTTCTTCCCTCCCTTCTTTCTTTCTTTCTTTCTTCTTCATATGTTTTCTTTCTCTTCTCTCTCTCTTTGACTCTATAACTCAATTGCCTTTTTTTAATGTATGAAGTGCACAGTATTGTGACACATGGCACAATTTTATAATTGAACCAATACATAAATTTACAATTTCCTTAGCCATCAAAAATACAGAACTTTGTTGGAAATATGATTTAATCGTGCTTTTTTCCTGTAAAAGTAAGAGAAGTTTTGTGTATCTGAATGGTTGTGCACATCCAATCCAATTAACTGTTGAAAAATTAACTCTCAGCTGATGTCACTGGAGATTATTTTCAGAAATTATAGAAGTTGGTTGCAAACTATTTTGCATTTTTAATATGCAGATAGAAAGGGCATGGGTAAGACATGAGGGAATAATAACATTAACATCAAATAGTCACTTAAAACATTTTTTGCTTGAGAGGAGGGAGGGCTAAAGGAAACGTTAAGGGAAAATGCAGCTGATGTCAACAAAATTGATTATTTGCTTGAATTTGATTGCTGTAATGAGCTTCTGACCTTGTGTAGGACATGCAGAAAGTGCCAATACTGCAAGAGCACAGATACTGTTCTGATACACACAGCAAATTATAATGTGGCATTTTACATCCCTTTGGGTTGCTTAAGTCATGTGAAATACTCATAAGGACATCTCAGTGCACTATACAGACAGAGGGTATACTACCAGGACTACAACTTGGATTTTATTGCTAGTAGGGAAAAAACCAAGCTCACCCACCCCCATCCACCCCCCAAAAAAGGGGTGGGGGTGGGGGTGTCATAGGAGTTAAAACTCTCTGAGGAATTTATCCACTGTACAATAGCAGCAAAACTGTATAGTCACCCAGCTGCGAACATCAATAAACATGAGTTTTCTTCTCAGAATTTGTGTCAAGAGGAAATTGGGGAAGGATAAGAAGCAATACAAGCTTTTTGTGGATCTTAAAGCTACAAATAAATGACTACCTGTAACTAACCTCTTCTAAGATCTGATTTCATTTTGATAGTCTCCAGTCTCATTTTTTAATCAGAGTCCTGTATGAAACAACTTGGAAATTGTTAAGATCCATGCAAACATGGCAATAGTAGTTCCCTGTACTAAGAAACCACCAGGGGCCTTTTCAATGCTATATGCATGCTTGAAAGGAGTACATATTATATATCTATTCTTACATGTGTAAAAAAAAAAAGCTGTATAGTACTGACATTCTAATAATACACTGCTGATTGAAGCATGGTCATTATTACTAATAGTGCACTAACAAAATCACCATTTGAGCAAGTTATTGACAGTTTATGCATGCCTGTCTTGTTCATGACTTTACAGTGTTTATACATTTTTTAAATTTTTCTGACATGTATTTGAAGGATTCTAGTGGAGTAGAGAGTTGATTTTTATTTCTCAAAGATGTCTTGGAAGGTTATAAAGACATAAATGTAGGCAAAAAAAGGGAAGAAAGCAAATGACTGTGCTAAAAATCACAATCTTTGAATTAGCAAAGTGAGAAAATATTGAAATAGTTTTAAAGTTCATTAGCAATAGATACTTAGATCGCAACAGGTCTTCACTGCAGAAAAAAAAATAAAAATTTTATAATTTGTTTTTGGTCAACACTTAATGAAACACAAAGCTGAAAGGCTGGCCTGGAGAGATGCAGTCCCTATAGCCTGGGTATCTTCCCTAAGGAACCATGAGCAAACCAGTGTTTGACTTCTTCTGTGATGAGAATGCTGTGCTGTCTCTCAGCAGCTCTTGTTTTCAAGGAGTTTTATGTTTTCATAAGGCTGCCCTGTACGGTTTTAGGCAGGTGTAAGAATGGTCTGAAATCTGTAGATAGTTGAGGGCCAGATTGCCATTTCAGAGGTCTAAGGCAGGTCTGAGTCAGAGTTTGGAACAGTGAGCTCCAATACCACATTACATGGTGAGATGGTTACACTGTTGTGAAATGGGCTAACAGAGATGTTTGAAGCATAGTCAGCTTGTTCTCTAGGTCCTCCATCCAAAATTGCTTGGGGTAAACAGTTTTGCAGCCGCTTAGTTAGGATTGGGGCTATGATGGCTGTCAGCTGAGAGATCCTGTAGCAGGAATTCCTATGACCCAAAGACCTGGGTAACCCACTGGGCTTCAGCTGAGCCCTTCTGCTTACTTGTTCATAAAAGAAGCTGACTCCAAGTGTGGATCAGCTTCCCAGTCAGCTGAAATAACGCAGACACTGGTAAGCAGTGATTACACAGTAGTCACAGCTGAATCAACAAGACTCGTCCAATAAAATACAGGTTGGGGAAGAACTTTGCATGAAGCTCAAGAATTTTGACTATATCAAAGCAAATATGGGCAATAAAACGGGCAGTTCCTGTGAGCTGACAATCACTGACCATCAGCCAGGGAAATGAACAAATTCCAGGAAGGTAAACTGGGCTTACCCCTAGTTAACTCTCTGGTGATTTATTTGCCTGCCCATACGCTGAGTTTCTGTCAGGAGACCAAAGCAATGCAGAGGCATTTTGTGACTAGAACTAGATTCCATGTCCACCAAAATTAACACAACAGCTGGATTTGGGAGGCAGAGTTAACAAACTCAAGTATGGGTGTGTACCAGCCATTACACCACAGGAACCATCATAACTAAATGAAGGAGTGTTGTTTTGGCCTTGCTGGCACAGTAAATGTACTGATGGTAGTGGAGTTTCTATTGTAAAGCCTAAGAAAGCAAGAGTAACTCCAGGCCCATAAAATCTGTTTTGCTCCACAGTCAGCTGAGCAGATCCAAAATATTTCTGTTAAATTATACATTTTTAGTGGTTCAATTAATAATTTTTCATTCACAGATACTAAGATACTAAAGACTTCTGAAGGGGAAGGAGAAACTGCAGTGCAAATCAGTTAAATATTTTTGAGCTAGATTTGAGTTAGTGCTAAGGTTTTGAACTAGATTTGAGTTAGTGCTATTGGAGAATAGTTTCTAGTTTTCCCTATGCTGGTCCTAGCACTATCATTTATAGATTTAGTTTCGTAAATCCAAAACACACAAACTCTTTATATTGACCTATAGTCCTTTATATAATAGAATGATCCTTTCTAGTGTATATGTATGCTTGTTACCTGTTACTAGCTTTCCTGTCCTGTTTTCCTTCGTGTATTCTAAAGCATTCATATAGCAATGAGAACTTTCTGCATGTATCAAGTTTACAGCCTTCAACTGCCAAAAGACTGTCACGGTCTTTGTCGTGCTACATGCATGTGTAAAAGGGGTGCATGAGCAAACATGATACCTTTACGCTTCCAGTTGTCTTTTGAACAAATGTAAAAATAGCTTTCGCCCTCAAGGACAGACATTGCAGGATCCCAAGGTCCTGAAGTGCCATTCAGTATTATGCAGACTCACATTTCACTGAAAACAGGTTTACAGTGAAGAGTAACGGCAAAGATGCAAAGTGGCCACAGTACAAAGCCTACTGTGGCAGACGTTCCTGAATTCTATGATGCTGGATGTGTGTCCCTCCTCTGCTTTGCAGGCTGGGCCTCTCTGCCCTCTGGTTTGTGTCCTATGATGCTTAGTTTCTCCATATTTCAGTCACAGTCCAGATATATATCGTGCAATCATACGATGCTGTCTTCTGCAAGCACATTTTGGTTAATTATTTTGGGGTTTTGCTTAGTTATTTTTTTCCCTGAAAGCTAGAATCAAACACAAGACTTATTCTGATAAACTTCCAGGAAACATTCAGGGAAGAAAGAACAAAAGCAGAGCTATCCTCTTGCTGTCACACAGACTGTAACCATGGACCTGCGTAAACAGCTGGAGAATACTGAAAGGAACTGGAATAAAGAGAAGATGGAATTGCTGGAGAGATTTGACAATGAAAGGAAAGAATGGGAATGTCAATGGAAGGTCATGCAGAAGAAAATAGAAGAGGTACTTTTAAACAAAACTCTGAACGCTAACATTTTCACTTGGGGTGAAGTGACTCGGCATCACTTCAATGTATTTTTTTTCTGAATTATATCCTATTTCTTATCTGTCACTGGAAGCTTCTAATAGCTGATGGTAGGATGCAAAGCCAAGGGTTAAACAGTATTTGTGAGTGCTTATTTACTAGTCATGGATATGAAGCAGGAGGTTAAATGTCACCTTGTGTGAAGTTTGCTATGATATTGTTGGCTGTATATACTACTGCCAGTTCTGCTGGGCGTGAGCCACGCTGTTGTATTATACATGCTTTTTTCAAGTATATGCTAAACAATTGCATATATGGGGTTTAGGAAAATGCATACTTGGTAACAAAAACTGTAGGTATTACAGTGCACTGGCAAAAAGGAATTAGATGGCACAGATCTGCTGAGGTAAATAGTAATGTTAAAAAGAGCATACATTAAACATACAATAAAACATATGTATCATGTGTAAAATCATACATTAAACACTGCATGATGCAGAATCATTCTGACTAAAACCTGCTCCATTTATGGACAGCTTTTAGTAAAGGAAGCAGCTATAGTATATAGCATGAGAGTCCTGACACCACTTGTGTTTATACATACTAATAAACACTCACTCCCTGCCATTTGTAATGCATCTCCTTTCAGAAATAGCTAAGGAAATTATTTATTATTCTTTTGTCCCCAAATTGTCCCTGCAGCAGAACCCTCTGGCACCCTGTAATGCATAAATTGAATCTGCCTTGGCAACATCTAGAAGCAAGTTTTTTCACCACTGAGCTTTCCACATTTTCCATAATATACACATGGACTAGTTTTGCTTGTTCTCTGCCAACACTGTCCTGTGGCTGGGTGACACAGGAATGTATGGCAGAGATTGCTCACGTGAAATTATGAGAAGGAAAATGATCAGAGCCAAATGAATTGCAGCCATATACTGCCCGTTAATCCAGCCTGCAACATAATTCCATAATGTCAGCTCTCTTATATTTTACCTGCAGTTCTTTCAGACGTTGGTATTACAGTCTTTGCCACATTTTGTCTTTTGTGTTAGGACTTTTCTGCCCAGTCTTAACCTAACTTCACCGCCAAGGTGAGAGTGCTTCAAGAATGTTCCGTGTGTGTAGTTGAATTTGCATTGTTTTAGGTGTATAAGCTGTTTTGGACTGAGAATGTGTTGTGAAAAGGTACCCTGGCTATCAATAGTCCTGACAATGGCAGCGAAGACCATGTTTTTAACATGTTCTTTATTAGCATATGGATTAGGAAAGCATGACAGAGACAGAAAAAGAGATTAAGAATGGAAGGGGGCTGAGGGGAAGAGAATGAAGCAAATGGGTGCTGCAGGACCAGACAGAACTGCATGTGATACCCCAAGGTTATCAATATCCTAAGGTCCCCTCTTAAGCTGTGTCTATAGCTGCCCGGGATTTCAGTTGCCTGACATTTCTTTCCCCAAAGCCACATGGCTGGAAAAAAGGGGAGATACCTTTTAAATGCCATCATCTGTAGAGGAATTTCCTCAATAAAACTTGTGCCACCTTACCAGCTTGTCTTTTATTTGGTAGTTTTCTCTAGCCCACCAAAACCTAACTTAATTCCTGGATACCTCCAGGAAGACTTACATGTTTTAGGAGATGACTTTGTTGAGTTATGAGGTGGTATCCTTCCTTCTTACTGCTATGCTGAGTCCATATGAGGCCCTCATTTCTTGGAAATTACAAAGTTCAACCCTTGGGTTCCATGAGCAGCTGGGCTTTGGGAGTGAAATCTGAAAACCCAGGATGAGGTCAAGTGTCAAGTCTCTGAACGTGAGAACACTTCTAATTCACAGCACTACCCTTGAAATGGCCACATGTTCTTCATGTTGTTATTCTTCTTCACTGTCCTTCCAAACACTGTTGTGATGGCCTTGTGCACTGCAAGAGAGCAGGCAGATGGCTGTTCCGAGGTGCCTGCTCTGGGCTTTCTTTCTAAGAGCAAGAATGAAAGTTTATAAAGAGCTGTGGGATTCTTGGCACTGGAAATGATACCGTAAGCAGAAGAGGGTTTTATGATGTTGCTATTTTTTCTAATTATAATTTCTCACAGTTCCCTAGTTTGAATGTGCTGGGTGACAGGAATTAACACCTTTTCATTTACTAATGTAGCCACTGGATCTCAGCAGATAGCATGAAAGAAGGGGGTAACAGTGCATTGCCAAATAATACCATTCTGCAGTACTGATGTATCACTCCACTCATAGTGAAGAATTTCACTTGCCTGAGAACCAGAAGTCTGCTCTAGTCAGATGGCGCTGTATATGATGAAAATTCACTTCCCTTCATTAAACTAATATAAACACCCTGTAATATAGCCAGAGCCCTCCCCTCCTTCGCATTCCCTCACATTCTCCATCCATCAGATCAATGCTGTGTCCACCACACTGTGTGCTGATATTACTTGGAAGACAACCATACAACTTCTGGCTCAAGGCAGGGCTGTTGACCTTGTGTGATCTCTTCCAGTCCCATCCTATGGGTGGAAGCCATACATTAAAACCATGGCAAAGAGTTTGTGAATGGTAACAGCTCTGTCCTCATCCTGTGACAATAATGGTCTGTGAACTATCACACTGTGTGACTCAACACTTCTACTAACACATGTATAAAATCTTTCTACTTGGTGCTACTGACTGAAGCGTCATTCAAAACAGAAGCCAAATATGTTCTTTTATCATAAAGTTCATCACAGTACCAGGATTTAATAGAAGGTTCTATTGGTTTTTCAGCTTTACCAGGAGGTAAAACTTAGAAGGGAGAGCAATATGAGTGTCCATGATAATAAGGCCTTTCAGAGCAAGATGCTGCAGCTGTCCATGCATTCCCCTACTTTGGAAGAGAGTGACACAGTGGAGCTAAACTATCAACACAGTGTGGCAAATGACAGGATGGAAAAAAGGAATTTGCTCAGTAAAACAGGACATGAATGTAAAGAAACCAGAGCCAAGAGCAGAAACAATACTCTGTTAATGGACAATCTGGCCTTTGAGAACTGTGAGAAACCTGAAGACAGCCTCAGCATCAAAACTTCCAAGAAAAATGCCAAGAATTATATTGGTGATCTCAATTTAGTAAGTAAAGTATGAGCATGTTTCAGTTACAAGAGTGAGGAAAATACTGAGGCTTTGGCCTGCCAGGCTAACCTAAAGAACTGATCTTCCTGATTTTAGCTTTCCAACAAGTCACTGTCTCTACTGCCTCCTCTGTTTGCTGTGGATGAGTGTCCTCTCTCACTGTTTAAATGTGTTAAAATGTGTTAACAGCATGCTTTTTACCTCCATTCATAACCTGGGAGTATTTTTATATCTTTCCTTGTGCTGCTTTCCTCTGCTGTGAGTCTTAAATGCAAATCACCACAAGTTTAAAAATAATTCTGGAGATACCATTTAAAAGGCTTCTGTTAAAGGACTGTTTTTATATTTATAAAGGCTCTTAAAGAACTTGCCAGAGTCAGTGAAGAACTATGCAGCTATCAAGAGGAAATTCGAAAGAAGTCCAACCACAGAAGGTAGAAACATATTTGGATTCTTTATATTAGAGGGAAAAAATGAATAATGAGACTGCTCCTGTTCACTTTGAAGCGGGGGGATGCTGTTGAATTTATTAGGACTTGGGCAGTTCCTATCCTCCTAATGTTTAGTGCTCAGCACAAAACATTCAAATGAAATATACTGAAATATGATACAAGGGTACATTTTGCTAGCAAAAGGGAGTTTATCTGTAGAACTTAGAAAATGAAATTAGTATTTATACAAGATTAAATTGTACTTGTTTCTAATGGCTATATAGAGGATTGGGAAAGTGAACAGATATTTCTGATTGCCCTGGTCCCATTTCCATGCAGTTCTATACAACACCTTATGGGTTTGTTAGGCTGGGAGGTTTCTTACATTAAGCCCAGATCTAGCCTTCATGTATCGAAATCTAAAGGGGGATGTGTCGGGGACTGATAATCGAAGAGTGCAAAGAAGGCAAGAGAAGGAAGAACAACCATACATTTTTACTAATAGAAACCTGGTAAGCCAGACCCTGAAAAGTATGGCAAATGAATGTTCCACCATCTGCTAAAGATTCAATGTTCATGGTCTCCTTTAGCAAGCTAAACACTAGTCTTCCTCTCAAGTTGTGCAGAAATTCTCAGAAGGTAAGACTGAACCTGGTTGTCACAGGGTGCATACCATGAAAGAGACAGAAAAGCTGTGTCTCAGCTATGCTGAGACCCCCATGGAAGTCTGCATCATGACAAGGTCTTCTCAGATGCTCTCAAAGAGCAGAGGGATTTTTTACACTCTTCTGTGCAATCAGTTGGCTGTCTGTCACCAAGTTATTACATGGCATGGTTAGTGTTTGTATCTTTAAAGCAAATAGAGTCATAGCTGATGCACAGTTTCTAAATCCTGGCTGAGAAAAGTGAGTTTTTAACAGATCTCAAAAGACACATTTTTACTGTCATGTGTAATGTTAGGAAACCTACACTATGTCCTAAAGTTTTCCTAACTTGCTTCATAGTCAGGTAGACTCTCACTGGAGTTGTCAGAACTCACAAGATCCCACTGTCCTTACTGTAAGGCAGTAAGAAAACAATCTACAAAAACAAGGAAAAAGGATTTTAGTGGCAAGGGAAAGGAATACAAGATTCGCTTTGTTGAGCTTTCTTCAGATTCTTTATTTTTCAAATATGCTGGATGTATCAGCTGCAGTAAAACTGCTTCCAAATCTTTTTAAGCAACCAGTGTTAAAACACCTGCTCATGGGGAAGATGAATCCATGCTGAGGTCCCCGGGGGAATACCCTTGTTGCTCATCCCTAAAACACCTCTCCTTTTATTTCCAGAATGAAGTCACTTCCTTTCCTGGGGGAATTTGAGGAAACTGAAACCACAGTTATTCTGCCTGAAATGAACCATGTGTCCAGCAGTGAATCACAGGCATTAGTTGCTTCTGAAACAGAGGAACATAATAATAGGAAGAATCTGATGAGCTCCACCAAGGCTTTGAAGGACATGTCCTATGGTGGTCTTACTGGTGCTGACAGAGGAACAGAATTCAGACCTTGGCACAAGAAAGAAGCTCCACCAGTTCCTCCACGGAGCACTTCTCGGCACCTAACAAATTCACTTTCTGCAGTTGTACAGCTTTCTGAAGCATCAATAAGAGATCCAGGCATCAAAAGCAATTGCAAGGCTCAGGACTGTAGGAGTGGACGGAAACTGATGAATCCTTCACCTATAAACCAGAATGAAACTGCAGCAGCCTGTGCAAATGAAGGGCAGGCTGTGAAAGGTCCTGTGATGGCAACTGCTGCAATACTTGTAACCAAAAATGAGTGCAATGTACCAACAAATTTCTGCCACAACACGTGGGCATATGATGTGGGCAAACTTGGAAAAGACAATAAAAGTGAACCTTCCTCACTGTCAGCCCAAAAGAGTTGTTCAGATGGAAATATGGCCCAGAGCAACAAGAAGCACCAGAAACAAAATCCCAAGTCTCACAGCAGTCCTTATTACAGCAACGACTTTTATGCCCCTGCTACCCTGCACAGTGATCTTTTGGAAGACTCTAGGTATACTTTGGGAAAGACCCAAAGAAATGAAACTTTAGCAGCAAAGATCGATGAGTTTAACCGGACTGTATTTCACACAGATAAACGTAACAATGCTTTGCAAGAAAACCAGGTGCCTCGAACAGTATCAGAAGATCACAAACCTTGTGGCCCACTGTGTGACTCTGCTATTAGCAGGACAGAAACTGTAAATGCATCTTGCGTTTCAAATCCCAAATTCTCTGCAGCAAAGGAGCAGGAAACTAGCAACCCCAGCAAAGCTGTCAGAACAGCAGGGCAACAAAAGCAAATAAATGGACTTCCAAATACTAGTGGTTATAGGCACATGCTTCACGAGCATGACTGGAGACCAAGTAATCTATCCGGTCGCCCGCGTTCAGCTGACTCAAGGTCGAACTATGGTGTTGTTGAAAAGCTTTTGAAAAACTATGAAAAATCGACAGTGACTTCTCCATGTAATGCAAAATGCTCCAAAGATAAGTGGACACGAGCAAATTGTGAATTCACCGATGGGGGTTGTGAAACATTGAGTCAGTATTTAGAAATGCTCCAAATTGAGCAAGGAAAGCAAGAATTGCCAAGGAATTCAGCCAGACATATTGGGCAGCAACTCAAGCAAGGGAAAGAGCGACAGAAGTTACCAGAGGTAAGGTTCATAAGAATGACAAGAACAAAATAATTCAGTTTCATACCAAGTTTCAGATTCTAAAATGAGGCAGGCTAATGCACTATTGTAAATAATATGCAGCGATAGACACTTTGAGCCAGGATTTGGATGAATCAGGAATATTTCCTCTGAAGGGCAGAAGAGTTTGAGTAAGTATGACTAGCGAAGATGTGTGCCAGATTCTGATCTCTGCTGCTGTTGTGTACAGCTAGATTTTAGCTGCAGTGCAGTTATTCAAGGACCGAAGTAGTGAGAACTGCAATCAGGTTTTAACTCCCTCCCTCGTTCCTGTAGCTGACGAGTTATTTCATAAGCCTCCCCAAACGCACACTTGGCCATGTCAAAATGCTAGAGGGCTTAGATAGCATTCTTCAGCATCCAGGGTGCTGCTTGGTTCAGGATTTCCTTGGAACTCTCTACGAAAAGGGGTATTGTAGCTCCATAAACTTTCCAGTAATAAAATGATGTCCTCTTACTCTTGTCTCAGTTCCAGGCTTCTCCTATATATTCAAGCATAGGCTTAAAGTAACAGAAGAGTATGGCATGACTAATTAATTTATATTTGGCTGAATTTTATTTGCAGAACTTTAGTAATATTGCCTTTGCCGACATTCTTTCTTAATGAAAAGAGAAACAGATGGTTTTGAAAATACACTATAAATTGCAGGTTCTGTAAAAGACCTGCAAAGAAAGAAAAATCACTTTTCCTGAAGAGCTCCTTGGCCAACAATCACGAAGAGATGTGCTCCTTAGTGCCTCAGAAAAGAGAAGACAAATGTATTTTGAGCTGAGAAACTTAAATGGGTTCAGACTGTCAGCTGTTATGCTTTAAACTCTCACAAATTCACAGACTTCAGTGAAGCTATGTGGATTTAAACAGCTGAGAATCCAACCATGCAGTTTTTCTTTTGCACGTCTTTCCGACAGCCTTGCAGTGATGCAACATCTTGCTTAGCAGATGCTTAGCTTTACTACAGCACAGAAAGAAAAAACTATGAAGCTTCCGATTTCCTTTTCATCCCATCAGCTTTTGATAGGAAAACAAATTTTCATCTGTGAATACATAAGGAAGAAATAATGACTAGATAATGATTGAATTTAAATTGGTGTAAAGCCAAAATAACTTTACTAAACCAACTGGTTTTTCTCCATAGGTTTACACTTCGTGTTGTCATTTCTAGCCACACAAACTAAGTGTAGAATATTGTCTAATTAGGGAGCACTGTTTTAGGTCCAGCAGCATTCATGTCTCAAAGACGTAAAGAACTACACATGGCATGAGGCATTTGATTTATTTTCAATATTTCCAAATTACATCGCTGTGGTTATGATCAAAATCTGTTGGTTTTCTTGTGTGTATAAGGCTCTGCATGTAGACATGACACTGCATTAATACACAACCACACTGAATTAGTTACTAAGTGTAAACAGCATCATGTTGCACTAATGGAAACAGAGTTCTTAGCAAGATGTGACTGCTGAAATAGGATCTATCAAAAAATACCTGAAAAGTATGTAGCTCATACCCCAGTAATGTTAAGATGGTATCCTGAGTTCTACTTTTAGAACAGTACACAGTGTTCATTGACAAAAAAACTTCCAAAAATGAAAAGAAATGAGAACTTAATGCCACCTTTCCTTGTGTCTGACACTTGTCTCCATATATTTTAAGCTGCAACCGATGTGAGAATCCCTATACATAGAAATAGCTGTTCTTTTGCATTCTGCGCATTACTGTGCTCCTTTTAATAGCTGGAGACCACCTGTTCTGAGGTCACCCCAAATGTCTTCCTGCATTCCCGCTGCATTCCACAAAAGCCGTAACTTGTTAAAGCAAGAAATTGCCTTTGTGTTCTAGATATCTGTGCCAGCTAAATGTTTGAGTGGGAAGGGTTTCTCCCGGCCCGCTCGGCCAGCAAATCGACGCTTACCTTCCAGATGGGCATCCAGATCACCGTCAGCACCGCCTGCTGTGAGAAGAACAGCATACAACTGCTCTGTCTCCTTTCGGTCAGAGACCTCCGTAGTCTGAACCCAGAGCTGGGTCGGATGGTGTTGTGAAAGCTCTACGCCTCATTATTAACTGTGTTCGGTATGTGCTATAGCAACCACTTCCACACTGTTGTATCTTGTCCAAAAGTGACCCCCACCACATGCCGGACAAAGCGTTTTGAATCTTAGGTCATCATCACCATGGTCTTCAGTGTTTTTATTGAAATGAAATAACTATACCCCTGGTTTTCTCTGGTTTTTTTGGTAATAGCTCACAAGGAATTTATTTTGAATGGCATCTTCCTTAATTTGCCAATCAGTTTTGAGTTGAAACAATGTATAGTGCTGTATATTCTGACTCTTCTGCAAACAGCAGAATGTAAAGCTGTATGCATGATCATGTGTTTGTAGGTGCATGTGTTGGACTAGGAAGTATACAGGTCTGTATTTAGAAGAGACAAACTGTGCTAGTGTTGACATTGAAATTACAACCTATATGCCTACATATATATATATATACTTTGTGTTTATTTTAAAAAGTTTGAAATATACAGTCCTGATGACATTTATATTTTGTATATCTTTTACATAGGTTCACAGGTGTAGTATTTAATGTACAAAAACTAAATATGCATTTTTGTGACTGATTGCAGCGATAATGCCTTGCACAATATGTATCTGAAGCAGACTAGCTTGACTGATGCATCAGTCATGCTTCACGGCATCCTCGTTTGGTTTCCTAACCCTTATGATGCTAGGACAAAATACCCAAACATATTTTTTTTTAATTAAAATATTATATGATTTGTAATGCATTAGCCTTTTTCAGCACCAGAGACATTTCTGAAATGTTCCAATCCCTTTTAAAAGCTTAAATGTGCCATTATATATATAGCATACTGTAAACACTTCGGTAATTTCGACTAGTGTAATATAGTTTATGAAGGGAAGAAAAGGGTTGTATGTGCTCAATTCTGTAAAACTTATTTTTCCTTCTAGCATTATACTTTGAGGTTTGGCAAAGTCAGATAACAATGGACTTGTTTACTTTCACTCAAGGCAGGAGAACAAGGACCATTGTTCCCAGTGCTGCAGCCACACTCCTTTTTTACTTTTCTCCTAGACTAGAGTGCCTCAGCCACTTGCTAATTTACTGCTCCTGGACTGACTCGTGGCAGTCAGTTGCGAAGTTTACTTGCACTCTGGCAACAAGCTGCATCTAGTATGGAAATATTGCATCGAGGTATGATCACAATGCTGCCTGAAATCCTAGACACATGGCGTTGGAAGTATGTTTTTGCCATCGCATGAATTGGTATTATGGGCCGTCTGAATGACATGCACAGAGCCTGGCTTGTTCCTTCCCCCAACGTGAAAGAAATCCAGATGCTACCCAGACTCTTGCTGAACTTTCAGAAAGACAGTGTCCTTCATCCTGGAATTTTTGCACCCTTCTCTAGGCTGTTGCTGGAGGCATAGTGCGGTAACAATGACAAATGTTACCTTTAAACAGCACGTCTATGATAAAAGGAGTAGAGAGGCACTTCTATATCAGCCGGGTCTTGTCTTGCAACTTTTCTGCTGCTGCTGGAGAAACAGTGTGTATTCAAAGGAATTTCAAAAATCACCCCAGGATCCATTAATGTGCACATCTTCTTATGTGAATGTAAAAAGGATTTCAGAGAGAGTGTAGGCTTTTGTCCTAGTGAATTGTATATGTGGCAATATAGGGAAAATTAATTGTGCTTAATTTGATAGTGATCTGTTGTCCTACTCCAGTCATGTTGAGAATCCATGCCTTTTTCCTTCTTTTTAGGGCCTTATTCTTCTTTCTTCCGCACAACTTTGGTTTTGCAGAGCAAGAAGACAGGAGGCCATGTGTTCTGAGCAATACGGCCTGTATGGTAGTACCAGTAATTGTTCAGGCATGCCACCATGGGAGGGAGCAGGCATTAGAGCCATAAATCCCACTTTATCATGCCATTATGGCTGCCTGCATGGCAAAACCATGCTCAGAGTACTGCGCCCAATCTAGACTTCCGGTCTTTTTGAGGTATAAGTGGTGGGAAAATCCCACAGACAGATCAACAATTAATCAAAATTTACTCAGACATTATTGCAGTTATTACCGAAAAATATACAAGGAAGGAAATTTTGAGGAAAATTTATACAGTTTGGTTAGAGACAAAAATCTGTGTGCTTGAGTAAAAAATCAAGAGTACTATAAATTTGCCCTTTGCCCTAATTTAGAGATTGCACTCCATCAGCTTCCTTAGAACTAGAAAAATCAGAGGTGATTCATGGTGATTTTGGAACATGGCTTAAGAGTCTAGCTAACTGGAAATCAGCAAACCAAAATGCCTTGCCAATTGACCTTTTAAATGCCTAAGTAGCTGAGCAGGTTTAAATGCCTAAGGCTAAGGAAAGGGTAATATGAGAAATTGTAAAAAAATGTGGTTCTTAATTTCAGTCAGTGTTGACTTCAATAAAACTCCTTTAAATTACCTTCATGGTAAAGTTTAGCCGTTTTGTTCTGAAAAATGGTGGTGCACTTTTGTTTGAAGTCTGTAACTACAAAAGCGTTTCCCTTGATTAGTCAGTGAAGGTGTTTAATTCCCATCAGTTCCTTTGATCACCTTTGACATATATCACATTGTTGAATAACAGAGAAAGGATCAAATATCTACAACATTCCCTGATGTATGTAAGTTTAATGAACAGAAGGTTTTTGAAATAAACTAATAGGTCAAGGACAAGCCCATTTTGTCTAGACTTTCTGTGTCCGTCTAATTACAGACATTGGTTCTGGTGCCCAAAACCGTCAAAACTGGTGATTTTGGTCTGCAGGTGGCTAGCTGGACATACCAGTTTTAGGAAATTGCCACTGACATTGTTTAAATATTCTCTTCAACTGCACCTGTATGGCCAGTGCACTGTGGTGAATTTTTTAGTTCCCAGAATTGTGATTACTGAACCATAGTAAGGGCCTTATTGCACTTACTTGCTAGCAGGGGAAGAGCTCCATTGGACTTTAGGGTTCTTCCATGTTATCTTTGGCAAGGAAATACAGTTACCTTGGAAGCTCTGAAGCCAGAGTTTTTATACACGCACACACATATGCACACACACTCATGCAAGAACCACAAATAATCAAGTATAACTTGACCTTTCTATTAATCTTAGTGTCACCAATGGAAGCGGTGAGTTTTGTAAGCCTGTTTTTAAAATAGGTTTTTAATATTATTCCTCTATATGCTGTCTAAGGTCTTAATGCAGATGCAGACTTGTTCAGATTGTGCTTTGAACAAATCTGAGACTCTCCTTATTGCATGTTTATGGGCTTTAGTACTGAAATAAATGCAAAACTCCCAGCACACATGGAATCACCTGTCCATTGAAATGGGGGTGTCACTAGGAATCAGCTGGCTGGTACTTAGTTGACAGAAAGCATCATTCTCCCTCATGATGGAAGATGGAGCCATAATCTTTCCCTGAGACCCTTTTAGGGAGGAGTGCAGCAGAGTAGAAAAACAGAGAAGGGTCAGTTGGAGCTTATCTACATATGCAACAGAGCAGGCCACCTGAAGGCTAGGAAACTGGCCCGACTCAGAGCCTCTGCTAGAAGCAGGAGGAGTACAACTTTTGTATTTTCTTTTTCCTTTAAAATCTCTGGATATCATTCTTCAAAGTGAGAGTACATTTCCAGTAAATGTTTTGTCTTCCCAGTGCTAGCAGTAGACTTCTTGTGTATCTTTAAAACGTTGCTGAAAGGATGAACTTTGCTTTTTCTCCAGCAACAATTATTTTTCACTATTACGCATTCTGTAAGGGAATTAGCTGTTATATATAGAAAAGAATTGGCAATGTAACATAATTTTCCAGAGCATTCAGAGCACCGATTTATTTCTCCAGTTGTCTATTTAAAAAATTCTTTCTTTAAGTGGGGATTTTGTATCCAAATGGCTTCAACAGCATTTTAGCAAAGATCTACAGCAACCCAGCAGGGCAGGCCATTTGCCTTAGAGTTTTGTTATTTCTGGACCAAGCCTATATTTCCGAGCATGCAAGAACTTATGCAATTCTCACAGTGTTGCTATGCAAAGAATTTCTTTGGTTTTGAGATCTGTAATATACAACTCTAGCTATTATACTGATAGTATTCTCTATTGCACTGAGCTGTAATGGTGTCTTTGGTTGTATACACGGTCTTTAAACTGGAAGGCAGAACACATTTATTCCAAATGCACTACTTCAACCCTCTTGTTGCCTCTAGCCTTTCTACTCCTCCTCAATTCCCAGTGGATGTATATTTTTATGTGGTATATTGCCATTGGTCTATATGTATATGCCATACCACCGGGCTTTCTATCTGTACTGCAGTCAAAATATTTTTTGGACAGCCTCTGAACTTTTGGACAGTTCTGAAAAGTGCTGGTGTTACTATTGCCATTCACAAATGTATTAGATCTTGATCTATTGTTTTGCATCACTGAAAATGCACTTCCTTCATCAGCTGTTAGTGGCATACATTACACCAAATTTGTGCTCTTGTTTTCTGAAATTATGATTAATCTGCTTTTGGGGTTTGCTTCTACCCCTCTCCCTTACATCTTTTCTGTTTGGCAAAGTACTTGCATCAGCAGAGATGTGTTTCTGATGTGTGTGGTTGACCCAGTTGCTGTGTGGCTATGGGAGCTCATACCCAAGGTTGCCTTGCTAACTCTGTTTCTCTAAAAAGAATTGTATCAGAATTTCCATGGGGTAAGAGAGATCAAACCCTCAATATGATGCAAGTGAAAGTGTGCAAATAAAAATCAGGAAGAAAACAGAGAATCAAAGAGGAGGGTGCAACACTTGTAGTAAATGCTCTGGCTAGTTCTTTGCTTCTAATAGAAGATCCCTCTGTGCTGCCTACTTCATACCACCTGAAACTTCCAGGAACGTACTGTCTTTTTTCAGTCAGCATCTTTGTATGCTCTTCCTGCTCTGTGAGCCCATAATAGCAGGAGATACTGAAAGACTGATGTTAGTAATGTCAGATTAACACCAGTCCTTCCTCTTCCCATATTTGATGGTATGGTGGTAATTGAAGTCTCAGTTGTTAATCCTTGCTGTGGCAGCAGCCAGTTTTACTAGGAGATGCATGATGGTACACACAGCACAGACATTATGGAATGCACAATATATTGTGTCTTTCACCCATGCTGCACAAGGGCACACTCTGTCACACTGCTGAAATGGGGACATTCCTGGAAAATAAATGTGAACCAGCCATGTGTTTGAGGACAAGAGTAAGAGTGTACTTCAAGTCCAGTGATCGTGCCAGGCAGTGTGACCAGAGTACAAGTAACTTCAGTCCTCAGTATAGGATGCTTTCTTCCATGCCGGGACAAAAATACAATCTTATGGTCTTCTCTGGAGGAATGGGTGATTTTTACCACGCTGCAACAAATTTACAGTCTTACGCTCTTTTGCAGAGGGATGCCCCTCTCTAGGGACAGCTGGGGAGCAAAGCAGAAGTAGAACCTGTCCTAGGATGGGGCATCTCCTGAATTTTGATCAGATCATGTAGTGTTACATTCCTTACTAATTTTGAAGGGGAAAAAATGAAGGAAAAAGAAAAAAAATAGTGCAATATCCCAAGTAGTGCTTATTCTTACAGTTTTCCTAGTACCTATCAAAGGGCTGCTGGTTTATGCCTTTTCTCTAGTAACTGCAGTCCACAATGTTTCTGTTTAAGGGTCCAGACTTTGATTCCTTCTAGTGGTGCATGTTTGTGTGCGTATGGCCAAGATTCACTGAAAAATTACACTGTAGGGGAGAGTCCATACATTTTATATTTTTAAATCAGATTATCTATGTGTGACCCCAAAATATATGGCTATATTGTATGAGATAATGTTTCCCTTTACTACAGAGCAGACGCAATCCCAACATGATTGGGGGGAAGAGAGCAGGCACCACACAGATATGTCCAAGGCATGTAAGACAAGTAAGCAAAGCGTGCTCCTGATATTAATGGGTGAGCTAAAATCCTTTGACTAGTCACTGCAGTAAAGCCAGAAGCTCTTTAATATTCATTCTTAGTAGATGGATAGACTTATGTAGATGGATAGACTTGCTAACATGTCACAGGGATCTTAATGCTAAGGAGTCTGGTTTTGATTGCCCCTCTGACTGGAGCTATGCAACTGCTTGTGGCAGATGTGCCTGGATAGTCTTTTACCAATGCCCCTCAAATTTCCATAGTTTACTGCAGCTAAAAATTTCTAAATCATATTCACAGTAGAAAAGGACTTTCATTGAAGGAAATTGCATTCATGTGTGAACTCTGCAAAGATGACACTGCCAGCTGGCATGGCGACACAGAAAATCGTTCTGAGTTTTAGTTCTACATCACGAGATATATGCAGCAAGTCAGCTATTCTTGTACCATGTGAGATGCAGAGCTGCTAAAGATATTATTGATGGAAGTGCAGCACAGACAGATATATAGGTACGTATGGTCTGCTTGCTTCTTTGCAGAATCTTTCTGTTTTTCACAGAGATATTCTGACTGGTTTGGGAGTTTGAGATTTTTTTTTCCAAATTAATCTCAAGGCGGTTGAGCTGCTCAAGCTATTGCTGGTAGGAATACACAGGGAGTTCTTCTGCAACCAAAATGTCTACTCAGAGAAGTAGCTGGCTACCAAAGGAGGTAAGATGTTCACAAACTGGCTCGTTCATTGTCACATCTCATCTGTGTGTATGTGTGTAAATATATATGACACATCTTAGGAACTTTTTCTTCCAGGAAGTCCCACAGTGTCCAGTGCAGCTCTTTTTGCTGTAAGACACCATTTACTGTGTATATGAGTACCACAGTCAGACACCTAGTACATACAGAAAAATTATGTCTAATATTGTATGCAAACAGACTCCTCCCAAAGAACGGTACTGAAATGCTTTACATTAAAAACAGCATGCAACTTAATGGGATCCAGCAGTTTCTGAAAGCCCATTTTCATATAAGTAAGTACAATCGAATTTTTTAATTAAAAAAATGTGCTTATGCATGTTGTCTTTTCCTTCCAAATACTGTAAGTCTGCCTTACAGCTCTGATCCTGATTTTGCCTCTTGCACTGCAGGGAAAAATAAAAAGAAAATGGAAATAGAGATAGTCAGAAAAATCCTCTAGCTTAGGCATTGCAGAATGACTGGTACTGGTCTCCCTATACATGGCTATGAGACTTTGACACTTAAGATCATGCAGACCGGTATGGTCCGTGCAGAGAAGCTAACCTTCCATTTCTCCTCCCTGTAGTTTTACTCCCTCCTTCCCTCTCCTTCCATAGGGAGATGAAGATTCAGCCACCCAAGAAGAGAAATAGGCTGGTAACAATGGCTGCCTGGAAGCTTCTCTTCACTTTCCAGCTTTAATTCTGCAGGCTTCCAGACCTGAAAAACACATGACATTTCCACGGACCAGCTGTGAGAAGCCAGAGGAAGATGCCTTTTGTGGTCTTTCTGCAACAAGCACTAAAGCAGCCAGTTTTGGGCTTAATAGTTTTATGGAGTTTTTTTGCAGTTGTAGTGTGGAGAAATCTTTTGCCTCTTCTGTGCAGGAGTTTGTTTCCCTCTCAATCACCTCTTGGAAGGGTTTCTGCAATTTTAATTCACTTTACAGCAAAATTTCACAGCAGTTTGGACAGAAAGTGAAGAATCCCTCATTCCCTATTGGGAGTTAGCCAACAGCTGAACTAGATGTACAAGGGGCCAAGAAGAATTTAAAACTGTTTAAAGATCTCCAGCCAAAGCGATCTGCAGTCAGGCCACCAAGGTTTTTAGAACTGAACTGTCTCTTTAAGCTTGGCACTGGGAAATAAACCAACTTGTTTCAGTTGCAGTGAGTGGAAAGTGGATGATGAAAGTAATTTGCAACATTCAGAAATTAAGATAAGAGTGGTTTGGTGATGTAAGGAACACTATGCTGCTTGTATAGTCTCCTTTAAGTAGTTATGTGTTATATATTCTGTTTTTCCTAGGATGCCATTCAGTGCCAGCCCATATGTCTTTTGGTCTAGACTGCTGTGTTTCATAGGAGTTTCACATTTAAATACGTCTGGGAGAACCAGGCTGATCTAATGCTGGAGACACCGTCTCTGATCTGCAGCATTTGAGAAGCTCACTAATTGAGTGCTTGCTTTCCTTTCACGTCTATACACACACAAATATGTACACATCATGTGTATATATACACTGATCAATTCTTTTACTGCTCCCTTCTTGCTTTTGCACTGTCACTCCACTGTATGGAAATGGCAACAGTGGGGCCTGTACGCAGTTGCAATCAGTCTTAGCTAAACTGGAACAAACAGTGGCACTGCACTGGACTTGGGATCCCAACCAAAATCCCAGTGAAAAGAAATCTTGGGACATTTTAGGATGGTGAGTTGAAACAAGTCATTTATCATTCATTTCAGCTCAAGCAGTCCTAAACCCTTCTCATGCTATTTTTTTCAAACTGTATAGGTCTGCAGCTGTCTTTACAGGGTCAGTTTGTGTATATTCATATTTTTCCCTACCTACATTTTCCTATGACTTGGAGAAAGGCTGTAGAAAAAGGACTTTGAATAAGACTGAAGATTTCCCAAATTTGGGATGATTGGATTCAGTTCATTCACTTGGCACACAGGGGTCAAATGTAAACTGTGTCTGATCAGAATTTATCAAAATTTGGAGAGGAACCAAGTCTTCAAATTCAGACCCTTGGTTTAGTCTAATTGCTGCTTGAGCCTCCCTAAAATCCAAAAGCAAATCTCAAATTAATCTACCAGTCTTCATACCTCCCACAGAGGTCAAATTTTGAAGACTGCAGAGAGAAACTTCAAATTTTACATGCACATATAAGTATTATCAGCGTGTAGAGACTATAATGGATCCCAAAGCACTTCATGCAGCTCAAAATTTCCTGCCGATATTTCATATGGGTGATCTCCACTCTAGCCTGTAAGACCAACTGTGTAAAAGCCATGAGCCCCAACACCCACAGGAGAAAGAACACAAGTAAGAGAAACTACCAGAGAAAACACAAAAAAAGTCCAAGCTGCAGCCACACCTAAGACATCTCTACTAAAACAAGGAAGCAGATACCAGCCTTGCTGCACAGGCTTCATTCAGCATTGATGACTTGTTGCCACAGATGGATGTGGAAAAGGAATGGTCTCTTCCTCTTGTACAGAGGATCGTTACAGGAACTTCTGTGTTCATAGCTGGATCCCCAGCTTTGCACCGACTTTCCTGAAAAAGCAACTGGCCGAGTTGAAATTAAATAAGCTTTTGTGCAGGGAGTATATACTGATGCCATTAGTCATCACCTTTGTTCCAGAACTCCTTGCTGTTACTTCTGACCAAGAAAGGCTGGAGGAAAGAGGGGTCTTCTTGCCACCCATAGCAAGCTGAGGATTGCCAAAGTGCGAATTTTCCTAAACACAGTGAAAAATCCAACAGCCTCACTTCTGCTCTTTCTAAAATGCTATATGTACACACCTAGTCACTGTTGACTAAAACTGTTTTGCATGACAGTGATATTACCCACTGTTGACTAATTGAGCATTACAAGAAAGGCCAGCTGCAGCAGGCCAGGAATAAGGAAATGCCGTTCTTGAATTTATTTCTTTGGCAGAGACACAGAGATTTTGGTTTACATTACTCATGTAGCTTTTAGCTTTCAGTTGGATCAAGAGGGGAGGGATTTGTCCATCTCCATCGTTCAGACAGGTTTTGATCTGTAAATTTATTTAATGCTATCACACAAGAACTTCTGATCAATGCACTTTGGAGGTAGAATAAATGACTGATCCAGCTAAGTCACAAATTTGGGGGATGGGAAGACCATTCTTCTCCCCACAGGCAGCTTACAGGGTGAGAGCATGCTAGATATGAGATGTTAAATCTTAAAGCACTGGCACATGTTTATCTTCTAGCTGTGTAGCTGCAGCCCTGTGGAGCAAGCATTAACATTCCTATTTTTGAAGTGAAGGAAAATGAAGCAGAAAAAACAGCAGGAAACTCTTGGCTTTCTAGGGGCAAGTGGGAAGAAGTGAAGCAGAAGATCAGAGCAGAAACAGCTGTAGCAATATGATGTGCCATGCTCTTTTTTACTGCCCTTTCCAGAGGGAAAGAGTGAAACCTCCACCACCTTACAAGCCAAACACTCAGACTGATGGCAGCTCCACTAATGCTGGGGAAGGCAAAATCTAGCTGATTTTGCATTGAAATGGGTGAGGCACTTGTATGATTCATTCCAGTAGATCTTCTTGAGAAGGTGGGTGCCTCCTACAGAAGGAGGGGAGGCAACTGGTGAGTGAGGGCACCTACTACTGAGCCAGCATCATTGTGCCACTGTTAAGTAGTTCACAGCTATATTATATGAATGCTGGATCTCACCGAAGACTGAGGAGGTACCATGTGTTCTGCTTAGACTCAGTTCACAGTGAGTAACTGTTGAGTTGGGTACAGTCTTTAGTCACTTTCATAGATTAGCAAGGAAAGATTTTTTTAGAGATTTGGTCACTAAAGTAATTTGATAGCTCTGCCAAGCTTATTCTAGCCAGTGAACTGTGTAGCACTTGCGTAATTAATTCTGTAAATCTGTATACACAATATTGTATTTTTTTTTTTTTTTTCAAAATGGATTTATGTTCTACAGAGGCTCATCCTTGTGCATACATTTCTGGTCTAACAACTGCATGTTTACTATTAGTTTTCTGTATCTGTAGGAACTTAATCCAAAGAACAGAAATGGCAGCAAGATGGATTGTGGGACTGGGACTTGGGAGATCTGTACTCAGGTTTTTTGATCTACCAGGACACCTTAGCTGATCTTGCTCAAACCACTGGGTGAGATTCTCCAACAGGGACCTAGTGCTACAGGACTGAGTGAGGGACTTGCATAATTCTGCAGGCCTCAGTTTTCATTCCCCTTATGCAAAATAACGGTTATAATAATACTTTCTTTGGCTGACTAGTCTGTTTAGATTATGTTAGTCGCTTTGCAGGCATAGCAGAGAGACAACAGAAACTCCCTTTCAGCGTGGAAGAAATAGTAACAAACCCAAAAGCCACTGAAATCATTAGAAGTCTTTTCTATCTTGGATCAGGCCCTGTGTGCCTAAGACCAATTTTCAGCTAACACTTTCTATCACTGAATTTGTGAGACTACTGAGGAAAGGAGCCATGACAGAAGGACCTTTTGCACCTGCAAAGAGAATTCTTTTCTTTGATTAACAAATATCTCCCAATTACACTCTGGCCAAATTTGCTAAGTGTTAGTCCTAATTCTGGGAAAATGTGGGTATACCAAAGGCCAGCTGACAGTCTTGCAGACTGTCATCCAGAAGAACTTCTTATTATCAAGGTAGTGGATAAAGTTATTGAAATATTGCTGAATTTACCATATAAGGCATATTGGATTCAAAACCAGACTGGTCTGTGACTGTCAGTATGATTTAACAGATTCCATGCAGCAGGTTCCAAATCTGCAATACTTTATTCTCCTGCCCCTGATTAAGGTCTTGGATCCATACAACTCTCACATTTAATTGCAGTCTTCTGCAGTTAAAAACACATCTTTAATCAAGTGCTGGGCAGCCACAGTTAGCACAATCAAGTATTCTAATGAAAGAAAGAAGTTGTAGGTATTGCCAGCAGAGCTCACACAAAGCACGCTGAAAAGGCAGGCAAGCTGACGGCTGGAAAAGTTTCTCCTTAATCACCCCTCCCCTCTCCTGCTGACATTTTCTAACTCAGTAGAAGCTGCCAAATCGCAGATGTCTGTGGGGCCTGCATGAATCAGAATAAAACAAGGAAGCTAGTATTTGTAGGAGAGATGGGAGCAGCAACAAATAATACTGACCTGATTATTCAAGCATGGTCAGAGATAATGCCAAACGGCGTCTTCTGATATTTGCTGTGTGATTTATATACCAGTATATATTGCGGAAGTCAGTCAAAAAGTACTGCATCCCCTTTTTTCTCCTCTGGTGTGAATCTAGTAGATTTTTGGTCCTCTGAACCTGCTGACTTCTGAATTTTGCTATACCAAATTCCTCAAGCACAGTTTACAGGGGGGCAGCAATACCAAATGAGATAATGTTTGCTCACATGGTCATAAGTGTAGATATTTTGTTATCAAGATTTTTAATTGCTAGGCAACAAATATTCCATTTTGATGAAGATGTGATATTGCATGCTGGGACTTGTAGTTTCAGCACTGTATCAGTGTATGGAAATAAAGGGTCAACACATTGTTCACAGAAGTTGGTTCCTAGATTCACTCTGAGGTCACTTTTGCTACCCTTTCTGATGCTTTCTTGTTGAAGGTCCGTGCTGAAGAAGAAGTATGGGTACAGGTTCAGTTGCTGAAGTTTAAAGAACATGGGAAGAGGAGAGGAATGCTGAGTCACAGGCAAGACTCATCAAGCACTGCTGCTGTGCTCCGGACTCGCTGGCATTAGAATAACCTCCTCCAGGAGCACGACTGCTGCTGCAGTCCAAGCCCAGCTAGACTTTTGTAGCACTCAGCAGTGTCATGTACTTTGCAGGAAGGAGAGAGAAAAAAAACAGCCAACCAACCAAAAAAGCCAGAAGTAGGAACATGAGTTAATTTGTTCTGGAAATAACATTTTTTCAGTTCACAGGAATACGTATCTGTGCACACTGATGGATTGGCCCTTTTGTTTTTTGGATGGAGTGCAATGCCATTGTTCCCACTTTGTAGCTGGAGAGCAGAGGCACAGAGAGACCTATGCTTTAAAGGCATTGAACTGTATAATTCCAGAGACATCTCATGGGAATTAGGCTTCCAAACCAAGTTTCGGCATCTGGCCAGCTATTGTCTTTCCTCCCTCCCTGGCCAAGCTGAGATTACAGGGTAGAGAAGGAAATTGAACCCACACCTCTCACATCCACCATTATAGCTACACCCCCACCAACTGGGATGGTTATTTGGGCCCTGTTTACTTGTACTGTTAAAACTCTGGAAACTGCTTTAAGCTGTAAGCATACGTAACTTGCATTTCTGCCTTAATAAGTACCTGTTTTAATGGCAACATAGGTTAGCTGTGCATTTAGTGAAAATACATTTTTCAGCCTGCTTTTCTGTCATTCCTCCTCCTGCTCTTATGAATGAGCGCAACCTCCTGATGTACTTTCCCTGTCTGGGTCATTTTATGTGCTTTGAGTCTTTTTTCTTTTTTATTCAGTCTAAGAAAATGGTTGCAAACTTTTCAAGCATGCTTTAAGGGGAATTTTGCCTTACCTCTAACTCCACTTTGGAATTGCCTCCAATACCATTTTGTCCTCTCAAAAAAGGTAGGAGTAAAAAAATGTGTTTCGGATAAGAAACTCCAGGGATTATCAATGACACAAAGCATATTTCATACTGTTCTCCGTCCCCTTCTTTTTGTTTTGACATGTATCAGTGCTTTTCACCACTACTGCAAATTGGGCAGAGAGGTTTTTTTGTGGTTCTCTATGTCGACACCAAATTAATTCCTAACAAAGATTACAGATGCCCTGGGGCACACCCACCCAACAAAGTGGAGCTGGAGCACGCGCTGACCTGAGGGATGCTAAGCCACCAAATGTCACTTTGTGGTTGTCTCTGAGTCACTTTAACACAGCTTAGTCATGGAATTAGTACCTGGGTCCCGGTTTTCGAGCCCTGCAGATTCTCGTGGTGCCTCTGTAAGATTATTTTCAAGAGGCTCCAGATGTTCACTTGCAGGCAGTGAAATTACCATCTCTATTTTGTTACTTGTGTGGTTAGAAAATATACATACAAAAGAATAATCTTTCCTTGTAGAAGCTTGTCATTTTGTTTTGTATAGCAGTAGGCAGCAAATGGTAATGAGAGACCAAAACCCATCACACAGACTGAATGACATGTCTCTTTCTGCAGCCAAATTTAACTTGTATTGAAGTCCACGGGATTTTTGCCAATGACTAGTAGGAATCCTACAAGTTCCTCAGGGTCAGTCAAACGGTAAAATTATATAGGAAAAAACACAGCTGAAAGCTGTACTTCAAATATATATATATATATATATATAAAGTTAGTCCTGCTCTTAAGAAGTTCACTGGCTGGGCTTGCACAGCTGCTCAGAAACAGCCCCCAGACTAGCCATGTGGCCGAGTTCACCCTGCCAACACCACTTGCCAGTGGGAGCTCCTTGGGATGTGACTCCAGGGAGAGCCAAATGATGCTCCTTGATGTGAGCCCTGCACTAAAGCAGCTTCCCTGGCATACCTCCCTGCTGTGCAAAGCATCCCATGGCCCCATTGCCTCTGGCACTGGCAGACCACAGGTGGAAAGGAGTTAATCCTGGATCCTGCCTAGGAATAATCTCCTTAGCTTTTCCTAGAAGACCCACTTGACATGGGGAAAGTGACAGTTGAAAGGAGCCTCACTTTAAGCCAAAGGCATGGATGCAAGTTCAGCTTGCACAGATACAAAGTAGGTGAAGCCCTGCTCTGAAACACACTTTTGGGAAATTTTTGTGGTACAGTCTCATTAAAGTTGCTAGTTTTCTACTCTCTCTCCCTTTACAGAAGATGATAATTAAGGCACATAAATGTAGTACACAGAATCCTGTTGCTTAGACTTTGATACTGTTTTGTGCTTCTGATCCCTGGCTTCATTAAAGAAGTGTAAAAGAATTTTGTTTCAGTAAGTGAATTGTTCCCTTAGATTACCAGAGAGTATTTAGTGTTATGCTAAGATAGGATTCAGAAAAAGACATCCTTTCAAAAGGGTAGACAAAATAAAGTAGGAGGGTAATCATATGCTGGGTAATTGTTTAAAAACATCAGAATACTAAGAGACATGCAATTTAAGGTGAGAAACGCAAATCTAGTTGAGTACTTTTTGGAGGCACCAGGGGAGATTTGGACTGCCTTGTGCCAGACACAAACTCACATTGATCAGGACTTATGGGCATTAAATGGATGAGATGAAGAGACAAGAAAAAGAAAAATGTTTATCCTTGTGCTTGAAATTTCCTACTGTAGGCAGAATCAGATAGAAAGAAACTATTGCTGGAAATGCTATAACCAAAGCACAGTTACTGCATCTTCAAATACTCTAGTGTAATTTATCACACAAGAAGCATCCTACACCCTGCATTTCTTATAACTGTTCAGGCAAATACTAAAAGACATTTTACTGCAAAATGAGATAAATCTTCCACAAGAACTCACAGACTCACCAAGTTCAGGAGATCAGCAGTGGCTCATTTCTGAACAACTAGGTCATAGCACAGGTACTGACTAGGAGGCCTGGTATTGAAAGTATCAGGTGTGACCACCTCCTAACTTTGTGTGTTTACATATTTATCCTGGTGATGCTATTACACAGCTGTAGTCATTCTGTTCCTATGGGCCTCAGCAGTGCCTGTGAAGCTGGATAGCACTGCCAGCAATGGAGGAGGAGGAGGATATCACCAACTGATCATGATAGTTTAGCACACCTGGTGCTTATGTGGTATGTTACATCCCCAAAGCACTGGGCAAGCAGTGATCCGGTAATGTGAATTCACATTTTATGTCGGAGTAACCACTGAACATGCCTAGTAAAAATCTAACTTGGCACCTGTGCTTGCTTTGGGTACTTGAGTGCTACCAAGAGTTTACAAAGGGGGAAAAACAACTTTTAGCAAAATATACATCCCAATAATGCACAGTTTCTCTGGAAATCAAGCTCCAGACATCAGCAATACCCCATGACACAGTCCATAATCCTAACAGTCAAGACATACACACTAAAAGCAAGCCAATGTCATCTTTCTCAAAGGCAAAGCTATTTTGGGATCCAGCCTGCCAATAGTATACTAATAGATATTTTCAGGTCCTGGCTTCTGATGTCTATAACTCACTGACAGCAGTGAATTTCCTCTCACCAAAGGGTAACTATGTTCTAGAGAGAAATGAATCTGATTTACCTCTGAGGCTATCTTACATTTTGGTCTGGACTGCTACCTACTTCTTTCACTGCCTCTCAATATCTCTCTCCATGCTTCTCTCCTTGCCTGGCAGTTGAAAAAAAAAAAGCAAGAAAGCACAAGCAGTGTCTTAAAATTTGCCACTTTAGGGAGATAAAAAGAATGTTATACTATTAGTTGCTGTAGGCAGCTTCCACGTAGACATGAATGCTCTCCTGGAACACCAAATGCATTCTGCCTCCCTGCTTTCCATTTTCCAACAAGCCATCCTCACCAGCTGTCAGAAAGTGTTAAGTGCTCTGGCGAAACCAGGGATGTAAATGCTACTATGGAAAATAGATATATGAAATTATAATAACTACCATTGTACTTACTATATTGAGGTATATAATTGAAGAGGGGTTTTTTTAAAGCATTAGTCAAGGTTTTAAGCCTGTTAGGAAAGAAAGATAAAACAGGCACCATTTTCAGTATTTCTCATCATTTCTGAGGAGAGAAAATGAATGAAAGTTGAAACTATGTGCTTCTCCCAGGTCCAGTTCTCATTAAGTGTTAGTACATAGTATTTGGATTTTATTTGCTCATGTTGTGAGTATTCAAATTCTGCAGATTGATCGTGTTCTATGAAGGTTTTCCTCAAGCTCATATGGATATATGAGGTCCCTGCCACATGACTAAATTGTTGACTAATTGCCATGTGCCACCTAAGTCCTGGGTATCCCTAATAATCCTCTGTGCACCAGCTGCTAGTCTGCCATAGATACAAGGTAATGCAACATAGCTCTGTCTGTTGTGAAAATAAAACACGGGACCCAAGGACTGCAGTCAGGCTTAAAAATGCAGGGATTAGAAAACCTGTGTCTGCCACTCGTCTACTGGGCAGTTTGGGGCAAATCACTTTGACCTGACATCTTCCTCTGTTGCCTTTTACTTCTCTTGTTTACTTAGGGTAAAAGAACTTGAAGGATCATGTGCTCTTGGGATCTCTAGACTTCCCCATACAAAGGATTCTTGTTTGTTTGGTTTGCATCCATCTAGGATATGAACCTTTTGGTTCATATGAACTTAGAGAACACTCTCGTGAAGACAGCTGTATATGTAAGTGGTGTGAGTTCAATGAGGTGATTAAATATCAAGTGCAGCAACACCAGGGAACGGTACAGTGCCTGAGTGCAGGAAACAATACCCTTTAGTCTGAAATATTCCTAATTGAATCTGACTCCTAACTAAATCACTGCTGTGAGTCACAGCAGTTCTGCAATGTAAATACCTTTTTTCAGACACAATAAAATACAATCGGAATCAGCTTGTTCTTATTGATTAGAACATAATGCATTAGAGATCATCCTTTCCTATACTCTCTATTTATAGTGTCTGCACCATGGAACAGTCATTACAGCTTTTCCATTCTCATTGCACAATCATGAGCAAAGCATTTAATGTTCATTCCTGTTAGCACAAATCAGGCCTGTCAAAAATGACAGGGGCTAAAGTCAGTCAGAGAATAACGTGAGGGGATTACATATTAACTTCAGCAAACCCAGGGAATGGTACAGTGCCTAAGTGCAGAAAACAATAGCCATTAGTGTGAAATATTCTCAATTGAATCTGACTTCTAACTAAACCACTGCTGTGAGTCACAGCAGTTCTGCAATATAAATACTTTTCTGAGACAATAAAATATTATTGTTGTTATTGATTAAAACATAATGCATTAGAAAGCATCCTTTTTCATACACTCTATTTATAGTGTCTGCATCACGGAACAGTCATTGCAGCTTTTCCATTCTCATTGTGCAATCATGAACAAAGCATTAAACAGCATTAAGCAATCTGAACACAATCATGAACAGCGACGCATTAAGCATGCATTCCTGTTAGCGCGCTAACTCAGGCCTCCCAAAAATGACAGGGACTAAAGTCAGTTGGAGAATTTAAGCATTTGTGTAAGAATCTATGCAAGTCAAGTGAAACCCAGGGAAAAAGGGGTGTGATTTAGCAGGGGATGTTAGCTTTCTCTGTATGGGGCGTGTTACGCATTGAAGACATAGTATATATGTTTACACTGTCAAAAACGTTTACAAGGCAGATGGCACTACGTGAGTATTTTCTCCCTGCAAAAGTGGCTCTGTGCCCAGTTCTGCAGCTTTTTCTCCACTCCCTCCAGGAACCTGCAATCCCAAGACAGCTTTTCTTAAAGAAGCTTGCAGTGGAAAGCAGGGCTTGTGTTCTGCCAGACCCGATTCACCTTAACCTGTAGTCAGCTGAATGAGGTACGTATTAACTGGCACTAAGCAGGAAAGTACCTTTAGGTTAACGCAGTGCAACTGCAGGCACAATTAGAGAGAAAGCAATGTGCTGGCAAAATACTCCTCCTACCCCTGGCTTTGAATGCCATGGAGGGTTCAACTTTGAAACTGCTGTCTTCAGTGCTTTTGCTGCAGGGTGGTAATAGCGCAGCATCACACGAAGCCTCTGATTTAGAGTCTGCTTTCTGCAGAGGACACAGAAAAGTTACCATCTCAAGAAAGGTGTACACAGGCCGAGATTGATGCTATGACAGCATGGTGTGTTCCCAGGGGAAACAGCAACTGTAATGTTCTTGAAGAAATCCATTTGGTCTAATGTTTGGAGTAACCTCACAGAGCTCCAAAGGGGAGGTTAGAGGATGCTTACTATCGTACAGAGCCCTCCTTCGTGATATGAAGCAGGTAGTTAATAATCAGCCTCCCAACTGAGCAAAGCACATAAGCACATAATTTAACTGCTTGAAGTTAGACCTGTGCCCAAGTAGTCTGCTGAACTGGAGCCAAAGGATGGAAAATGTGATATCAAAGGGAACATTCAGCTGAAAAAGAAGACGTGTATTACTGGAAATGCTTGTGACAATTCTTTCAAGTCCCTATACTCTAATAAAGGTTTTATTTTGTTCCTGCTTGCATCCTAGCACAGCTATGCAGAGCTAAGCTGGAGTGATTCACCCTGAAGGGTCTCTATTTCAGTGGAAATCACTTTGTGTGATTTATTCTAATTGTTAGTAGTAATTGTGTACTTTTCTGGCAGAAAAAGTGAGTAGTATTTAAAAGTGAGTAGCAAACAGCAGTGGAAGACTTACAATAAACTGTTGTTCACTAGCCATGAACAAACACAGCTTGCTCCAGGTTGTACATCCTTCTGCTACAGGTGACCCTGAACCTCAGAGCACCACAGAGCAACGTGCACCTGCTATAAATAGCCACAGAGGGCTGTTTGAGAGTCCTCTGATGGTACTAAATATTTTTGCAGGACTAGGTCTTTCATTTGTCCTTCATGGTATGACACAATGTGAAATTCTATTGCTATGATATATTAACTTGGATATTTTGGGCCTGGCTGTCATTTAGAGCAAAATGGGCAGTAAAAGCACCAATAAAGTTTACACAGTTTATGTCTACCTCAAGGTCTTTCACACTTTCTTCATCATGTAAAATGTGCCAAAGGCAGCCACATTCCTCAGGGATGTGCTTGTCACACTCTGACTTCCCCGTGGCCTCAGTAGCACCTGTGAGCAGGACCACGAACAATGAAGCGCTGCTCCTGCCTCCTCCCTGTAAGAGCTTTCATCCCACACCTTCAGTGACCATGGTCCATCACGAGCTGCTAGCTGTTAAAGTGTCTCCAGGGTGAAAACAAAATATATGTCCAGAGGAAAGAATGGATGTTGTTCCCAATGTACAGTGCAATATGCAGGAGGGGGTACAGGAGCAGGTAAAGCCTACGTATGGGGCTATGTTTTGGATTTGTGCTGAAAACAGTGCTGATAACACAGGGATGTTTTAGCTGTTGCTGGGCAGCGCTTACGCAGGGCCAAGGGCTTTTCTGCTCCTCACCCCACCCCGCCAGCGAGGAGGCTGGGGGTGCACAAGAGGTGGGGAGGGGACACAGCCAGGACAGCTGACCCCAACCGGCCAAAGGGATATTCCGTACCCTATGATGTCATGCTCAGCATATAAATCTGGGGGAGGAAGAAGGATGTGGAGGGATGTTCAGAGTTATGGTGTATGTCTTCCCAAGTAATGGTTATGCATGGTGGAGCCCTGCTTTCCCAGGGATGGCTGAACACCTGCCTGCTGATGGGAAGCAGTGAATGAATTCCTTGGTTTGCTTTGCTTGCACATGCAGCTTTTGCTTTATTTATTAAACTGTCTTTATCTCAACCCACGAGTTTTCTATTTTACCTTTCTGATTCTCTCCCCCATCCCACTGGTGGGGAGTGAGTGGCTGGGTGGTGCTTAGTTGTGGCAGGGGTTAAACCACAATGTGGAACATCGCATGTCAGATTCCTGTGAGTCCCACTCCACACTACATGTTGTTCATGAACTTATGCTGATCACCTTGCAGACTGATGTGAAAGAATAGTATCTGTTGCATCTGCAGGGAATGGTTTGATGCTAGCAGTGTCTTGTGGTTTTTGAAAAGGTAGGCACTATCTTTTGCTCCACATGCTGTGGGACATAATTTGATCTTAAGCACTATATTGTGTCAAGAGGTGGCCTACAGGAGCATGAGAGTATGCTAGAAAGCACATCCAAATTGCTGTACAGCAAGGGTAGGACCTGTACAAACACACCAACTTTCACAGGGCCACTAGCCAAAGGATATATATTGTTTCCAAGGTATCAGAAGAGCTCCTGCTGGTTTTTATGGGCCAGAGCTGGGCTGCCTGTATGGCTGTTAACTCAGACAAGCCAAAGCTGTCAAACCCAGAAGCTCTTGCTGGCCCACTGCTTGACACAGAGAACATTGTCCAACAAGAACTGAGTTGTTCATAAGCTGTTCCTCATGAACCTCCTTGTAGTTCCTGAACTCATGTGGAAAGGGCAAATACATCCTTGGAGCATTCCTGCCCTGCTTCTGCTTCCCCGCCACCTGACAGACTGATGGGCATCAGAGCATGCAGCGTTTGAACGAAAGAGAAGGTCACCATGATAGGAAGCCAAAAAGATCAGGCGCTGTTCCAGGCACGGCTGCTGATATATAAAATATAATCCAATTGGCATGCAAACCCTCCTAGCTGCCAAACATATCCCATGAAGAGCTCAGGGTGGTCTCCAGGGCTGGACCACTGAGAGGAAAAAATGTACTAATGGCAGTGAAGTGGGGAAGCCTTGCCAAGTCAGGACAAAAATCATGCGTGTACCGGTTTCCATGCCTGTGAAGACAGCTCTGTTATGCCTATGAGAAAGGACCTACACATGAACATGGTCACACATACATAGGCACACGCTCAGCTCAGGCACACGTGGCCCAAGACAGCTCACACTAGTGTCACCCTGCAATGCCATCACCATCAGACAGTGCTGCTTACTCAGACTGCACTGTGCACTGCTGCCCAGGGGTCTTCACTGCCAGCTACACATTCCCAGCACTAATCCCTGTGCCCCAGCCTGGCAGGCAGGATCTGGGGAGAGGTCCAGCCGAAAACCAACCCAGAGGAAAAAAAAAGATTCATGTTCAGTCTGAGACACTCCCTGACTCAGTTTGCCATGGGTCCCTACGTCTGCTGGTGACAGCGCAAGGGAGGCTTTGGACATGCGCAGCAGGGCCAGTCTTGTCCCTTTTGATGACGGTGTGAAATCAGATCTGTGTAATTGCACATGAAACCCCAGGCTGGTTCATGCAGGTCAGACTTGGAGAAGCATTCAAGGATTTGTTTCAAGGAGACTGTTTGTTTATCTGGACTGTCCTTTTGGATTAAAATAGAAATGAGCATTGACCATAAAGAATTTTATCCCCCTGGGTACTTAGATGAATTTAGGCCACTTGACAGCCCAGTTGCTGGCTGACCTGGCTTCTGTCCCTTTACCCCTTCACCCACCTCTTCCCAGCTGTAGCCTGCCCTCTTGCTGTAATGGCTCTGGAACCCTGTGCTGAGTGGTTCAGCATGTTAAATCCGCAGCACATTAACCCATTAAAAGAAAATGAATTCTCCACTAGTAGTCCAGGGTACTGGCATGCCTTTTGCACAGCCTCTGACAACCGCCAGAAAGGCATGGAAACATGGGGGTAAGAGCAGTGATGGTGGCAGTCTGCGGGTAAACCAGCATAGGCTCCTCCTTTGGGACAACAACCCCAGAAGGTAACAGTCACCTTTTGGTCTGAAACAGTGCATTTCCTGACTTGTTTTGTGAACACCAAAACCAGTGAAAGGCAAATTAAAGTCTGGCCTTTGATCACAGCAGTAGTTTGCATTTGGTTTTGAGTGGAACAATAGTAATTTAAAAATGTAGTGGATTTGCTTTCTTGGCTTTATTTCTCTTGGTGGCCAGCAGGAAGGAGGAGTTGAAGTAAGAGATGTCTTGTCCAGCTGGAGCAGTTGATTGATGTTCAGGATCATTTCCATGTGGACGAATAATCGACTACATGAGTCACGTGTCCTTCAGTGTGAACATACTTAGCCTACAAAACACAAAGCCTTGATGTCCTGAGCACAGTTGGAAGGAGTGGGCATTTCCCATGCTCAGCACCCCCTAGCCTGGCACGCCAGCCAGCTCTGTGCCCACGAACCCCAGTTTCTGTTGCCTCCCAGGAAGGCCTGTGATGGAAACCTCTTTGGTTTTTGCTGTCAACACACATTTGTCTTTAGCTCATATGCTCATCCCAGGCTTGTGACTCAGCAGACTTCAGCACCGCAACACACTATGCAGCCTTCGCTGGTTGCTGCTCTTGTTGTCATGAGGTTCTGCTAATGGCAGCTGGTGGCTGCTCCCATTGAGTCAGAAGAAGTACACATCACATCTCTGATTTGCAGTCATGTCTCTCATGTAGTCTTGTTTTAGGACAGGCAAAACTGTCAGCATTTCTGCACTCTTGAAGACAGCTCTTCAAGAGTTTGATTTCCTGATGTCTTTTCTCTGCATACGTACCCTATAGTGGGAGGGGGAAGAGCCAGGTACAGCCCTCTCTCCCTTTCAAATATAAGGCAGCAATTCATTCTAATGCAACAAATCCGTTTGTGGTCTGCACGAGTATTAGTTCTGCAAGTATCTCATGTCTGCACTGGGCAACACTGAGGTTAGTACTTGTATTTGTATTTGTGTATTTTCTTCTGCTCTTCTGCTTTTATGTTCTCGTTCTCTCTTTCATTTGTTCATGTGTGGTCCAGTAATTTTCTCCTTACACTACACTTTGTTTCTTTCCATTATGTTTTTGTCTACCAGGATGATGTTGTTTTCAGTTGCTCCTTTCCCTAATTCCACATGCAGCCCTGCATACCCCTCTCCCTGTACAACTGTTCGTTTGCTACTGGTTTGACCCAGACTGGTAACCCAGTTTCTGGGAGCTGTTTTGAACTGCAGCAAAGCACTCTGTACAGACTCAAAATGTTAGTACATGCAGAGACTGGAGATCACCAGTAATGGGCATTCAGAGGCCAGGGAACTTCCCTGAAACTCAAACCACTTTTGTGCCGATAGTTTTTGATAATAAATATGTCAATAAATAAAACAATACTGGAAATTTAAACACACGTACATTTACTTTTCCAGTATCTTCCATTTACTTTAATTTTTTTTCTGCTCTCTTCTAGAAAGACATAAATCTATGAATTAATGATCAGTTCTGGCCCTGCAAACACCAGAAATTAACATTTTGGGGGGTGCTGAGTGCATTATCTATGAGTACTCTGTGTGTGCACACGTGCCTATGCATGTGACAGGTATATGACATGGTGGTTTCACCAAAGGTGGCAGATGCAAGCTCTGTATTGTAACAGAGTTTAATTTTCCCTAAAAAATGATTCAGTTCTTGAACATAGAGATATCCTAAATACAGGCATCTTCATTTTCAGGTTTTGTCAGTATTCATGCTTAAAAAAAAAAAAAAAAAAGATCCCCAAATCTCTAAACCGAAAATACTGTTACAAAAAATGCATTTTAATTTTCTGAGTGCTCCAGTGACCGGCCAGTGTCCCACTATCCTGGCTTATCAAGCCTCACACCAACCTGCTAGACTATCTTTCTTGTACCCAAAGGATGTGAGAATGAAGGTGGCGAGTGGAAATACATACTGTGCCTCATCTGAACCCTTGTGTGTGAGAAAATAATGAAAATATTTATCTGCTCTCAGTGTTCTGATAATTAATTAATTAGCATTTGTATTGCACTCCAAAATTCTCTGGTGGGAGGCAGGACTCTGGGGTTACCCTTAGCAGTAGTAGCAGGAGCGGTTTTAGCTGTGAAGGCAGGACTGGTTTGGTGTCTGAATGCAACACTGTGCCCGCCACTGTCAGGCCAAAAAACTCAGAAGTTCAAAGGTATTTTGTAGGTCATGTTACTTTGGCCACTTCTCCTATTTAATATGGAAATCTGATGTGTTTTTTGGAAGAGGCAACTTCCTCTGATCCAGCAGGGCTGTTTTCATTATAAACAAACCTCTCACAGTAGGGCTGGAGCCCACACTGCTTTGTGCCTGTTGGCTCCGACAGCAGTTCCCTGGGGAGGCACGGAGGTGGAAAGCAAGTGCCAACATCTTCAGCCAGTGGTGCTTGCTCTGGGGGCATGGCAGCAGCCCACCAGCAAAGCCATCCAGACCCCATGGCCCCATGCAAGTCCCGTGCCACATTGGTGCCAGCCCCAACGGAGCATGAGCTAATGAGGGAGGAGAGTGATGAAGCACTGCTGGATGGGGACCATGGCTCTGGCAGCACCCAAAGGAGGCAAAGAGGGGATGGGGTGGTGAATGGAGGCAATGGGGAGTGGGAGGGAAAGCCCTGCAAGGAAAGCCTGCAGGAAAATAAATGGGGATAGAGAGGGATGTTGGAGGGTGGCTGAGCAGAAGGAGAGGGTAAGGACTAGGAAGGGGAAAAGATGATGACAGTGAAACCATGGAAACAAAGACATAAGAGGGAAAATAAGGAGAGAGCATGATTTCAGACTCCTGGGAGGGAAATCAGGTGTTGGGAAATGGAAAGAACTGTCTGAGGGGACAGAGGAACACGGGGAGCAGCCCAGCATTGGGGACAGCATAAGGACTGATGGGAAAACTGTGGGCAAAAGAGAGACAGGGCAAGGAAAAGTTAATGGGGAAAGGCAAAGGGAGGCTGGACTTGAGGCAAGAAGAATCAGAAGAAAGAGGGAAAGAAAACAGGCAGGAGATTAATGTAATAAGGAAAAATAAAGAATGAAAGTGAAGAAGCAAAGAAGTGCCCAGGACTTTTAGAAACTTGAGTTCATTCAGACTTGTTCCAGCTCAGGTTTTAGGGGTGACTCTTGGGATAGGCTCAGGAACCTGTGTTAAACAAACTCTGCTTTTTGGAAATTTTCTTCCAATACTAGTGAAGCAGGATGTTTGAAAACTGGCATGTTTCCTATGACACAGAGGAGATGGAAAGAAAGAAAAATAATAGACTTGTCCACAAAGACAGTAATTACAATCACATGCTCTTATAGCATAACTATTTTTAAGGGATCATTCTAGTAGTTTTGTTCATTAACTGTCACTGGGGAGGAGAAGGACCATAGCGTAGTAAGGAATTAACCAACCTGTGTTTACAGCACTGCCTGCTGCTGGGTGGAGTAGTGCTTGGATGCTGTAGGATACCTGTCTATGTCGTACATCATGGGGCAGCAGGTGGGGAGGCAAGATGCAGTTTTCACCAGTGGTTTTAGCCAGCCTGGTATTGCAGTGCTGCTGGATGGGCTGTGCTCCCAGCGTGGAGAGACCCTTTCCTGGCCAGGCAGTGATGCCACTCTTCTCTGCCTGGGGGACCCCGGCTGCCTGTGAAGGGGCTGGATTCTGGCCAGCTCCCAGTGGCTTGGCTCCTTCTGCCTCAAAGGCTGAACAAAAGCATGGGAATTCAGCCCTGAAAGCAGCCAAGTCTCTGCGTCCTCTGATACTGCCAAATTCTCGGAGCAGAGAGTTTAATTGCATGCAAGCCGTGCTGTAAGAGCAAGGCTGAGACTGGAGGGCAGTCTTTCCATCAGATGTCTTGCTGCTGTCATGAGCTTCACAAGATGCCTACCTGATAGCATGATGTTGCTTTTTCATCTTTAGTATGCTACTCAACCCTGAGCGTTTGAATTTCGCCTATTCAATTCACAGTGTGTAATGTTCCTGGCACAGGGAAGAAAAGGCCACACACAGAAAGGAGATGCACGTGGCATTCATTGCCTGTGGATTTTTGGCTCATTTCTGCAGCTGCTGTCCCTGGAGGCTCTTGGCTGAAGGCTGGGACGAGAGGGCTGGCAGCAGGAGGGCGCAGCCATGCCAGGCTGTGCCAAGGCAGGTTAGCCAGGTGGGCTGCAGGCACCGGCACCAGCTGGTGCCATGGGTGCTCCCACCCCCTACCCTGCAACCCATCCTCTCCGTGCCCCCACCCCGTCATCAGGAGTATGTCTATCCTGATATGTGTACCAGGGAAAGGCAGCAATCATGGCTGACCACCGGGTGGAAGAATACTTCCCCGTCTGGTACCACCAATTGTGTGGAAAGCCACCCCCCAGCTGTGCCAGTGCCTTGCTCCTAGTGCCCATGGAGATGCACAAGCCTAATAAAGGCCACTGTGTTTTAGCAGCCCAGAGCAGAAGCTGCTGATCAACAAGTTCAGCAGACGGCACAGGCTGGCACCGTGCAGTGGAGCTCTCCTCCTAAGGAATTTCTCTGTGCTGAAAGGTGTTGAAAGCTTTAAAAAGTATTAGCAAATATAGTGGTTAAGTACTCTCCTGCATGTTAAATATCTGGTTTACTGTATGTGACATTAGAGAGCCACATTTAATGTCATGTTCAAAGAGATATATGTCAGTGTGCACCCAGGGAACTGCTGTGTGGTAGCCCTGCAAATGCACTAGAGGGTTGGTGAGAAGCCTGCCTGCAATGCTGCGGGGTAGGGGGGCATTTGCCAGCGGCAACAACTCCATTAAAGACAGCGGTAAAGTGAAATTCTGTAAAAATCAAGAGGTGCCCAAGCAGCAAGCTCTTTTGGAAATCCAGCTGGAGGAAATGGTATTTGTTCCATGAAGATGTAATGAGAAGTGCTTAAAAACATAGAAACAGAGGTTGCATTTGATGAATTCTATTGAACAAGAAAAAATAGTACAAATACCTGGCACTAAGAGTAAAAATTCTCAGCATATTTGACTCTTCAAAACCTCTGCTTACAGATGTGAAAACAGCTTTGCTTACTTCATAACTGTCAAGGGTATAATGCCTTAAAACAACCCTCCTGAGATCTTCATCTGGTTTTATAGGTGTTTTCTTACTGATGTAAGTTTTCTTGGGAAATGGTCTGGGCTCTGGCATCTCGTTAGAAATAGAATTGTATTGACTGAAACAGACTGCAAAAAAACCTGCTTACAAACAGGTTGCTTCTTGCCATGGTCCATATCCTGATACTGTGTCTATGTACACACTTGATAGGGCCTTCTTTTTCAGAGGTGGTGACGCATGCAATTCCTGCTCATGTCAGGAATGTTTCTGGATGCAGCAACCTTTTAAAAATTAAAAATCGGGTCAAATGTAGTTTTCCATTCTGCTGGTTACATTTCAGCATCTCAAGAACATCACATGAGTATGGTGTGGACAACGTGAACCTTCTTCCTGCTTCTCTGCTCTGTGGTAACAAATTGTTACTTGTTACTATTATTATATTGATTATTTTTAATAGGGTGGTGAATTTCCATGGAAACTGCCAGTACATTTCTTCTCCTTCTGCATCCTGGTGTTCAAATTAGCTCAGAAATGTAGTCTGAACTAGCTGTCTCCCATAGCAGGATCTGTGGTCAACTGTGAGCATGGGCTGATTCTGGAAGGGTTCATAGAAGGAAAAGCAAACTGAGGGAAGTGAGGAAAAAGGTCTCCTTCTCCTCTGGGAAATGCCTGGCACTCTGAAAACAAAGGAAGTTGGAAAGCACTCGGCTAGTTTAGCTTCTCTTCAGCAAGGGCTGCCTGTGGGTTTACACGCTTGTCGATTTCCCAGAGCGTGCTATAGAGCTGCCATTACTTCTGTCTCTCTCCCCCGGCTCTCCCTCCCTCCCTCCCCATATCAGCTATATTGTCATATATAGGTGGCATAGACATGGACTTCATATTGCTTTTGCTTATTGGCTAATGCAGGACTACCTGCTCAGGCAGGAATTCCCAGGGAATTATGGGCATTTATGCACATAAGCAAATGACACTAAAACTGTTCACAAAGGGATTAGCCTGGGAAACTCCCAGATGCCCTAAGGTTTAATGATAGAAAAATTGTATTTGTATGATGCAAGGCCTGAAACCGAGGACAACTTCACTGGTCAGGCTCATTTAATCCCAGGTAAAGGTCTTTGCTTTCTGGAATAGCTCATAAAATAATAGGAAATAGGGATGGAAGCAGCTTCAGGAAGAGTCTCAAATATCAAGGCAAGACCAGCCAGACTTGAACTGCCTCCAAGAGCTCCCTTCCCATGCCTTGTTCTCCCTGATGTCAGGAGAGCTTTCTCCAAAGGCTAAACAGGACATCTGATGTTGCGCTTCATTTAGAACGCTGTCTTCTTGTCTTACCCACTATTGCCATGGAGAATTGGTTTTCTCTTTCTCCTTGAAGCATTTGCTTTCACGTCCACCAGGCCTTTGCATCAAAAACCCTACTCCAGGGCTGTCCTGTCCGTGTGGGTTGGCCCTCTGTAGAAAATGGTTGCCAGAAGGGTCCCTGCTGTAGAAAGCCTGAACATGGTTCTGCAGAAGCTTTAGACAAGACCTTTGTTCAGACTTGTTTACTGCATTTAAGCCATCAGTGCTGTCAGAGCGCAAGCAGAGCCAGAGGGACATAAAAAACTGTCTGTTCAGGATAGCCTTTGGGTGGGCACACCCCTCCCACCCACACACACTGCACTTTCTCTACCAAAGCAACCCACACTTTTGGTGGCTTTTGGCATCTTTGCAGAAAAATTGTAAAGCGACTTTCACAGGTCAGGAAAATGGGGAGGGAGTGCATAGAACCAGATAAAGTGGTGGCTTATTCTCTTGGGTTATCATGAAATTGTGCTTTTCAGTATTTTCACTGTGATAAATGTATTAGGATATCTGAAACAGATGGGAATAACTCAAAATTTAACTCAGACACAGCCAGACCAACTTGCAACACACAAATTGTTTCCTATTGTCAAAATGTGATTGGATACCTTATTTTATTTCTGGGAAAGGGCTGTGTGCATCTTGAATTTGTTAATTTCACTTCTTACACAAACCTACAAAACTGCCCACAGACCTAATCTATGTGAAAATTGTTCTCTTGGTAAACAACCCTTTCCCTTAAATTCTATCCCTTTTTAATTCTAAAAATTCATCTTTACGATAAATCTGAGCTGTGTGGTTGTGAAATTTTGGGTTTCCTTTTAACTGCAAATAAGTTTTCAGGACTTATAAAATGGCAGTGTGTATGAACTCTCCTTCTGCAATGTTTGACTGACAATATTAGTGCCAGAGCTATCCTGCCACCAGAGAAAACAAATTGCTTTTAATGCATGGGAATAATAGGCTTCCCAATGCTAGACTTTCCAAAGAGGCAACGTGGGGGAAGCTGACAGTCTGACCTTTCTTCACACAATCCTCCAGGTGGATGTAAGGGCCACACATGGTGGCCAACAAGGCATGTCAGCTTGGCACAGCACCAGCAGCTCCGGGATGCCTGCCCAGCCAGCCTCACTGCTGGGACAGTTACACGCAGTGGCAAGCCTGGAGCGTAAGAGCAGCCCTCGCACGTATGCAGTGACCTGGGAGCTAACTAGCAAGTGCAGTGCCTCAGGGTGGGCAAAGGCTTTCATGCACGCACTCTCTTCCACAAACCAGTACAGCGCTTGCTTTGACCAATGCTATTTTATCCAATGCACCGACCCTTTTTATTTATTTATATACGTATATATCTATTGCTAAATAAAAGTTCACGTTACACCATCAGTGAAAGCCTTTCCATTGCCCTCTGCCCTGGTTTGCTTTTCCTCACTCCCCCTTCTCATTCCTGCACCAGCAAAGCCAGGCTGGGGTATGGGGAAACACACAGCCCACCGATGTGAGGCCTATCTTTAGAAGCTGCAGATTAATTTGCAATAATTTGATCACTTCAGCTCACTTCCTAGGGCATTGATCACAAAATCCCAAAGACCTAAATGTCATACAAGTGCTTATTCTTATTTTTCTCATACTGAGGTCTTTGCTGATCTAGACTTCCTCTGGGGATACAAAAGGAAATTACCAGTGGTAAGAGGCAAGGAGAGGAGATGAAAGGGCTGGTGGGTTTACACATGCAAGGCTGCAGTTTCGTAATACAAGACCTTTAAGACTAGGAAAGTTAGGGTTCCTAGTGCTGGATCAAAACCTCTCCAGCCCCCTGAAACCAATCTGACAGCAATAAACTCTGCCATTTCCCATTTGTTCAAAGAACACTGACCAGTTCAGCTTTCATCAGCCAGCTTTATATCAACGTTTCAACTTCACACCCCATCAGGTACTGCCTGTTCTCCAGCAGCTTGTGTGAAAGCTTCAGGCTGCCACAAACTGCTGCTATGGGCTTGGGTTAATTCAGCAGGAACATGATTGTTCGATCTCATTTGTCCTCTTAGGTCAGCTAGCACTAAGGTTTGGTACTAATTATCATGAAACCAACAGTCTTGAGAGATGGCACAGGAATGATTGGAGAGTAAGAGCAGAAGGTAATTATGAGAGAGAATGAGGGAATAAAATGGGGGGGGGGGGGGGGGGCGGAGTGGGGGAAGCGCAGAGAATGATGTAACTCTCCAGGGAATAAGTAAAAGCAAAAAACCAATAAAATCCAGATACAATTCTTCAGGGAAAAGCCAAAACAGGCATGGTAAGGGGAAAGGATAAGGCCTGACATTTTGGTAAACCCTTCATCCAAAGTGCTTTCTAGTCACCACTGACTTAAAAAGAGGCAGCGTATGAGGTGGCTAAACACTCCTCCTCCTATTTTACGTGTGGGGAGGTGAAGATGGGCATACGTGGGTGGAAACCTTGGCAAACCCCAGGCAGCTCTCTCTAGCCCTAGCAGCAGACAGTGCCTCACCTCCAGCTGGGAGCTGTGGCGAGTGGTCGCAGCTTCCTGCAGGAAGGTGTCTGGCTTGCTGGGGTGGTCAGAGGGGGCACAGCCAAGAGTGAAGAGTTGGAGGAACCAAAGAATCAGTGTTTCCCTCTCCTGCATGAGCACAACTTCTGGCAGGCCTTCCCAGTGAGCTTTCTGTATCTTCTAGCAAAGACAAACTCTGTGTCAAAGGGAAAACAGCTTCACAGGTAAATAAGCAGTACATTTTTCAAGATAACCTCATCCAAAATGTGTTCTGGCCACGGGCTTTTTTCTTTCTTCACATGCTTCTGCTCCTGAGGACCTCCTATGGCAGAATCAGAAACAGCAGTGAAAACAAGCTCTTCAGGCTCCGATTTAAGCACACCATGGTGTTGTCTTAAAGGACTTGGTCCCATAGTAACAGTAAGCTTAAGTGCACATGAAACTACTTTTCATTTTAGTGCTTCTCTGTCTCAGACCTTTCTGCCTGTGAATTTTGTAGGCAGGGCTCAGAAGGTGAGATCCCAGCATGGCATGGGCCAAAGGGAAAAAGAACAGCTGAGTGTACCAGTAAAACAAAAATAGACATGGTGGTCATGCCGAAAGGGGCAAGGCTCTGCAACCACACAGTCCAGCTCAGCATTCCCCTTGAATCAGAAAAACTGGAATAGGATGGGAAGACTCACTCTTCTTATACAGCTTCACCCATGTCCTGCTGAGGACAGATCCCATTTCTTTAACAATGTGGACCAGGCTAAGGAGGAGCCAGAACAGTAAATATTGATGAGGGCAGAGTTCATAAAGCCCTGCTCATTTTTGTTTTCTTGAAGCATTATGTAGCAGCAATAGTAAGTGAGTCTCTCTTCTTTTTTAGATGTCTTCAGGGAAATGTGAGGGTTTTCTGATTTATTTTTTTAATTGGGTGAAGCAAAAAAATGGAAGGTGGAGTTAATAGTCTGAAACTCAACATGCTTGAAACTATTCCAGAGCATTTCTGGGCTGGGAATTGTTCAAGGTGTTTATTTGGAATTTGCCTTTCCTCCTTTAATCTTGTTCCCTTTGGGGAGGTTTTCACAGAATTGTATCAGCAATTCTGATAGGAGAGCTAAAGTAATTTCTTTCTGCTTCTTTTATGTAGCAGGCAGGACATCCAGTCATTTGATTGTCATTGATTTCCTTGGGAATTAGGCATCTAAGTATTTTTGGGATTTGAGCCAAACCTCCATGAAGAGCTCTCCTTTTTTCACCTCTAAAATTTCTGGTCAGTCTGTCCACAGCTAAGTGCCATAATCTGCCTTGAATCTTAGTGTTCTCAGCCATACATCCCATATTCCTTTGCTGAGTCTGCAAGGACAAAGTCTACCCTCCGTTAGAGCTATAAGCTGCACAGCTGGGTGAGAAATGGTGCATGGGTAGAAGGGCCTTCCTCTGCTCCCATCCAGGTTGGGGGGTGGAGAGCTGCTCTGTGTGCTGACAGCTCAGGGAGGATAAAATGGGGATATGTGGGGATGTTCCTCAGAGGATGAAATTTGCTCACATATAAAAGTTATGTCAAACAGAAGGCTAAAATACATATCCCCAAAGAAAAGAAAATGCAGCTGGATGCAGTTACTAGCATGAGCTCTGTCCATTCTCTGGCTGCTTTGGGTTTTTACATGAGAAGTAGCCACTAATGGAGCTATTTTGACAACAGAAAAGAAACTGGCATTTTGGTGCTACCTTGGCTGGCTTTAAAGCATGTGCTTTCTTGCACTGTTTTTGCATAGCGGATTTTGGAAGACAGTTCAGCTTTGATAGTGTGTCCTTTCTGAAGGGCTTTGCCGACCTTTCCCGAAAGCTAACAAGACAGAAGTGAGCTGCCTGCATCATTTCCCTCTCACTCCTTGACAGCTCCATATAAATAATAACACTTACAACTGGCAGCTGACATTTACATGGTCTAAAGAAAATGACCTCAAAGGACTGAGGCCCCCTGACATGTGAAGTTTATAAAATGATAGTGAACTTGTGTGTTCTGCAAAGTAAAATATAAAAATCAGTGGGACCCAGTGAAGGTGGAATAGCTCAAGTGGAGTTTGAGAGTTTTATTATGTGTCTGTGTTTCATCATAACCCAAATTCTCTTTTCTGCCTCCGACTGCTGGATTAGGTTCCTCACCAGCATTTCTACTGCAGCCAGCAGCCAGGAACACCAGGGCATGCAGAAGCAGGCTCTGAACTTGCTCTGTCTCCTGGCTGCTGGGTTTTCCTGCCTGCCTCTGAAGGCCGACTTCAGCTGTGGGCTTTCCTTGCTCATTCATTTCCTACCCTGCTAAAGTCTTTCAAATGCTGGCATCATATTCTGGATACTCCCATCAAGCCAGACCCCTCTAGCACTGCCAAATCTAAAGCAGTGCCAAGGCAACATCTGAAGACACTAGCAGGTGTTGGAGTACATGATGGCCTGGATTTCTAGATGAAGGCAGCTGCTGCACTTGCAGTCATGTTGCCTACATGAAGAAAGGCTCTGGTCTCTTTCTGCACATGGGATTTTCCTAGAACTTACATTTCAGCCTTCTTGTGTCCATCATTTCTGTGTACTGCACTGAGGGACGGTCACCTGACAGCAGCTTTCCCAGCCTTCTACACACAATGCTGCAAATAGGTATCACCAAGTATTCACTTGCAGCTGGGTATGGTAGTTGGAGAAGAGCTGTCCTGAATGCTGGGGAGCTTCCTTATTCCAAGAGGCACAAGCATTTTTGGGTGCTCCTATTGTGCTGTGATTGGCTTTATATACTCTAAAGATAAAAGTCACCAAGCCCTAACAACTCATTATGCTCCTACTGCCTTAAGCAGTGTGTATTAACCTAGGGTTTGTATACTACTTCTAAAAGGTTTGTGAGAAGTCATTAAGAAAGGCAAGCCTATTATCACTAGGCTAGATGCTTAAAAAAATAAAGTCAGCAAGTCAAAAAAGGCTTCAACACACTGCTCTTGGATATATTATTTTGCTTCTGAAATGTGCAAGTTGAATATCGGTACCAAACTATAAGGTCCATTGTCAGCCCCTAAGTAGGTGTAATGAAGATTTCTGTTCTTAAGGGTTACTTACTGTTACTATTGCAAATCATGAAGGTAACAGGCATGAAGGACCCTGGCAGAAATTTTTAGTAACATACTGAGTGATATACTTTATCTTCTCCTTTGATTTTTATCTTTTGTCTTTCTCCATGTCTCTGCTCCTCAAGCATCTAAATAGGAAACCTGTTTAGATTCTACAAAATGTGTTTGGGTCTGCTTTTCACATGTAACTTTCTTTTATTGAATCAATATGTATGAATAATATCTACAAGAAACAAATTCTTGTAAAAAGCAGCGTACAGCCTTCTGCCATGCAGCAGGCAGTCCCTTGGCCCACTCAGTCTACACTGCTTCCCCAAGTCGCTTCATAAGCCACAGTAAAAAAGACACACCAACAAAAAAAGGATGGCAGATCTGTGAGTTAATCCCTCAGCGGACACAGAGGCATCGAGGCTTTCTGAACATGTGGCCACAATCTCCCATGTCATAGTGTTTCCAGAGAATAATTTTGGGGCATCAGTGCAAAATATGACCATTTGTGCTGACTGAATATTTTGCTTGGGACTATTCTTTTTGAATAATTTTTCCAATACTCTTGCTAATGATGCTGGTTTGTTGCTTCAGTGATTTAATGAAATCATTAGGTCTTCAAATCTGCCTTCTTGTAAAACAACAGGTCATTACACTTCAGCCAGCTGTTCCTGTACCGAGTACAATAATTCATTTCTGACCCAAAAGTAATATGCTTAGCTAAGGCATATTGAAAGAAACTAAAACCAACAGCGATGAAGTATGTTCTGGATTGCTGGGTTTATATATGCATGTGTACAAGCATACACACACATATACACAAAGTCAATTTATAGATATATGTCTGATTTCTCACATTAGTTAGACTTCATTTTCCAGCCACTATTCTTGTAACACCATATCTTTACAATTAGAGATATTTTAAACCCTATGCATTTACTCATTAAATGTCACCACATAACCATGTCATCTTTTTTTCATTCTTGAACTCTTTAGGTCATTTTGTTTGTTTGCTTGTTTATTTCCTAGGATAGTGCCTTTCAGTCTGCTAGCCTGGCTTATATCTCTTCTTCCCCAATGTGAAACTTTGCAGGTTTGTTTTGAAGCCATTTTCACTGAATAGTTCCAGTTTATCAGATGATCAAGATCATTATGGTTAACAGTCTTAGTCTGATCTCATCTATTTCTTTCATCTTGTCTCAGCCACCAGTTTTAGCATCAGTGATTTTTTATTTACTTCTTGGTCCACCCAAAAATGATGACTATTGCTAGACTTGAGCCAAGGTCTGCAGAAGCTCCCCAGATACATCCTCTTTCAATGACGATACCTCACTAACAACCAGTTTCTAGATATGGGGTCACATTTCTCTTTGCCACAGAGTACTCATTTTTAAAACAAGAATGTTGTGTGTTTTAAAGATGATTGCATTACACAATTGGACAAAGTTTTAGGTTAAGGTCATATGTCTCATTAGAGTATCCAAAGTCATGAAAAGTTATATATGTTCAATATCTGTATCAACGATCTGGATGAGGGGATCAACTGCATCCTCAGTAAGTTTGCAGACAACACCAAGCTGGGTGGGAGTGTTGATCTGCTGGAGGGCAGGAAATCTCTGCAGAGGGATCTGGACAGTCTGGACTGGTGGGCCAAGGCCAGTTGTATGAGGTTCAACAAGAAGAAGTGCCAGATCCTGCACTTGGGTCACAACAACCCCATATAACACTACAGGCTTGGGACAGAGTGGCTGGAAAACTGCCTGGTGGAAAAGGACCTGGGGGCGCTGGTCAAAAGCTGGCTGAGTATGAGCCAGCAGTGTGCCCAGGTGGCCAAGAAGGCCAACAGCATCCTGACTTGTGTCAGAACCAGTGTGGCCAGCATGACTAGGGAAGGATCATCCCCTTGTACCCAGCAATGGTGAGGCTGCTCCTCAAACACTGTGTTCAGTTTTGGGCCCCTCGCTGCAAGACAGACATTGAGGTGCTGGAGCATCTCCAGAGAAGGGCAACAGAGCTGGTGAAGGGTCTGGAGCACAAGTCTTACGAGGGAAAGAAAACTGAGTTTTCTTTTGTGTTCTGTTTCAATACTTCCAGACTTGGGATTTCCTCAAGTATACTACAATTTATCAGAAATAATGATAGAAGGCCATTGATCTTTTTAGCTTAATTTTCTGTGACTTCTGGATGCAAGCCATCTAGACTCAGGCTGTATTGCATATTCAGATTTTTAAAAGTTCTATTTAAATATTTTTAAGAAAAATAGACTATTTTCTGGAATATTTTGTGCATATATTGATTGCAAAGTCATGTGGGCTTTTTTAAGCAGAGCTGATTGTAGTTTAAAAAATGTCCTTTTCATTGGTTTAAGTAAATTGAGTTCACTTATAGTAACATATTTCAAAGCAGGATCACTGAATCCAAATCCATGACATCAGAGAAATGTAATTTGTGGGCAAGTACTGCTTATTACTGCAGCTGGTGGCATGGATTAGCTTTAAAAGAAAGGTGTGGCCTGAGGAAACTAAGAAAAAAGAAGTTCCCATTTTTTAATAGCTTTCCCATGCAAATCAATGCACTTAACTCACACTTACCATTTAACACAGATAGCACAGTACCTAAATTCAGCAGTGTAGGTGAGACCATGTAATCTTTTAGTTGCACTGCCATTAGAAGATGTAAAACTTGTGAAACATTGCATTTAAAGTAATTATGAGCCTTGTACTCCTGCGAAATCACAGCTCCAACTTGTAGTTGGGGATCCTTTGAATAAACGCTGGAGAGAAGGGAATCTCAGAAATATTTCAGGAAATTTCAGGAACATTCTCACTTTCCCCAATACATTATTCTGGGTTTACATTTCTCAAAAGAAGAATGTAAAACCAAAATTTAACTGCAACTTCCCTTGTCTTCTTTCCTGCTGACAGTTATTTATTCACTATGTGTGAATAATTGCTAGCGACCAAACTGCTCTGTGGATTTGATCTTTATTTGACTGCAGTACAGGTGTATTTCTTAAAGTGTGTTTCTTGGCTAAATTCACCCATGTGCGGGCATTATTAGAGCTTGCGAAGTGGACACAGAAGCCATTCCCCCTGATGCTCGTTCTTGCTGTGCTTGCTCTCAGGAGGACATGATCGCTTCTGATGGCTGGCTGGTTGATTCCAACTCCGGCTTAAAAATTCCACTAGAATTTTGATTGGGTTTTTTTTCTTTTTTTTTTTTCTTTTTTTTTTTCTGGGAGACGCTGACATAAACAGGAAAAAGGAACTCCAGAAACTATGAAATCATTTCTTTTCCACCCAAACAGGCTCTATGTGGGACAGGTTTCCAACAGCAAAGAGGGTTCTGTCAGATTTATTGCCTGGGCGCACCATTTGCATTTAATTTTCCCTTCTCATCATCACACATGTATATTGCCATGTCCATATGGAATAAACACCAGAACTGGAGATCCAGACCACTATACCACTGAGGCAACTCCTCCTATTCAAAGGGGACTTAAAACATCTTTAATCCCTGTGTGGACACAGGACACTTAACCGGAAGACTTTCTTGAATGACAAAGAGGAAGCAGATCCAGACTGGAAGATGGACAAGCCAAAATCCCACACAACCCATCTGTTCTGGTTAGTGAGATACTTCCTTGGTTATATAAGTCAATGTTTTACTGTATTGGCACCCTAAGGCTAGTCTGGTTTGTGCCAGAGGTTGGTTTGTCTTCTGCATACTTCAGTGTGATGGATTGGAAATGGAAAGTGCTCCTTGGTGAGCCAGGAGACAGCTTTCAAAATAGAGGCTGAACCACTGTTCAAAAGAAGGGGCAAGTCTCATTCTGTTGATTTTCTAATTGTAGAATTGGGCTAAAATCCTCATTTGGCATGTTCATATCTTCTTTTTAAGGGAGGGCACATCAGAGACACTCTGTACTAGCTTGGAAAGCTATGTCCCACCTAATTTGACTTTCCACACAGTCACTGAGGGTGAAGTCTGTTTTCTGGAATTCTCCTGCAAGAAGAAATATTTCTTCATTGAAAATGGACCTTCCAGGACCACAGGAACAGCTGGAGTTCATTGATTTTTAACTTACAACAAGCATTCCTCATTATGTTTTGCAGTATGAACTCAGCTTTCGTTACTTCCTGAGGAGAGAAAACGTTAAGCCTGCCTTCCTGATAGGGCTGCAACAGTTTATTCATTTCCCAGGAATGCTAATTCAGTGCCTCTCTTCTTTTTCTTCTTATAGTCAGACCACTCAGGCAAAAGTATGGAAACATCCAAGATTATTTTAAAGCCATTCGCACTCTGTATTTCATTATGCTGTCTCATTGAACTGCTCAGCTAAGAGCATCCAAATGACGACATCATGCAAGCACGTCTTCATTATGTCAATCCATGAGCATAACGATGCTCATGTATGTATACATACATTTATAGCACTTACAGCTTGTAGGTTGTACAGCTGATGCATTAATCTGAAGCAGAAGGTTGTTTTGGCCTCCGCTTTTCTCTAAAAATCCAGCACCGCATCGCCATACAGATGTGCGTGAGTGCAGTGTTAGTACAATGTGCAGCTCCGCTTGCTAAACAAGCACTGCTGCCTTGAAACGAACCTGAAAGGTATGGCTGGGATTTTAATTTTCCACCAAGGTGCTTAGACACCATTAGAGTGACGAGGAAAAAACTTTTTAAAATCAGAATCATACCCAGCGAGCATACAGGCACTTTGACTAGCCATGCTGCCACAGCCTCTGTCAACCTTATTGGGGCTGGTTTCAGTGCTTTATTATTAAAACCAGAGAAGTACTGTCAGTTGTAGAACTGGATAATCTGAACCCTTATAATCAACAGATTAATGGAAAAGTTAAGCAAAAGCAGTTTGCCTAAGAGCCAAATTATGCCTGCTTTTGAAAGGAATTGATTTTGCATGGGCCAGACTTCCCCCCCCACACACACACACAGCCAGTATGATGCAAAACTTCAGTTTGCACTGTCTGGGTACAAAACCAGAGCTGTATGAAGAGTTTGACTGAGTTTTCCTCAGGTCTTAGGGATTTGTTTTGTCCTATTCTTTCTCCTCTTTCCCTCCCTGCCTCACCCAACAAAAGGTTTCTAGAGTAATTTCAGTCTTAATTTGACTGAACAAACCAAATGTTTTAAAAGGAATTCTGCCCTGTAAATAACACAACTCTTCCCCCTTGTGGCATTTCTAGCAAAAATCAGAATTTGTGATGTTTACGGTAAATATTTTGTAAAGCTGATAGATACAAACCATTGTGTTTCATTTGTAGCTACAGGTAAGGAGAGGGAGGAGCACAGCAGATGTCTGAAGCAGCACTTGAAGGTGACTTGTGTCACTTTTGACATGAGTTCAGGGTACAGCAGTGCTGCACCTCAAGGTACAGTGGTGACATCAGCTGCCCTGCAGTGCATGGCCTGACAGGACAGTGTCAGGCCCTGCCAAGAGGCTATTCTGTTTTCAGGCATCTTGTACTCTTCCAGTGACAGACACTATTTAACTCCACACTACCCCGGTCATAATGAGAGTCAGCCAAGGTAGCATGTCCTTCAGAGAAGAGTCACTCCTTGGCAGTATATGATAAGCAACCTGTTCTTCTTTAGCTTAATCTCCCATAGTTTGTTCAAATAGATGCTCTGGCTCTCACCAAGGACTTCTGGCATTCTATACACTGTCAATGCAGTGAAGACGTGGTTCCTCACAGGAGATCATTCATTCCTCTGATGGAGTAGCAATGGCAGAGGATGCATTTTTCATGTGCCATTGCAGAGAACACAGGAAATCTCAGAGCAACTGCACGTGGATTTCAGGATGTTACACCATGTCATTAATTTTATGAAGTTACAAAAATATAACTTAGGGGAGGGTTTTGCTTGCCACTGCTCTGCCTGTAGTGACTTGGAGCAATCAGTCTGTATAGCAAATAACTCTGCTTCTCCCCTTTTATCCTCAGTTTAATGCCAGATCCCTGCATCAATATGCACTTGAGGTTTTTTAGGTTCATGATGAAAAAGAAACCAGACTTCCTGGAGAGGGGAGGGAATGCTCTTGGGTCATGTCATAGAAATTCCTGTTTGAAGCTCTGGTTTTTACTTCAGCCCCAGCACATCTTTGAGCCCTGTGAGTGGCATTCAGCCTCTCTTGCAGACTTTCTTCTGTCAGTGTGTAGCTGTCAGAGTAACTACCAGGGGTTACAGATGAGTCATAGTGGTAATTTAACAGCAGAAAAACACTCCTCCCATCGAAGTCTTTGCAACACCTTTAACAAAGGCAGAGCTGGGCTTCACTGAATAGCATCTGTACATTTAACTTCTTTCATTCCATACTGCAGGCAAGGCAAGGGGCATATGTTTCCACTACAATTTTTCCTCCTTGGAAAATCAGAGCCTAAGTCTGCTTTTGACATGAAAAATGTGTGTTTCAACAGCCTGGTCTGGAGACTCCCTGTAAATTCACGCTGCTGCAACAAACCAGCACTTTTATTTTTCATTCCAAGTCTTGAAATAGTAGCAGTCTCCTCTTTAATTTACCTGCTAACTGTATGGAAGAGAATAGACCATTCCCTGGCATAGATCTGCAGAGCAATAGCCGAACTTCATGATGAGCAATTTCAAAATATCATCAGTGTTTGCCACTGCAGAGTATTTTTTCCTCAATTCTCCCACAAAACTCTGGCTACAGTCAATTGTTTTTACACTATTCCATTTGCTCCCACACAGTTTCACAAGTATTTGATTACTGTGTTGGTCAGATCCATCAGTCTGCTGCAGCTGTTTTGTAGCACCACAGGTACACAGTGGCCATAATCCTGAAATGTGCTTTGTAGCCGCTGTGTGTTAGTGGAAGTCTCTCAGGTCACTAACTGAATACAGCTGCAGACACAGAGGCACTGGGATGTGGTCCTAATGTGGCAGCTTGGAAAATCCCAGCTTAAAATGACAGATATGTGTGTTCTGCATAAAATGTTAGAAAATTGGCTCTTTGGTCAACCTCTCTGGTCAAATCACTTAGGCACCATGAGGAGCTGGATCACTAAGGAAAAAGCCAAGGCTGGGCTGAGGTAGCTCCATCTAGGATGGTAGAACCAGCTGCTCAAACCACGGTCATTTTGCAAATCCCTAATAAAAGCTAACTTCAGCAGGGTTATACAGCACCAGCTTCCCTGTGCTATCGGCCAGAGCTGGTCACCTCTTCTATATATATATATAGTACCTTGGAAAAGCAGCTTGTGGCCAGCAGGCAGCTGATTCCTTCCCACAACAGGGCTGGGAAACAGTCTCCTGCAAGACAGCTGAAAACACACTTACGGAGTATGTGTTAGATTATATCACAGTGAGACGGACACATATCTGCCTCTCCCTGATGAGTGTGTCCAGGCTGTTTTATAATGACGGTGATGTAATTTCTGCTGCCTGCCTGTGATGGCAGGAGTGGAGGCAGGCCAGCTGCAGGGTGTGATACTAGATTGTTGGATTATAAAGAAACAGCTGGCAGTTCCCACTCTGTCAGCTGCAGCTGTACGTAGGCTTCGTGGGACAGTTACACTTTGTAGTTCGGGATGCCATTGACTGAAGATTAGGTTATGTCATCACATATTCCCCAGCCCACACTGATATTTTTTAAAATGCTTGGGTTTATCCCCAGGGAGCATTTACTCTTCTGTAACACAGTGTACTCAAGATGGCACTTTGTACTGGACACTGATTTATAAACTCCGAGACCAGGACAAACTGGGAACCATCTCACTCGATTGCCTGAACAAAACAGGGTATTGCATTTCATCCATTTATTCCTACACTGAGAGTAGGTATTTGGGTATTTGATGGGAGGCCATTTGAGCCAAATGAACACCCAGAGCTAAAAAACTGCTGGTTCTCTTAGAATTTATTCCCATAGTTAATTCCCCGTTCCATCCTTGCGCTTAAAAAATGGGCGTCTATTTTCTCGCTTGAAAGCATGAAAGATTTCTCCCCTGGTATTAACTCGTTCACATCATGACTTTTTCTCTGCTGGTACAAAGGGCCATGTAGATGCTGGTACCTCCTCCTGGCGCAGGCATAAGGATGACAAAATCGAGCCAAGGCATAGGTGATGCACTCACCTGCCTCCCCTCGTGCAGACAAGTGCTGCAGGCGTGAACTGCCTGCCTTGCCTGCTCACCCTCACCCGGCACGCACGGGAGGGCCTGCCTGTCTGTACAATTACACTGGCATCTCCACCGCAGGAAGCACGGCCACCCCTCACAGCTGGGTGAGGGCAGCAGTAAACAAGGAGCTGAAGTGCTTTCCTACCAAGAAGCTGCAACCCCTGAAGTCTCCTCTCTGAGGTAAGCCTCAGGTGTAAGGCTTCATGTTAGTTGCTTCTTGAAGTCGAGCCCGTCTTGTGAATACCAGGCCAAACTATAATGCATATTGATTCCCTGGAGTTGTATCATTAATATCATTGAAGTGCCAGCTATGTTGCCCTGTGTTCCTCTGTCCTGCTGTAAACATTGGGTTTCCTCATTTGTCTAATCCTACAGGCAATTTGAATTGGCTTATTATTGTAAGAAAACATCCATTTTGTTTTGTTGCAGTATTGCTCAGTTACTTCAGGAATATATATAACTACTAGTAATGTTTAATAGCATTGTTTAATCTGGAAGAAATTCTGAGACAACCAGCAGCTCCTCCATTACTTGTTTTAAAGTAAACCCAGTGGCTGTCCCAGACCCAGGTCCCAGGTTGTCCCAGGTAGCAGCAGAGGCACCACAGCTTGCAGCCTCTGCTTGTGGCCTCCAGGTGCTGCAGGCCACCATGCTGCAAGCTCGCCTCCCATCTGCCACGGCTGCAGCAACTCTTGCTGGGAAAAGAAGGAACAATTCCACCCCTGTGCTGGGACAAATGTAGGCTGAGTCTGGGACCAGTCTGCATGGTGTATGTTGCCGTGAATCACACTGTTTCTATGACTTTTGAGTCCCTGGGACTAAATGGAGCCCCTCATTGCATTTTCCTCTAGAAACTGAGTGCAGAACCTGAACCTGAGGCTGAAGGATATCCTTGGACAATAATTCTGTGTCTGCTCTCAGCATCCACCCTTAACTCAAAAGACGTCTCTTCAGATTAGGGTAGTCTTGCTGCTAAAACTATAATTCTTGTTTTATGCTGAGGCACGTAGTCAAAGATTATCAAAATACACCATTATTTCAAACAGCACGGTGAGGTCAAACTGGACCAGTATCATTTGTATACACACACATCTATCTATCTATCTATCTATCTATCTATCTATCTATCTATCTATCTATCTGCCTACCTATAACACAGATTGCTTCCTGGTTTCTTCTCCAGCTGGGTCACCATGAAGTGTTACAGGCTAGAGAAATCAATTTTGGTTTTCTCACCCAAGCCTCAGTAAATGGCTTATGACCTGTGTGATACAGCCACCCCAGGCAGGATGGCACCTGAGCTTTGATATACAACACAGTCAGTGTCTACCTATCAGCACAAGCCCTGCAGCTGCAAAGCTCAAAAAGCATGGCCACACCAAGGGATCCTTCTGCTTCACGTCAAAAGCATTGACCACCCAATACTGTCTTTGCTAAGAGATTTGGTTGTCTCCTGTCTTGGTGAGGCCAAGTAAGCTCTCTGTGCACAACACCTTACCCGCCTGCCTTCCCTCCTCCTTCTTCTTGTTACTCTCCTGACGCTTACCTTCTGCCTTCACTGTATAAACTTGCCATTGTTATTAATGCCTTGCTCCTTGTTCCTTCCTGTCTTGACTTTATATGGCAAGAAGAGAGGAGCAGCCCCCTTGGAAAGAAATAAATGTTATTACAATGAGGGGATGAAAACTCCACTGCTCCTGGTTTGTAGGCTCCCCCATTGCCATTGTGTTCCTGGAAGAGCCAGAAAAGGTAGCTAAACTCCTTAAACTACCCATATCACATGAGCTGTAAAACCTGGGAAAGTGTGCCAGGGAGCCCTGAACATCTTGGGCCGATGATCCTGTTACAACATTAAATTTCTTCTCTGAGTTCATCCTGCTTCCAGGTGACAGGTATGCGTGCAGTCCTATGATTTAGTGCAGGCCATATGTGTGTAAGTCTGATGTCAGAGGAAAGCTATATTTACCAAAAATGGTGTTAGTATCTGGTGTATCTGGTTGCCAGTGTAGGAAAAAGCAGAGGTTTCCTGATGTGAACTGCTGTAAGGTACATGCAGCCTCATGTGTCTGACTGGATCTGGAAAGGGAACTCAGAGCACAGGGCAATACAGATGAAATGTCAAAAAGACATTAACATACTAGGGAATGGAGAAAACAGGAAATTTTATTTTTCTTCTGTTACGACAGCTCAGATGTATACCCTGGCTATGTTGTGTCATTGTACAGACATTACTGTTGAAACATTTTATTTTTAAAAAGACAGAAAAGCTGCCAAGAAGGGCTAGTGTGTCTATACCTTATTGAAGCAGGAGATAATACTTGGTGCAGGAATGATCACAATTATAGTTTCTGCTAAAGCAGCCTGGGTTATAGCTCCATGGACCTTTACTACCTTGCTGAAGTGGCTTTTTCTTCCTTGTCACCTTGGCATCTTGTTTCTATACTGCACTTCCTTCCTTCATTTGCCTAGCATTGTATGCTTAGTCACACAATGAACTAGATCAGAGAACTTACCTGCCTGAAAGTGAACTTGCATTTCCTTGGCCATGCTACTTTTCAGCCAAATCAAAACATCATTTTGGTTCGTGATCTGGATGCACAAGCCCTTGTGCCAGCGTGATGGAAGAGGCTTGGGTTAGGAATGAGCTCCTAGAGGAAGGTAGGGTACTACAGAAACTGCAGCAGCACTGCTATCAAGTGTGGGGAAACTACTATTGTGATGTCTCTAGTTCCTCAGCCACAGTTAGTGGTCACTTCAGGCCAACACATCAAGGACACAAGTCTGTAGCCCAAGCCAACATGTACTGAGAGGTGTTAATGGCCCCCATTCTTTGGCCTTGCTTCTTTCGCTGCGTAGTGATTAGCTCTGAAGTTATTATGCTGTAAACAAGTAATGTATTCAAATCCATGTATGTTCAGAGAGTAGTGTAATCAGGTAGTCTGACAATTTGTGTTTGCTTGCTGAAGCGCTAAGACTAGCAGCAGCCATTTGGACAGGTGGGGTCATACAAAACCATCTTTATGCTTAAAAATGGAAGCAAAGACAGACAAACCTCCTTTACTGCAGGAGCCAGGAGAAAAACTAATGCCATAATTAGATCAGTTATCAAGAAGAGAAGGGGTAGAAGTGGGGCAAAAACACATAAAGAAAATTTCTACTCCATGTGATCTGGCTCACTTCAAGGCTTCCCCTTCTTTTACAGGTTACTGGTCCACCCTTGCAGCTGACCTACTCTCACAGTACCAAATATTGCATCAGGAAGTCCTCGAAGTCATGAACATTTGTCACTCTACCAGACTGCAGGACAGCAGTCCCAGGGACTGCCAGCAAGGCTGTCAGCCCAAAAGAAACATCCTTACCTGTAAAATGGGGTGGTGCTTGGCCACCAGGATTTCCCTGAACCTACAGCATCTGTTAGGAGTAGGCAAACTCTAATGTGCACTTACCCTTACCTACCCAAGTATTTTATTTCAAAGAAATTTTGCCAGTTAAAATTTCCAAACATAAGTAAAATAATTATGTGAGAATATCCATTTTTTAATTTTAAGTTTGTTTTTAGTCCTTCTTCAGCAGTCTCAAAACTGTGATCCAAATTATCATAATGACTCCAAAGAATCCAGATAAGAAATACAATATATGTGTGAACATCACACTTATTATTGCTATGATTTTTAGCCTGAAAATTAGTTCTATGGGATTATGTGATCTGTACATCAGTCATGTCCCTTACAGTTTCTGAATCCTTTGCTCTACATCAGCCAAGTCTGACCAAGGTCTCCAGGTCTCTAAAGGTGATGAGATTCCTGACAGTTTCATGTAAATCAGTTCAGTGGACTCAAATGAATTTCCCTTCAAGGGAAAGTTAAGCAAAACAATCACTACTCCCTCTTTCTGGCAGTGGTCACCCACTGCACTGGCAGCTTGCCAGCCAGCACACATACTGGGGTGTGCTGCCTCTGCCTTGGGGTGCCCTATGGGAAACACTGGGTTGTTGCAGAGGAGCTAGACGAGCCACCAGGCAGGCACAAATCCACAGGAAAGTACATCTCCTTGTTTTTCTCACTCACAGAAAAAACTTTTCAGTCAGTCCCAGGACTAAGTCTCCTGGGCTTGGAGTGTGGACGGTAATGAATGCTGGTCTTGCTGTGGTCTGCTGTCTTCTCTCACCCTACAGCCTTAGATACACATTAGAATTTAGTAAATTAAGATGGAATTTCAGTGCTGTTTGAAACAGTATTGATTCCACTTCAAACGCAATGTACAGAGTAGAGGCACGGTAGTATATAAGGGACCTGAGAAGTTCCAGGCTGTTATGTGGTGACAGGGCACGGCAGGAAAAGGAATGAGCTCACATGACAGCTAATGCAGAGAAAATTTTGTTGAAACACTTACAGTGTTTTCTACATTTTATTTGATATATTTGACAAAAAATAATCCTGAAAAAAAGGTCTTTTGAAATAAATGTTCCTAGGCCAATAAACCCTCCCTTCACCTTCCTGTACTGAAGAGCTTATTTGCATCAGTAACTTGTATTGACAAAGGCTTTACAAGTTATAGCAGGACAGATCTTATTATAGCATGGAAAACGCCTTTACCTCTTCAGAAAAACCTTTGTAAAAAGCAGTGACTCAGCTTCTGGTTCTGAATCAGTCAGGACCCATAGCAGGAGCTGGGCACCACTGCAAGGACCCACCAGTCAGCTGCACTGGAGCCCACCAAGAGATGGGATCAGCCAGCTGCCACTGCATTTTTGGTGTAACACTTTTCCCACCTTCCTCTCAAAGACCTGTATCCCATTCATTTCAGGCAGTACTTTGGTCTCTCTTCTACTTGGTAAGGATGTGTTGTAGCTGTTTGACAAATGCCTGTGATGCACCAGAGAGCAACAGAGGAAGAGACTGAAGTGCTGGGGGAGTGGCACAAGTACATGTGAGTGCTGATGCTACTTAAGGAGATCTTTGCTGTGTGACCTGGCACATGATAGACAGAGCATGTCTCATGCACTGGATCCTGAAAGAAATTTCTGGGTCTCCTGTCCTCCCTCAGTAACACTTAGAGTACAGCAGCTGCTCTGAGGCTCCCAAACAGTTGCAGACAGGTTGGATGCCAGGTTCCCAGGAGGATTTTAACCTAGGGCTTGAGATGAGGTTAATTCCTTATGCAGCATCTCTGTGTCAAGTCTGTAGAAAGATTCATTACTGTTATTTTTATTTGCAGTTGTTTTGTTTGGTTTGGGTTTTTTTTAAAGATGTGATTATGCTCCCTACCCATGTCTTCCTGTCTGGATGAGGAAACAGCAAATGGAATACTGCACAGCATGCCAGATTAGAAGCTGCTAAAATATACATGGCCACAAGCATCTGATCACATTTGATGAATAATATCAATACCTAGTGTTACAAAACATTCTATAAAGTATGTGTGTCTAGCCATCCATCATTCTGTAGAAGCGGAGGTAAATGGAAAGGTAGGATGCTCCCCTTGCCAGTGTCCATTGTCTTTATTGATGACGAATATTTGCTTCCTCTCAGCAGAGGTGTTCGCTCAACCCCATGGGCAGAGCGTCCCCCACCACCAGCTCATGTAGCTCCTTTGCCTTCCTGGGAAAGTGCACCGAGGTCTGCACTCAACACTGCGCCATTGTGCACACATGCACGCGTGTGGGCCAGCTACTCTCTGGGCTGGCCAACCCAGCCTTCCAGTAATGCCTGGCTAACAAGTGCAGAGGGAAAACCAACACAAATGCTAAACACGTATTCAAATGATGACATGGTACCTCATCACCAGCTTTATAGGAACAGAAAAATAAATTTGTCTGCACTAAATAAATTATTGTGATTTATTCACTTGATTCAGCAGCTAAAAGCTTGTAAAATTGGTTTTCTTGGTATATTACTGGGAAGTACATGTTGTTTAAACACTAGAAAGACAGAAAGGCATTCTGTGAAGATTCAGGTTTTTTGTTGATATTTTAGATACTATTTTATTCCCATGTATATGAAAGGTGATCGAGAGAGATGATAAAATCGATGAAGTGTTATTTTCATTTCTTTATGTTATTTCTTGTTGAGGTAGGCTGGTGATATTTTCAGATGTATTCCACAGCAGCATCCTGAAATAAATATGTCTGAATGTACAACCAGATTATGCACAACCAATGCAAGCAGGAGCAGCCCTGCCTCAGGGACACAGATCACATAAATTTACTCTCAGGCTGACTCCAGCCTGCCGTCCCCTGGTTACCTTTGATAGTCCAGGGATTTTGCATCCCTGTTACTTTAGGCCATCTGGCAATATGCACCTATCTAGATCAACTTAAATAAAATAAGGTCTGACTGCGTTGCTAGTTAAAACACAGCAAGAATGATAAGCTAACTCACAGATGTTCATGTTCAAGTGTTATCCATTAGGTGTTATTTTAGGCTGAAATTATTTATTTTAAAAAACCATACAGTTAATTGAGATTTTGTACATTGTTTGCCCAGTTGTCATCTGTTGATGGGGGGAAATGGGTCAGCACAGGAAGGATGAGTGACATAACAGGAAGCTTAAGAGTTTTATTTTGCTTCCAAATCTCCCTGCATTTGCTTTTAGCTTTGAATTAAACCACAAAAGCAGTACATTTTGATACTGTAATAAGAGTGATGAGTTAGAACATTAGACCTGCACAGGATTATGCTTTCAATGGAGGAAAAGTGTAGAGTCTGGTTAAACTTTAAAGGCTTTAAGAACAGTAGATATTCAAGAATTTTAATGTGAAAAACAAAAAAAATATACAAAATCAGCGGTTTACAATATTAAATAAATAATAACATTTAGGTACAAATGAATTTATTCCTAAATTAACTACTTCAGAGACATGATCACAACCATTAACGGTTCTTCAGTACTGTTAAAATATCTAGATTTAGTACCATGAAATCTCTGATGGCAGAAGAGTCTTTTTATTAATTATCCCTTTTACCGTTACAGTATTTTTATATGCTTGGTATTTCTATTTAATGTGGTCTACAACAAGATAAGCTCTAACCTTGGTCTGCTTTCCCTTGTCAAGCCCAGTAGCCCCAGTGAAATCGGCGCCACAGGATTCAGCCAGCTGCTCTGCCCTGACCCAGCTGAGAACCTCATTATCCATCTTTTGGAATATTTCAGCTGTGGAAGTGATACACTTACGTAATGCGCACTTCAGAAAAATAAAACCATCCCTGCTTTTAAAATGGAACACTCTGCAGCTCCTGCTACCACTAAATTCTCACAATTTCCTTTTTCTGTGTGAAGTGTGAACTAGAAAAATATCATAAGCAAAAAGTAGTGATGACCAGAAAAGATGGAAGAGAAACGATGAAAAGACAGATGAAAGCAGGGAATAAAGCTACCTGAAAAAAAGGTACCTGAAAATATTCCCATTCTTCTCATTCAGCAATAACCTTCATGTCGCATCACAGCATTTTCCATCTCACCTGGAACTACTTACTATCTCCTCGCATCTGAAGGGGAACTGGACCCACGTATTGAACAAAACCGACATGGATTCTGTGTTTCTGCAGCCAGCGACCACAGGAGCCAGGGCCGAGGGGCTGGCGGGCAGAGTGCCGGCCCGATGGGTGCCCAAGCCAGCATCTGGGCCCGCTCCCTGCCTGCCCGGCTGGTCCCAGTGGCTGTGCGCACCCACGCACCGCGCAGCCCCCTCTGGCACGGCCGATACTGGGCCTTCTCCTCAATCAACAGCCAGGTTTCCAAAGATCCATCCCGAATCACGCGCTTGGCTCCGCTTTAGCTACAGAGCCACGGCTGCTCTGTAGAGGAAGGCCTTGCCCTTGCTGCAGACGCGGTGGTTGGAGCCTGCTGCCTGTGCTCAGCTGCGCTCCACTGAAATGCAGCAACACGGCTGGGAGAGGCTGGCATCTTGAGCCAGACCTCTGCAGAGTTTCTCATAGATGGATCTCCTGCACAGGCATCAGGCATGAAAGTGCCAACACCTACCATGATTTCACGTTACAGCTACTGACACCAACTGGAACTGCTCTTCCAAAACCTGCAGTACACTGTGAGGCCAGAAGGAATGTGGCTTGGCAGGCAGAGCGAGCCTGATTCAGCCAACTGCTTTATGTGTCACCGAAATCTATGGGACTGTTTAGGGGCTTAATTGCTTTGCTGAATCCAGGCCAAAGAGATGAAAAGCAAGACAGCTGAGTTGCAAGGCTGATATATATATATCTTTAGTCTGGAACACTTAGATACTTTATCAATACTATGATTCTCCCTAATAATTCATAGTGGTTTAGAAAAGTTTCAAAGGAAACACATGCCTTATTTTCTGGCCCTGATTTAGCAAACACTTTTGTGTCTGTGTAACATTATTCATGCAGACAGTGCCATTTTCTGAAGAACAGAAAGACACAAGTGAAGTACCACAACAGGCTGTTTTCGCAGGTCAGAGCTGTATTTTAATATCTACAGCATTTAAGCATTCCTACCAAGGTTATACAACTGCTAGAGACATCTGGACCTAATATTCAAATGTTCCCTGTTGCAATCTGTGTGTGTGTGAATATTCTTGTGCCAGAATATTTATTTTAATCTGTCTTTAAAAGAAAGAACAATAAGTTCAGGGAGTTATAATTTTTTTCAGTTGTTTTTCTTTCAATAGTAAACACACCTCAGAAAATGAAAATTAACAATTCCAGTACTAATGTTGAAATAATGCTTTTACTCACTGGTTAGTTGCCCTAATTAATGGCCCATTTTCAGGAGAGGCTTTAATTAACAGCTGACATTTAAGCAGCACTACAATGTGCTGTGCAATTATCACCTGGCCTACTTCTGTGTGATTCAAATGCTCTTGGAGAAAAAGGCACGATGCCTTTTTTTCCTGAAAGTTTTATAGAACAGGATGGGGACAGATACTAGGAGGGAGGAGACACAGCTGGATCTTCAAAGGGATTTAGGTTTGGGTTTTCCAGTACAATTTCCTGACCCAGTGACTGCCCCCTCAAAAGAGGGGCACCCACTCACACATCTCTCAACTTTGCCCTGGGATGCATAATTCTCACCCACTCCCTCTCCTCAGCTGGCAATGCCCTGAGCGCCATGGGGAGAGTCAGGAAGAATAATAATACAGCTGAGCCCATTTGATAGCTCAATGCTGCTAAAATGGAACGGCCTTCCCTCCTATGGTTTCCTCCATCTTCTTTCTCCTGTTTTGTATCCCTGAGGCTCACCTGGTAGCAAGGCAGGTTGATTCAGTTCCTTAGCCCTGGAATCAAAACAACCACCAGCTGCTGTACTAAAGCAGTTTCCTGCCAGTTCGGTGAGCTCAGCCAGCTCACTGTGCCATCACCCAGCTCACTGTGCGATCACCCTTGGTCCTCGCTCCCAGGAAGGAGGAGGTAGAAGTGTGGGACCACCACCCCTCAGTGGAGATGAGCTGGTATTTTAAGCTGTACTGTAAATCGAGCAGTCTTGTGAAATCAGATCTTATCTTGTGTAGGAAAGTAAACCACCCATTAGCATATTTTTGTACTGTATACATCTCCTGCCAGAAAATTAATGTCTAGCCAAATGTAAAGGTGGGAGCACTTGGCAGGGGCCTGCCAGGCCTTTTGGCTGGACTGAGCCCGTTCTTCCAGTGGCAAGCTGTAACCAGACAAAGGACTTTGCAGAGCAAGAACATGCTTTACCCTACGTGTTCAAACTGCTCTATGTAGCATGCAACAACTCAAGTAGCCACTAATGTTTAAATACATCAGTATTTGCTGGGTCACTGAAAGTATGAGCAAACACCAAGCTGTGGTTATGCCGAACCTCTTTCCTGCTCTCTAGCCTGATGAATATTTCATTATGCTATACCCAGTGAAACAGTTTTTGGTATGGGGGCCAGGGCTCCTTTCCCTCAGCTTCCCCAGAATACAACCACACAGCCTGCTGGTCAGAGCACCTTCCCCAGAGAAATGAGCTGGTCTGCTTGGGCAGAAGAGGGCATTCAGCCCATCTGGGTGACACTTCCCATGCTGTGCTAGAGAGGCGGGTGTTTCTCTGCCTCCTCTTCCAGCCATGTGTTGGTGGAGCCCGGGGTCAGCTGTGTTGGTTCTCACTGGGCCTGCAGGAAGAGACCTCTAAACAACATGGGCAGAGAAGATAAAATCAACACATGGTGGTGGGATGGGTATGGAGCTACCTGGGAAGAGCAGAGCCCTTTGCAGACATGTCCAGTGACTGAATATTGTGTAGGAAATAACCCCAGTCTTGCATACTGGCAGCTTCAATTCATGGGCTGACGTACGAGTGCCTGATAAGGTTGCAGTCCTGAGGCATGCACAGTGACTGTCTGTCCCCAGCCAGCCCCTGCCTAACAAAATCAAATTTATCTTGACATGCAGGGCTGTGTTTAGAAAGCTGCGGCAGCTCAGGGGTATTTCAGATATCTGCAGTGGGGACAGGAGAGACAGCTGTGGTGGTAGTCTTGTTAGCTAGCCTGATATAAATTGTCTCTTCCCATGAATCACCGCTGCCAGGCAGCAATGGGATTTGGGAACCTCCAGGGTTAGACTGTGAGGAGAAACTGAATATCATGATTTTGGGTCCAGAAATCTAAATTTTAGAAAGACATCAGAAATTTAGAAATAGAATGCAGGTATCTGCGTTTTGGGGGGCTTTTTTTATAGACCTAGTCTTTGGAGCATGCATTAGGCCATCCTTTAGCCTGTTACACTTCCACACAGAGCTGATGATATTTGCCTCCTAAAAATTGCAGTCAAGTGACCCTTTATGAACTGACTGTGGAGTTATGTGTTGGTTAGTATCGAGTAATTTCTGAGATCTAAGCCCGGATCGGTCATCAGTTTGTTCCATGGCTCTGAAAGGAGTTTGTAAAAATAGCACCAGGGAGCTCTATATCTATCGGAATTCAATATTTCAGTCTGGCAGCCTTGGATCTGAGAGTGAAGCATTGCTCTTTTAGCCAGTACACCGTCACCAGCTTCTGGGTCAGTGATAGGGAATGGGAACATACTAAATAATTCAGGTGGTGACCTGACTGTCCTAGGGCAGCAGTGCTTTAGCAGTGCAAGGAGGAAGTGTTACTGAAATCAGTGGGATGATTTTAATGAATAAGAAACTTTGAAGGATAGTGCTTTTTTTTTTTTTTTTTTTTTTTATTATTGTAGTGAAATATGCAGGGACTAGCATTACCATCTTTGCTGAAGGTTACTACCCATAAGGGAAATTTAGTGTCTGTTTTTAAAGAGAATCCCATTTGTCTGTTCATTTTCCTGCAGTTCTCATTCTGCAATCTGAGTATATCTTATTCTAATTATCACATCGTATACGATACAACGCAATGAAACCAAAAGTGAGGCAAGCTGCGGTCCATGGAAGTGGTCAGGTTTGTGCTACTCCTGCTAAGTGCTGCTAGGTGGCAATATGTTACCTAGAAAACTACGAGCTTCCAGCCGCCACCAACCTCCTCAGCTTCAGACCTAGCTGGGATGTGTCCGGGCATTGCTTGGCTCAAAAAGGCGGGGAGGCCTTGGAGCAGGACCTGGTGGAGAGCTGCTTCACTCACACAGATTTCTAACTCGGTACTGAGGTTTTCCAGAAACAAATGCAGGACTGAATCCTACCGGAAAAAATGTCTCCTCTGTGAACCCGAGAGAAAAAATAAGAGGCAAGCTTGCCTGTTGCAATACTTCTGTTTATACTGGGAGCATTTTGTAAGGGAATGAATCTTTCTGTTGTATAAAGATATTGCCATCTGGACTAGAATATTTCGTATAATCACAGGTTTCTCTTAAGAATACAAAATAGAAAATTTCTTTTCAGAGTGCAAAGATATTTTATTTCCAAATGTATGATTAATTGCAATTCTCTACATGTTCAATCAAAATGTTTAATCAGCTCAACCAACATCAGGACGTTTGTATTGACAGCTGGGTTGAAAACCAGCTTTAATAAAGGTGGAGAAGATGTATTTCCAGGTACATCTTTCAGCCATGCTACAAACACTTAGAACTGAGTCATCTTATGTATGTGTATTAACAACAGCATAGTAATAATGACTGGCGCATATTTGCATATTGCTTTGAATACAGAAAGTGATCTGGATTGAAACAAGCATTTATTTCCCTTGGCCTGACTCCTGGCGTGGCAGCGTATGTTCCTTCAAGGAGGAAAACCAAGGACTGGGGAAGGGCAGAGAGGGCAGGGCTCTGTGTGTTGATGCCATTTTATGCCAGCTGTAAGTTTACAAAAAATTACAGCTTAAGAATTACTCCCTTTTGATGCTGGGGTAGTTTGCAGCTGGCTCAGCACTTTGTCTCAGCTGCCAGAGCGTGGGCACAGGTGAGCAGCGCCTGGAGCTGGGGAGGCAGTGGCCGGGAGCACGCCTGCGGGAAAGGGCTTACGCTTGGGCTGGCAGGTAACGTGGATACATACATGTGGACATGGGGGGCCCGCGTCTGTCCTTGTGGTGGTGGCACGGGTAGGCCATTAACGTCTCTCCTGGCAGTGCAACACCAGGGAGAGCAAGTGGGGCCGGAGCAGCTGCTCTGTTCCAGGCTGGATCCTCCCGGCAGGGGTGCCTACCCCCTCTCAACCTGAGGCGAGACGTTGTTCTGGCATGGCAGATAAATTAGCATCTTTAATTACACTGGCTTGGATAGAAACACAGGGCTTGCTTCGTAGGCTACCGGTGCAGGAAACAAAATTCATAATGAACTGTTCACGTGGTGTTTAGCAACCTTGGATCTAACAAGCACCTTCTGCGGCAAAACTGCTTGAATTTAGACGGAGTTTCTGGTGCCTGGGGTCACCCGTAAGCAGACGTGGCACGGAGCAACGGGCACGGCCGCCCCACCGCGGCGGAGGCCACCCGGCTGCCGGCCCCACGGCTACCTCGAGCTCGCAGCGGCTCAATATGCTCTTTACTCGCCGTAGTCTCGCTCCGGGTGCTGCCCCGGCACCCGCTGCCCCGCACGGCCGGCCGGCTGTAGGCCCGGCACCGCGGCCTGCCCCACCCCGGCCCGGCCCGGCGCGGCGGCGGTTCCCGGCGGGGCCGTTTTCCCCGCGGCACCACCCGCCTGCCGTGCCCGATCGGCGACGGGAAGGGGAGCGGCGGCGCCAGGTCAGTGCCCGGCCGCGGGCCTCTGCCGGGCCCTGGGGCGTGCGGTGGCGAAGAGGAGGGGCAGGGTCTGGCCGGGGCTTGGGGCCGAGGAGCGGGCCCGGTGGCGGCAGCTGCCGCGGTGGCAGGCGGGCGGCGCGGTGTGCGGGCCCCGGGGCGGGCGTAGGCGGGGCGGCCTCGCCGCTGCGGGGGCGGCCGGGGGTGTTTCTGCCTGAACGTGTTAGGCGCTACGAGCGCCCATCGCTTGCTCGGCCTCGGGCCGGAGACCTCGGGTCTTACTTTGGGAACAGCCGGTTACCGCCCCCTTCGGCCCTGTTTGGCACAGGGCCCTCCCTTGCCGGTTGATGTAAAATAAATGATTTTTTTAAAGAATAGGCCATGCCAGAAATGGTTGCCTAGGTCAGACCGAGTGCTGTGGTGCACTTGTTGGGATTTTGGCGTTGCACAAGGTCAGCAGCAAGGAACCTCTGCTGGGGAAGGAGTTTCTCCCGTCCTCTTGTAATCATGGTCTTCCCAAGGTGATACCATGCAGGATGCCTTTGCTTCCTGAAATTTAGTTTGTAGAGACAAGGAGCCAGGTGAGGTGCTGTCCTGGTATGCTGCTGCTAGTTCCCAGTGCTGTTACATGGGAACACTAGGTGCACCCCTGAGAACCGTGCTACGGCCAGTTCTGACATCGGGTGAGGTTTTGCTGTGTTGTCAGCGAGAGCATTTGCTGGTGGTGGTAAGGAGAGCAATAGCAAGGAACAGAGTACTAAGTGGACTTCTGAGCACTGCTCAACTGCAAAACTTTTTGCAGTTTTCAAGGCAAATTGATCTGTGGGAAAGTATCAAGCTCAGCAGTTAACAGCTAGAACAAATTCATCCTTGCACTTTTTATGGTTTAGGATTTGGTGACTAAAAAGCAAACAGTGAATTGGTCGCGCTATTTCACAGGAATGGGAGTGACCACATCTATTTGTTTTGAAGGGGTCTAAAATACACCTAGCAGGCAGTGAGCTTTATGTGAACTTAAAAGTGTTTTCTGTCACTGTTACAGAGGGTCTTTTGTGACAAAGGCAAAAAGAACCTCTTCAGATCAAACCATTAAAAAATAAAGGGCATGCATCCATTTGTGGAAGATAACGGATTCTTGCTCTCACCCTCTGCTGTGAAACTCAAGATCTTGTACTCACCATCTGACCAGAATCAGGTGTTTTTAGGTAGTGTCATGTATTTGTGGCAAGACTTCTTTTGTCAGCTGTTTTGCATCCTTGAATGCCGTTATTTTTCACTGAACTTGGATATGCTTCTGTGTGATTTGTTTACTAAGTCTTCAAAATAATTAAAATGTGATTAAAAGAGAATATAATTGGTTAGGAACAGAGAGACAGCTCGCATCTAAACCTTAGCCTGCAGGGACCATTAAAAAATGCAAAACTAAACAAAGGACAAATAATTTGGAAAACACATAGCTTGCTATCTCCGGAACTGAGCTGCTGAGAAACAAGGGAAAAAAGAGAGATAGAAGCAGAATATAGATGTAAAGTGTAAGCCAGCTTAAAACTGGAACCAAAGACAAGAGGGTTTTTACTTAACACTTCCTTCCCCCCCCCCCCCCGTTTTTATTTCTGTTTCACATGTACATGATTTGAAGCCATTTCTGTTAGTTAATTTGGACATCTTCTCACTTCTTGTTCTCTCAGCTTCTGGACAGGTAAACATTTCTTATTATGACATCTAGAAACTAGGAGGCCAAAACTTTTTGTTCTTTTCTCAACGGTAACATAGTGGCTAAAAAACACGTCCTTTATCATACCAGCTACTTCTAAAGCCCATTTTTAGAGGAGACACAAAACTCTTGGGTATCTTTGCACTGAACTGGAGGACTATTGACCCCACCTACTTTGTCTACCATGCAGGTACCAGAGACAATGTACTAAAAATGTGAACAGTGTTCAGCAAGTTTGAGAGCCATGACATCTTGAGAAAGGCATGAACTTGAGGTGGCTCCTGCTGAACTTGGTGTTACTGCTGTGTAGAGATGCCATAGAGGAGGTGCATTTTCCTTCTTGGGGAGGTAGAATTTCCCAAGCTTTGTTTAGTTTCTGTATTTTGAAGTTATGTTTTGTTAGTAGGTTTTCTGCTGCCAATCCCTTAGCACCCTTAAAATCTGCTCGCTGCTTTCTTCCAGCTGAAGGAAAGGCAGCTGGAGAGGGGACTGCCCTCAGCTTACTTCAGCTGATAATTATTAGAGTGGGAAGAACCTGTCAGGTAAGGTGTTTAAGTTAACCTAACCCACGCATTGCTGAATGAAAGAGATGTGTAAGTGGATGAGGTAGATGGAGGGCTCAGTAATCTTTAGCTGAATGGTGGTGACAAGCAGCTGGCCACAGTGGCCTATTCAGCCAGTGCTGGGAACCCTGCAGGTGAGACCTCCCTCCTAGACCTTTCATGTATTTGAAGGCAGGGTCCAAATGACTTCTCTGCACTGAGACCCATGCTCTTGTCTTGTTTTGCATCCAGGCGCTGACCCCCTTTGATCTTGCTGTTTCTGAATTCCTTCTGTCTGTCAACACTGGAATTTCTTTTCTCCTTTACCGCCCCACCCCCCTCCCCCTGCCAGTCACCCACCAGCCCTCTGTTTCAGGTTCCAGTCAGTTGGTGTTAATGATTTGCACTCATTTTCAACCTACCTTTTTTTTTTTTTTTTTTTTTGTTTTTAAATAGATGGACTATTTTCATGCTTTCGTTATATTTCTCTTTCACTCTCTGCTTTTTCATGTGTTTTAGTGTTACAGGGTCAGTTGTGCCAATCCTCAGCATTGGGTTACTACTTGCTTTCCATTCATTAGTCAGGTGCTGCAGGAACCCGGTGAAGCATCCAACAATCATGGTCACTGCTTTCTAGTACAGATGAATGCCTTCTACAGTGAATGGTAAGATGCCCACGCAGAGTTGAACTGTGAATCATATCATCAGCATCTTCAGTTCACATCTTCTGCCCTTTGTTCCACCCTGTCTTCATACTTTGATGCTTGTCACTGCAATTGCAGTGGCTGGAGGTCTTCATCAGGTTAAGTTCTCCTATGCTTCTTCACCTGTCAGCTGCCCTTGATGCCTTTGTCAGTGTCGCAGAAGTGTCTGTCTTATTGGTTTTTTGTTATGTCATTTGAATATTTTCTCCTTCTTGAGATTTCATTTGTGGATTTTGTATATTGGATCCCTTTATTTCTGCTTCACTTTATCTCAGGATACCTTCATCCAAAAGCAGAAAATCAGCTGGGTTTTTTTGCAGGTGACTCACAAGTCTGTATCTGCACATCACAACTGTCACTTCCTGCCCTACGTGAAAGGGCACACTTATTTCTCTGATTTATTGGAAACATATCCCTGCATCTTTTCTCCCCATTTCATTTTTCCCTGACTTGTGTCAATAATTCAGGCACATATTTGAGTCAGAATTTTCTCAGCTCATGTATTTTAACTTGCTGATTATTTCTGTGTAGCTGCTCTGTAGTGCAGTGTTTCTTATTTGTGCATGCAGCTCTAATGCTTGTTTGGGCTCCCAAGATCTAGTTCTCTGGTTTGTCTTAGTTCTTCTACCCATCCAAGAAGTTGCTACCTAGATCCCTTACCCATTGCTCTGGCCAGCTATGTCTGTGCTCTCTGGCAATAGCAACTGGCAATGCTGTTGATGGTTGCTGTTTGATACAGCATGTTTTAAGAGAAAAAAACAGGGGTTGCAGCAGAATAGTGGTGAACGGCAAGGGCAAATACGCTTGTTCAAGAGCTGGGATTTATTAGTTTCCCAAAGAATCTGCTCAGTTAGGGAATGTTGATGCTGGTGTAATCCCAATTACTGATTTTTTTATTAACACCATGAGAACTGAATTTTAACTAGGCAGTTACTAGAGGCTTTCAGAAGGCCTCTGATACATGTGCAAACACAAAAATACGTGTGTGTCTGCATGTAGATGCATATATTGCTCTTGCATAATGTGTGTCATTCCTTTGATACTGAAGTGTTGACATTTGATAAGTGTTCATATTAACCTGCTGTCTGCTAGCCCCACAGGCAAGGCTGTTATAAAATCACTTGAATGCCAAATGGGATTTGAACTGTTGTTGTATGTAAGAGGTATAGTAACTGTGGAATGAACAACTATTGATGTCCATACTATTGGCTTATCTCTTAGTTGTCGCCAGTGGTAAGTAAAGCTGTAGCACTTAAAACATTTGAAAGATGCTGATTGCCCATAGTGTTCGTTATCCCTATACTGTCAGATTTTTTTTTTCACTGTAGAAATTGTGCATAAACTGTCTGTGCTACAGATGTTAATGGGTATAGCAGGTCTGACTTTAAAATTAGAATGAGACTTTATTTCTGTAAGTGTATCTAAATAGACATAATTATATGTTAAGCTGTAAATTTTAGTGTAATAAATGTGTCTTGGCTTGTCATACAACTTTGTGCAGGTTACTGCAACATCTCTCTCTTGCACTGCTTTCACTTACAGTACAAAAAAATCAATCTCAGTCGTGCAAGTCTTCTGTACTGATTGAAATTTTGGATGTTGTTTGTCAGAGATCAGCAGAAATCCCTTTAGTCTGAGAGAGCTGTAGCTTAAATATCATGCTTTTCCTGAGTGGTTAGCTTTCTCAGACTGAGCTGTTAAAATAATCTTGTTTTTATTAAAAAAACTACTGGGTACTGACCAGTGCTGTAAGAGATGGTTTTAAAGATAATAATTCAAAGATAATACCTTGCATGAGTCATTAATCATGAGTCATGATCAGCAGGCAGTGATATCCAATTTGTTTTCTAATCCCACACTTGCTGATGCTCTTTATTACCATAGTGATAATATTAAAGAGCTGTTAATGCATATAACCACGCAGCTGAAAATGGCAGACTTTTTTTTTTTTTTTTTTTTTTTTTTTTTTTTAGAATAAAATTTCCATATCTTAAATCTGTTTTGCTCTGTACATTTCTTGACATGAAAAATCTCGGTAGTATCGAAGTGATCAAACAAGTATAATTTGGCAGTGAGTTAGGTTAACAGAACAGACTTCCCCCTTCCTCCTTTACTTTCAGGCCAATCACTGTTGCTTCCTTGAGAACTAAATCCAGTCTGTCTTCTTACAAGGACTGGGGGGGCTTTGTAGCCATTAAAAATTGGGAGCTAAGTGTTCAAGCTATGCTTCGCAACAAGTGCCTGCACTATCCGTTTTTAATGTTGGCTCTCTTCTGAGCGAAAACTAGGAGCTGGGTGGGAAGTTTTGTTGCATGAATGTATGTTAGGGAATGACTACTGAGGTTTAAGAGAAAATGGAAGGCCATTTCTCTTCTGAGAGCCTGAATATAAAAAGAATAATTTAGCTGAGAAATGAGCTTTAGAAACCTGTTTTCACTCTTAAATGAAATTTCACAAAGAAAAGTGATTTTAAAAACTCTGGAAGGTGATGGTTGAACTGTTACAGATTATATTAGAATGTGCATAGATGGGAGAGTGTTGGGGTGCACTTTATGAAGTAATAAATCTTGTTTCCAATTGGATTTTAACTTTATTAAATTTTAATTAGTTTTATCGGTTTGTGCTTTAGTGTAGAAAAGTTGATCGTGACAGATTAGAACCTTAAATTTAGTTAGGAGCTCAGAAGACCCTTCAAAGTGTCTCACCAGATGTTAAAAAATGATCCCTTTACCTGTTCCAGTGAATATGTCCTTATAATGCATAATTTGTTACTTCGTTACTACTTGATAGTTTCTTTGTATTGAACTTGTGAGATAGTGCTGTATTGATGGATGCAATGTGGCAGGACAGGTGTGAATCTACTGGCATAGGTGGCTCTTCAAAATTGCCTGGTACGATGCATACTCCTCCACATCCCATAATGTCATTGCTGTGCAGGCGACTTCTCCATTTCGATGGGGATTACACCTGCCCCAAGAGAAGCATTTTCCTCTTCAGTGTAGGATGGTACAGCCAGAGACATGATAAGTAAGAGTTCACCTGACAGGATAGTTCACTTCTTTCATTATAAACTAATTCAGTGTGGGGTTTTTTAATGTGTGTTTACTTGTTTGTGTGTGTATAATAAAAGTTTTAAAAAAATTGAGTCTGTAAACTGTAAGATGCCCTGAACACACCATAAAATATGGCTGTTAACAAATTCTATCTTGGTGAATATGTTTGTGTTCTGGGTTCACCTTAGAAAAACTTCCCAGGACTTTCTTGCCAATTTTGAAAGAATCTTGTTTTTGCCAAATACGATTAAGAAACAAAGATGGTCTTTTCCCAGTTCTCAAAAAAAAAAAAAAAAAAAGCATCTACTGTGTCTTCTGAACAGCTGTATCCATTAAAAAGTGGGTTGGAACAAAGCTTGGAGTACTCTAGCAAACTGCAAGATTTAAATACAACAAACCTTTTTCTGTGTCCTGTGGGGGTTCTCTTGATTCCCACTCTGAGTGGCTTCTAAGATAACTTATTTTTCAGTTCAGGCTGTACCCTGTTTCTTTCAAATCACATGTAAACCACTTTCTCCAGGAGACCCTTTTCCAAAGTAAATAAAATAAGTCAGAGCCACAGATTAAGAATAGTAATTGATAATTACTTTCTTGTCATTTCCTGATATATAGTCATGCAGTGTAGAGTGGAAATAGCAGAGGAATAAGCCATGGGTATGCTGGTACATAGAAATAGTTTACCAATATTATGTACCTGTATAAAAGGCAAGTGTGATGCTCAATATATAATACTGTTGTACACTTTTCATCGTTTGGAGTACTGCACAGGTCCTGGTGCTTTGTGTCCAGGTGAGATGAATTCAAAGGGCTACTGGAATGACTGACAAAAGCATATAGCTACCAGGGGCTAGGCAGACTAACTAGTTTTAAGATGGGTTGTGATAAACGTGTGGTAATGTGAGGAAACAGACCTCAATACAGGAATGGTCTTAAGTTTTTAATTTTTGAGTTCAAGTATTTATCTCAGGGAGGTCTTGCTGTAATAGTTGCTTACAGAAAAGCAGGAGATCCAGATCCTGAAAACTGTGGAGTTTCCTCCAACATAGGTGTGGGGTTTGGGTATTTCATTTTAGGGGGGAGGATGAGGGAGTGTTTGGAAGACTAGTACAGAGTAAGTTGGCTCAGTGGAACATGCAGGAGTCTTACTGTAGTTCTTGAGCCTTTTTCATGTTCTGCGTGCAAATGCTTTTGGGTAATTTTTACAAGAAAAGATTTTAAAAGATGCTGATTTCTGGCTTAACTACTAAAATAACTTCATAAAACTCCTGATAACTTTGTGTGGGAGTAGGTTCAAACTAAGAATTTTGCAAATCCAGTCTGCAATGATTTCTGTAGACTTTTATGATTGCATCACCTTTATTTTAGTTTCTGCTGTTACACTTCCCTCTCGGTCAGAGGACTGAGGTAGATTTCAGTGGAAATTTCCTGATTATTATACCCCCACCCCATTTGTTTCCAGAAATGTCCATTTCTCTGTGGAAGAACTTACTTCAGACTACAAGGGAAAGGATACTGCAGCGGAGAAGGGTGTCACTGTATAATGGTGCTCATGGCTATGAGGAAGAATTGATAAAGAAGAAACTCCACCAGTTTGATGGTGGATCCATCAACCTTTCCAAAGAAGACAATGGCATTGGAATACTTACTTTGAACAACCCAAAGCTAATGAATGCCTTTACAGGTATTTGTTGATGGGATTGCTGGGGTTTTTTTTCTTCTTTTTTCCTTCAGTTACCCATTTTAGCGTTTTGCTTAAACAAAATTGCCTTACCATTCCTTAGTTAAAAGAAGAAATGTTTAAGTTTTATTCAGATGTGCAGCAAATGCCCACTATTCTACATAGTAGCTTTGCCATAAACATTGTAAGAATGTAAGAAATTCTCAGTGATACAGGGACTGTCTGGTAGAACATACTTCTCCCCCTCTTTTTTTCAGTCAGCACAGTTCTGCTACTGTGCTCTTGTATCTCCTTTCATTTTGTCACTATTGCTCTAGAAACATATAGAGTGTTTTTATGGGGGTGGGAAGACTCCATCTTTGTTTTGTAAGTGGTGTAGGAAGGGTGATTTTACTTCTTTGTTCTTTACCTAAAGCCCTTCCTGTAACTTAAGCTTCTGTAATTTGGTCTTTTCCAGTCACCCAGACTGGGTTCCATCTTTTCTTCATTTGCCTTGTGTCTGAAATACCATTGACTGGTTAATTAAAGGTCAGATTAGCTGGGTGTTCTCAGCTGTTGCAGATCAGGGATCAATTTTATATGCTTTCACACTGGACAATGCTTTGCTATCAAAACCAAGTACCCTATTTTATTAATCTTGTATTATGAGAGCTTTTCATCTCCAAGATGGGTATATTTGCTGTCTGTTCTTAACTGTTTAGAATATTTCAGTTTATGCTGTTCTCTTCAGACAGAAGTGGCACGGGTTCAGGGTGTGCATCTGCCTGAGCTGGAGTTGTGCATAAGCCTTTAAGAAAGCCTTTATCTCCTAATATTTTGAAATGGATACATTTGTGTCACCTTCTTAATTTCTTTTTTGCTGTTCTATTTTCCTGCCCAGTTCTCACTGTTCCTTTGCTGTCAGCAAGCATGTTTGCAACACGCTAGCAAAATGTAGAGTTGTTTGTGTGAAGAATCTAAGTCTACTCCTTCCGCTAATGATTATTACCTGAAAGGAAGAGAACCTAACAGAACAACAGAATTAGTGGTAATGCACATAGGTGTGTCTGTGGTTACTCTTTTGCTTCTCTTTAAAAACTAACATATAAAATCATTACCTAACTTGAGAAGTTGTGGCTAAAACATGTTGGCATAAGCATTGTCCATCTGAACGCCTCACTGTCAGCATACCTGCTATTATGCAATCGTAATTACATTGTTTCCTCTTTTTGTACATATTGATTTTTATTTTTGGCTCAAGACAGAGCTGTGCAATGTACAGCTTGTAGACTGTGTGCTTTTAGCTTATTTGTTGTGGAAGTTGAAAGGGGCATGAGAAATGAGATATAATGGCAAAAGGAGGACGGACAGATAAGCCCAGTCTGCTATGGAGATCAGATGTAATACAAATCAAATTGCTTGAACAAAACTTTTATAGAAACTTGCAATTATGTTCTCTGTTTTCTAGGTGCTTGACAGAAGAGGCTTGGAACTGATTTGTTGAAGTACTGAGCTGTTGCAGCTGCTATTTAGGCCACTGGTAGCTGTGCTTTGACTATACGAAGCACTATATAATGTTAATGTAATGAAATCATACCACAATCTCAAGTTGAGCACCCAAAAGTAGCAAATATTTTTTCTCTGGCTCAGTTAGTGGTCTGTAAAATAATCTCTCCTCTCCTTATAGGACTACTGTGAAAATAACTTACTAGTGTATGTGGATTAGATACTGTAGTAGCAAAGAGGAGCTACAAAAACCTGTGAGGAAATTAGTAGTTCTGTCTTTGTTGCAGACCCTGATTAGCATATAGCAAATGAGCCGTGGGATCAGGCAGTTCTGTTTTATGGTAGTGTGTAGAGCCCTGTAGAGAGCAGTACTCCATTTTGCTAGGTAATAGCCACAAAAACTTGCTCTGGAAAATCTTACTATGGCAGTTCAAGAGATTACTGCTTCTTTCTACTGTGCACCTCTGCTAGAGAGTTTTGTTGTTAGAGGAGGGAGAGCAGAAGTGGTTGTGCTGGCTGCTGCGGTAGATGGTATGGCATATTAATTTACACTGCTCTTCATTTCACTTTAACATCACTGTCTGTAAACCGCAGTTGCTGAGGAACTAGCAAGCCTTTGATCCTTTTCCTTTTGTTGTGTATCAAATAGTATCCTTCAGGAGCAGTATTAAAAGGCATGGGATATGCAGCCCTTGTATTGCCCCAGCAGGACCTGGTTGACTTCATCAGCCAGAGCTTGTAGATACACCCCCTTGCCCCAAATAAATTCTATTGATTCTGTGTCTCAGAGCTTCTGGATAGTGGCAGATGTGAATTTATATATTCATGTACACTGCCTTTAGAAAGCTGCAAAACATCATTAAACTGTTAAAGAGAGATCCTATTTGCCAGGCATTTACTTTACACAGCAGCTTTTTCTCTCAAAGGAATTATGTTTATTCTGAGCTTGAGCAACTTGTGGAACTAAAAGCAGAAAAAAATTGTTGGCAAATTGCTAATAGGCAATGTGGAGATTGTTATGCCTTTTTTCTCTTCTTAACTGGAATCTGATAGCCACCTGTTTAAAATGGTCTCTTTGGAAACAAATGCTAATAATGTCCATTTAAGCCTGGTGGAACCAATTTCAGCAGCCCAACCTCTCACTGAACTAAAGTTGAACTTAATTTGAAAGAAGGAAGCCAGCCTGCAGAAATTAGATAATAATGGTGATAATTTTATTTTCTAGAATTGACTTTGAAGCATTTATTCTCAGATTATAATTAAGATTAAAGCAAATTAGTATTCCAAGTAGATTTAGTTCTGTGAAGAGCACGAACTTACTGGTATCAAATACTGAAGGACCAAGGCTGATGGAGTGAGGATTTGCTGTAGTATTGTGTGCTTATAATTATACCAAACATCATGGACAATCTTGGTTGGTAAAATAATTGTTCAGTGTTGTTATTAATGGAAGGGATTCTCTCTAGGAGGATGGGACAGGATCTGGCCAGTGTCTCTTGTCCCCTGATATTGCATGTAACTGGCTCATATGGTTGTTGTTTTTTTTGTAAACTCAAATTGTCTAGATTTTTGGCTCATAATATACTCTGTGGAAAGACTCTTCAATACCTCACTGCTTTGACTGTTAAAAGTACCACAAACAGTGGTTGTGCTCTTGACTCTGGCATAGCTTGGATGCCAGCCGAAATACCTTTCTTGTACGAAAACTTGGCAAACATGCAAAAAGTGAAATCCACAGGGTTGATGTACATCTGTTTAAACAGCATCATTGGCAGAGAAGTCGTTGTTGAGTGTGCAGTCAGGCTGGGAAAGCATTTCAAGTGAAGACCACAAAAATCTTACCTAGTCCTTGTTCTGCTCAATATTTTCATTCACGGCTTGGATGATGAAATAGAAGGTGAACTGCTGAAATTTTCAGATGACCCCAAATTGGAGAGCTTGCAAGAAGATCATTATTTGGAGCAGAGGAGTGGGATTCAAAGTGATCTTGATTAACAAAGAGCTCAAGATCAACAAGGTGTTGTTATTCCTTATTCTATTAGTGATGTGTGATGCCCAGAAAGTATGACCAAATTATAAATACAGAAGGAAAGGGAACCAGTAAAAGTGCTAGGATTTGTTAGAGGATCATAGTCTGGACCTGACAGTGGGAAAAATCAACCCAGTGTCATTCTGAGATCTATAATATGAAATGTCCATTTAATTATTGGCCTCCTCAGGAACATTGTCAAAATGTGCCATTTCACTGGCTGAGACCAAGCCTAAGGATGAAGTGCTTGAGTGAGCATTCACTTTTGGCCTGGTGCTAGGAAGCTTATGTCATAAGAAACTTCAAGGAAAAAAAGCAGGAAGGGTAAAAAAAAATCACCCATGTGAGCACGGCTGCTAACAGGCAGTTTCTCTACAGGATGCATTCTGTGCCTGCAGGCATAGGGTCAAAAGAACAACACTCTTGGCAGAAGAGGAAAGAGCCCATGAGGGTTTTGGGGGATATTTTTGAATGTAACATAAATATTCTTCATAGAGAATATCCTTCAGAATTTTGGGAAGTGCGTCCTTCAGGAAAAAATGTATTGTCAGTGCTTGTGTGCAGCATCTAAAGTGATGCTTTTCCTTGTGTTTATAAGCTCATCACTTGTTAATGATAACTTGGTTTTGGTGGTGAAAAATGTAATGTAAAACATGATGGTGGTGATAATTTCCTGTTAAAAATTTTGCTTCTCCCCTCTTGTGACAGGGACTATGATGCTAGAACTCCAGGAGAGGGTAACTGAACTGGAAAACTGGAAGGATGGGAAAGGCCTTATCATCTATGGTGCAGGAAACACCTTCTGCTCAGGATCTGATTTGAATGCAGTCAAAGCAATATCTAACTCCCAGGCAAGTAGTGATACAAATCAAGGCGTTGGAGAATAACGGGCTTACTGATAGTCTGAGTTTTGAGCTTTTCAGACAGAGGTGTGTTGCACTATGCTTCTGCTACAATTTTACGTGCAAGTCACAGAATGGAGCTTTTAATGGTTGAAAAAATGCTGGCAGCCCCTTTAAACTGTGGCTCAGGTGTTATTGTAATTGATTCGTAACTCTGAATTCTACATTACATATTCTTTCAGCCTGTTCTTTTAAAAATGTCATTTCAGTTTCTCAGCAGTATATGGTGAATTTATACATCAAATAAGCTGTGCTTCAGTAGTTTGACCTTTAGAAACAGATACAAGTAATAATTTCTCATATATTCTAAAGTCAGAAACAAATTTAAGTAGCGTGACTGCTATTCCAGAAAGGTTTCGGTTTTGTCAAAGCTGTGTTTGGAGCTACATAAAATGGAAGGACAGGTGCAGTTTTTGTGCTGTGGTCCAGTCAGGTGCGTATTGTGTAACTATGGGGAAGAAGTCAGGGTTTGATGGCAATTTCTCACTCATGCCACACTTCTTGACAACTTTCACATGTGCTGCAATTCTGTTTATGGATTAACATGTGTTCCTTGGCCATGTGTGAAATAGGGCTTTGTTAACTGCAGAGGAAGAGGGTCTTCCTATGCTGCTCCTGCATCCTGGGTTGCAGTTGTGGTAACTGGCATCCTTTTTTGTTGTCAGTTTGAGTTTCAGGATTTAACCACACAAATTAAACATTTCATTGAGCTTTCCAGTAAGAATGCCAACTCAAAAACTGGTGAATCTGTTACTAGTGGTAATTTCTTTCTGTTGATGAAACTGAATTTCATTAAAAACATAATCTTAAGTATTTCTGGGCTGATAAATAAATATGATGGTCCAGTTTTCAAAAGGTATGAGAGGCTTTGTTTCCTATGTGGAACACCATGAGAGGTATGCTTTCCTTAATGTGGAGACAGCATGCTTTATGGATATAAGTTTTTTGGGGGAGTTTTCATTTGGACGCTTTATAAGCACTGGTTACTTAAAAAATGTAGATGTATCTGATTTTGGGGGCGTGGGTATTGATTGTTATTATTTTTAAATCTGAAATTTTAAGCGTATTTTAGCATGGTAGGAACAGAAGAGGAGCTGAAACCAAGCATGGGCCAATTCTTATCTGCAGTCTAAGCTTTCCTTCAGAGTTCTGCATTCAATAATTCTCAGTGATTCTGCTTCCATACTTTGTTTGACATTTAGTATTCTGTATGTTTATGCAAATTACTTGGAGCCACTGCAGTGGCAGAGAGGGCTCTTGTAAACATTAAGGTCCATAACAGATATACTGAGCAGAATTAAATTTGTAGGTATTAATTATAATTTTGCCAAAAATTCTCTGCAAAGAATCTAGATCTTATGCTAGTACTGAAATGTAAGTCTAAAAGTCACCAGAAATGCTCCGAGAATAGTTAAATATGGTTGCGTTCTATTTCCTTGGGAGACTTCAAACTATTTATCCTGAACTGAGAGTTTCTTTACAATAGCCACTCCTAAACCATCTGTTTGGTGGGATTTAATAGTCTTTATTAAATAAAACTTTAATAGAATAAGGAATAACATTTGTTGTTCTTTAGTCTTGCAGAACTCTGTGCTCTAACACACTGCAGATGAGAGAGTTTTGTTTGGTTTCAGGTTAAAAGAGCGTTAGGTTAAGTTTTCTGTCCACAGGCATGCCTAAGGCAAAAAAAAGTGAATAGCCTCATGCCTGAACTGATGTGGTTTTCCTTTATTTTTTGCAAGGCTGCTTTAGCCCATAGCTTTTAGTAATTACAGTAAACACTTTTATCTTATTCAACCAGTTGGTTGAGGGAAGATTGTTTTTTTCATAATCTAGCATACACTTTGGCTTTCCCTGTGGTGTAGGAAAAGCAGAATAATGGCCAAGGTGCTGAAGGTTTTTCATGCCCTCTAGTGGCTCCTCTTCCTCCTCCTCCTCTTCCTCTCTCATGTTCAGTTGTTCCTAACGCTGAAACAAACCCAGGTCCCTTGCCTGTTCTCCTTTGGCAAGTGCTAACATTACATGACCAAATCACAGAAGGCAAATAGTGAAACTAGAAAAAGAAAAAAAAAAAGTGTTTTTCTTTCTGTCGTTGTAAGCCTGGTTCCCAAAAGCAATAACCCCAGTCTGGAGCGAGACTTGAGAAGCTGACTAGCTGAAAAGCAGGAGAGGCTGTTGAAAGGGCATCTGAGAGGAAGGAGACACAAAGAAGAATTTCACTTTCTTTGGTTCCTTTCTAGAAGCCCTAGGACAGAGGTTTCGGAAGCCCTAGGACAGACTGCAGCAGTAAGCTGCAGAGGGAGGACTTCTGAGCAGCTGGAGGTGGTCTGGAAATACTGTTCTATCTGTAGTGAATGTGGAGTCTAAGCTCTTGCAGCCAAAAGAGCCAGTGGTGCAGTTTTCCACTTTATGAAGGTGACTTTCTTCTTCCCTGCACCCCTAGCCTCATGGCAAACTATTAATCCTTTCCTTCCATACGTAATGCATACTGTATTTTACCTCACTTTCTGTTTGTTAGACTTCTTCTTACTCTAAGGACAGTATTAGAGCTGAAAATGTGATTATTCCACTAGACTCCGGTGAACACCTCTTTTATTCAGATAAAATACTCTGACTAGTAGCCTTATTTTGCTTGTTGGGAAGGTTTGAGTGGTATGTTGGCCAAGACACACATAATTGTGATTTTATTTTTTTTTTCAGAATGTTTTCTGTGCAGCCATTTTTTCCATGTGAAACACCGTAATCTCTCTACCACCTGAGAATATATACACTTTTTTTTTTTTTGGTCTGCTTAGTCATAACTGTATTTGTCAAGCTGGTCTGTTCTGGCATTAATCTTTAATTACCATTTTGGATTTTGTTGTGAATTGAGACAGTCTGTTTGAATGCAAGGACTCTGCTGTGATGAAGTGAAAAATTACTTTCTCTGAAGAGCTTTTTTGCAGCTTCATCCTGATGATCATAGTGTGGGAATTGTGCAAGTCCAGGTCTGAGAACTGATACCTTGTATGTTTGTGTGGGTTTTGAACTTAGCTGCTAAGACAGCTATCATGGAGGATCTGAATGTTCTTTAATTTGGGATGGAAATATTGCTGTTGGTCTAAACAGATGTCGGAAGGGGCTACAGTGATTACTAAAAGCCTCATTGTAAATCAAGATGTACTGAAATTTTCAAGCAGGCCTTTAATGTAATGGAACTGAGTTCACTGGTTCCTGTGTAGTGATTGTCATGGCAGTTTATATCTGCCTGGGCAGAGCAGGTCTTAGGAATGCATGAGTAAGTAGACAATAAATAAGCTGAAGTTGACCTACCATTATTTCAAGGTCCTATTCCAAGCTTCTAATTAAGGCAGATTCTTTATCTTGCCAACCCCTGCAAAACTGTGCTTTAGAAATTAGTAAATGCTAATAAAGAGGTATTTGTTCTTTTTCTTCCTACCATTTGTTTGGGAGGTTTTTTTTGTTTGTTCAGTTTGGTTTGGTTTTTGGTGTGGTTTTGTTTTGGTTTTTTTTTTTTTTTGAACTTGCTCAAATTGTTACCTACTGGGTTTTTATTTCTGTGGTGTCCAAACATTTGTTTTTTGATCAGGATTAAACAGCACATGTAGTTCAGTGTATGCAGTTCAGTATGCATATGAACATGGTCGTGCTGGGTCATTTAGACCAAGAACTCAACAAATAACTGGGCAATACTAGATGTCTGAGAAAGAGAATGATTTTACTTTAAAATATTCTCTTAGTCCTCATGTCGATTTTTCTCACGTCATGAGTTTATCTAGTTGTTCTTGAATTTGTGTAGGGGTTGCAATGCCCTGCTGCAAAGCATTCCACAGCTTAACGACATGTAGGAAGAAATACTTGTTTTGAACCTAGCAGCAACAGATGTTATTTGGAGCCCCTTAGTTCTTGTACTGGAAGAGAAGGGAACAATTGTACCCTATTCACTATTGTTTGCAAGCTGATGTAAAACATGGAGGAGAGAAATAAAAATATTCTTTTTGTTTTTTATGGAGGGGAGGAGGTTTTGGTGGTTTGTTGTTGTTGCTCTTGCTGTGGTTTTTAGCTGAAATGCTTTTGGCCCAAACAATAAAATATGCAGTTGATAAATTGTATCTTGTCTAAGACTTTATGGATTTGGAACAGCAAAAGTTCCAGCAGCACTCTATGGTCCTGCACAGACTCTTAAAACTCAGCTTTATGGGTGTTTTAACTGGGAGTGAGAAGAGGAAATTAGGAGGAATCTATGTAAATTCACATCATAGAAATTCAATATGGCGATACTTTAACAGTGGCTTAATTATAACTGAAATTAATATAAATTGATTGAGTTCTGTGTTTTGGTTTGTTTGTTGTTTTTTATTTTAATCTGATTTATACTAGGTTTTCTGTTTGTGCATAGTGGGGTTGGGCTGGAAGTCAGGCAAGATTAACCAAAGAGAAAAACCCCAGCTAGAGTAAATACAATGAATACTTCTGTGTACTGCATCTGTGTGTTTAATTGCTTCTCATTAGGATCAATTAACATTTTTTAATTTCCTATTCTTTGTAGGATGGGATGAATATGTGCATGTTTATGCAAAACACCCTAACCAGACTTATGAGGTAATATATTTTATTTATCCTTCTTTATGAAGTAATTATAAGTATTGGAATATGTTTTGGCTAACTCTTTAACAAGATGTTTAAAGTTAAATGCATAGTTTTAAGTATGTAATTTTAAATCCCAGACCTTGTTTGCACATGTTAATTAGGTATTTATGGATTTAAGTTAGGTAGGCCTTGACATTTTGCAACTATTAGACTTTCCAGAAACGAGAACAGAAAAAAATGTAAAGGCTTGTATGTGGAGGTCCAGGAGGTACCTATACAGTTAAGGAAATCTAGGCCTTTGAAATGTCTGAAGCTGGCTTCTGTTACTCAGTGGAAATCGGTAGCTCTTAAAAAACAAGCAGGGCCAGCTTTTGCAGCCTACGCAGGTAACATTGATTTAATATATTTATTTAATCTTCCCACTTCATAAGAGGAATGTATTCAGTTTTACCATCTGGTACTTCTGAAAAACATTTTTTCTCTTCCTTTAGATTTAGCTTCCCTTAAGAAATCACATTTCTATTAAATCCATGTGTGGTAGAGTCTGTCTTTGTTTTTTTTTCCTGCTCATAGCTCTTTGAAGATAAATAGTCTTTGTTTTCATATAATCTGTATGAGAAAGTGTTATGAATTAATATTATTCTGTAAAACTGCTCATGAGATTGGAGACCGAATAGTAGTAATACTGTAAGGAATCCTTAGGGTTAGAATCCATTTGTAGGAGTGGGTTTCCATATGATCAAAATTGATGGGGCAAAGCAAAGACAAGGAGGATGTATGAAAATTAAGCCATCACCTCAGGTGTCTTAAGAGTATGTTGAAGCTATGGTTCAGGGGGAGCACTGAACTTCTGTCAGGGAACATCTACTGCAGATGGGATCAGCCTCCCTCAGAGGGAAGGTGACTGTGATTCTGAAGGAGATGCCTCAAATGGATCAGAGCATGGGTGTGTGGGTCTTGTACCCTTATCTTTTAGATCCCCATGGACCACAGGAAAAATAACGTTACCTTCTTCCAGCGGGTTCAGTTGTGCCATGTGTTGTGTGTAGTGTGCTGCAGCTGGTAAGTGAAGTTGGGCCATAAGCAATTGTTGGTGCTTCTGTTGAAGTTAAACCAAGCATGTGGTCCTGATTGGGAAGCTGACTTCTGAATGCGGTTTCAAAACTGCTCAATGAGTTAAATGTCTCTTTGTAGTAAAAGACAAAACAGCTGTTATCAGCCTGCAGATTCTGGGACAAACCAATTGTCTTAATTTCTTAGGGAACTTGGTTTATCCTGAGTCAGTCACTATTCGTGAGTATTTATTTCACAGTGGCTGTGGTGAAAGAGATTCTCCCTACATATTCTTCCTTCCCTCTGTCCTTTGAATTACCTTGAACATGATTAAATACCTTAAGCATGATTAAATACAACACCATCAAAGGTAATGGATTGTTGCTATCCTCAAAGGATGTTTTTGTCCTGAAAAAGAAAAGAAGTTCTGTTGATGACTGACATGGTAGCAAAGCTGCTGAAGGTGTCTTGCTAAATCTCATTATTTTTAGATAACCCAGCCCTTCAGTTCTTTGTGTCCCTTTTCACTGCTTTCTGTAGTGTACTGGCTTAAGGTAGAGTCTTGTGTTGCTGTCCTGTCACTCCTTGCAGATAGTCTTTTTTAAGGTATAATCTATAGCAGGTATTTTTCATAACACAGTACATTACCTTCTTTACTTTGATTCTGTTTGACATATCTGTCTTGCTGTTTCATTTTGGCATTCCATTTCAATTATGGAATAATCATTTTGGCATAAGTAAAATTGGTTTTGTGCTGGTTACCCACAAAGATGTGGTTATTTGAATGAATTGGAACAGTATATTTTTCTGAACTTTTACTGTAGAGGTGGTTTACTTGAATTCTGTTGTCATTTCTAAAAGACTAAAAGCATGAATTTTGCTTACAAAACGCACTTGTGTAGGTTGCCTTTGATCAGTGTTGCACTAGTACAAGGAAAAGCTATTGGAGGAGGAGCAGAACTTACCACAGCATGTGATTTCAGGTAAGATCAATGATTTGAGTAGCTGTCATGCTGGGTCGGTGATTTAATGACTTTACCTATGGAATGTGGGAAGCTAGAGGAACCACTTCTACCAGGAGTCATGTCCCTGAATTCCAAGGCATTTAGAAGTGAGTTTTGTCAGCAGACTTCACAGGAAAATAAGTTTGGGTTTCCTGAAAGTACAGAGGAAAGATTATTTACTGCCAGTTATACAGTTTGAATCACTGTGTAAAACAAGAGCAGTAAGGAGATTTAGCAACCTTGTTATATACTAGGTGGGTCCAACTTCTCACCCCTAAGTGAGAAGTAGGAGGACTGCAAAATTGTATTCCCTTATGTCTATTTATGTGGCCATCGTAAGTAAAAACAAATAAATAAAACTCTATTAGTCTCGTATTTCATGTTCTGGGTTTATTATTTGTGATATAACTTCATGCTGTACAGTTTTTGAAACAAAAGTTTGAGATGCAGAGGAAAGCAAATGGGGTTCTTCCCTGTTTTTTTCCATGCAGGTGCAGGGATTTGCCAGCATGAAACAACTAGCAAAAACCAGAGGGCTTTAATTAAGGAGGCTGAATGCAGAACAGGAACTGGAAGAAACTAAAATAATAAAATATCACTTTATTTAAACAGTTGCTAATGTGCCAACAGCTTACAGATGTTAACAGGATAAGCACTGTGCGCAGCCTCTCTGGAAATGTGGAGTTTTCAGTGAAGTTTTTCTCTAAGAGAAGAAAATGGGCTCTTTAAGAGGGCCTTAACATCTGAAGCGAGAAGGGAATTGTCCAGGGCAAGCTGGAAGTACTTGCATTGAAAAGTAATACTAAGCAAAGTAAACTAGGCTATTACAGTGCTGTTCCAGGTATCAGGAACAGGGTTTGGATAGAGGAGAGGGTATCGGCATTGTCTGAGCCACTCAGAAGCAGTCCTCCTTTGCTTCAAAACTAGATGTGGCTGGATCTTTCTTCGTATCTACACAGCACCTGGTGAGCTGAAACCTCAGCCCTGACTATGGCCTCCGAGTACAGGCTGTATGTACTATTAAGTGCCTAGCAAACATGCGGAGAGGTGCCCTGTTTGACAGCTGCAGTGCTGACCGGGGAATGCACCTGGGAGACATAGCAGACCTTTCTGTATCTGCAGGTCCGTTGACAGAAAGTGAATCTTGTTATCCCTAAACAGGAGTGTAGGGAATGTGAACAAAATGAAACGGAAATCTTTTGGCGTCCTAAAATATGTAGTCTCTACTTTTAATTCAGCTATGCTGTTTGACATACTGTGTAATTATAGTCATTGTCAAGTAGCTCTTATTTGCATGAATTGAGCAGCTGCAATTCCTCTGATGTACTGCCGTAATTTTCATAATAACTACAGCTGTTGATCCATCTTCCATTACTTTCGAACACACCCATCCAGTGCAACTAAATAATTGCAATTCAGGAGCAGCAAATGGGACTTAATTAATAACAACAACAAGATACAGAAACATACTCTGTGCTGCTATTGCTCTTGAATTTGATGATTTTAATACTGGGGGACAAAATCTGGGCTTTTTTGAAGTCTGCAAGTCGATATTAGCGGAACAGGTATTCTGTCCGGAGTCATTAGATGCTAAAAAAGGAATGTGAGAACAGAAATCAAAGAGGTTTGTTTTCTTCCTTGAATAAACTGTTTGTTTATTGAAAAATTTTGTTTTATTTTATTTTTTAAGAACAAAATGAGTGAGTTGTGGCTGCTTTCAATTCTAGATTTTCAAATCCACTTCTGTTTTTCACAGTTACTGTGTAAACTACCAAACTGCTTGGTATTGCCACAAAAGATTCTCTTATTTTTCTCTCTGCCTGTTTGTACTACATTAACTATATTGATATTCTTGAAGTGATTCACTTAAACCAAAATGGCTTATGTACTTTTTTTGAAATGTGCTCTGGCAGCATGATGCATCTTTACTAAAGAAGAGGTGTGGAGAAATCCAATTTTAAAATAGCACAGGTGGTTTAAGACAATACTGATGTATTTATTCTTCCAATAGCAGTTCTTGTGGCTAATTGTCCCTTACTTTGTTTTAAGCCAGTTTATTTAAAATTGGATTAGGGAGGGCTTGCATGAACTCTTGCACATTTATTGCTGACATAAGGGCAGTTGTGAAAAGTGAAAGCATCTTAGGTCACTCGACCTTGGATCTGGAGGAGGAGGTCTTAAAACATCTTCAATCTTAGCTGCTTTATGGATTGTTGGATTGTTGCAGTATTAGTCTCTATAGGAGCAACATCCTTATAATGATCATAAACATCTGAGTGGAAACAGAATAAATCATTGTCCAGACAAGTGCAAGGTGATTAAAATCCTTTCAGACTTTTTCTGACATGAAAATTGGGAAGATAAGGCTTCTGACACTGTAATTATTTATCTCAGTTATTTCTGTAAAACTGAGTAATGTAAAACCATGTGGGTATGGAACTTGTTTGGACAGCTGCACTTTTTAGTACAGTTTCAGGAAAACTAGATTTTTTTTTCAGTGTGCTGCAGATGAATATTCTCTCTGTGCCTGTGAAGATGGCTCGTGGATTCTGCTGCTAAACGTTAGTGTGTGTTGTGGTTTTGCATGACACTGCAGCCATTTCAATGAAGTGCACAAATGAGTGTGATGTTGGATTCAGTGATGCAATTTTACAAATAATTGAGGTACCTGTTCTCAGTTTCCTGTATGCAGAATCTTGAAGTGTATCTTGTACTTGCACAATGCGTAAAGTTAAGTAGAATTGAGTTGGCAGGGTTGGTTAAGGAACTTGGATAAGAATTGTAGCGGGTTGTTGGGCAGTAAGCTAACAGTTAGATATGGGGCAGAGATGGTTTGGTAATTAATCTGTTTGTGCAATTAGTAGATCACAGTAACCTCTGAGTGCAGTATCTGCAGTGTGCCACCAGCCAATAGCCAGAATAACTAACTTTGAATTCTGAGCTGTCTTTTCTTCTATTTCATGTTGATACCTTTGAGAAATCTCGCTGGAGCAGTGTCTATGTAGGTCCTTTAGACACATCTACAACTTTGCTACTGCAGTCAGAACAGGTGTGTGTTCCTGCGATGTGAATCCAGTTTAAAAGGTGGTGTTTCCAGGCAAAGGATGAGACTGCAAAGATGGAAAGCTACCTGTTTCTCTTACCACTGACCTCAAAATGGGCTTATAGGTAAAGGCAGCAGCTCATTTTCTTTTTCAGAAAATGAATTAACTATAATTTCTTCAGCTGTAGTTGATGTTGCAGAGTTAAAATGCAAAGGGCCAGTTTCATTACTCTTGTTACTGCTGAGCAGTATCCTACCTCATAAAAAGCACCATTGATTTAGAGGTACTTGCTTTCTGAGGAGACTTCTACCCTGTATCTGAAGGAATGACAGAATCAAGCTTTTAACAAGGGAAAAAGCTTGTACTGCTAATACTGCATTCATCAGATTGGCCTTGCTGCATTTTATTTGGATGTTTTCTATATTTTTGTGAAATATGTAGGCATGCTTAGTGTTCCATTTTAAGGTGTTAGGCATGTTCCATAAAATGCCTAATAAGAGATACAATGAAATACACTGTTATTCAAGAGCTTATTGTGTGTGTTCTTGTAATGACTTGTCTTTATTTACTTTTACAGGTATGTGTCTAGTGCATTAAATGTAATTTATATAAAATGAAATGAGCAGAAGATAATATAACCACTACATAGATGTAGGCCCACTGTGACCAACTTTTTGGTTGCTCCTTTCAAAAAGAAAAGGGGGGGGCAAAGCTGTAAAGATATTAGTATTTTACAGTAAGCTTTCCATGAATAGGTTTCAGAACATCAGAGCACAACATGCTAGCTTCTTTAGAAATATTTCACTGTACGCAAGGATTTGGGCTTTTAGTTTTATCAGGAGGAGCTTTTTGGTACATGAGCTGCTGCTGTTTGAAGTAAGGGTGCCTCAGTACATAGTAGCTCCTTTCACTGGGCAAAGCACGATATGAATGTAACAGGATGGGATTCACATATTTGTGAGTTCGTGTAATGTCCAGGCTGACAAAGCACTTTTCATTAGATGCAACTCCGTAACGTTGCTACACATCATCAGGAGAAGTATCAGCAGCCAAATCTGAGAGTGGGTTCTCACAGCTTCAGGTGCTTGCTATATGCCACAGATCACTTTTTTTTTAAGTATATAAAATTTTCCTCTCTAAAATATATATGTGTGTGTGTGTATGTATATACCTGTATATAAAACCTTCAAATCAGCTGACAATTTTAGAATTTCATTGCAGTCATGCATCACTTCACATTTTTAGAGCCTGGGAGGTTTGTTAGTACAATTTTCTGACAGCTTTTCAGGGAGATGGATTATGGTTTTTAAAGTTTCCCATTGCCTGCCTTTGAGAAGGCTGTTCTCATTTTTGACCTGGCACACTTGACATCTGGTTAAGTAATTGCAGCACTACTAGAAATGGACTTGAGAGCTTGTATTTTGGGCTTGTATTTATGGACTAGTATTGTTTCCTTTCTGAATTACCAGTTTTCATTTGGGTTTGAATTTCATGTGTTTACAGCCTTCCAAGCAGAGGATTTTTTACATGGTTCAAATTTATCACTGTTTGATTTTACTGGAAATATAAATAACAGCAGCAAAGCATGAATTTGAGTTGATGTTTTCCTTCTGAGGTTGTCTTTTTGTAGGAATTTACTTAATTCCAAAATTATTTTTTTTCTTTGAGAGGCCAAACCATCTTATCTTGGATGAATGAGATTTTTGTTATCAGCATTTGTCTACATTTCGGACAACTTCTACCATCTAATCTTACATCCTTTCTGTTGAACAATCCTGTCTGCAGCTGATTCTGTACCACACAGTAACAATAAACAGAGATAGCCCAGATAATGGAAAACTTAAATAAGACAGATTTTAGGGAATGCAAAGCTGGACCCACATCGATTCTTGCAGAGACAGCAGGCTGTTGATACACTGTAGGGAAACATTCAAGGTTCCAGGAGAATTTGTTTACGAAGAGTACAAATGTACTGAAAATATCCCTTATGCTTGCATCTGTAAAGTGACTAATCCCCAGTTTAGGTAACCTGCCTGCAGGTATTTGAGTTTGACATTCCATTGCTGATCTTTGCTACCAAAATAATATTTTTTAAAATATATGTCTGTATAGTCAGCTAACTCCACAAGCTGGTGTGTGTATTCCAGTCTGCTGATTCTGAGGTGGGATTATGTTGTGCTGTGGCTTCATGAGAAGGACAGACTGGCTGGCTGTCCTGCGTACAGCTCACCTTTATGTGGGAGAAGGGTGTCCCTGCTGCCCATTCCCATCTCACTGCTTACCCCCGGTTTGCCAAGCACCAGTGAAGGTGCCTGTATGAGTTAATTATCTCACTAAAAAGCAACAGCAAGCCCAGATACTTCTTGTTCTTACAGCGGGTTAGCGTATTTTGTAAAGGGATATAGTATTGGCTAGAGCCAGTGTAAAGGAGGAAGATGATAACAGGAGGGGATGGGAATACAATCTTCTCGTTTTGGCTCTAGGGAGCTGTTTGATAGCATCAGTTTCCCCTGAAGCCACAGCTTTCAGCTGCCTGACTTTGCATTGGATCAGCTTCCAGAGAACGTCTTCCAGAGTCCCTGTTAACCATCTCCTTTTTCAGTCCTGTCACGTGCTATTGAAGACTATGAAAATAACTTTTCCTCTCTTTATCACTCCAGGTAGCAATGTAGTTAACACTGTAGATACCTGAAGGGTAGGTAATCTTCCATGTCAGTTACTGTTCACTGAAGTGACTAAATGTTGCCCAAAGAACTTAATTCTCCTGCATTTTTGCAAGTGTGAGCAGACATTGCTCTGTGGATCTCAACCTACTTTCATTGTAAGCATTGCCTTAACGATTGCAACTTCCAGTCTTCTCCTTCACCCACTGTATCATTTTTGCCGTCTAATCCAAAGCAACTCGATGTCTTAGTGAGTATTTGGAGCCCTGCAGGCTGGATCTTTGTGTTCCTTTTCCTTCCAGACTTGGCCATAATTGTGTGAAACAAGACTGCAGACTTCGAACCTGTAAACCTTGGTGGCTTCAACTTCCTACTTCCTCCTGGATTCTGTAGTTAGTAAGAAATGAATTGCTACTGCTGTAACTCTGCAGTCACAGTAAGAATAAATCAAATTATGAATTCTTGCATTAAATTCCTACTGTGCTTAAACTGTTGTATGTGTAAGAACTTCCACTGTATCTATGGTCTGTTACTAGGTGTTATTCTCCAGTTCTGTTTTGTGTGATGATGCATTCATATTCATAAACAAAAAGCAAATGTATAGACTGAGGAAAAAACAATAACTTCAAATAGCGTGGAAGTGCGTGTGTGTGTGAAAGAGAAAGATTGTAAATAAAAAGATACCAGGGAAAATTATATTTTTGGTGATAAATGGTCACACTCTTAGGCATATTTATGGAGAATCTGTTACAGTTTGATGAAAATGTTCCTATTTCTTGTCCAGCTTGTCTGAACATACTATCAGTTAGTGATTTGAAGCTGGCTTTAGTTCCCTGTCAACATAATGTGCTGTATTAAAAAGTAAAGCGGTGAAGAAGCTAACTTACGATTTAAATGTTGAATTTCAATGTTAAATTCTCTATCCTATTTATGTCTTTTTTTGAGATATTTCATTGTGCTCCCCCCTCCCCCCAAAAAACAACAACAAAACCCCCAAAAAACACCAAATCAACAAAAAACTCTGAGCTCTGAAATCTTGTATCCTATCTGGAAAACTTAAATCTTAGGTCACAGCCACTGTGATAATTTACAAAAAAAACCCCACAACCTTCAGCATGTTTTGTTTGAAACTATTAACCTGGTATCCTGACAAAATGGCAACATTTCATTATAGTTTAATCACCAGTGATTTCAAATAAGTGTATGATCTCACTTTGCTTTAGTCAGAAGTTGTTATGTAGGATGTGCAAATGCAGCATCAGTAGCACTGCGTGCAGAGACGGCTGAATTTCAAAGTGTGTCTTGTTACCCTAGGTCTTGTGAAGGGTTGTTAGGTAGTGTGATGTTATGATGTATTTAAAATCCTTTAATGTTGTGGGTTGCAGAAATATGATATATCAAATCCATCATAAAGTATTAGAGCAACTCGAACCTTGCATCTCTTAGGGTTGATGTTGGGAAAGGCAGTTCCTTTCCAGTTGGCTGAGTTCAGATGATTGAGGCAATCTTTGCCTTTTTGACATTTTAGATGCCAAGCTCTGAGACAGTGTTGGGAAGCTTCCCTTCCCTTTTCAGTATCAGCAGCAGAGATGAGCAGAGAACATGACTGAAATGTTGCTGCTTTAAGAGACTCTTGAATTTGGTCCAGAATTTTGTTGTTTTCTTTGGTCTTGATAAGCATATGTGATGGAAATAAAGATATGGGAAATTGAAGTTATAAACATGGGTGTATATGCGGCATGCAAGTGTGCACATAATTTAAAAAACACAGTATTTTCCATTTGAAAGAAGCTCCAGTGTACTTTTTGATTTCCAGATAAATACTGGCATTCAGATTTGACTGAAGATTTCAATTATCAAACAGCTTTACCTCCAAGGTAAAAAACCTCTACCTTTTTTCATTGAATAATCTGGTAAAATATCACTGATCTTTTCTAATGGAAATTTTTGCTTTAGTCTAAAAGTGATATCTGTTGTTGAAAATGTTTGCTTGAATGAAATCCAAATAGCTGTAGTTCCTTTTTTGGAAGGAAGGACTCATGTAACATTTTAGATTTCCAGCATGAGTAATTTTTATGTGAGCATTATTTTGGCGTTCACTCACTCGTGTATGGAGAATCTGGCAGCCTGTAAAGAATAGCTAAAACCTGCTTTATGGGTAAGACCCAAGTGCTATGTCAAGAGGAGAACTACTCTGAAAATAAGTGTATGGTAATGGAGGTTGCAGTGTGCGTGGGACCCATTGGTACTAGGGTAATACAAATAAAGTCATGGCTGGGAGTCAGAAGAGGAGGATGGTGTAAGAAAGACATTGGTCATTGGCAGGGGAAGAGAAATGGGGTGGTACCCTGTGGGTTGCTGCCGTACAACTGCGGGGAGAAAGGAGGATCCAAGCACTATATTTTGAACAATGGGGCTTATTCCTTCTTTATGGCTCTGGTGATTCATGCCGTTTTCAGAGTTTATACTACACACTTCAGGGGAATTACAGCTCCCTGGTGTAGCTGTCTGCTTTATTCTCTTGGTTCTGTACTCTTAAATTGTGATATGAGCCCTGTGTGCATTCATTAGCCTTTGTGAAGCCATACTGTTCCTTCCTTGTGTGTGCACAGTGGGTGTTGTCAGATGGATCCAAGGCAGCATCCATAGACTGGGGACTGTTGCAAACTGTGTAATTGTAAAAAGTCCATGTCTCTCCCACTTGGGAAAGGCCTCTAATTTACTTTTTCTGCTGTTCTCTGGGTCTTCTCAGCTCACTGGAATGCTTAGGCACGGGAATGGGGACAAGGGAACGTGTGTGGCTCACATAGCTTTTATGTTGCTTGGCAGCTTGCAAAGGGGCTGTGCGGTGTGTGCATGCCTTATGTGCCAGCAGTGGGGGGTCTGCATGAGCCCCCCGGCCAATCCTGTCCCCATCTCTGCAGTCCCCCTGTGCTGTGCTGCCCACCCCCACGCACCCCCAGCCCACTGTGGGGCAGATAGTACCCCTGGCTGCGGGAACTCCTGTGAGCATCACATGTGGACCTCGGGATGCATCATCCTGGGAACGGGCAGATTTGCTTTGCGGTTTGGCCAAATAATTTTCTTTCCTGTCAGTCTGTTGAAAAATAACCAGGAAAAAAAAAACAGGCTCATCTTACTTCCATTTAATACTGCTTGTGGAGTTTTAAGCAGTCATGCGTTTTTGGGCCCCTGTTTCTTTCCCTGTGTTCTGTTGTCTAATTCAATTTTTCATTCCTGCTACAGAAAAAGTCTTTTTGTAATTTCCAATATTCAGCTTTGTTTATCCCTTTTAGAAGAAGTGTAGCTTTTTATAGCATGCTTTTCTCTCTCCAGCTTCTGTGAAGCCACCAGTGGGAAAGTGTTGAGCCTGAGGTAAAAAATTAGATTTAAAACCCTTAACCCAGGTCTGCTGGGTGCACCTCCATCTGTAGCTGACTTCTGGGAGATTCTGGTCCAGAATGAGATTGGAAGAGCCGTCTGCATGGATGGCAGTCAGTATGACAGCGAGCATCACCTGCAGGAGCCTTTTGGGGGGCCTTACCTACCTTGTCCTGTCTGAGACTGCCCTGCTCCCCTTGCAGGGTACTAGCAACAGCTTCTTTCCCTGTGTTTCTTTCCTTCCATAATCCCTCTCTCAAACTAACAGTCTTTCTGGCCCTCTTTTAGCTCCTATCCTTTGATCAGGGAAGTGCTTAAGAAATAAACCTTTTTTCACTTCTCTGGTTATTCTTACACAGCCGTGCCTGGACCAGTTTTAGTCTGGGCCTGGCCAGATCACAGAGGGTGTGCTCTGCTGCTTTACCGTGCTCCTGCTTGCTGCTGACAGGCCTTTTCTTAATTTTTCTCAGTGCAGACTTTGCTGATGGTGAGGTGCTGGTTTTGGGGGCATGCAGATTTCTGTACCTATTATAATTCAATTCCTGTTATCCAAAGGATCTTCTAGTAACAGTATTGTTTCTGTTCTTCTTCCCTGGAGTGGCTTCCTTTGAAACTGATAATCCTGCAGCTTGTTTGAACTGACACTGTCGCTTTTGGAGGCTCATCTTCCACTGAATGTCCTGGTGTTTGGGCAACACACGGTGAAGTTATCCACACTTGAAGCTCCTGTTTATTTTTGGAGACCATATTTCTCCTTAAACGGCTCATGTCTGTTCAGCGGTTTCTGCTCCAATGTCCCTGCATTCCATCTCTGCCTCCAACTCTTCTCTTTTTACTACGTCTTCCCTTTTTGATTCAGGGCTCCACTTCTCAGAATTTTAGCATCAGCCAAATGTTTTGTGTCTTTAGATGAAAATAAGAGTTTGTCGTTCTTTCTTCTGCATTTCATTTGACTCTGGGTGATATGAGAAAGCATGATGGAGTTGTGTTATAAGTGATTATTTTAAGGTTTCCTTTGAAGAGATCATCTCTCACTGTTTAGGTCCATCTGTTCCCCTCTGGAAGGGGCCCTGGAGCTTCCCAGCCAACCCAGAAGAACATTTAACTCCAGCTAAAGAAAATACATCTGTACTTAGGAGTCTATTTCTTGGATCTGCTTTTGACCCTGATCTTTAGGGTTCCACAAAATGCGTTGGTAAATCGGGCTGGAGGGCAGCGAATACAGGTGGTAAAGGCAAGACGTGCAAGGGAGACTTGAGATATTTGTCCATGCTATTTTATGTAGAGTTTGATTCTTAGCTTTTTGGGGGAAGGGGGCGGGGGGGGGGGGGGGAGGGGGATGGATTCACTAGAAGCATTATAAAATAATTAAGTAACTGTGAATAAAAATCCATATGATCTGTAAGGCAGTTTGAAAAGAGCTGTGAGAAAAGTGAGCTCTTGGTGGGATTTTTTAAGGCTGGCATCAAGCCTACTCCTTTGACACAGAGTTATAGAGTGTGCCTAGAACACTCTGTACTTGGGAGGCTTGGTAGGATGATTTTATTATTATTTTTAGTTCTTGAGTATAATTTTGATTAATTTAAACCTCAAGTAAAGAAGGTATGTTGTTTTGGTTTGTTTGGTATTTTTTTAATCGCTGAAAAGATTTGAAAGGAGTGAATTTCTGATGGGCTTATTAAGATAGTAACTGGACTTTCTTCGCATTACGTTCCTGTCACAAAGGTTACAAATTAAAGATCATGAACAGGAAAGAACATTAATGTGCAGAGTCTTCTCTTACCCTATTGGAATTTGGGATTGCAGAGCAGCTTTGTGCAATGCATCTAGGATATTTTAAGACAAGGGACGTAGCTTCCCCAGGAAACTTAAACCATTTTGTCTTCATTTTTATATTCTTTAGTGGTTACCATTTAAGCATCTGTCAAGTGAATATCTTTGACTAAAAGGTTTTCAGAAAGAGAAAAGATTTGGGGGTTTGTTTTTATGATGCCAGTCTGCACAGACTATCACCAAAAGTACGTAGGACAAATCCTTAGTGTTACTGGTTTTACAGTATTTTCTATTTGGAAGTCTCATTTCATGGTGCCACAGCTCTGAAGCAGCAATTGCTGTGATGTCTAATGGTCTTACTCTTTCTCTGCATAGAGCAGAAACATGAGCAGCTCTCCATGAGAGAGAAGATATGGGAGAGGATCAGGGGGAATCAACACTAGCAAGATGTTCTGGGAAAGCGCAGAACAGTTGTGGCTGGCCATTATTCGCTGCATTGCTACAGTTCAAAAATCTGCTAAATATAATTAGCAAGGAGTTTTTAATTAAATGTTTAATTTGGGTTTTTTGATCCTTTAAAGCCTATACAATTAATCTGAGATTGAAAGATAAGTGAAATGATGACTAACTCTTCTCTGGATGAATCTACTTGTTAATATTTTCAGAGAATTGGGGGAGGGGGAGAGAGTTCAGCAACAGAGGATATAGTAACATAGCTGAACTTCAGAAAAATCTTTAGCTGTTTTGTCTAGATAATCCCTTTATGGAGTACAGAGTTAATTATTTGATGGTATAGCAATAAAAAGAGACTGATGAGACACTGCACTGGATACGCAGAGATGGATTAATTAATCCCAACTTGCTTTTTGGAGGATGCTGTCTTATTTTTGAGGGTCTAATTCTAACAGTGTCTGTCACGAAAATTGAAGTAAGGACTGGGAACTGCTCATCAGCAGCTTTGTTGACTAGCTAAATTGTTTTTGTGTAGTACCACATATTTCTTCTGCAGAACGTTCTTCCCACAGTACCTTGCTGCTTCAAAATTCATTTTTATTGCAAAAATGACTGGTTAATGCAGTTGTTTCAAGATGAATTTCTGTAATAACCATGGAAGGCTTGTGTACTGGAATATTGAACAAGGCTAGAACTAGGGGTTTTTTTAATTAAAATAAACCCCTGTACACTTTGCAGTTAAAGACTAATGAAAATATTCCTAGCCTTTCCAATAAGATTTATGGTCCTAAGAATATTTTGAGAGACTAAATACTTGCACAAGACAAGTTGCCACTATTAGAACACAATTTTGTCATGTAATTAAATACCAGTATTTAGGTTTCCAGGTTAGGTCTCTGCAGGGATGAACTGCAGCCTTTATTTTAGTCGGTACTCTTAATTTCAGGCTTTCTGTGGCTTTGTGACAGTGTCAGGGCAGTGGTTCATATTCAGGTCTTGTTTTCAAGGCTATACTCAGGAGTTACTTTTGTTGTTAAAAGATTTTTGAAAAGGTAAGGATGAGTTTTGCAGCAAATGGCCAAGGAGTATTCATATAAAGGGCCTCACAAATTTGTATCTTAACGCTAAGGAAGTTCTGCAGTTTCTCAAACATACATTAACATCTGTCTGTGCATAGTGGAGAGGATACGTTTTAGATATATTAAATGGGAAGGTACATGATATCTGGTATATCTTTCTGGCTCTTAAGATTCAGAATGCAGCTATCAGAGATGGATTGAGCATTAAGTACATTTCAAAACTTGCAGGGCCACCTGCCATGCTAAAGAAAACGGGGAGAAGTCAGTGAGCCTGGAGGTTTCCAAACAGCAGCGAGTGCCACAAGAACCTTTGAAGACAGCACGCATGTGCAGCCGTGCTTGACTACTTGTGTAATGGTCCTTGCCCAAGCTGCAGGCTAACAGCGCCTGGAGTCCCAGTTAATGCTTTTATAGCCCAGCTTGTAGGGCTCCCACTTGCCTGAGGCGTGATCCCTCAGCACCCCTGCCCGAGCCGAGGAACTGAAGGTCCTAGAATTAATTGGCTGGCTGCATTTGCAGCACAGGTGCTGGAAGCATCAGAGGACACCACCAGGACTTGGGTTCTTGGGCAGGGTAGGCGCTCCCAGCATGTGCTGCAGCCACTGATCATAGGTTTGCTTAGGCTTTTTGTGGCTGTAGGAAGAGCTTTATCCTGCTGTTGGCTGAAGATGCTTTCAGAGGTTTGCATCTCCTCAGGCACAGATGGACTTTGATTTTCATGTGCCATGATGGACAATACAGGGGATCCCAGCTACTCAGATCCTATAATTGTACTGAACTCTAGATGCCTATGGCAATACTTTTGCCTCCAGTGAAAGATTCAAGGTGACTTCTCACTTCTGTGGAAATGCTTTCACATCCAGCTACCCACTTCTGCCTCATCTGAACAGTTAACAATTACTGTGTTTCAGCCATACACTGTCACGCTTGTTTTTTGTGGGTTTGTTTTTTTTTTTCCTCGAAAGCCAGAGATGTAGTATGCTGTCTAGAAAATATTACTTCATTTTTGTGGTACACTGAACCAACCTGAAGTAATAGACTTCTGTTTAATCACAAATCAGGGCTTTTGTTGTGCAGATAAAGGAATGGGTAGCTCTTACTCTGATGCAATAAATTCAATAATCACAACTCTCCCTTGCTTGATTTTAACTTTTTGTAATGCTTTAGTTGACTGAAAACATCCCATCTACTACATGTGCTCAGCAGCACTTTGTGTATGAGCAGCACATTTGGTTTTTCAGTTGGGTTTTGCATGCATCTGCAAGAGGAGAAGGGAGATCAGATTACCTGTGTAACTCTCTCTCAGCTGCCCGAGTCACAGTCACTTGCTGCAAGAGCCCACCACCAACACTGGGATCTCCTGTGCCCCTTTGGATGCTGAGGAAGTGTAAGGAAGATGGAGTGAGACAATGAGGTGCAACGTGCAGGTAAAGTGATGGGACAGGGATTTGGAGTGTTGAGAAGGTACAGTAGGAAGACAGGGAAGAAGTGGACAACAGACTGGCTTTCTTGCTCACTTAAGATCCAGCATGCATTTGGGAGCTGCTGCCACTGTGGATTGTCCTGGCAGAACTTACCAAGCAAAGTTATAAAATCCTAAACTAGTTACACCTGAGCTTTTGCTACTTGCAAGCAAGATCATCAAATTTTCATGCCCAGCTGACAGTTTCATGTGTGTGATAAAAACATGTATCCACAGGCAGTGTCATACCTGACCTCTAACAAATTCTTGAACTTGCACTCCCCAGCAGTGATTGTTTTAAAAAGCTGGTTTGGCCACATGTCAGCATAGCATGGCTGTTTCTTAATTTAACAAGTTAATTAACCTGATGCCATATTGATGAGTATATTAGAAAAACATATGTTTGGGAAAGTATATGATGGGATTGTACGTCAACTTTGTTCTTCTTTTCTTTGCTAGTTAAAACAAATGTTTGGCCCTTGGTAACCTTCTTTCTGTTACCATTTTACTGGTGGTTTTCTTTTTTCTTTAACGTCTCTTCTTTCCTGTCCCTAAAATAATTGCATGTTAGGTCTGGATGGTTGGTTGAAAGCCTTTAATATCGATACTGTATTCTTGCTGTCTTCACTAAGTAATGACATGGCAGTCAGCCAAAATACACATGAGGCTGACCATGGCCATTGCTTCTCATGTGTCTGAATGTCTTGCATCTATGTTTTGCAAGAATGTCTAGTTCTATTTGAAGATTTCTTATTATTTCTATAACTTTTCTCTACAGCGTGGTAAAATTATGGATGTCTTCTAATTGTATCCCAAGGCCTTTGGCTCTTGTTTTTGGAGAATTTTCTATTTTGCTTTGATTCAATCCCCTCATATTTACCAAAATTTATAGAAGAAGGTAGCAGATTTGGTGTGGGAACTTATATGACCCAAAGGCAGAAGGTTTGCTTATTATTTATGTTGATTGGTGGCTTGAGAACAGGAGGCCAAAGTATTTGTTGGGGAGGTAAGTCATCTGCAGTTCTGGCTGCCCTTTCTCAGTATAACTATAGCTGAGAACCAGGTTCTGCACCACTGTGTGATGCCGGCTGCCTCTCTCCGTGGTGTGCCAGTCTCACGCCAGCCAAAAGAAGATTGGAAGTCAGGAGCTGTGTCCTTATGTGACACTGGGAGTCAAACAGGGATGGGAATAAACTCCAGGTTGCTGACAGCATGTTTAATGTTTTAGGCATCCTTTTTTTCCATCATGAGTTTCAGAAGCATAGTGGTAGGAGCTTTTAAAATGCATAAAATAGAGGATGGTATTTGTTCCTCCCTAGTAAACTTCATCAGTGCCTTTGCCTTGTCAGAATGCTGAATATAATTGAAACCCCAAAGTCCAGGAAATGATGAGGTAAGGGCCAGCACAGTTCTTAATTCTGCCCAGGGAACTGATTATACCTGTTGAAACAGTTCAGTAACATGAGTACTATAAAACCAGGTATGAAAAACTGAGAAATTACATTTTTGTTTGCATTTTCCACTTTCACTGTATCTGCTCCAGCTTCAAGTAGCTGTGAGATACACTAGCAAAGGAAAGCGTAACTGTTAGCTCACAGCAAGTGTTGCCTTTGAGGAAGCAAGCATACATGTTTAACGGGTGGGATTTGTTAGGTTGCATTGTTCATGGCAAACAAGGTTTTCTTCTCATGTGCGTTGCTGCTGGTGACGTGATGCGATGTGACAGTTGGTAGTTTGTGGGCGCAGTGAGATGTCACAGAGCGAAGGAATCCTCTGATCAAAGGTGGAGGGTTTGTAACATGTAGTGCATCTGAGAACATTTTAAAATGTACAGCAGGAACATTTGCTGTAGCTCTTGTTTGCTTTGGATGACTAACACAAAATTGGATGTGGCCCATGGTGGCTGTGATTTCTTACTAGGGGTGGTGTTGTGGTTGTAACATGGAAATAAAGTGTTCTTAAGGTTTCAGCTACACTTTGGTGCTTATATTACCTACCTTAACCTCTTATTTCCAATTTAAGTTGTGAGGATTTTGCTGCCCTTCAAACTTCTAGTTTTTTTCTGCTTGTTAAGTCTTCAGTTACTTTGTACATTAATTACATTTAATACATATTTTTTCAGTATTGCCATGCAACAGATTTTTTTTTTTAAGGGCAGGGATGGCATGTGTCTAGGAGCCTAGGAGTATGACCTTCCTCTGGGATACAGGAGACCCAGATTTTAATTCTCTTGACCTGGAAGACTAAAACAGGCATACTGAGTCAAATCGGGGTTCATTTTGTATTCATCTACTATTCTGTCTCAGGCAGGGCCAGTACAAGGTGAATAAGGTATAAACAGCTCGGAAATAGAATAGTAGTTCGGTCTTTTCAGCTTTTTGATGTGTGCCTCTTTATGTTTAGTAATGCTTTATGTACTTTTCTTACATAAATTCATCTAATGGGAGATCGGATCTGTTATGTCTCAGAAGGTAGACTCAATTCATTTCATAAAATGAAAAGGGAAATATTTATGCAAGGCTGCAGCTGATGTTCAGAGGCTGATCCCAGGCTAGCTTGGCAGCAGTGTATGCCTCTTCAGATCTGAGCTCAGGTCTCCACTGCTTCCTTGGGCATGGGGACTGGAAGTGAGTGGTATACCTAAGACAGTGATGGATGGTTTCTGTGTGTGGTGTGACTTCAGGAGAGGATTCATAGTTGAGAAGTCTGGAAAAACACAGATACCTTTCTCAAGCCTGAAGGCAGTCCAAGACTACTTTTATACCTTCTACTGATCACCACTTACCTCGGTATTTTCTGTGGAGCTTTTTCAAAGGAGCATTGTAGGGAGGGGTGAATCGTGATGAGATCCTATTCTAGAAGTTACAATCTCATGGCCTCTCTCGATTTAGCTGTCAGTCGTTTGTTCTCCTTTCATCATGTTTGGTTCCATTTTTCTCAGAGGGAGGTGAAGACATTCTAGGGTAACAGAGCCTTTCCTACATACTGCGTGTTTTCAACTTTTTTCATGTTGGTGCTGAGGGATGGGCTGTGTTTCTGACATAAAATTGGACTTCCCATGCAAACTTCAGACTGTGTTGACCCAGCTTCCCCGATAAGTCCATGGACTGCCCTCAGGATGTTCCCTGAAATGCCCGTCCTTAAGGCCTGAACCCAGGTGCCCGGGACAGTCTCAGATTCAATGTATAAACACAACATTGTCTTACCAACCTCCGGTGTCCGCCTTAGGAGACTGCCTACAGACTGTCTAGCATCGGATACCTGGCTGTGTATGACCGCTCCTTTGTTAATGCTTCACAGTGCTCAGCACAGCTAGAATTAAACCCTTAATAATGTTTTCATTATTGCTTTCCCAGTGGGACACTGAGTATTAGCAAATTGCAAAGTGAGCTGAGCCAGTAAAGGAGTTCTGGAATACTTGCAGAGCCCTTTTGGAGAGGAGAGACCTGAGCTCCCTGGGATTTGCTGCGTTTGGGAAGCACTTGCTAATAATGTTAGCTAAAAGCCTTTCCTCCCCTGCAGTACTCTGCTCTCCTCCTTTTGTAACACAACCTTCCTCCACTATCTCTACAAAAAGGCTTTCATGCAATCTGGCATGTCAGCTGTTGCCTTTGTGCATTGTGTTGGGTCTGGGATACAGCGTAATCTCTTCAGCCCTGGTGATTTGTAGTACGGCATGAATGCTGATGGTGCTCTGGTTAAGTAAAAAGCAACCAAGCAAACTTACAATTAACAATAACTAAGCAGATTTGAGAAGTGAGTTCCTAGAAGTAGTTGCATTTTTAAAGGTTTTCCTTTTCTTTCCCCTTTTAAAGTTGTTCACCTTGGTATTTTCATTATGGAAACCTGCATTATTAGGAAACACACTTGTGTGTAGATCTCAGTATTACAAGATATATCTTCAGAAAGCCAATTAGTGCTTGAAGTAGAAGCTGATCTACTTCACAAGTGTAATTTACATCCCTTGCCTTATAAACAGCAGCATGAAATCACACCACAGAACATCATCTTCAGAAAGAGCAAGTATTGCTCTATTTCTGTACATCTTTTCTATATGTTTCTATTTGTAGGGGCTTTTTCTACTATCCTAATGTGTGTCTGTGTGAACACTATGTGAAGACAGTACAATCTGCTGCAGCAGAGCTCCTCTGGGGAGATAGCTTAATCAGCCCTAGGGTGTGTTCTTAAATAAGGGAGGTGACAGACTGTAGAGAAGAAGCAAAGATGTGAAATGTTTGAAAAGAGAAACGTGATTTTACCTTCTGGAGGGGGGCAATTCTATTACACACTGTAAGCATGAATAGAAAGCAATTCTATTGTACATTGTGAGCCATAAGTCGAGCATTCATCCTGACTTGCATTGCTGTAGTGAGCAGTTAGAAATCAAACTCTCAAGGACCTTCTAAAGCATGGAACAAAAAAAAAAAAAAAATCCAATTGTGCTAATCAAGCACCAGGGTGCTGACAGAACCTTCCTGGTGCAGATCAGTACTAAGACCATGATCCACCCCTTTGAGAACTAAGTTTTGTGCGTTAGTTTGCTTGGTGTTTACCAAAACCCTTGTTGGCTTAGATTAACAAGGCAGTGTTGGCACTGTGAATAAGTGTAATGTACCCTCCACTTGCAATTCTCTTTTCAAATGCTGTTTAGAACTGACTGCAGGTATCAGTGTGGGCACTAAGCATCTCCATTTGTGGCAGCCCATGTATCTGATTTTGAGGAGTGCCAAAAAGCTGCGGCTAAGGTGCTGGGTGACGTAAAAATTGAGGCACTCCAGCTCTGGCTGTAGTCGAAGTGCTGTCAAGTTGTATCAGCCTTTGGAAGCAGAGGGGAAGAGAAAATAGAAAATCGGGTGCCGGTGAGCTGAAAGCGGAAGCCGTGCATGGGTTGAGCTCTGAGTGTTTGTTCTTCATTGACAGGCTGATGACACCTGGGAGTGAAATTCGATTTGTCCACAAGCACATGGGTCTGGTGCCCGGCTGGGGAGGAGCTGCCCGGCTGGTGCGGATCGTGGGCAGCGGGGCTGCCCTCCGGCTGCTGAGCGGGGCTGCCCGGGTGGATCCCGAGGGAGCTTTGCGCCTTGGGCTCTCAGAGGAGACGCTGTCATCTTCAGACGGAACCGCAGCGTTAGAAGAAGCCCAAGCCTGGCTGAGTCAGTACACAGAGGGTCCAGCCAGCGTGATTCGGGCTGTGAAAAAGGTGGTGTCAGCGGGAAGAGAGCTACCAGTGGAAGCTGCCCTAAGGACAGAGAAGGACATTTTTGGAACTGTATGGGGTGGGCCTGCTAATTTGCAGGCATTGCTTAAAAGACCAAAACATAAATGATGGTCAGATGTGTAAGAAATGTTCTTGATGTTTTTGCAGACAAAGCTTTCACTAAGCAGGCATTAAACGGAATCATCTAAGGACCTGCTCATTTAAATGGGCATTAACATTCTTGCTCATGTCAGGCAGACATATTTGGTGTGTAACCACAGAGAAATCCCTGGCACATTCTTTACTTCCTAATTACCCACTGAATGGAAATTAGTGAAATTACTATGTAAAGGTAAATACTGTGCTGAGAATAGAACAATAATTCTTTTGGAATGAGGCTGAAGATTATTTTCTTCGGAGTTAATTTTGTTTTTCTAACTGGTAAGGAAATTAATTGCTTGAAATATATGAGATTTATTTGCAAAACAGGTGCATCTAAAGCTGCAAAATCAGAGTTCCCCCACATAAGACCAGTGTCTTTAAGCAGCTTGGAAGGGATGATAAATGGTGAGATGACTGGTTTTATTTCTTCATCTTGTCAGTTCTTTGTGTAATTGCTGAGAGTGTATCCAATGATACTTCAATTTTAATGGTGATTTTTACAGGACAATTTCTACTTTACTGAGAAGCTTGCAGCCCTCGTTCACTGACACTGATTAAGGTCCTCAAATGTATTTAGGTATCTTCTCACTGCTCAAGGAACCAACAACCTACATATGCATCCACACATTCCCATAGCCTGGACCTGTGCTGCTGAGCACGTGCAAAGCTGCTGACCTGATTCTTTACATAGAATCTTGGATTACGTGAAATCTTGGAAGGCTGTGATGTATCGTTCCCCAAAATGGGATGTCCTTGACCAACTGGGTGCTCTGAGTGCTTCAGCATTCTGGAAGGATTTGTGTGTGGATCTGTCTTACTTCAGAGTATTTTTACTGGTAGGGCATATTTGGGCAAACCAGAAGATTTGGAACTCGGTCTGCACTTCATGCTGGTGACTGTGCAAGTAATTAGACAACTCGGTGGGAAGGGCTTTCCCTTTAGAAATGAGGAACTGACACTGAGTCCCTGCTTCGGCAGATTATTCTTAAAATGAAATATCTGTGAGAGCAAGAACATGCAGACATATCCATGACTGGGAGTTTCCTATACTGGTAGTTAGGATGCACTTGTCTCTACACGCAGCAAGGGGCTGAGATCTGAGCCCAGGACCGAATAACTCTGGGGGAGCATATTAAGGAGGAAGCTTTGGGCTATGTGCCACTGACATGCATTCTCACTCTGACCAAGCGTAAGATACGTGGAACAAACTCCCTTAGGAAAAGGAGGCAGTTCTTGGATGGAAATACATGTTATGGTTTCTACAGTGTGGCAAGATTCCTGAGTTTTAGACAGTGAGGTAACTGTACACACCTGTGAGGATCTTGGGACAGATCAATGATGGGAATTAGACCTGAATTGCCTGTTAAAATTCTGCAGCTTTCAAGCAGATGCTGTGCTCTGCTGGAGATGTTTTACTATATGGCTTTCGCAGCAGGGAGCATGTATAGCCTGAAGCAACCAAAAGAAATGCTGAAGAGAGAGATGTGTTCTGAGCTGGCACCTCAGGCAGGAATAGGGGGTTACTCTGCCCTGTTGGTCCTGCGTGTTTGCCTACACAGCTGAAGCTGCTGCTGGAGGAAGATTTCAAATCTCTGTTCCCCAAAAATATAACTCAAGTTTTTACTTCCGGGTTAGAGAAGAGTCAGGAACAGGAACACAAGGAGAGAGTAGCGCTCTGGTTTGTGTCTCTTTCCTCCTGCCCAGCCCCTTTTTTTCCAGTAGCTCAGTTGTTAGTCCCCCGTGCAGCTGAATTCTGTCCCATGCTCTAAAGGACTTCAAAACCCACTACTTCTGAAGTACAGATGTTTTAATATAGCCAGGCAGAATGTGACCACTTCCTAATGAAGTTGTTCTGCTTTTCATGAAGTTCCCCAAGACTTATGAGGGATTCCAGACTGCCAGCGTCACTGAACCTACAAAGCACACTCCAGTCCACATTCATCAAACTTTTTGAAGCAACAGCACATCATGTTGTTGTGAGTCAAAAAAGTTGTGCTTTAAAGGGCAACTGGTTATGTCTTTGCTAGTAACGAGAATAAACTTGCCATTACTAACACTGTGGTTATGTTTTTAAAATGGGTGTGAAAATTGCTTAGAACCTGAGCAAGACCCATAAATGATTTTATTTATTTATTTTTATTTTTCAGGTGACAGGCTGTAAGACTCAGTGTATTCTGTGCACTGGGTGGTATATATTTGAAAGGGAGGAGCCTGTAGCAGGGAAGCAGAATCTGTTTTACTTGCATGTTTTGAACTAGACCTGTGCTGCCAGTAAGTGAAACTCTGCATGTACACATATTGGGGACCTCTTTCCATTTTCACTTGTAGACAATGAGCTTGCTTCTTCTTTCAGCAAGTGCATTCCCCAGGCATCCTCATCAGTTCATATCAAAGGCCAACATTTGCTTCTAAGAATAGGACAAATTAACTCCCACTGAGTAAGGCACTTTTGGAAAAGTTTCAGAAAAATTTTCAGAAACTAATTTTGTTGGAATCACAAATATACCAAACATAGCTACAGTAGATTCTGAAGATAATTATAGGTGTTTGTTTTGATCAAGGATTTTTGTTTTGATCAAGGATTTTGTGAACAGCCTAACACTATATTCTCTGGTTTCTTTTCTGTTCAAAAAGTACAGCCCTTTGTATGAAAACAAGCCTAACTAAATTACCATTAGCGCTAGGACAAGAGATCCAGACCGAGTGAGATGAAATGGAATCCCATTTTACCAATTTAAAACCTGAATGCTTTATTTCATAGAATACTTGCTTATCATCTTAAAGCAACAAACACCTGTAACCAGCAGCTGATAAGCATTTATATTTTCTTTGCAATTGTTAAAAACTGTAAGCTTTATCTCAGCTTTTGTGCCCTTTCAGAAATGACCTAAAAACAAGCAAGCACTAAATGCACAAAATAAATTAGAAACCTCAAAATTGATATACTCCCAGTCTCCTAATTAAACGGCGTGCTAGCTTTTGTATTTCCTAGGGGCTCACTTGCCAGCTCCCCCCTTAGCGAGCTAGATTTCCTATGACATTGTGCAATGCCTGGCTTACTCCCTTTCCTGTGACCCAGGACAGCATGAGTGCTCGATGGGGGCATGGATTCTGCACCCAGTATCTGAAGGCTGGATACTGGTGATCACTGGTGATTAGCCATATAGATATTTTATCGTATTTGCTGCTGACAGAAGTACACTTACCCAACGGGCAATCTAGGTAAGCTGGATGTTCTTGCTCAATGCTTGGTTCATCATGTTTTTTTGTTTTGTTTTTTTACCATGACATAGGATTCCTGTATCTGTGGTTATCTGTTCTGGAAATGAAGATGTGCTGTATATTTTATAGCATTTTAATTTCCTTTTTTCTTTCCATTCTGCTCCACGGTGCGTTTCTCTTAGCTATGCTGTACAAGTTGAAAATTACTTAATGCATGGCGTTACAGAAAACCACATAATGCCATGTGGCTGTGGCTTAGCTAAAATTGACGGAGAAGATGTCTCCTACTGACGGTAATGGTTTAAATATGAGAATTGCCCGTTACTACTTTTTGCTAGCTTGATTTGGGGAGTGCATTTGCCACTCTGCTGATTGGCTATTAAGCTCTCACCAGCCTTACTTTTAACTAATTTTAGTACTTTAATAATTTTAGTACTTCACAGCTGCAGTCAGCCAGCAGGAGCCAAAAGCAGCACCACGGGTGTTTAGCTAAAGAGGTCTGCCTACTTTGGTCAAGAACCTCCAAGGATAATCACTGAAAAGTAGTTGTAGACTATTTGGGCAGAAAATAACGAAATGATGTATCTAACAAGTCAAATTTTTGTATTTTGCTTCTTGCTTTCTTCAACAGCAGATACCCTCACATGAAGTAAAATGTGTGCACACAGCAGAAGTGTTCTTACTGAAAGCTTTTGCAGCACGAAGTCAGACTTCGATAAGAGCCACTGTGTGTGCTAACTCGAAACAGAGAAATAAGACAGCTGGCAAATAACAAAAAAAAAAACCATTCCATCCTGTTTCCTTTAAGTCCATGCTCCTTATGGAACTGGAAGATGACAGTAAAAATCTGTGAGCAAGAGCATCCATTCCTAGCTGAGAAAGAAGGAAATCTTCTTTATTCCATCCTAATCTCCTCTGCATTTTTCTGTGTTGACCGATCTCATCTGTGGGCAGAGGAAACAAACTGGAGGGCTGGCACAGCTTTGCCCAAGAGTAGACCTATCAGCCATCATTACAGTTTAAATCTTACCATTTTTATAAATCGGCCCTTTTAATTCCCTTCAAATGATTGTTTGCTACAGCAACTTTTGTCTGAAGAGGTGTACTACCTACGTATGAGCTACTGTCCCTTTCTATTCAGGGATACATATACTAAGAATTGGAGTATAAGCTTCATTTTGAAGATTGAGTCCATAAATCAACTAATGCTGTTTTTCAAATTGAGAAATTATACAACAACTGCTATGCACAGAAAAGACAAGCTGTGCTTTTCAAGATCTGGCTTCTAACCTTCTTTAATACACAGAAGTCAGTTTATGGAAGATTGCTAATACAAGCACAAAACTACCTTTTCTAGGCTGCAACTAGTTTTCCTGTGAAGAACAGAGGAACAGCAATGCAGTCCTTAACATCAGTGTTCTGTGTTATAGGGTCAAGTTTGATAACTTCCTTACACTCTTCTATTTCAACATTTCTGCTGTTAAAATAAGGCTGTGTGTGGTACTTCTGCCTGCTGTAACACTGAAGTGAGTTGATCAGCTCTTCAGATGAGAAGTAACCGTTAAAGCTTGTGTGAGTGTGACGCCTGAAACTCATGATTTTTCAGTAAAAAGACATACTTCTACAGTGTTGGTTTTGAGAGACAGCCAGTCAGGGATGCAAGAACATCAAGATACCACCCGGAGCCAGTCCTCCCTTTTGGCAAACACGGGAAGCTGCTTCATGATAGTTTTCTTTAAAGTTCCTCCAGTGAAGGTCAATTAAACTGGAGACTTATCTGAGATTATTACTGATAAAATGTAGTTTTATTAAATTATAAATTCCGTAACAAAAACGAGACAGATCAAGAAAGACCTCAAAAACAAAACTACAAGGACTAGATGGCAAAGCCAGTGAAAATGCCATGAAGAGTGTATAGGTAAGGATTTGCAACAAAAGTTAACAGCATTTTTACATTTCCATTGAAGGAAGGTAAATGATTGCTCTTGTCTAGTAAAAACACATTTTAATTCCAAACTCACATCTATTTCCTCACATTAAATGAAGCATCCTGCTCACACCCAACATCTTGCCTGCTCCCACATTGCTTTAGTGTTCTTTTCATACATCAATCCATGCAGAAAGTAGTAAGACACTTAATGCAACAGTCAGATAATGAAGACAATTCAAGTTGTACAGTAGATATACATTGGCCAAAAAGGGATTGAGTATCTCCAAGGGGAAAATGCTACAAAATAAACACAAGACGTTTCCAAGAAAACTGGGCATTGCTAAGCAGCTTTCAAACCACTAACAGGACAACCCAGTTTCCTACAGTTAGAGTCTTCCAGCTGAGACATGTTAAGAGACTTAAGTTAAACAGGCCAAATCTGTTTCTCCCCTTCACCCCGCCCTCCCACCAAACACACTGCTAGGTTTAAGTGCAATGCCAATGTGGACAGAAAATTTACAGATACAGGACTGAGTTTTTAATCACATGGCTCTAAATTTACACTTCAGTGACTGTGCACTGTCCATCTGGCCTTCTAGATCTTACGCTTGTGTTTACCACCCCACCACCTCCCACTGGTCTATCTGCTCCTGACTGGCTTGCATTTGCGTTCAAGTGTCTCTGCTGGACAGAGGCTGGGCGTTGCTGAATGTGGGCAGACACATCCTCGCTATCGCTGCTGGCATCTGATTCTGTCTCCTCAACAGAGGTGTCGGGGGCTGGCACCCTACCAGAAGATGATGATTCATGGTCTTCTTCTCCCTCTCCCCTATGACTCCTTTCAGCCATACTGTCTCCATTTATTTGCAAGTGGGCAAAAGAGTTCTCTAGAGAATTACTTGCATCAGGCGATGGCGTTGAAGGACTCACCAGCTGACCATCTAGTGACGGCAGGGGCCTAGCAGAAATGGATGCTAGAGGCTGCAGAGCTGCAGCCCCCAGAGTCGGTGTGCTGTCTGCACCATCAGCGGAGCTCTCTCTTGCCAGGTTGACAGTGTTAGCATCACAATCCAACCTCAGCCCAGCCACTCCCTTCTTTGGTATATCTATTATGTCCCGTTTTATTTTTCTGCGGCGTCCATGCTCGTTTCTCCTATACTGAACCATATTTTCAAGATCTGCTACGTATAAAAACCCAGCAATTAGCATTTCAGTGCTCTTTTTACCCTTGGAAAAGGCATCTTCCAGCTCTCTGCTGGTACGTTCATCATACTGCCACCAACCATTTCTACCTTCATAGTACCAAGCATATTCTCCATTGCCTCTGCTTGCCGCTTTGAGTTCTTCTGGTGACAACAAGGTTGGCTTGTCAAGAAAATCCTCTGGAATCTCCTGCCGGCAGAGTGCACATCGTTTCCCAAGCCAAGAAGCTCCCTTCACGCAGAGATAGCAGAAAACATGTTTACAAGGCAGACTTACTGGATGGACACATGTTTGCAGGCAGATAGCACATTCGGGGACTGTCAGGGAAGGTGCTGCATTAGCACACGACTCATTTGTCTTCCGATTTGTGGGAAGCATGTTGATCGAATGATCTATTTCACCACAGCCAGCCATCCTGCAAAGGATCAAAGACAGATTTAAATCAGTTTATTGTGTAATCTAAACTGGCACCTTGCATCACTTTTGACCTCCACATCCACAGAATGAGACTCTTACCTTAAGGTAAGTTATCATTTATGAAGCTCAACTCAAAGAAACTGACAGGTTAACATTCCGTTTCCTGAGCTGACAGACTAAATAGGGTACTGGGAGAATTTATTTTGCTAATGACCAATCTTCATCTGTTTAATTTTCAGCACGTTATCATGCCAAGTCAGAAAGCAAATTTTGGAATTTCCTCTATTCTTTGTCTAAAGTAGTGTTGATTAATGAACCTCCAGCCAGCCAGTTACTTCAGAGCCTCCTCAGGAAATTTAAAGAAGCTATGGTTCTTTCCTCAAGAGGTGATATAGCTGCAAACACTGAACTTAAAACACTCTCTCTTCACACTACTGGTGGTAACTCATTTGATTAAGGGATTGCCTAAACAGTACCTCAGTCTAGGCTTCCACAGAAGAAATATGCCTGGCAGCAGCACCTGGGTGAAGTATTTTCCCACTGTTTCTTAGTCCCCATACACCATGGTATACCATCCCTCCAGCTGGGCTCAGAACAACCACAGGAATGCAGGAAGAACCAGATTTGAGAACTGAGGCAAAAGCATCAAGTGAACTGCCTGATGTAGCCGTGTGCATCTCAAAAGCAATCGCTGCAGCACAGCATAAGGAGCAGTGTTATCACAGAAGACACACAACTGATTTGCTTAGTTTGTGAAGTCATTGCCTTTACCTTTTCTGGCCATATCTTATTTCTGTCATTAAAGATGGTTTTGTAACCAACTGTAAGAGAACAGGGAATGTAAAACTGTGTCACTTTGGCGTTGTGTAGGATTTCAGTAGCTGAAAATTCTAGTCTAAATTTGCAAATGCCTTCTCAACTACATTTTTGCCATGGGAATCTTTTCACCGTCTGTTTCATGGTAGTTTTCATGTTTTTATTTATTAGAAATCAAAACCAAACACCAGATACCAAATGAGGGTGAAGAATGGGATTTGGGGTATGGGGCTTAAAGAGGTGCCTTTTTTCATTTAAATCCCCAAGGAACTTGGAGGCTTCGGCAAAATACCCTTTCAGTGAAAGTAGTTTTTGTTGTACAAGCACCTAGGAACAGTTTGTGCAGAACTGTAACACGTGCATGTGGCCCAAAAGGGACCGTCAGAGGTCATGTAGTCCAGTCTCCTCCACATGACAGTGCCACCAATACTATCAGCTGTGGCTCTGTCTAGCTGAGGTTTGTTTTGAAGCGTGCAAGGATGGAGATACCACAGCCTCCTTGGATGGCCTGTTCTAGTGTTGCACACATTTCTAGCAGAATGTGTTACCTTAAGAGAAAACGCCAAGGGTTACTGTAAAAGCCTCCACTGCTTTAAACATCTTATGAATACATTGCTGGGATTGACAAAAAAAAAATATTTATGCTTCAGTATCTGTATTTATCTTTAGAATAATGTATTAAGTGCTGTTTACTTAAAAATTTATTTCTGTATGCTATCTGTTCCCTTCTGTCACAATTTCCTCCTGAAAGACCAATGCCTCTAATCCTTTTTTATCAAATCATTCTTTTAAAAGCTCTACTGCTCAAATATTTTTTCCTGAAGTAGCACATTAATTGTATCCACCTATGTTTCAGTTTCACATCTGAATTTCCTTCTCTGAGATTAAAGACAAATCTGCATACTAGTTCTTAAATCAGCATGCCAGATACAGACAGAGCATTACCTACCACTTGGTTAAAGTCTTTTCACTGTACAAACATCTATCTACAAGATCCATGCTAATAATGCTGGAATACGTTTCTTTCCTCGCATCTTTGAGGCTGTATTTTGCAACAGAATTTTACACCAAAACTAGGGGTTTATAATAAGAAACTTGCTAGAAAAAGAGGAGAAGAAAAGCTACTGAGATTTCAGAATACCTATGAATACAACCCAACCAGTATCTCACGACAGAAGAATTAGAAGAGAAATCCATGTATTGATTAATTTGCACTAACCATAGCTGAGGTAAAGGATCTGAATTTTCAAGTGCTCCTGTAATGAGATACTACTGTGCAAAAAGGCACAGCAGCAGAGATGTTTACTTCCATGCTACAATTTTACAAAAAGCTGCTTCTCCCTGAATATACTTTTTTAAGGTTATCCTTTTCAGTGGAAAAAAAAAAAAAAAAAAAAAAAAAAAAAGGATTAAAACAACCTGTAGATAAGTACCTTCTATACAGTTAGCTGCGTATTGTAATTAAGATTTTGGAGGGGATTAAAATGCAATGCTGGGGTTAAGAACGCAATGCATTTTGACAAACCAAATTCTGATACCAGAAGCTAACTTATTCATTAGCTAAAAGCAGAGTGAACCTCCTCACCTGTTCACTGAAAGCACAAAAACGTTAACATTTGAACTATGCTCAATAGGTCACCCATTAATTTGGGGGTTCTTTGATTCCTTACTACAGTGAGAAAATAAATGAAAAGAAAGGAGTAAATGCCTTATCTTGAAATTCCTATGTGATTTTTAATGACTCGGATGAAAATGTTATGTGTAAAATGAATACAGCTGGAGGAGTAAACCCTTATCTCTAAGCTAGTGCTACACAGCAACATAAAACTCTTAAAAGATAAGCACAACTGCAGTTGCATGTGCTCAGAATGCAGGACAATTATGCACTTGAAGATTCATATCAACTAAAGCAATGCTGTCTCACTTTTTGTTTCTAAAGGAAGATCCTAATTAATCCCTTTCTGTTTACCTTTTTAAGTATCGAATGTAGGTCATAGAGTTTGTTTATAAGCTGGTATGAGGATGTGTAGGTAGACTTTTATTGAAGAGGTAATCCTTCAGAAAGGAGGAAAAACATCTAGGCCTATGTTCACTGCAACTTCATGGTATTAAGAACTAAAAACCAATCACAGAATATTTTTCCTCCAATTAGGAGTAATATTTTAGAACAAGGTTTAATCAAAATAAGCTGCATATTAGAACTGATATCAAACAGTAAAGCTCTGGTTTCTTGGAGGGTTGGTTTCCCTTAAGTCAATTCTGGTAACAGGGAAAATTACATTATTGATTAGTGAGGCTAACAATTTATCAAACTCAAGGACAAGTTCTAAAAGTAAATTTATTTGAAGTATTTAGATCTTCAATTCAGGTATAAATAAGGGAAAAATAAGCATCTGAATACTGCATTTTAACATAAATAAAGCCTAAAGCCAACTGAAAAGGTGCTAGTCCACAACCCTGCCAGATCCACACTCTCTATTATCCTTTTGTGGATTTTCTTAATATTTTTAATATTAAAACATCTATTTAATTTGTAAGCTTAGGGTGCGCAGCCTAGAGCACCTTCATCAACACATAAAATATGGAAGAGGTAAAGTATAAATCTATACGAAAAGACCCCAGGCATTCTATGACTCTACTGGAACAAAAAGTAATTCCCCACAAAACCATCTCAATCTCAAAGTGGAGTAATTTTTCAAACTCCAGGTCAAATTCTAACTGCAACTAAGCAGTCTGACAAGGGGTTGACAAGTATAAGCCCAGTAACAAAAAAGCAGCTTACTTTTTCTGAGTAATTTCTACTGAAGCATGCCACAAGACTAAAATGTCCTCTCTTCAGATGTCTCCAGCTAGGACGGCAGGTCCTCTTCCCCAAGGCTGGCTCATTCCTTACTTGTCCTGCCCAGTGGTACACTACAGTGTTTCAGCTTCTCTGCAAGCTAATTGAAAGCAAATAATATCACCATTACAATTGCATACAGAGGTATGAGGAAGCAAAACACAATGCCATGGTCCCATTACAGAAAACGAATTATTATTTCATTTACCTGATTGCAGGCTATCTTCAACAAAAATAGCATCAGAATTATTTTTTTCCAGTCATCAATTTTGGCCCACAGTTTTGATGTCAATTATTCTGATGTCTTACTTAAGCAAATTATCTTTTTCTGAAGTATTGTAAAAGGCAATTTTCTTTAAGTGAATAGCTTATTTCCATAAAATGACCACATACACAAAAAGAGAAACAAGACCAAACTTAAAAGCATATTACGTTTATGCAAATCTAATCTCTAATAAATTACTCCTTATATTCAGAGAGTTTAAAAAGTCACAATGGCTTCCTAAAGCTGTTCATAAAATCATCAATATCATGTAATTCCAAAGGACTATCTAGGCTTGTCATCTTGTCTCTTAACAGGGACTAGTATCAGATGCTTGAAGAGAAAACGGCATGCAAACAGGTGATTTCCCCTAGGTCCTTCATATTTCAAGCAGCTTGTAGCTCCGAGCCTTGCATCCTTGTCCTCTTTTTTAGAGATTACGTGTATTCATTTAATGAACGAACCTCAGAAGCGTTCAGCACTTTTATTTATAAATCTACGTATGTATGTCCTCATACTGGCTTATAACCAAACTCTATGACCTAGACTTGATATTTTACACGGTAAACAAAAAAAGGAATAATTAGGATCTTCCTTTATTTCTTTATAAAGTGCTGAAAGGCTCTGAGGTTCATTCATGGAATGAATGCATGCAATCTTTGAAAAAGTGGACAAGGATGCAACCCAGCTTCCACACCTCTGAGGTAATATACCCCTCTTCAGGCCAACAGGTAACATCAGTCACAATACATTTTGCGTATGTCATCAAGCAGAATCTAAGCTGTTTCACAAATACATCGCAATCACTAGAAACCAGTTAAGTGTCTAACAAATACTTAAATAACTCTACTGTAGCGAAGTATGAATCTGCAATCTCAATGAGAAGGGGGACCATCAAGATTTCACTGTCCCATTTTCACACCCTAAACATGAAGGTCTTGGCCTAAAAGGGCCACCCTTAGTTACAGGAAGTGTTTGGGAATCCTCTGTAAAAAGACTTGATAAGCTACGGAGTTTATATCTTCCTTCTGGGCCGTAGGTTTCAAGATTCTTAAGCATTTTGAACTACAATTTCCAGCTGCTGCAAAACATTACATACAGGAATGATCTGAAGCAGACCCAAGAATGTAAGGTCTTGGATTTCAATTTGCTCAAGGAAAGAATCATTTCTGTATAAATACAGTGCAGAGCAGACGTGTAAGAGTAAAGTCAAGGAGTGGTATGTCCCTCAAAGAGCATGGAGCATTTCGTATCATAGTATTCTGTGCTATAGTCCTTCATCAAATGATTGAATATTTTTCATTACTAACATCAGAGTGAAATGTTCAGATGACTTCAGTATAAGACACATCACTCAAATGTGTTATTTTCTTTATAGCTGAGCTCCATGTAACGTTCCACGCAGCTATTTTTAGAAAGAGCTCCTAAGGAAAAATGCAAAAATTAACAAGCCTATCCACACCTTTTCTCCCCTCATCGTTCTAGCAGCTTCCCCTTTCTTCACACATCAATCTGAAACCAAGAGCTGCAATCACCATTAAAATTTTGGCTCTTCTAATCTACTCAGAAAAGATACTACATTTGCTATGATCAAAGAGAAGGTTGCAACAAACTGGATGCTGTGGGTGTGGTGTTCAGTCCTTCATTTTAGGAGCTGGCTTTTCTGTTGCTTCTGTAGGTATCACTTGAAGCCTTTTATCTACTACCTCTTGCAGTCTACTACCTCTCCCAATACACTATTAGAGGTAGCACATCATAAAATCAAAAGTGAGGTGGTGATGGGAGAAAAAAGTTGGGTCACTTCTGGCAGATTTCTTAGGAAATAAAAATGCATGCACATGTCCAAGGTATGTAATTATACCTAGAAGAATCCAATTAGGGCGTAATTATAGGATTATGGTAAGGCAACTTTCTAATTGCTGCACTGCTCTTAAGAAGAGCTAGTTCACAAACTGACTTCAGGTAACTCTACATTTCATGACATTGTTATTTATTTAATAAGCCAGTTCTGAAAATTTTAGTAAATGGGCTAAAAGACACTTGTGGTTACACACCCCCCCTTTCCTGGCCAATGACTCCTCCTTTAAAGCCAAGTGGGCAAGAGCTGTGCCCTATAGTTGGCAATTAATTGTCTATGCTAGAAAAGCATGTAGTATGAGGAGTTACGCTATCTACAGCAACTTGGAAGTATCCCTTCATTGTGTACACTCACAATCCATGTATCCTATCATCACACATTGATTTTAAATCTTTCATTCAAGATGCAACAGATGAAAGACAATCCCACTGATTGGAAGAAAGCGTTTAAACTGGGCAACATCCCCTCCCAAATGAAGGCTCTGCCAGCATTTAACTGTTCTTTTTGTCCTTTTGAAAATCTCTCGGAATGCCTGCTGGGAGAAGTCACATCCGCTTCTTCCACGCAACCTGAAACTTTTGAAGTTGTGGACTTCCTACCAGACCTATCTCCCACAATGATTTCAGGTTCTTCTTAAGAAGAATGTCAAGCTTTTACTAGACCAAGATGGAATGAAACCATTTCTTGTCAGTTCCATCAAATGTGCCCACTGGATCCCAAGTAAACTATCTGACCCAACACAGCTTTTCCCACTTTCCTATTTCCTTGCAAAAACAGCAACAGTAACAAAAAATAATCCCAACAACGTAAATATGTAAGAAGCCAGCTCCTAAATGTTGATGAAGTGCTACCTACAGCCTTAAGAAATCTTCCAAGTAAAAGCTTAGCTTTTTAAAAACAAAAAAGAACAAACCACTGCTATATTCAGCTAACACCAGCTTCTAACCAAACCAGCCCAGTGTCTATTATTTGAGTCTTATCTCAAATGACAAATGTTCTCACAAATTCTGCAACTCTGTACAGACTACTCTAAAATAGCTATCACAAATTCATCATCAACAAACCACCCCCCACAGAAAACTCAGAAGCTACAGTATTACTTCAAAAAGAGTAAATGCTCTTCTGCAATTAAATACTTGGATTTTTCCATCAAGCTCCCTAACTTGTAACTCAATTATTGGGGGGGCAGGAGGGGAAAAAGGACCCCAGAATTCTGCCCTTCCCTACAAGTCACTATAAGCCAAACACTGTGGGAAGAAGGAAGGTGGCTGTTTGTTTTTTTTTTAAACAGCAGGGGGATATAAATCACTCTCCCATCTGAAGATCTGCTACTGTCAATACACTATCAGCTCAAGGTACTGAGCCTATCAGTTATTTTTTACCCTGTCCCTGGGCGCTGGAGAGCACTACAGATAAATAACCTCATTGTTTCCTGTTCTCATCTACTTTTCTGTATGCTTCTTAAACTCAGAATATCTTCAGGAAATACTGATTATGATGAGGCCTGTCATACCTTATCCTTTGCTATTACACATCAATAAAAAACCCCAACCCTTATATGTACAATATGAACTGAATCACAGGGGAATAGTCAAGTGCAGAACAGAACAGTCAACCATTTCAGTACTGAACCGCTACATATTTATTCAAAATGAGGTGGCTTTCCTATGCTACAATTGAAGCACTGAATTTGCATTTCAAGCATATAGCCTATTTCAATTGATTTAACAGCACAAAATACTAGTTTCTCACTGAAATATAATGCTATTGTGTGGAAAATTAATTAGAAACCAGTTCATCTTAAGTGATCAATGCTTTAGAAACAAAGGAAGTACAGGAACATTTCTTCAGATATATATAGACTTGATTAATATGCGGTGCGGGGGGGGGGAGGGGGGGGGATCAACTTCAACAAAATGATTCTCCCCCACTAATTCCAGGAATCTACTATTCAATAGCCTTTAAAAATACTGCAGTTCCAGCTCTCTAAATAAATGGCAATTCAATTACACCTACTTGATGCAGTATTTTTTGAAGGAAACAAGAACAACAGAACTTTTTCTTTCACTCATACATATTCTGTATTATAGCAATTTAAACAACCGGTATGTTGATTCACTTGGAAAGAAACTACAGTGGTAACCACACAAGACTATCAAGTAAGTTATTGCAAACATTCAATATTTAAGATTTACTCAGAATGACCAAATCATTCTTCAGATTTCACTGTGTCTTCAACACTACTACAAACTGTAATTTTTGGTAATGCATTTTTAGAGATGCTTTAGGAACTATTTTTAAGTACCCTGCTGTCCAGAGACAGCAGATACCAAAGCAGGAGGGCTGTATTTTTAGTGTTACAAATCTGATGAAAGCGGAACATCTCAGAACTCTACTCCCTACTTCTCCTTGTACTTCTTCAATGTACACTTGCACACTTCACCAGCATTATCAAAATCTACAGTATTTCAATTCATATCACAGAAAAGTCATGCTAAGATTTAATCCCCACACTTTTACTTGGCTTTCACTATTTTACCACATTGATTCTCCCATCTGTATAAGAAAACGCGTATTTACTAAGTATTTAGTAATAATTTCTCAGTGGTGGCAACATGTATTGCACCACAAGCTGGACCTATTTTCATGTCCCATTTTAACATTCTGAAGGGATGCAACCCCAACACTCGAGCCGAGGCCATCAAGCACAAAGAAAACAAAAGCCCTTCCATTGAAAAACACCAGTTACTTGGTTTTCCAGGCTTTGCGCTGGGCTCCGGCGGCTGTTCGTGCGACTCCCACCCCAGCCTCACGCAGCTCCTCACAGCGAGCGGGGCACGCCAGCCGCGGCAATGACATTTTGAAAGGCGAGTGACAACGGCCAGCGCACAATCATTTAAAGCGCTGCACATCGGTCTAAGAATTAAAGCGCTGAGCTCGGTCGGTCAGGGGATTCTGCCACGCGTGACGCCGCCGCAGCTAATGCTCCTGACCTATTTTAGTAACGAACAAAACGAAACCCGGGCCCCGGGGCCCCGGCCCGCAGCACGCACCGGCCGAGCGCGGGGAGCCGCCGAACCGCCCCCGGGGCCGAACCGCCGGCCGCAGGCGGGCCCCGGCCCGGCACAGGGGACCCGCGAGGCTCTACGGGCGGACCAGCAGGCCGGCCGCGGGGCCGGGGCCCGCTGGGTGCCCTGCCGCGCCGCGGGGCGGGGGCGGGGGCAGGCCCGCCGGCGGGGCACCGGGGGCGGCCGGCAGCGCCCTGCGCCGCCACGGCCCCAGCGCCCGTCACGTGACCCCGCGGGCGGGGCGGGTGCTCCCCCCACCCCCCGCCAAAACAATACCGGGCCCGACTGCCCGCCGGGGCGGCCGTCCCTCAGCGCCGCCGGGGAGCTGCGCCAGGCCCGCGCCGCTCCGCTGCGCTCGCCGGCCTTTTGTTCAGGGCGCCCGCCCGCGCGGCGAGGCCTCGGCACCCGCCCCGGCTCGCCCGCCCGCTCCCCGCCGCGGGCAGCGCCGCCCCGGGCGGCCGCGGCGGAGGGGCGCTGCTGGAGCCGCCGTCGGAGGCGGCGGAGCCGCTGCCTCTCCCCATCCCCGCGGCGGCGCCAGGGCCGGGGCCGCGGCCGCCCGCCCGGTCGGTCGGTCAGGCACTTACCCGCCGGGCCGGCCGGCTCGCGCCGCTCAACTCGCCGCCGTCACCTGCCGCCTCCTCCGGCCCCGCCGCCGGGACAGCGGGACGCGCCGACGTCACGCGCGGGACTTGAGGGGGGGGGGCGGGCAACGCGCCACTGTGACGCGCCGGCCGGGGAGGGGCAGCGGGAGAGGGTGGGGCCACCTCACCGGCGCGGGGAGGGCCGCGCCCGCGCGTGTGTGACGCCACGGCGTGACGTCGCCTCGCCCGGTGCCGGCGGGGCGCGCCATGGCGGCGGGGTGCGCAGCGCCTGCGCCGCCCGGCTGCCGCTGGGCTAACGGCGGGCGGGGGGGCGCCGGGGGGCCTCGGCGGGCCTCGGCGCACGGCTGAGCGCGGCGGGAGGTGGGGGCGTCCGGCCCGGCCTTCCCGGGGCCCCTGCTCTGATAGAAGCCGCCGTGTGGCGCGTTGGCCCCGGCCGGACGCCCGGTGCCCGCCGAGGCCGCCCTGTCACCGCCCTCCCCGGCCGGACGGGGCGGAGAAAACGGCGAGAGGTCGAGATAAGGGCGGGGAGGGCTCCCCTCCCTCACCGGTTACCGGCAGGAGCGAAACGGGCTAGACCTGGAGAAATTACCTCGTTACCAATCCAGTCAGAGCAGGATAATGCGAAATAAAAAGTAATTCGTGACGCGGTAGGGGTATCCCCTCTGCTACCAAAAGCTTGCCAGCAAGCCCTGAAACACCCCTCCAGGCAGCAGAGGTCTGGAAGTGGTGGAGCCTCCCTATGCGTGTTTCTGGACCTTTCTGCCCAGACGGTAGACGGGCACGCTTCCTTGGGGTTTGTCGTTCAAGTGGCACGGCATCAGTGACCTGGGCTGGTGACAGCACTGGGGAAAAATGAGCTAGAGCACCTCTATCATGCTTGATTATCTTGAAGGCTGATTGCAGTTGCACCTGTCCCCACTGCTGAGGCCAGGGAGTAGATCCAGCAGGAGGTGAGAAGGGTTGCTGGCCTTTCCAAGAGCACATTCTGCAGCTCATTTGCCTGGAAATTTCTATGGCTTGGCAGCCAGGCAGAGTCACAGAACGGTCAGGGTTGGAAGGCTCCTCTGGAGATCATCTAGTTCAACCCCCTGACAAAGCAGGTTCACCTACAGCAGGTTGCACAGAATCGTGTCCAGGCAGGTTCTGAATATCTCCAGAGCAGGAGACTCCACAACCTCTCCGAGCAGCCTGTTCCAGGGCTCTGTCACCCTCAGAGTAAAGGAGCTTTTATTTCTGTTTAGATGGAACTTCCTCTGTTGCTGTTTATGCCCGTTGCCCCTTGTCCTGTCGCTGGGCTCCACTGGAAAGAGCCTGGACCCCTCCTCTTGACGTTTGCCCTTAAGATATTTGTATACACTGATAAGCCACTGCTCCAACTACAGGCCAATGACTTGTGCTGTGTGTTGCCCAGCTGTGTTTGGGTGGCTGGTGGAGATCTGGCCGCTTGGTGGTCTCCCACAGGTGGAGATGGACCTGGGCATGACCCAAGCGTAACTGCAGGGAGCTGGACAGTCCAGAAGCTGAGTTAGTCCCGTTGAGATGGGGTGCATGGGGGAGGCTTATGTTGCCCGCTGTTGTCAAACAATTGAAAAGTCTGCTGTATTAATTCTTGAGTAAACCAGAGTGGGAAACAATAATCCACACATCATTTAAGATGGAATGATATTTAGATGAGGGAAGAAAGACCAGGTACTTGTTACACAGGAATGGGAAACTAAGCATTTCAACATGACTAGAGGTGTAAACTGTCTAGCCAAAGGCTTGATGGATCTAGAAGTACTGTTGGCTGCTCTTTTTGGTATTTTAACACCTAATCATCAGCATCACAACACAGAAATCACAAGCATCAGAGAACATAAAAGATCAAAAATCTACAGAACGCTAAATTCTAAATGTAATCAGGAATAATAAAACAAATGCATTTGGTAAAACTGCTAAGTTTTTCTACAAGTCTGGAAGAACCTACCCATAATTAGCACTGGTTTTAACAAACGTGACATGATTGCATCCAAGGAAAAACATTTACATGACCACGTATACTGCTATCTAAAAAGGTCTGTGAGGCTGGGTCAAAGAGTGGGGATTAGAGAAAAGGAAAGGTCCCTTACTGGCAGTATGTGTTCAGCAACAATAGGCTTAATCCTTTACTGAACCAGACCTTGATCCTGTGGAAACTATTGAGGCCAAATTCCTGTCAGGTTCGGTTAGAATCTGACCTAAAACAGGAATGCAGGCCTGGACTCTTAAGGGATCCAAAGAGTTCAAGCGAAGTTACTCTCAATGCATGCAGCTTCATAAGAGAAGCAGCATCTTGGAAAACTGTGCTTAGCAAAAAAGAAGTCCGTGCCTGTGTTTGGATAGGTTTGTGACTGTTGACTGCAGCTGCAGGTCAACTGAGAAAATGAACTAGTGAATGCAAGATTTTATTTTATGCTCCATGAGTTATGGAGCAAGTGTGGCAGTTAAAGGGAATATCAGGTAGTGCCAAAGCTAGTAACCAAAAAATTAAATGCATTGCACCTTACTGGACTAAAGAAATAAGGAGCACAAAGATATCTAGTTGAACAGATTGGAATAAGGGGATCAGAAATTGTCTGCTTAAGTTCTAGTAAGATTATACCTTCTAAAATGTTGCCTACACTATCATCAATCCTTATTGACAGCTCTTATTTCAGTCAGAATGGGTATTATTTGCATATCTTTTTCTGTGTTTCTGTTTTTGGCATGAACACAACCCATCTCGTTCAACGATGACTTCCTTTATGCATATTAGTTTATACCTGTCTGTTAAAATTGACACCACCTCATTTGTATCTTTTCTACCTCTGCTTGCTTCACAGTTCTGTTGTGTTCTATTGTTTCTCCTTGCTTATTTTTACTGTTGTCTACAATGTCAACAGTCTGGAATATGTCTGATGCTTGCTACTAAATTATTAATTAATACAGTGGTTTCAAAAGTAAAGATTAACCAGACTAATCCTTAAAAGGAACCACTTCCCCTGTTAAGTGTTCCAGTCCCACCATTAATATTTTGCTGATGCTTTGACAATGGAGAACTATTAATCCATATTTCAGTGTTTCTATTTATGAAGCATTTTTCCTGCTTCTTCAAACGTATGTGATACTATATAAATCTTTGAAGATATGACAATGTCTTATATTCATCAGGAGCTCAATCTTTGCTGCACTTGGCATGCTTAAGGAGAAAGGGGAGAAAAACAGTCTCCTCCTGCTGTGGTTTTGAGTCAGTTTGTATCAAAGCCATTTGGGGAGTTAGTGTGGAGACCCTCAGAACCGCTGCCAAGTTACACTAGCAGTAAAGGAGTGGAGGATGTGTGGCATCATGCTGTTTCCACACTCCTGCACCTTCAACAAACTCTGTACTGAGCAGAGAAGGTGTAAAGTTGGAATGAGCCAAGCATATCTTTGGCTCTTCCATGCTAGCAGTCAGAGATGGGCTGGGGATCAAGTTCCAAATAAATATACTAAACACAAATCCTGATTTTGTTTCAGTGGCACGCTTGTTCCGTGAACCCCTGTTGCTTATCACTTACTGCATTCCTTTCCTGTAAGCTGTCATAGAGCTTAAGATCCCCATGTTACACTACCGTTAAAGTAATGTAACCATTAGAGCGTTATATTTTTTACTGCCATTAAAGACTAACATACACAAATTTTCTAGAATTATTTCTGTTTTAAAATGATACTTATGGTTTTTACAGTCCATGACACAACCTTGTTCCTTGTGCTACAAGTGTTTTAAGCATGCTAACAGTGCAGAGCGGTCTGAGCCACGTGGGCTAGCCAGGGATGACTCTGGCAGCTTACAGCCAACATCAGGCTGCCTCCCTCATTCTCTGGCCCTGGCACCTGGTAGTCATGGCTCTCTACAGCCAGGCAGAGTGTAAAATCAGTGCCCAAGACTGTAGCAGTGAGATAAAATGACATTTGCTTCAACGCCCTTGAAATGCAATTGCAGTTGTTCCAGTGACGTACAAAAGGTAAGTTGATCAATGCGAGTCCAAAGCCTCATCTTGGGTTTGCAAGAGGTTTTCCATTTTGACTTGCTGGAAACTGTTGAGGTTCATGACTATCTCAGCAATCTACGCTTGTAGTCCTGCTGCACTGTAGCTAAATCGATTTCCAGTCACTGTTTGTAGATTCAGAGCAAAGTGTTAGTTAAGGCCTGAATTGGCATATGAAAAGGCAACTACTGTATTATTATAGTATCTGTGTTTTGCTTACATAATCTAGATACATAGCAATCTCTGCCAAAAATGCTGTTATTTAACAGTTTGGAAGGATTGTGCTAGTTAGTCATGAGAACAATCCCATTTTGCTTTAAAAACAAAGTTAAATGATGCTGAGGAGGAGAAGTGGGAGAAGTGGAGCTGAGGGCAAGTTCTCTTTCTCAGTTCTCTCAATCTGTTCCTTTCACTGGATCTGTACCCATTCTGTCTGTGAACTCCCAGGGAGAGATCCTGATTGTTTTGCTTTCATTTAGTGGCAGTAAAAAATTCCATGCAGCATACAAAACAAATTTATTTTATTGCCCCAGTTGGCAGGCAAGGTAAAGTTTTCTTCTGCCAATAAGTAAACATTGACTTTTTCCATTATCCCAGCTGTCAGAATCATATCACAGTGTATGTTGCTGTTGAATTGAAGTCATCCATATGGTAATGCAGACAAGCAGAAAAAAACTGCCACAAAACAGTCACTGCCTTACAACACAGTATGCTTAAATCTTTTAGTTTCCCAGGCAGAGAATTTCCAGGATTAAAGCCTTCCTTTCCCCAGAGTGAATCTTGTGCCTTAGTCTCACAACCACTAGAATCTCTTTCTCTTTTACTTCCTCCCCATCAACAGGGAACATTAACCTCATATTTTAAAAAAAAAAAAAAAAAAAAAAGTATTTGGGGTCGTCAAAATCATGAGATTTACAAAAAATTACAAGGTTTTGGGTTTCTTTTACATTTAGCCTTGAGTTTTACAGCTGTAAGGCTTATAGTAACTTATAGCTACATATATAATGTAGGTCTGTAGCTATAAGGCAGACTTTATTTTAACTTTATTGAAGCTGAAATTTTTGTATAACCATACATCTTCAGAAATTAAATCTTGAAAACTAGCTGGAGTCACAAGATTCTTGATAGATGGAAAAACTGTTAATCACAGAGAGGAGGTAGCGCACTCATGACTGCATTTTGTTTTAGTGGAAAGCAAGCAAAATATCAAAAATACGTTATTGCCATCTTTGTCTTTAAAGAATAATGAATTAGAAATTGCAATTTCCTTTCGTATCACTAGATGGTATATGGTAACTGTACGGAAGCTGAGCTGTTCAAAAAAATTTTGATAAAGTATAGGTACTGCTGTCTTTCCTGATCTAGCTATTGCACTGACCAGACTCCTGACTTACAGAGGAAATGCACGTTCCTGCTCCTGACAACTAAAACTGCTTGTTGTTGTACCAAAACCCTGGTCCTATTGCAGTCAGTGGCAAAACTTGCAGAGTGTTTCTGTGCTCATGTTTTCTGGGAAACCACACACTAGTTAGGCCTCTAACTCTGGGTTGTATTTATAAAAGAGACACCCTGAAACGCTTGGGAACACCCACACTTTCTCCCCAGATTTGGCTGGGTAGTGCTGTCAGATGGCATGTCCTTTCTACCCCAACAGCAGAGAGAAAGAGTGAGATGAAGCAGATCTCAGGAGGGAAGGGAGTGAGGAACAGAGCCGTGCTGTGTGCTGTGTACTTCCCCAGCATTGCACCAAGGCGGCGAATGAGAAGAGTCTCGGACACACAGCACCATCCTCCATTACATTCTCCATGGCAGAAGGGGACCCCCCCCCCAAAGCAGTTCCCAGTTTCCAGCTTCGGTGACCAGATCTATTTTTGTAGTACTTAAGACCAGCAAGAAGAAATGTTTTGTGAAGTATAGAGCTCTGGTACTGAAAAGTGAGAGTGAGTAGCAATGCCACCCAAAAGAAGCATTCATCTTGGCTGCAACAGGTAGCTGTGTAGTGTGGCAGCATCTCTTTCTTTCTTGAGTGAGGAATAACAACACAATGTAAAGAAAACAACTGGGTTAAATGTTCCCATTTGAAGTCTAGTTTCTTTCTCTGTATGCTCACATCTCCCAGTGAGATGCCTATCATGGCTGATACTACAAAGAATACAGGATTAGGTCAGACTTGTAATGCACTTTTCAACTACACAGTTAAAGTAGTACTGCCATGGATAAATGCTTCTTAATATTATTTGAAATTTTTAATGCCAATAATTTAGACTAAATAAGTGTCTATGAGAGCGGGTTTCTTTCTATGGCTTTACCAGACTTTTGAAAAGAAGATGGAGTCATTATCATGGCAAAATCTTAGAAGGAAATTAATGTCAGTCAATGCTTAAATAATTATTATAATTCCAATTTTAATGTCTGTCTTCTCCAAGAGCCATGCAGGGTGGAACAGTTAACGCAAGGGTGATGTTGCAGACGGAAGCAACACAGTATCACTTGCTTTTGCAACTATTTTATAAAGTGTTCTCAGACAGTATGACAGCATGGCACAGAAAAGTGCATTTCTTAGTGACATGAACTCTGAGCTGACAGGAGTTCATTGAGGATTTGAGGCATGAATTAATCAGTAATGCCACACTGCCTGTTATATCTTAGAGTTTAATTAACAAAATCAGTGAAGGGAAATAGCATCCATAAGCACTGATAAAGGGATATTCAACCTAGCTTGCAACATAAACGTTTGAATGTTAAAAAAAAACAAAGTTAAAAGTTATTAATTCTCACTACCCACATAGCCCCCAAGCCAGTACTTACACACAGCCTTCCATTTTGCAAGTAGTTTCACTAGATCCGACAGGATAGACTGCCCACCTTGCAATCTGCTTGGATTGGCTCAGGCACATATGAAGGGGTTTATGACTTCTCCTACAGAAACGGTCAATGAGGGGTTTGAAAACATGAGAGTGTAATTAACCCTTGTGTAGATCTTCTCCAAGGGGAAGAGAGGGACAAAACTACATCCTGGTTGAGTTTGCTGACATACTGGTTGCACCATTTGTCAGGAAGAGGTGCTCCAGAAGACAAATGACGTCATCTTGAGGGAGAACAGTTGCATTTTCTGCAGCCTAGAGTGCAATACCCTTTCCTTCTGTATGCTTAATGCCTTAACTTCAGCCATTTCCTGCTCATCCTGTTAGCTTTAGTAGTCCTAATTGTTCTGATTCTGTGCATTTCACAGGAGGACAAAAATTAGCTGCAGCAACACTATATTCCCTCTCTGGGCCCAAAGGAAGAGAGCAGGCAAATGGAAGTAGAAGGCAGGGAAGAGGAGTTCACAGAAGGATTTGAAACCTCAAATTCAGAAAGTTCAACATTAAATCTCTTCTCTGGCATAAGCTTTACCAAATCAGTAGTGAATTTCTCTACCTGTGAGATGGATTATAATACTTGCCTGTTTCACAGGGGCCTTGTGAGGATTCATTAGTTAGAATCCTTTGAAGATGGAAAGTACAAAGTGGTAGTATTCTGCTGATACCATAATCATCTCCAGGTTCTTATGTGTCATCAGGGGACCCTCTGAGGAAAGCAGTTGTTTCCAAACTCCAGTTACAATTTATTGTGTATTATGTATGCTTGAGTTTATATTCTGCTTGGATTTTCTTTGCTGCCTTTTTTTTTCTCTTTAGTTTGATTGATAGGATATCAAGATGAAAGTCATTTATTCAGTTTGTGGTGATGTACCCTGGGGATGGCTACACCTGAGCCTTAGCCTTTGTGTGCACCAGTTCATAATTACTGGTCTTGCTGGAATTTAAGTGAGATAAAAAGTGCTGTTCTGGGGCTTCTTGTTGTGTGAATTATTTCTCTTGGTACATCTGTAATGTTAGGTTGGAGTTTGTTGTGGCTCAGGTCTGTTTTAATAATTTTGAAAAGCTTCTGATGTATTAATGCATCATTAATTTGCAAGAATGTGTATTCTTTTAAAGGGCTAAGATAAATAAATCAGGCTTTTTGTTGTTTTATTCAAAGTTCTCACATAAGCTGCATTTTTAAATGTGTTCTGATTATGTAGAGGTTTGAAAGCTGGAGGATAAAGCAATGGAATAAAGTGTTCTTGCTTCTTGACTTCCAACAGTGCTGATAAAAGCTATGAGAGATTCCTATTAGAAACAGATGAGGAGTCTCAGTTCACCACCCTTCCTAGTTTTAAGATGTTAGTTTGGGCTCAGTTCTGGCCCTTGTTCTTGCTGGATGGCATTTTACTGTAGAATTAGTTTCACTGATTTCAGTTAATTCATTCAGATGTACTATGATCACTTCTTCCACTGTTGTCCTCTCCCCAAGGGAGCTGTGATAGGCTTCTTTAAATTCAGGTAAAGGAAATGGCTACACAATTTCCATTAACTTTGAAATGAGGTCTGAAAAAAACTCATTTTGCATGTCAACATTTGAGACTGCTGACTTCAGCTGAGTATTGGGTAATGTGACAGGGACACACTCAGCCAGCATAGCTCAATGCCATTCCGTGGAGTTTAGTAGACTTTCAGCTACACACATCAGGAATGAATAGTGTGTAAACTTTGAACTACAGAGCATCTGAACAGCAAGATGACTAGGCTGCATCAATACCCAGTATAAATTCTTGGATTTATACAAAGACTGAATTTATGGCATCTATTTACCTGGGGCTCAAAGCTGCCCCCATTATTCACTTTGAGCAGGATGCTGCAACTATGTTATTCCACTGCTCATGGATTAAATTGCTGTTGTAAGAACATCTGACTCCTTGAGTTCCAGTGAAGTGATGCTGGGTTACACTGATCACAAATTCATTCATATGATTTCATTCGAAACTCCAACTAAATTATACGGTGTAACAAAGTTGAATGAGACTGTAATGTCTTAAAGAGTGAGCAATAAGAGGTGATCATATATGGATGAATGAACTAACTTCTGATTTATATTACAGACTCTGCAAGGCTATAGTTCTTGAAGATTAAGCAGTACATTTTATAGGAGGCATAGCGTACTTGGTTTGAGAGATGAATGGACCTGCACTTTCATTTACATTTCCATAGCATGGAAGGTATCAATGGTTTTTTAAGGAATGAGTGTGGTTGTATACATCCTTGCATATACAGTTGTGGATGCTTCATGCTTTGTGTCTGTGGCAGATTTCTGTGATGCTCAGGCCCAGCAAAGTAGATATGCTGTGTAGGTTCAGGTAAATTAGCACTGGTGGTTTTGGTTCAGCTTGATGTCATGTTGAGTAATTGTGTTGATGGAGCAGTTATTTGCATTATCTCACTTGTTATACCTCCATTAATCCCACTTCAGTTTCTACTTTGCTGTAAAATCAGGAGGAATAAATTACAGAACTCTGCAGGAGGAGTGGAAAGCTTTGCCAGCTCTGCAGAGGAGTATTGGGAACTCACTGTATCTGGACAGATGTGGTGGACAGTTTGTGATTGCTAGGTAAGTGCAGAAGCCAGATATTTTTGCTGAAAAGTTTAGCAGTAGTATGATTATTCATTCTATAGTTTTACTTGATATCATCAGACTTCATTCTTCAGTGAGGTGCGTGGCATCTATCATCATTCCTCTTTAATTAGCTGAAGAGCTGCTGAATCTCTTTTAGAAGCCCAGATTCCGTGGAGTTGTTTTTTTCATTAAGATTATCTCCAGCAATGGGGTAGAAAGCTCTTGTAGCTAAAATAAGGGTGTGAGAGAGCCTGCAGCTTTACACTACAAGGAACTTTCTTTAACCGGTCACCCAGCTAAAATGCAGTAGCAGTCAAGATCTCCCAGGAAAACATGAAAGCTCATATTGGAGAGGTGCCTGGCATGGTTAGTAGACTGAGAAAGGTAGGGAAGGGGCAGCTCAGATCTTAAACTCATTTAAAATTGTTAACTTGGTTTAGACTAGACACAGTTTAAGAGCTGATGCTCTTAGTTGAGTGCCCACAACTATCTTTGTATAAACTTTTAAACCAGAGGAAATAGGTCATAGCTAGATCACGCTGCATGAGATTCAATACAAGTCTTAAACACACCTCAGCCTCTGTGTGTAGGTGCCTATACATATGCTACCCATTGAAATCTATGAGGGTAGGATTCAGGGACACACATACAAGTGTCTCCTTGTTGTAGCCAGAGTCCAACTCAGCCTCACACAAGGCACCAATTGTTGCAGCACAAACAAACTAGTAGGCTGCAACAAGGCTTTTACCATCAGCCAGAGTCTACTGTCCATGCTGTTTCTCCTTCCTCCAGAGGTCAAACCACACTACTCCTCCCCCATCCAACCCCCTCTCCCCCAATACTCGGGGCTATTTAACTACTTAGCAGGAACGAGCTACACCTGCACATCATCCATGTGAATCAACCTACTGCCTCTGAGGCAAGGCCACAGCTGCATGTTATCAATGCTGATCAACCCACTGCCTTCATTCCTCTACATCTTGTGCCTCTTCAGATGCTGTAGGGCAGGGGTCCTCAAACTATGGCCCACGGGCCAGATATGGCCCCCCCAGCATCCTCAGTCTGGCCCCTGGTATTTACAGAACCCCCCTGCTCCTCCCCGCCAGGGGTTGGGGGGGAAACCAAGCAGCTGCAGATGGCTGCCTGCCACTGCATCCATGCACCGGCCCCTGGTTAAAAAGTTTGAGGACCCCTGCTGTAGGGTTTCTGAGACACCCACCTGGGGCTGGTACGTCTGACACAGCACTTTTGGGACACCCATGTCCTTCTGCAGTGGTAGCTGGGCTCCAGGCAGGCTGTCCCAGGGCATCTCAGATGGCACTCCATGCAGTGTTCAGGCAGCTGCGCCGAGCTCCTGGGCAGTACAGTCAGAAGAGTCTCTGGATCAAATCAGTTTACCCTAAAGTAGGCACCAAAGGTGGGAAAGAGTTGCTGTGACTTCTAATACAATTTCAGAGGTGTCCTGGTTTCAGCTGGGATAGAATTAATTTTCTTCTTAGTAGTTACAGGAAGCCTTACAAGAAGCAGTGCTAGTGGAACAGTGACCCGACCTGAGCTGGCTTTGATGCCCGATAACCCCACATAAAACACAACCTCTCTTCTTCTGAGTGACTACTGTAAGAGATCACGTTTATGGACTAAATGAACTCAGTGGACATTTTGCGGACATTTTATAGACATTTTTACAGTGGTGGTGCATAGACTAGGGGAATGATGTCTGTGTATTATGTCAAAGGGTGGGAAGGGCGATGGTGGTTAATGAGGTTGTATCGGAGAGCGTGGCATGATGTAAATGGTATGGAATAAGGGGTGGATACTGTCCTGGTTTAGGCTGGGATAGAGTTCATTTTCTTCTTAGTAGCTAGTACAGTGCTGTGCTTTGGCTGTGATGTAGGAACAATGTTGATAGGGCACTGATGTTTCTAGCTGTTGCTGGGTAACATTTATACTAAATCAAGGACTTTTCAGTTCCTTGGGCCCTGCCAGCCAGAGGGCTGGAGGGGCACGGGAAACTGGGAGGGGACACAGCCAGGACAGGTGACCTGAACTAGCCAAAGAGGTATTCCATACCATATGACATCATGCTGAGTATATAAGCTGGGGGAAGAAGAAGGAAGGGGGGGACATCTGGCATTATGGTGCTTGTCTTCCTGAGTAATCATTACACGTGACGGAGCCCGGCTGCCCTGGGGATGGCTGAACACCTGCCTGCCCATGGGAAGCGGTCAATGAATCCTTTGCTTTGCTTTCTTTGCATGTGAGGCTTTTGCTTTACCTATTAAATTGTTCTTATCTCAACCCTTGAGTTTTACATTCCTCTCCGATCCTCCTTCCCACCCCTCTGTGTGTGGGGGGGAGTGAGCAAGCAGCTGTGTGGTGCTTGGTTGCCAACCAGGGTTCAACCACAACAAGAGGGTAGGTGAGAACCATGTATCATTGCAGGTATGACACAGGCCTTACAGGAGGCCTATGCCCTTTTTGAAGTACTGTTTGGAAGTCAGAAGGGATATGATAGGGAATGTAAAATGGCCATGGGCACTTGCCTTTGGACAGCTGAATCACCTTCCAGGCTCTACTGGCTGTATTCATCAATTCTCCATTGACAGAAACACTTTAGACACCTGAGCTGTGCAGACATCTCCACGGAGGCAGTGAAAATTAGGCATGTTCATCTCAGGTTGAACCTCACCCTTTACCTCAGAGCTGAAACACACAGGTCTGGCGCAGAGGCTGACTCAACCAACAGGCTGTCCCAGTAAGTCACCAGCTCCTGTGCCTGCGACTGTCCTTTCTTGAGGGGAATTATGCTTGGTATGCCCAAGCATGCATCTGCTAGTAGAAGCCAAAGGTCTTGAGGGCAGCTGTGAGCAAAAGGAGGCTGTTGCTAACAGGGCTGATTGATAGCTGCACTGGTCAAGGCTGCCAAGGCTTTTTTGCCCTGATGGCAGGTGCTGAAGAATTGCATCACATGAGCTTACACTTGTGATCTTTTTCATGTATGATGAGCTATACAGAAAAATTCCTGTGTTATGATGGCAGCAAAGAGACTGTACAACATAAAAAAGAGACACCAAAGTTTCTACCATTCCACTGTCTGTCTGTGGGTAGTAAGGTGGAATAACACCATAATAGAATAATTGCCATAATATTCTTTAACAATGAAAGTCTTGCTGACAGTTGCACACATTTAAATTAGGAGGTGCCGTTTCTCATGATGCAGTGAAAGACAGTATTGTTGACTGCCAGTACCCATAACTTTATAGGTAATTGCAGCTATGTATGAGCCATACTTTTGTTTGATTAAATTGGTTTACCCAATAATTGAGGCTTATTGTAATATAATTGTAATTGTAATATACTGTGTTATTTCTGAGCAATGGAGAAGTAAAGGCTAAAGTGTATCCAGTGGAACAAACTACCTCCTGCATGCAAATAAATTGCCCAGTTGCTGTTATAAACAAGAAGCATTGTGTTCTGCCAGACTTGCAACAAAGAAATCATTATCTGTCTGGCCTGTGCGTGGAAGAACAATAATCTGTATTTCCAAAATTAAAACCATAATTAACCTATTATTATGAGTCCACCACACAAGAATGAAGAAAATGATAGTGTTAGGCCCCTCTGAGTCTCAGATCCCCAATTAGCAATCCCTGAATCAGTGGTTCAGATTTTTCCCACATAAAGATTGCTTCACCTGACTCTCTGTTGGTTATGGAGGCAACACCCCATGGGCCAGCTGAGTCACTGTAACACTTCTCTCATCACCCACCTGCCAGGCAGGACATTGCCAGGAAAGACAAAATCTCATTGGGATGTACTTCGAATACCCTGGGAGGTGACAGGCTCTGTTAGTTACTGGAAACCAGAAAACTATACAGAAGCCCTCTGACTGGCAAACAGTGGTCACAGATATTTTTTTAGCTAATAAAAATAGGCCGAAATCAATTCTCATGCCCTTCTTCAGGGTTGCATTTCACTTTCCTTTGGGTGCAGCTGGAAGTCTTGGTCTTGGTCATTATGTCTAAACAGAGTAATGCGAAATAGAGTAAAAAAAGACAAAGATGATCTTTCAAGGTTTCTACCACAAAGCAGGCCCTCTAAATTACAATTAAGAATATACAAGTGTCTGTGTATGTATGTGTTTGTCCACATCCTTATTATCATCAGATGTTAAGGCCGAGATCTTAATAAATCTTACATTTCGTATGTGTTATTAATGTGCCATTGAATTTAAAAGGAGACATTATTCAGATCATCTGGGCGTGATGACAAATACAAAGATTAAGAAGTCCCTTGGTGGATCTTCAGTATGGCCTAAGCTTCTATAGAAAGTAAATGAGTGAGGACACTAGCTAAGGAATTTGCTACATTAACTGAGATGGCTGATGGTGCAAAAACTACTTCAAATTTTGAAATACAAAACTTCAATGAGTCGGAAAATACAGAGAACAACGTTAACATGGCGCACTCACATCCTATCTTCAGGTTTGAGGCTAAAACTGATTGAGCAGAGTCTGGAATCCCCTGCATGGGTAGGGTCAAAACAAGTGCAAGACGACTAGTTTTCTTTTCTTTTTGTAGTAGAAACTTTGAGAGGAAAATATGATCCAGAGCAAGTGGTGAAGAAGTTCCAGGTGCAATAGGTTCTACTGGCATATTATCATTAAATTTTCTATCCCATCTGTTATTCATGTAGCTTCATTCTTCCTTGATACTTCCTCTTTTTTTGCCTTTGAAATGGCTCCTTTAACCACTACCTTCCTCAAAACTGCTCCTTCCTCAGGCCCAGATCAGTTCTCCAGCTACATCGCTTTCTGCCCTGCACACCCATGTTTTGCCAGTGAGCATGTATAATGCTGCTCAGGCACTGAGGCCACCCACATGTCCAAGAGGTCCTGAAACAGGTGTTTTTTAAGTAGATGTACCTTTACCTGAATATTCCTGCCCATGTCATCCTAATTGCTTTAGCATGGCACGGCCTAAACTGGGACAGCTGCATGATAGGAATGCTGCTGTGCTCCAGTTTCTGCTGCAGATGGGGACATCCAGCCGTGAACCCAGCTCTCTGCTAGTCCAGTGAAATGTTGCTGTCCTGGATCTTGGTATTTGGAGAAGTCTGTCCCTGTCCCTTTGCATGTGTTTCTTTGACTTCCAGATCACAACATATACATGAACTGGCACACCTGCTTAGGGGGATGTAGGCATTGATGCACACAGCTGGGGACTCAGTCCCAAAATTCAGTTTAATCTTGACTCCATTAGGTTGCTTTTTGCTCTGCTTTCTGAAGATCCCCATATGGACCTTGTTTTCAGGGTACGCTTGGGGCCGAGCAGGAGAGTACGATCTTGATATTGGGAAGTGCCGTGTGTCACAGGGAAGGAAGGAACTGGATTTCTAATCTAGCTCCAAGGCTCTGAAGAAATCCAGGATAGTCCTTCATTTTCATTAATTTTAGATATAAATGTAGATAGGCATATCTTAAGATGGCAGAATCAACTGTTCTCAAAATCTCATCTGTCCACCTTAAGAGGGACTACTGAGGAGGTCCTGCATTACCATACCCCATTGGCTCCTCAGCCAAGCAGCACCGGGGGGATGGCACACAGAGGTGGGTGCCCAGGAGAGCTGGTGGAGCGGTGATGTGAGTGTGCTCCCTCCCTTGTCTCTTCCCTCACACTCACGCTGGCTGGAGTGACCTGCAGTACTCGGCTGCCTTCTGTGCACAAGCCCACGCTGGAGAAACCTTCCCTGAGCTAGACAGGGCTGCAGCATGTGTGGCACAAGGTGTGTACAGTTCAGCTGCTTTGGTCATTAGCAGGATCCCCTAGAGACCGCTCGCCTGTTGCTGAACGTGGGGGCAGGCACGTGTATAATGTTAGCGGGGGCTCTGCTCTTCCAAGCAGCATCCTTCAGATGCAATGTAAAGCAGCAATCCTAGCTGCTAACAGGTACCACTGACCTGGTGGTACATTTTCTGTATGGACATAGTACTGTCCTACCAAGGATTTAAGAAATCCTAAGTTTCTTGTCTGCTCCCTTCCTCCCCCTAAAATCGTGAAGATAAACTAAAAATGTTAAGTTTAGGAAGTAAAACAAGTGACTTGAGCAGCAAACAAGGAAGCCAGTTTTCCTTTGAATTTGTGTCATTGGACCCCCCAGCCCTTCCCTTTTCCCCCCAGTGACCCTGCCCCTGCTGCCCTCCCCACAGCTCCCTCGCAGACAGATCTAGAAGCCTGTACCTGCTGACTGGCAGCCCAGAAAATGTTTATCAAATGCCTACCTTGTACATGATTAATTTTGTTGGATTTTTGTTTGGTTTTTGTTTTTCCAAAACAGGGTGAAACTGGCCAGCAAGCTGAAAAGTTGCTGGGACAGCTAGCTGCCAGATGGCCACCGTGACAGCACAAGTTTTCTTCCTCTAAGGAAGGAGATGACAAAGTTTTTGTCAGAGACTCTAGTGCCTGACACACTGGAAAACAAGGAGGGTAAATTTTGTTTCAAAAATAATAGGAAAGGTGTTATTCTTTCTAGTCTAAATGTATGAATACAGTAGCTAAGAAGCACTGTGAATCCTGAGAAACAGTGAAATTATGAACTGGCTATAGATGGGATGGAAGAGATATTTTAGTTTTACCTACCTAGATTTCTCAGTCAGCCATGTGCTGCCTTTTCTTTTTTTTCTCTCTTTTTTTTTTTCTTTCTGTGCTACCTGCCATCAATGAGTGTTATTGTTTATTATATCCGGAAAGGAGGATATTTATATCTATAAATAATTCCTTAGTTCTGTTTCCTTCAGCTGATTCCCATTTGTGGCCATATCCCTCTCATCTTTGGCAGTGTTGCTGTATGTCTGTTACCTGCTTCATTGACACCATTAGGTATGGGAACGTTCTTCTGGAGCTTTGACCATTCTCAGTGCTTTTGCCTGAACTGTTTCTGGTTAGACCACCTCTTTCTTGAACTGTGGTACCTTAATGGGACACTACTTCAGCTGAGACTTCTAGCAGCACTGAGTAGAACAGGATTGCTTCATATACATTACAGGCTATATTCCTGCATGTGTCCCCCAGTATGTTTGTTTTCTTTGTGATATCATGGCACTGTCTGCCTTCAGCTGTGAATTATCACTGCTGTCCAAGGGGTCGTTTCTTATTACTCTGTGAATTTTTATATTCGTGCCTTCGTGTAGCGCTCTGCATTCTCCCCTTGGAATTTCATCTTGCTGCTTCACAGAAGCCCGTGGGAACCATCTCAGCCTTTGGCTGCAGCCTTCTGAGAGACTTGTTCTTGTGCTTAGCTAAGCAAAGAGACTGCGTGAGCTTCAGACTGGCTTCAGCAGAGCTCACGCCAGGGAACATGTGTTTGTGCCAACAGTTTTATATGGAATTATAAGTCACTGTTATTGCTTACACAAAAAATTATATGCAAAGATACCTTGACTACAGATCTGTGTCACTGTATTAAAAAAATCAAGCTAAAAGCTGTTTAAGAAAATACACAGTGGTGTTAATGCATCATCTTAATAATCCTCTAAGTTCTTTGCACTGCCTGTTGCCTTACAGCAAGCCAAGAATGTCCACTTTTGAAATTAATATTGAAATTCCTTGTGATACTGTCAACTATTTTTCAAAACACGGCAGTTACTGCTCTCCCCCAGGGGGAGATAGATAGCTGAAGGATGATGAGGATACCTCTGCAGCTCCCACTTATAGTAATAAATAATACAATGCATGGTGCTGCTAGCATGATTTTTTTATAAAGTAACATTTCAGTAAAAGCTGGTTACAAAACACACTAAGTATGATTTATAGGCCTGAAATTATAACTATCCAGCATTCCTGAGCAATGACTTATTTATTCTTGTAGACAGAAGACAAAGCTTTCTATATTGAAAAATACTTGATGCCTCTTTAATTACAGCTTAGGTACAATGTCAACATTGTGCTTTTTAACCACCCACTGACAGTCACTAAAGTGCAGTGGACCTGCATTTCCTAATTTATGAAATTGCTCCTAGGATTCAGCAGGATCCATGAGAAAATTGCAAAGAATTCTTACTTATCCCTGAGCAAGTGTGTCTCGGCTGAATAAAACTTCTAAGTCTTTCTAAAAGCTTCATTCTTAAAGATCTCATGTTGAGATGGCCCCCTAATGGTGTACCAGAATCTCAGCTTAAGATACCCAGCTGACTTTCAAATACTCACTTTTAATTATCATTCTTTTCTTTCCCCTGGGATTAATGTTGAAAATGTAAGTCTCAGGGTGCATGTGCTTAAGAAATTGTCTTAAGAAAAAGGACATTTCTCACTTATCTAAAAAGGCAAACCAAACTGCAACAAGACATTGATCTCTCAAGCAAGATTTCCACTACCATGAAAATACTTGGTTCTCTTTTCTCCTTCCCTCTAAGCAGCAAGCACAATATGCTTAGACTTCAGTAATGCGTTAGACACAGCAAATTTAAGGTCATGGGAAACAGGATGTAAAAAGAAACCACAGATGAGAAATGCTAATTGCATCATTTGACGTGCTACTGGAGCTTAAGTAATGCCAGTAAGGTAAAAGGACTTATAAAGAGTAGAATATGTACTTGTACTTAAGATGATCTGGAGAGCTATCACTAAAAGATGCTCCAAAGAGAGGATTTGTTAGGATTGAAAAACAGAGGGTGACTCAGCCCTCACTATTAATTAACAATAATGTAAACAATTAACATTTAGAAAGACTGTTCATTTATTACAAATCCCATTAAGAAATGAGCTGAGCATCTGTGGTGAGGAGAATGATACAGAAATAACACAATATATTGCAAACGTAGAAATGGGCCAAACCTGTAGCCCAAGAGGTCAGGCTGTGCTCTCAGGATTCATTTCAGGGATGACTACAAGAGACTAAGCTGTGTGAATGCTCCCTCCCAGGCTTTCAAGGTGTTTAAAACTATCATGGTGGCTCATCTAATTACTTCTCTCTTTTAGAGGGTTTTGATCCAAAATCCAACCTCCTCCAGCCTTCTATCCCTGACCCCAATGCACATACACATGCACATAGGATGTCCAAATCACATGATCTTGTTCTCAGCAGAACTGGGTTAGTTATCCTACATGTGGCCCACTTACTGAACAGAAGGCAGGGGCTGGTGGGTAGAAATGTGTTTCAGAAAGAATTAACTAGAATCTGGAAAAAATAGAAGCTTATTACATCTGGGAGTAGTCAAAAGACACTGCAATGAAAGGGAGACACTGGAAGAGCAGTAATATCTCAGATACTGTAAGCAGATAGGTTGACAGCAAGACATAAGTATCTGACATGGAGGCACCATCACCAAAAGTGACAGAATTGTGCATGTGAGCCGCTGCTCAAGAACTCTCCTTGTTTAAAAAAAAAGTGAGTGACAGCTCCTTGCCCAGCTATTCAGTCTCTGGCTTACAGAACCAGATGCTTTTCTATCAACTTGTTAAGGATTAACAGTGGGGAGAAAGGGGTGGTAAAAGGATAACCTTGGGTTTGTTTATTATTTTGGACATTACTTTTCCAATAACTAGTGCACTGGTATCTGTCAGTGTCATGTGGAAATAATTTTCCCATTTTTAGTCCCCTCCTGCTGTCTGAAACTGTAAATCCTGTTTCCAGAGAGCAGAATTATTAGCGTAGCTATATGACAGATTTTGTTGTCATTTACTTGCTGAAGGATTTTATTATGAACAAAGCATCACTGTGAAAAACAACTTCCTTTATCATTTTGAATTACGCTTTTGCTGTAAGATGTTTTTCAAAGTTTCTACCATGTTCAACTTTGACAGGGGAAGAAAACAGTATGGTTTTTTTTTTCTAAAAAAAGAAACATACCCTTGGGCACATTGTGTTGATTTGCCTAAGAAATTTTATCCACATTTTCCTTTTTCATAGCAGCTTATTTTATGGACTGATGTATATTTATGCGGGGCATGATAATATAGCAAGTATCAAACCATTTGTGAAACTACGTGTTTTGTGCTATAGCATGAAGTAGAAAGGGGAACTTCCCTCCCGTCTTTCAGCCACAAGCAAAACCCCAAAATCACAAAAGCAGTTCCTTAATCCAGTGTTCTGGGAAAATACCTGTTGCACTAGTGCAAGGTATTGGTTGTTGTACTGGCTCCCCCTGGATAATGGCTGTACAAACATCTGTAGGGCTTTATTAACCTGTTTAGCTATAGATGCACTGGAGTAGACTATGAATGACTAAAGATTATTTCATGCATAGGTTAAATAATAGTGTCAGTGTGTTTTTCAGCTTCTTACTTATCTGCAGCCATCCACCCCTCTGTTCCCATCTCTGCATTAATTTATCTCATCTCTGGTTTCCTCCTATAGCCACATCAAGAACTAACTAAACTGAAACCTAATGGCTTAATTCTGGGGTCATTTGTCCTGGTGCTTCATTCTCTTTATACAAGAAAAAGCGGTTGCTGTTGCTAGTTTAATTTTGTTCACATCACCCTTTATAAGGCCGCGAACTACCTGACAACTATTTTCCCTCCTGTCCTTGTTATATTGCATCCTATTTTTGTGGTACTTGCAGAATTTCTTGTGTCTCCACAGTACCGATTACAGAAAAAGTAGTGCTGACAATTTTATCCAAGAGAGGCTGCTTACCTTATCCCCCTTTCCCCAGGCTGAGGTTCCATGATTGCAAGTGAATCTGGTGGTAAAGCAGTTGGGTTTCACTTTACTTCATAGCCTTCATAAGAAGAAACAACTGCATTAAGATAAGCAAGGGAGAGGTGTGAAGAGAAGGAAAAAGAGGAGACGAAAGTCAAATGCACTCAGTGTGACACTCGGATTTGTCAGTTAGATTTGTCAGTGAGGAAACCCAAAGCACATCAGAAGAAGGAAAGAAATGGTGGTCGTGCAGAAGAAAGGGGGAGTAAAGGACCCTTAGGCAGAAAGGGGAGAGGATGGGAGGAAGAAGGAAGAGTAGAGGTGAGTGTGAGACCACTCTTCCCTTCTATGTGTGACCACAATGACCAGAGCTTCCAAAATACAGCTGGAGACAGGCAATTCAGAAAAAAATGTGTGCCTAACTGAAGAAAAGCCAGTCAGAAAGGATAATGGTTAGTGACCCAAAACCAAATCCACCTACAGCATCTATGTGAGACAAGTAGGACAGAGTAATTTAGATGTATGGAGTGTAAGAGCAGACGTGTGTGTGCACTGAGAAAGTGGAGAGTACCGTACCTGTCATTAACCTTTCCAGCAACAGCCCAGATTGGATGACATAAGGTTGAGATGGAAACAGAGCCACAAGATGCTGAAATACATTTTAAGACTATTCCTAGGAACTACTTAGTAAATTCTAAAAAACAGCACCAGATGGCCAATTTCAAAGATCCTTAAAGGCCCATTTTCTTGCTGACATATGCATGATCATTCTCAGACAGCTTTATATCTAAAAAAATGTTTAACAAATGTTCCTCAGGCAAGATGCCCTTCCAGTCAGCCTTCTGCAGGAGTGCAGAGGTTGATTTTTAAGAAACTGAATGATTGACTTCTGTATGAGGGATTGATATGGCCATTAAATGCTCTAGAGAACAGTATCAACAAAAATTTCATCTACCCATGAAAATTCAGAAGTTTCTGTGCCAAACCAATCAATGGGTAATCTTGTTTCTCAAGGGCAAATGCAATTAGCATTCCGGATCTGGAAAAGCAGGCCTAAATCCACTAGGAATATCACAGCTAAGTTAGGAGAGGAAGATGTAAGGGAAAGACAGGTTGTTGTAATGGTGAACAAACATCCTGATTTGTCTTTAAATTATGCCAATTAATTACAAAATAGCATGAAAAATGTAATCCTCCATTAACAAGAGGCCATATGGGAGAAGTATTTGAGGATGTGTAACTGCAGAGTACACTTGCCGCATGAGAGTACAAGGTCTTTACTGTGTAAGCTTTGTGCTAAGTGATGGCAGTGAAGTAGCAGATCTGAACCTGGAAATGTGACAATACCACCCAAGCCCTAGCTATTGGACTTAGGAAAGCCTCAAACTGCACCTTCACTGACACTTGCAGAATGTCACTGTGAAGAATGGCTCCCGTGATCAGCTGTTATGTCATGCTGTGCAGATTTTTTTGTTTGAATGCTTGCAACTTCATGTGAAACATGCAAATGAAACCCAGTGCTGTCTCTGAAAATAACAGTGCATAGCAATTAAGTGCAAGAGTCATGGTACATTCATGCTGCGTCATAAAATTAAGCCTTCAGTAAGTTTCAGAGCCTAAAACCACAGAAACAAAAAATACAGTGACTCACGAGGTCCACAGAGGAATACTTCTGAATTAATAGCAATATTCATGTGCTGCTTTCCCATCAATATATCAACCACAAGTATCCAGCGGCAGCTCTTAGAGGGTACGACACAAGGCCTTCATTGTGGGGGATAACTGGTGATGGTGATGGTCTCATTCTGCCAGTGTGTCCTCCTGCTGCCACTTTGCTACAGGGTACAGCAAAACCTGTCGTTCATTTAGTGCATTGATCAGCCTGGCAACTCGGCTCTGGTGGCTCAGAATAAAGCTACTGGGACAATTTCAATGAAGGGTTCAGCAGGTCAGAGCTTAAACTGTTTCTGACACCTTAACACTGGATTCCCTCATTCAAGTCTTCGCTAACATGGAGCCACATGAGAGAACAAGCTACAGCTTGATCTGACAGACCTGAAGACTGAACCATAACACTTGCTTTTTTGCATTTTTCTGTGTCTTTGTTGCTGATTATAATTCCCTGAGCAGCTTAACTGTCAGAAATAGCACCTCATTTGTGTTTATCTACTGACCATAACTTATTTAGCATTTTATTCCAGTTCTGCTGGTTAATAATTAACACACTATGCATTTGGCTGAAAATTAGCACCCTTTCAACTTAGTTACCATTTTAAGAAAAGTTGTTCATAATCCTACTCTGTTCATCATCCTCTGGAAATTACTTAAAATTTGCTCTTAAGGTTTTGAGGTGTTTTGTAACTGGGAAGCAATTGTCAGGGAAGAAGTTTCACACAAATTTAGTCAGAGCTACTTGCAGTACTGAATCAGATCTTTTCCAGTAAGGTCATATGAGTCGCCATTCGCTCTTAGCATGTGAGATCATCAGCTCCCGATTTTACATATTTATTACTGGGTGGGCAAGAAGTGTCATTGCAATACATATTTGGCCTGCAAAGGCCCGTATTCTTCTTCAGTTTCTTGGGAGTCCCAATAGAGTAGTTCACCTACAATCAGGGTAGTCTATATTCAGTGCCAGAACTGGAGAAAATATTAGTTGCCCAGACGAATTGGATGTACTTTTTAGTGCTTCACCATGGCTACAGGAATATATTATCAAACATTATTCTGTGTGGGAGGGAACAACATGACGGCATCTTTCTTGATCATTTCCAGGAAAAGTTATATCATAGTTTGTCAGGTGCTATTGCTATGAATTATTGCTGTCACAATCCAGATTCCTTTTACATTTTTATCCCTGGCTGAAAGGTGATAGTATTTCAAGTCTTGCTCTTGGTAAGACAAACCATCTCTCTTGTCACTGCCACTTGCGTAAGCAGGGAGAGGCATGTTGGAGTTTGTAATAAAGGTTTATGTGGCAGTGTATAACAAAGCTTACATTTGTACCTTATATTCTCTTCTTTTCCTTTCACCCCTTTTTTTTTTCTTCAGTCTGTAGCTCTTGAACTACTTGATACTGCTTTTCCAGTCTTCTGTCTATCTTTGCCAGATAAATGGCATTCCTTTGACACCTCCCAGTGTTGTAGTAAAGAATAACAGATTAAGGACATTCTGGGTTTAGCTCCTTGTTTTGCTTTTTCCTCTTTTTAATTTCCCTCTGAACACTCTCTTTCATTTTTATAGTTTTACTTGTGCTTTTATCAAAAGCCATTCTTCCCTTTGAAAACCCCTTGCCATTTTAACTCCTATATTTAATTAAGGCAGGGAAAAGACACAATCCTACTAGTCAGTTTTAAGAGTTGCAGACAAAGCTCCTCTGGGTTCTTTTATCCATGTGGTCCAGCCAGTGGTCTAGTTTGGTGAATCCAACTAGGGATACTTTGTCTGGCCAACAGCCTGTCCCTGGAGGCAGTAAAGTGAGCAGTAAATTCTCCCTGAGCAGCTGAAGATCCCTGTCTACCCACCAGCACCCCAGACAGATGGATGGCTGCGGCTGCAGGAAAGGGTTTGAAGCACCAAAGCGCTGCTTTCTGTTGTAACGCCAGACCCTCTCAACCCAGAACTGCGGCTCGCACCTCATCTTTTGGCGCCAATCACTGAGTCTGGCAGCAGGAGGATTTCTCCTTTCCTCTCTGTGCATTCAGCACCACCCAAAGCCTCAGTGCTGAGCACAGGTCCTGCATCCTCCATTTCTTTCAGACAAGCTTCTCCTCAGTTGCTGCTGCCAAAAAGGCGGGAAGATGTTGGTGGAGGAAGATGGCTGCTGCTGCCAGGGTCAGCAGTGGGAGATTGAGACCAGCTCACTCTGGAGAAGGGTGTAGACAAGTTATGTGGTGGAGCTGGAAGCCCATGGGTACCCACCCCCACTCCAGTTTCCCACTGCCAAGTGCCTCTCACAGGCAGTCAGCACAGCCTGCTTTTTTCTCTCACCGATTCAAACTTTGCTGTATGTGATGAGCACTACATGCATATGAAGCTTATCTCTGTAAAAATTGTCCTTTAGCATTTAGGTCTTCTTACCAGCAAAAATATCATATATGCATATAATCAGTTACTGATTACAGAAAGTTTTTCACTAGTGCTCATCAAAGTTGGAGGCAAGCTGTGGGAGACTTAAACACCCATGTTATTAGACCACTGCATCAATAGTTATATCGTTAAGAGACAAAGCTCTTACAAAGCAAAATGTAGGAAACCATCATTTATTGCTATCCGGATGATGAGGATGTTCCTCCAAAAGTCACTGAAGCCTGTTGATCACACTTCTTCAACCTGAGAGACAGGCTGCAGTGTGGGGCAAAGTCTTTTTTAAGGTCAAACTCACTGTATATAGTGAATAGGGATGAGAACTGCCTGGGAAGGCTCGCCTGCCACATTTTCTAGTCCATGAGCTGCAGTGGGCAGGCTGTTACCCCTGTGACAACTGCCCTGGGGGAAAGCGTGGCAGCAAAACACATGCTGTGAAGCAGGCTGGTTCCTCAGCGTATTACTGTAAAGGGTAAATCCATTTCTGAGCAGAGTCAGTGTATAGCATAGCCTGTGCTTCATTCATGGGTCACTCTAACCACTAATACAGCCAGGATAGTACCAAGGGGGGTGGTTTGTCCTCTGATCAGTGGAGATTTTCACCTCTGCTGTGTCAGAGAGAACTAAACCAAGAATTTAACTAAAATTGTACAGAAGTTTGTAGTTTCTGTCCTTCAATAGACTTAGTTGTGGATACTCTTTCACTTGATGCGCATTGTGGATGTAAGTTGTGTCCTCTTCTGTCTGTGAAGCTATGAAATTATTCCCTTCCCCAGTAGAAAAGGCGACACCATCACTGTGAAAAACACATGATTTACATGATCTATTTTTCTGGTTTTTATTAACTCAACATTGTTTCCTACAAATACGATTTGTCATTCACCAGAAAATTTGAAATGTAGACTTAAGTTACACATAGGTATAAAAAGCATAAAACAGCACACACGGTACCACTGTTTAGAACAGAAAACATTATGTTGTCCCACAGATAAGAGTGCTACTCAAGCTCAGCTCCATCACCTTCTGCCTCAGGGATTTAGTCTTCAAAGCTGCAGATGCTTCTGCTTCTTTTCCCTCAGCTTGCGAAGCCCTGCCGGCTTTCCCCTGGTGTTTCTCACCCATGTCTGGAGCACAGACCAGGGAACCACAAGGCAATCCCATCCTGCTCCACCAGAGGTTATAAAACCTTGGGTTCCTACTGGCTCTTCAGAAATGTTTTCCTCCTTCTCTTAATATTTACGTACGATATATGAAGGGATACGATTTGCATCTTTGATTTAGACATATCTCTTGCCTCATACTTAAACAATAACTTGAAAAATATTTTACAAAGGAAAAGAACATTGTTCATCTGAATGTCATTCATTATTATATTGCTATATTTTATACCCTATTATTAATATATACAAAATTTCTTAATTGCCTTTTACAGATGCATGGAAGCATATAATATAACAGTTTTAAAGTATCCCATTTTTAGATTATTTTTTTTCTTGGCTCATGTCAATCTCTTTAATAAACTATGGTTGCTTGGAGAATATAGGAAGTACTTGGAATGTTGTTTAAAGTTTAATAATAACTGGTAGCATTGTCCATTTGCGGCCTGAAGGGTTGGAGCACCTGTCAGGGCGATCTGGTAGAGATAGCAGCATCATAAGACTTAAACAATCATGGAGGGCTGTTAATGTGCAGTGTCGACGGGTGCCAGGTTCTGTTCTTTATTTGGGGCTTTTCTTTTCTTCGGCTGCGTTTTGTTGTTGTTTTCTCTCTGTTCTCGGTTTTGTCTCCGGGCTGCTCGCCCTTTGCTTTCCTGTCTTGTCTCCTTGCTTTCATCTTTGTTGGACTTTTTTCTTTTCTCCTCCCTATTTTTTTTCCCTGAAATAAAAATGATGGCACGTTAGAAGATTTGCTCAGGCTGATGCAATTTCTGACTCCCTCACTTTGTTGCAGCCTGTAAAACCAGCCCTGGATTAGCACCTCCTGTTAGAAGCTGGGCACTAGCACTAGTGTTTAGAAATGTCCAGCTCTTCATCGAACTACTAAATTGGGCCACTGGACTAGCACCTCCCATCAGTCTGACTGAGCAGAAAACTGAGAACTCCCTGAAGAATCCTGGTGCTTTAGAACTGGTATAAATATCTCACATAGTCATAGCCTGTCTCCCACAGCCAGGGGCACAGCTCCATGTGGTCCACCGAAACACAGCTGGTTTGGGGACATCTATGGCTGAAGCCAGGTAGCATTAACTATTGACTGGTCTAAATTTACCTTGGGCTGGGACCCCGAGCTTATGGTGGAAGGAAATTAGCCATCGTGTTACTCCCCTTCAGTGCCAATGCTCAGCATCTACACCTTTTAAAAATCCCTCTCCCCTCCCCTAATATCCACCAAACCATCCTGGGGGGTTCTTAATATTGCAGCGTGAATCCCATGACAAAGTGTGAGCTCCAGCATGGGTACGTGACCCTCTTCAGACTAAAAAGTAGTGTTCCAAGTCTCAAGTCAAGCTTTAGACCATCATTACAAAATTAGGTATTCAAGTACTTTATTGTTTTATATGCTTATAAAGGTGAGGCGTTGAGGATTTTGTTACTGCTACAGACCTCTCCAATAAAGCTTCCTGCCCCCTTAGAAACATTGAAACTTTGTGTACTGGCTGTGGGGAGATAATATTGCATAGTGCATTTCTGCTTGGGTGTAAGGAAGAAATTCTTAATGTTTCATCATTGCAAGTGTTCAAGGCCAGGCTGGGTGGGTTTTTGAGCAACCTGATCTAGTGAAAGATGTCCCTGCTCATGGCAGGGGGGGGTCAGACTAGATGAACTTCAGAAGCACCTTCCAACCCAAACCATTCTGTGATTCTATGATTCTGTTCCTTCTATTTGCTTTCAAAGCAATGCAGATATGGCATGGAATCAAACTTGTATGAACACAAAAGCCTAAAACAGATTTGATTTTGTGTATGGAACTGCTTTATCTACTGAGATATGCAGCTGAAATTCACCCAATGATGCCTTTAAAAGCAACCTTGCTTGAGACTTTCATGGTACAATGTCATACTGACCTGTTTGCCTCCTTACATGGAGAAATTTCTGGACAAGTATTGCAAAGCATCTGGCCAAACTCTATGATATCCTGGTAACAATACTACTGAAAATAATCTATCCCTCTTTGTTATAGCAAAAATAGTTTTTTTCTTTTAAATATCAATCGAGATAATCCAGGCTTTCCTACCCCAGTGTTGCGAGAGTTACACAAACCTGGCAATAGCTCTTGCTGTTGAGGGGGCTGAATGCAGGGAACAGTGCCCATTCCAGACTCAAAACCAGAGCTGGGAGTTTTTGGTGCCTTGAAGGGCTCTGTGAGAGTGGGTCGCAGTGGGGGAGTAGGTGCAGGAGCAGTGGCTTTGTTCTGAGAAGAGATGACCATCCAAGGACAAGTAGGTCATATAACAGGAGAGAGATTCAGAGGTGAAGAGAAGGCAGAAAGCAAGGAGTAAGATTAAGATGTAAGGATATGCTGTATTGTCTTCTTGCTGTGTAGCTCTATGGGCTTATTTTACAGCTTCTCCATTCCTTACCATCACTGCCTGAGATCAGAGAGCAAGGGAAGGTTTAAATATGCATGTTAAGTCAAGTAGGGACAAAGATCTGCCTTTCTCCTCTGTTGTTTCTGAGACATGCAGTAAAGATTTAAATGTAACATGGCACCTCAACTTTTAGGTAGCCAGTCAGAGATTACCCCAATGCCTACCCACATACCTGCAGAATCCCTCTCTGAATTTGGCAATGCCATTTAAGATGCCCAGAGGTGAGCAGGGGAGACCTGCAAAATGGACACACCAGGGCTCAGCAAGAGCTGCCGCTGCTGGGAGAACTCCATGCAGAAATGAGCCTGCATCTTACCCAGCTGTAATGCTGTCTTTTACTAATGGAGAAATGACACTATGGAATTTTGTTCCAGCGGTTTGTAAATACAGTTGGCCCAAGATGAAATGTTATTTGAATGGAAACTGTCCAGATATTCAGTGCTTGACATTGTTCACTTGATGATTAGCCAAAGTCCTTCAACTGTGACTTCCTAGCCACAATTCTTTAAGTATGTTGGATCAACATGTAATGGTTTCCCTTTCAGTCATGGATCAGGATGTATGTATTTATTTGTATGTGTATGAATATACTAAGAATACACTATCACTGTCTAGCTAGAGACTTATCTAGGCACGGCTTCACTGTTTCTGTTTTATTCAGACTGGTGTCGTTATAAAGGACAAGGAAAACTAATGTCTGGAAAATACTTAAAACTCAGTCCTAATTCTGTTATGCTTTGAGGATAACTGGTTTGGAGTCCTCTGTGCAATTCTATACAGGGTTTAATTCCATCACCTCCATGCTGTTGTCGTTTATGAAAGTATCTGCCTTCTAGATCTGTGCAATTCTGGTAACGTAATAAAATACAGAAGGCTCATCTTTGCTGGCTGTTTACCTCCCTTCACCACTATTTTAAAAAGATGGCAGTTTTTATGTGACAGTATAATGTTACTTCCAGTCAGTCCAGTCCCTGGTTCATTTTAGACCCAAGGGAAGATTCTACTGGCAGTTATCTGCTAGCCCTGGGGTGTAGCTGGAGCCATATTCTTGCTTGCATCTCTCTCCCTGTTCATATCCCTGCTCCCTTCTTCCCAAAGACTTGTTCCTTCCTACTACTACTTGCTGAAGCCCACTTCATAACAGCACATTGAACTGGATGCCAGAAGTTTTGGAAACTCCCTGGAAATGTGGGCATTTGGCTCCCTGTGAAATGAAAAGTGCAAAAATGACATGGGTCGGTACATTTACAAGTTCATTTCTGAATTCCTTTGCATTTGAATAAGAAGAGTCAAGGACAGCATTAAAACTGAAGCTCATAAAAGGAATAAATGACATAATAACATAATTTAGAAGGAAATATTCTCCCAAAATTTGTTTCCCTTGTGAAGAATGATGTTAGAAAATCCTTGTGTGTTTGAACATGTAACATTTGATCTCTCCGTCTATCTATCTATCTACCTACCTATCTATCTATCTATCTACCTACCTACCTACCCATCCGTCCATCTATCTACCTATCTATCTATCTATCTATCTATCTATCTATCTATCTATCTATCTACCTACCTACCCATCCGTCCATCTATCTATCTATCTATCTATCTACCTACCTACCTACCTACCTACCTACCTACCTACCTACCCGTCCGTCCGTCCGTCCGTCCGTCTGTCTGTCTGTCTGTCTGTCTGTCTGTCTATCTATCTATCTCCCTCCCTCCCTCCCTCCCTCCCTCCCTCCCTTCCCCTCTCCTTCAGCGCCTTTTCCCGTGGCTACACCGCATTTAACCCAAGGTCTCCCCGGCCAGCGGCCGGTGCCGGTTTCGGCCGCGCGGGGGCGCCGCAGTGCCGCGCCAGGCCGGTGCGGACGCGGAGGCCGGCGGGGCAGCCCGGGGCGGGGGCGCGGGCGGGCGGGGCCGGCCCCTGGGAGCCGGGGGGAGCCAAGGGCTCCGCATGCGTAGAGGTTTCCTACTCCCTGCCCTGCAGTTATTTTTCCAGGAGTTAGCAACGGGTGTTTCCTGCCCAGTTCCCTTCCTATGCGTTTTGTCTGCTGCTACGTCTTCGGTCTTTGCTCTGTATTGCAAACACGATGAACTGTTTCCAGTGTGCCGGGAAGAGGGTGTAGAAAAAGGCAGCGGGATGTGCCACAGCGTGCAAATATCGCTGTTGCCTGGCGGGTTACTCTCTTACGGTGATGCACTAACGCGACTAATGTATATGTCTTCTCATGGATTCAGTAAAACCTTTCAATAGCAAAAAAAAAAAAAAAAAAACAAAACAACCAAAAAACCCCAACAACAAAACAAAACCCCCAAAAACCCAAAACCCAAGGAAAAAGAGGATAAGTCTTTTTACATAGGCGATAGTAAAACGTTTTCCAAGAGATTATTTTGCTCATGAAGATGTCGATTCATGAGATTCTAATAATTCTGTGAAGTAATTATTTGTCACTAAGAAAGCTTTTATTCCAGAACCAAAACTTTGTACAGCCAGCTGTACTGGAAGAATTAGTCTGTAGGCACCGTCCAGTGAATTTTCTTGCAGATAGGGGATACTTTACTACTTCTAATTATAGCAACTTTGTATATTGAAGAAAATCTAACGACATGCTATAATTTTGAGAAGTGCAGTAGTTGAAATTAAACGTAGATGTGAAATTAATTCAGACAGTAATGTAATTACATGTCAAATCAGCTTAAAGATGCTGAGTTCTTGTTAATCTAATTTATAGCCCCTGGTTGAAGAAATCCCTGTGTCTGTATTTATGCAATCCATGTCTGAATACATCTTTAAGTATGCAAGCCAGAGTATTTCAGAGAAATCTTTGCATTATCACATCAGATGTGGTGTTTCTACTAGACGTATTGCCACTTTATGGAGTAAAGGGAGGAAGGGTTGGTCACAACTTGGGAGAACTTGGTACTTAAAAACACCATGTAGGAGAGAGTTACTGAAAAAAATCACAGTTGACATGGATTAACTCCTGCATGGTCCAGATTTGATCTACTTTAGGCATTGTCACATAGTCCCACCCTTATACTCAGCTGTAATTACTACAGGGAACTCAGAGCAGCGTATTTGTTCACTTCTCCCTTCCGTGGGCACTGAAACCCCAAACCACTACAGGAAGGCATAAAATCTGATTGTGCAATCTTCTTCGCTTTGATGGGGGCAGTTTCACGAGGTAGGTCTCAAGGAAATCCCAGAGGGATTTGGGATTATTATATTTATTTTGGAGAGGTCACTCCCATGATTTGCCCTCAGAGAGCAGAAAGGGCAAGAGGAGTCACTGAGTGGCGCCTGTTGGGGTTGCAAGCACCGACGTAATAGGCTCCTATCTGGAAGGGTCCTGTCGCTTCTACTGTGCATGTCACCACGGACCGCAAAATCCTCCCCACTACACTGTAATAAGCTGAATAGCTATAATAAAAGACCACAAGCCACAGCTGTAATGTGCCACAGTGTTCTTTCACACCCCTCACAGCCTCAGCTGACCTCTCAGCACTTTCCCAGCCACTGGAGCAATGTCAGCACTGGTGCACTGGTGTCATTGCCCCAATACCTCCATACCCCATGAGGTATGGGGACAAAACTTGGGGGCTGGCTGCCACCACCCTACATCACCCTTCTTCCCACCTATCCACAACCTTCTCAGAGACTTTTTAGTTCTCTGAGACTGTCCATCACCCTTTCCTCATGATGTGACCTGGACAACAATAGCATGACATGTGCTGAGCAAAAATACCAGTAAAAGAAGGATGCCCCAGGCTCTAAATCCACTTACTACAGCTCCATCTACAATACAGTTGTGTCATATCATGCAAATGAGTAGATCACTCTCATTTTCAAGAAGAGTGACACTTTTTTTTCTGGAACACGGGCTGTAGCATGTACTCGCACTACTTGCCAAGATAACAAGCCTCTAAACCCGCAACTGCCCAGTGATGCAAAGGGCATTCTCCTTTCATTCACAAGCCACAAGCAGCTGATTCATCTGGTATGTCTTTGAAATTTAAACAGCATAATTTTCTTAGCAGCAATTATTGTTTTCTTAGTTGTAGTGGCCCTATTTCATAATCACTAGATTTCCAGGTGACCAAAGTGGTGAGGGCCAACAACTTCAGAATTACCTACGTGCTACACAGCTCAGTGCATCTCCTGGCCTCACTTACTCTTGAAGATGCACCAATGGAAGTAAATATGGTTAAAAATTTTAAAGGAGCTAAGGTCCAAAGGCATCCAAGGAGCAATTAATTTGGTACAATGTAGGTTCAAGTTCTCCTGCTGTTGAGATGCGTGAGGACAGCCTACCTGACTTCCACATACCGGTCCAGACAGATTCAGATCTTAAGGCATGTGTCATATCCACAGTCCTATATGGTGATCATAGACAATCCAAGATATCTCAAATTATATCGACACTTTTAGCTGAGCAACTGCATGACTGAGTAACTACCCTATACTTATGTGCTCTGTCTTCTCTTGGGAATATAGACTTCTCTTCTCTACATGTAGACTCTAGGTGATGTTGGAGCTTGAGATCCACAGAAATCTTTCTCTGAGATTTAGGATCCTTGAGCTTCATTTTCCTCTGAAAATAGGATCTAGGCTACTAGATTGCATTCATTTGAAGAATGTTTTTATTTATGATGTGTGTGGTAGCCTGTCCATGCAAGGAGAGGACGATGCTGAGGTGGGCATATTAGGTGGAACGAGAATGTTGTGCCTAAATACAGGAATAGATCTGATCTGTGCAACAGCCTTTTGCATAAAGCAGGCAAAGAGGAAAGAGAGGAGGCTGAGCAGATCAGCTGTGCCAGGACAGGAGATATCAGGCTTTGCTGCTGTAGCAGATAAAGAGTAAGTTGTATCCCATTAGGTGTACGGGAAGTAAGAAGGGATGATTTCTTGTGTGGGCTGCTTGGAAAAAGATACTGCTACACTCGTGATCTCCTAAGCAAGGCTTATGGAAATACTTAACTGTATTGTGATGATCTCTTTGCAATAGAAATTAGTTGGGTCTGCCTTTCCTGTGCCATAGAAAAGACACTGCCAGTGCCTGAAAATAGCAGAATATCCTCCAGTCAAAGCAGCAGACCGAGGAGGATGGTTTCGATAATGAGTTCTGTTTGCTGTTTGTGGAGACATTTACTGCTGTCTTTTCAAGTCAGAGCTTGTGGGGATTTTTTTCCTTTGCACTTGTCTGTTGGGACTAAGGGAATTTGTTAGCAGCCTTGATTTAATCAGGACTAATGTGCTAACAACAATTTTATAATTACATAACAGGTTTCATCTTATAAGAACCCGCAGCTTATAAACTCTGAACACAGCATCCAAAGACAGGAAAGTAATGGCTGTTTAGCAGAGCAGAAAACCACTCTACAGTGCTTAGGGTGAGAAGTGACATACACCACGCCAGCATCTAGGAAAGTGGTGTTTTTTCACCGAGCTTGCTTTGAGATTTTTAACAGTGGCTTCTGAATGGGTTTTGATTTTTACAGCTCTCCTAAAAGTGGCAAAAGGTAGATCAGTGTCCGAATCCACCTTACACACCTCTTTTAAGACTAACGGAATCAGATGCCAATACAAAGATTGGCAATAGTAGTGATTGGTACCAATAAGCCTTACCCTGTTGTTAGAACATCAGAATATTGGCAGAAATCTATAATAGCTTGTTTTCCTTTTAGGCACCAATAATCCAAGACTTCCCATTAGCCCAGACTGAGGTAATAAATACAGTCCTTTTTTGAGACTTGGTTCAGCTGGTGCAGGCTTTTGAGCAAACCAGAAATAAAAATGTGATGCTGCATTATGTCAGAGCTGCATGTTTAGTCTGCCTCTCTAGAAATAATCAAGAAAAGTTATACATGATAAGAGACAGATGCTGGTGCCTCAGCAGACATTTGAACTCTTTCTAGTAAAATAGTAAAAAAGAGAAAACACCCAAAGAATCTTGTTTCTTTAGTTCTCAAATTTGTACTTGGAGTGCTCTGGAGAGATAAACCAGAAAAGATGTTTTCCTTGGCTTTATTTAAACTGATTGTATTAATGTAACCTGATAATTCAGAAGATACTTATACGATCCCAATGTTTGGATGCATCCGTAAGAATGCCTTTTCCCCTAAGCATCCACGGCTTGGAGCTGGGTTAATCTGATGATTGAGTACAGATCCTGGAGGGTATTTGTGAGTACCAACTCTAACACTTTGGCCAGGCCAGCAGTTCCTACCCCGGTATTAGATGCCAGGGCCAGGGAACCCAGGCATCTTCCACTGTTTCATTTGCTGGTGTAGCTGAAGCTATACATTCCCCCTGGAGCCCCTCCTTACATCTTCTTAAGTTTCCTGATGTGCCAGGAAGGTAAAGGAAGGCAAGGAATCATCAACAGGATGCACCTCTGGCCCGGCTCTGCATGGTTCACTTGTCCCCTTCGCTCTAAGCGCAGTTTGTTTACATTCCCACCTGGGGTGCCACCTGTGCTGACAGGTAGATGGGAGCCCCTGCACTTCCCACAGCTAACCCAGGCCAGCCCGACAGATGGATCAGCAGTAGCTAACACGAAGGGGAATGGCAGCCCCTGACGGATCCACTCAGCAAAACCATCAGCCCAAAGCCAGGATGCTACTACTCAAATTCACTGAAGGCCCAATTCTGCCCTCTGTTGTACTTGCCTAAACATGTGGAGGTCACCAAGGTTAGTCTCTGGTATAAATGGAGAATTTGCTTTCAAGGATACTTCTCAAAACAAGGTATTGAAAAATTATCGTTTCTTTCTGTTTCGTGTCTCCAATGAGTGTGCTCTTTCAGCTGGCCAAAGCATTGATTCTCCTCTCTCTAGGTAGCGCTAATATTTCCAAGTACATTTTCATGCTGATTAAAATGACAGGCCAGGTTTCTAAATTTCATACAGATCAGAGACTGAAAAGGTCTCCTTTCAAAAATGTGACATGACATTTCACTTTGGCCATCTCCATGTTTCTGAAGACTTTTTCTCACCTACCAAGAGGACACCTGGCAGTTCACCAGGCAGGGAGCAGCTTGTGGAGAATGGGACTAGGATCACCAAGACTCTTAGGCTGCTTCTGAAAAAGGCTGAGGAAGGTTTTATGACAAAGTGATTCACAGCTTAGCTCTAGGAAGCTCGGGGAGGTTGGGTGGCCCAGATCAAGATACTGTCAAGGGGAGTTCAGGTTTTCAGGCTCTCAGGTCCTTGTCAGCCTGCCAGGTAGCTTGCCAAAGGCCAACCCAATGGACAATCTGGCAGGATACTAGGCAGAAACCTAACACAAAGGCAAAGTAGTCTCAAAACCTGCCTACTTTCCACTGGTGCTTCACTGAAATCAACAAGTTTCTGGGAAATGTGATGACTTTGATAATCTGGTATTTTCCATTCCTTTGCAAAATTCTACCCCATAAAATATTAAAAAAAAAAAAAAAGGATTTCTAAGTTGGGGTCATGGAGGACATGCATGAAAAAAAGCTTGAATGCAAATATTTTAACATTACCAGTAAGTCTTTAGTTTAGAATGAATCACAGATAGAAATTGTCCATGTAAATTTTAACCAGGCTGTCTTGCCTTTCTTTTTTTTTCCCCAAGAATGTGATAAGTTTATTCTTTTTAAATCCCTCTGGGAATGAACTGTGCATTTAGAGCTGTTTGCAGTAACACAGGCTTTGCACACTGAAATGAGCAGCCAGCTTTATGAGTAGCTTGAACTGGAATGTGAAGAATGAGTATGCCATGTGACAGTGCATCACTGGTGTCCACTTCACTTAGTATACTTTATAAAGTGACCACCATGCCATTTAGATGGGATATGAAAGAGGTCACGTGGCCTGAAGGTTAGAGGAGATGCAGCCCCACTCAGATAAGAAAGCAGGCTTTCGTGACAGAGGGCACCACCAAATGCTAAGGAAAGTCTGTATCCCCTCAGCCACTCCACCAGGAGATCTGTCCTGCATCCTGTCTAGCACAGTTCCTACCAACAACATACAATGGAAGTTCAGCAGAACTTGCTGTAGGCATGTTTTATTTTCCTGCTTCTTGCTTGGCTGGTGTCTTAAGAGTGCTACAGCAAGTGCTGTTAAATTGGTAACAAACCCAGGCTTTGCACTTCCTGGTGTGCCTGCGGGGTGTGCGCAGCCCATACGGCAGGGCTGGTGAAAGGAGCCAAGTTGTAGGGATGAAAAAGGGTTCTAAGGAACCCAAAGCAAAAGTTCAGCGAGTGACATCTGCTGTATTATGATGTACTGCAAGACATCAGGATCTTCTCCAGCCTCCAAAAACTGAGGACTGTGGGGACCAGCAGTCTCTCTTTCCAACTGCCTTCTGCCTCCGGTTGAAGCAGCCCATTCTACACTAGTCAACTAGTATGTTTATGCTTCTCTTTAAAACCGTAGCTAATCACTTTTCTGCCTGCTCCAAGAACATTTACATTAGTCAAATGGAGAAACTTCTCACAATTTCTACAGATCTGAGTGCCACCTGCTTTTGCTAGCAACTCCTTAGATGCTCTTATAACATCTGAGGCCAACCCTGTAGCCACTAAAACCAATAATATTTTGCAAGGGTCTGGTATGTCGTGCTTAGAAACATTTTACAGACTGTCATGCAGAAGTGTAAATATTTCAGGGGCAAGAAAACAGCAAAGCTGGTGCACACATACTACAGTAAGATACTAAAAGCAGTGGGACGCTTTGTCCAAAGATTCCAGAGCAAATAGACCCTTATTCCGATCTCAACCAGAAACTATAAGAAGTTACTTAAAATTATTCATGAACTTTTGAAAATGTTACCCAAGATGACTCTATGTCCAAGAAGTGCTCTGAAAGAGTGAGTTGCTTTCAGTTAGAAAACAGAGGTTCCATCAACCTTAAGCCTGTAACATTCAGAAGGATTCACAGAGACTCCTCCACCTCCGTATTGCATCTTTCACTGTGTCACATTTAAAGTTAAGAGATTTATCCATTGTAGCTATAGACCACTCGGGAAAAAAAAATAAAAATCCAGCAACATAAAATGTACTGTGCCTGGGAATGTGATCCTCCATCTCAGTGACAAACCTTTTTTTCCTTTATAATACAGTCTTTTTGTATGACTTCCTCAGGTTCCACAACTGTAAAATGGTGATAAGAGTTCCCTACGTTTGGTAAGTGCTTTGGGATCTATGGATAAATCCATTGCTGCTTCAAATCAAAGTCACAGAAGTGGACAGAGTCCTCCTTACTTCAGTGATTTTTTTTGGAGAACCAAACATGATTCTTCAATCAAATAGAGAGCTCAGGATCCTTCTTTACAGAGTATCGTTTTCTCGCTCATGCTTAAAGGTAGCAGGGGCTGGATCACCCACAGGCATGCCCTCCCACCACCCACATCCATACAAGAAATAAAGTCAGTTCCTCTGGATTTAAATAAATTCTTCTGGTTTAGCAATGCACATTTCTCCTTAAGCAATAAACATCTGTCGTCTGCTATTCATTAATATTAATTATAAATGGTCACTAACTCATGGGATCCAAGTCCACCAGCTGAGATTTTTCCAACCTTGACCTTGTTAGGGTTTGTATAAAAAGTGTTCAGAAGGATCCTTCAAAGCTCAAAGCCAACAATATGTGTAATTTGCAGAGTACAGCGTTTAGATCATGCACTTTGAACAAGGGCAGTCAGGAGGGGTGATGGGGAGCAGGGAAGGGAGGGAAGGAGGGAACACCGAGCCTGAAACAGCGTTCCTTTAAATGCTTAAGAGTTTTAGGCCTTTCTGCAGGCTAATGACAGGGAGAAACAATGTCCATGATGAAACTGTCCCATTCATTAAACATTACTGTAAATGAAAGGTTGCATGAATTAAAGGTTGTTCATCTCAAGTTTCAGGAATGTAGCTGTGTTTCATGTCTGAAGCCTGTTTTCCTTTTAAATGGAGTTCTTCAGATGACAAATGAGAGAATTTCAGAAAGCAAATGCATGCTAAAGAACAAAGCAGAGACATAACTGTAGCTGTAAATCTTTATCCTGGGGCTACTGTTTGCCATATTGGAGAGGACTGGATTAGAATTGAGAAATTTCCTTACTGCGTCATTTTGCTTGTAAACCAAACAACAACAGAAAAATCCCCACAGTTAATTGTTACATTCTAACCTTTATATCACCTGTACATATTTTACTCATGAACTATTGGTTGTGTTTTGCTACCATTTGGGATTTCAAGGAACTAAAAATAGAAAATTTAGGAAATGCTTCTTCTCAATTTTGCATGGTCACCACATCTTTAAATGATAAGGGTTGTTTTTCTCCCCTTTAATTTCTTGCCACTGCAAAACTGCTTCAACAAAAATTACTGAAAAATAGTATTTGTTTGCATCAGTCCTGAAAATGAGCTCTTTGTTTTCAGGCCTAAGCATACAGGAATATGCCTCTCATGGACCACATCTTCATCTGCTCTTAAAATATACATAGCTTCATTGGCAGAGGGGTACTAGCTTCTCTCTCTGATGAATCAGTGTAACAAGTTCACTTAAATTTTCTGTAAGAAAATCAAGCCTTATACTCCTTCTATCACAATGATTCAAAGCTGATGAATGCAAAGAGGAACGTGAACCAATATCTCAGCAATGCAAATGACTAAACCGGACGGAATGAAAGGAAAGTTGTTTTCAGTTCTTTGAATCAGGCCCAAATAAAAGTCTGAGCTTAGTAAAGACAGCAGGAGGCCTTATATTGATGTAAATGGACAGAGATACTTGGATTTGTGCTCTGTGAATGTGCAGTATGCTGTCTCTCTGGAAATCTTACAGAAGGCAACAGGCAAGAAAGAATTTTGTGGAAAATCTTTAGCAATTTTAGAAAGTGTTATGTAGTCCCTTACTGGGCTGTGAAGCTGAAGTACTATACTTAGACTGTCTCTGATGGATGTTTGTCTAACCTCCTTAAAAATCTTCCATGATGGAGATTCCCACAACCTCTTTCCTGATCTTTACAATCTCTGATAATAACATTGGACGTTCTCATCTCATTGGGAATGCTCTGAAGCTCCTTTGGACCTTTATAAAGGAAAGCTATGGCAGCAAGTGTTTTCTTTTTCAAAGTTAGAGAGCTGGGAGGTGGCAGCCTAAGCGGCCTAAGGCTGCATCAGGTGTCAGAGCTGGCAGGAAGAGTGAGCTGAGAAGAGATGAGACTGGAGATGCAGAGACCTGGGTGGGGAAAAGCAAACAGAGCTGCCTGGGTGGGGAAGAACAGGCAAATATGCAGAAAGATGAGGAGAAACAGCAGCCAAAAAGTGCTCCTTTGTTTTCACCTTGTTACAAAGGAATGCTGAAATCCCTTCTTTACAGCTAGATCCAAAGTACTCTGAAGTCAACGGGATTTCAGTGGGTCTTGGATCAGGCTCTTAAAAAGAAGGGCAGCTGAAACACAGTCATGAATGGGTGCCATTGCTGTCCACGGCTGGCAGTGTTGTAACAGCATTGCTATACATGGAAGTGTTCCACAGACTGGGATTTAGCTGATTAAACAGCGCTGCATGTGTCACCATTAGACTTGAAACAACCACTGCCAGATTTACTCTGTAGCTCACATACCCCAAATGTTTTGCATTCTTGGGCTAAATTAGATAGACGTGTTAGCAAACTTCTCTCTTGCATTTGTTCTTCTTTTGAGGACACAGAGGCCAAACTAGTGAGAGGTTTAGACCTCCAGGTGGCAAAGGCTGGGTCAGCCCTGCTGTCAGCAGTCACTTCACTTTTACTTTACGGTAATATTGCCCAAAGGTGAGAAAACAGCTCAATGTGGTCTTCTGGAGAGTCACGAGAAAGAAGCTATGGATATATTTTCCTGTGGCACGCAGCCTGGAAGGGGCTCATTTCCTCTTCTGGCTGTGACTAACATGTCTGTCCCTCAGAAAGAGCTCCTTCAGGCACTAGGGGTTAGGGCAAGGGCTTTGGAAGCGTCAGCTGTGAGAAGTGATAGGAAGACCAGTGTGGAGAGAAAGATGGGTACGTGAAGATTGCAGGCAGAGCAAGGAAGTGATGTGGTGTCAGAGGGAACAATGCTCTGCTCTTTCACACGCGGTCTCTGCCCTGCGCTGGGAAGGGAGAACAGCCACAGTTCCCTGTTTGCCTCTCCCTGAAACTCAACAACACGAAGTCACCAAAGGTGAAGGTGCCATGGATGAGTAAAGTGCAGCTGTACCAGGGAAGAAGGCCAGACACCAGGCAGACCCCCGCGTGTTTGCACAACACAACTGGTAGTTTGTTTCAGGACTCTCTTTGACCTGCAACAGCCACCCCTCATCCCCAGTCCTATCTGCTATGGAGGGAATAGCCCCAGCTAGTCTGGATGCAAGCCAGAAGGTGGCCCATGGCCTCGTGGCCAAGGAGTGGATCTTTGCCTGCTTTCCTTTAGTAGTATAGACATAGCTGTGGATTTCACTTTCTAAAGCTGGATCTGCTCCTCCCTATCCCAAATACTTTTATTCAAGAGGGAAGATTTTAGGCAGGTGCTGGAAATTTGGTGCTGAATGAATGCCTGGTGGGCACTTTGAAAGGGGAAGAAAGAGGAGTTCATGAGGGGTTTGTATTCCCTCCTGTTTTTCCAACAGAACTCAGGCATCTAAAAGATAGTCAGCCAGCCAATTCTGGAGCACAAGGAGAGACCAGAAGGGAAGAGCATAAAGAGAAAAAGAACTAATTTTTATCCCTTATTTGGTTTAGCGATCTGAGGAGAACAGCTCTCACATTGTTCCCATTTCAATAGAAGATTGCAATCAGCTTTTTTCTGATTCACTTCACTTACGGGAACAATGGACCACCCATTTCTTTCTCATCTTTGACACCATTCCTGTTAATATAAGGTTGATGTTTACCAACAGCATGTCCAGCACATCATTTGTAGCAAGCTCCAGGGAACCTCAGGGCAGCTGAGCAACCTCCCCTCTGCTACCAGGCCCCCCAGGACAAGGAGGAGACAGAAGGTGGGAAGAGAAGATCTGGCAGTAGGAGAGAACATCTCCTGAGGAGCACAGAGACGGTGTCAACCCAGCACCTTGTGAGGCTAAAACTGATTTTGATACCTGAGGGCCTGGCAGGCTGGTTTATAGACACAGCTGTTTTCAGCCTGACTGTTCATCGAGATGCATGGATTTCAGAGAATACAACCTTGTCACGTTACACATGTACACACTGCGTGCAAATGTGTGTAATACCAGCACACCGTGTGTATGTGTTACTTGCTTGCATGGCTGATACTCGTCTGTCAGAACTGGGAGGTATGATAAGAATTTAATGTTCACACTAATGCAAACAAAATAAACATACTTGTAGCAAACCACAATATTACTATTAATTAGTTCAGATTTTAGGTCTTAAAATGCAGGGAGGAACCTAATAAGACTTTCAAAACTTCCCGTGGTTAAATTTTGAAAATGCTATGATTAAAATTTAAAAATGGCTTTTCCCAGCCTTTTCAGCCCTTGAACTGTAGAGCCAGTGCATTCCTCTACTATTAGCTATTTGGGATTCACAAATTGCTCCGATTCATATTCACCCTAATTTTCCCACTTAATCCTTCCCACCCAGGTCTCTTTTCTGGACTGTGCCCATGTCTGCCAGCCTGTGGCGGTGGGCAGCCCCGTGCTGTCCGTGCCCGGCCTGGCTCAGGGTATCCCCAGGACGCCATTTCACTTCATGTTGCAGCTGGAGATTCCCAGTCTCAACAGCCCCACTCTTGGAGGCTGGAAATGTGTTAAAGTTAAAGAGTCAAAACCCCTGCAAGGAAAGGAAATGAGAGGTCCTCTTGGCAGCAACAAACAGAAAATAAACAGCCAAACTCTTCACAAGGCAGATTCCTCAATTATAGTAACTCAGGCTTACAAAGGCCAGAGTTACGACCCATTGGCGTATGCAGTATATAAACACAGGGATGCAGTAATTAGCTTTGTGTTCATTTTGAGGCTTCAGAAGTCCTGTGACCTGCCATGGAGTAAGGTCGTTAACCATAACCACACTGGTGACCTTCACACAGGACACCCCGTGTCTCACAGTTATACGAGCGAACTGTGCACTGTGATGTCTCCGCAGCTCACATGCTCCAGCCCTCTTGTTTTAAATGCCACTGAGCTATATACATAGGGGAGAGGATGTGACTTGGGATGAGATGTGCTTAGAGTATCTTACTTTCCCACATAGTAACACTTAGGACTAAATGTGATTAAGTAAAAAGACTCAGTATCAAAAATATCCAGAATTTCCCCCATTTATTTTTTTTTAATCAGAAGATATTGTTTCAAAACAGTAAACTGAGGAACTACTGGACTGGTCTGGGCCTCCATTGCTCTGGGAAGAGACTTTTGTCTTTGATGTGGGGACTGTATAGGGACATACTATTCAAAGCTTGTTCTGTAAAGGGCAGTTCACCTTTGAATAAGCAGGTGTACAACCATTACTAGACGTTTATCAAGAAACACAACAAAACACTACTTTAACACTGATTTTGCCAACACTAAATGTAATTAGTATTGGGAATGAGTATTTTTCAACTCTGCTTTTTGTGTTACTGTGGCTGACCTATGGATTCCCTGAAACACCCTTGTCTTGCTTACAGAGTCAGCCTGGGTGAACCTTGGTTTAGATTTTGCTGTGCTGCGAAGTCATTACTGTGCAGATGGAGAAAATGTGCCCTTTAATTTAAAAGTTAGCAGGTAAAAGTCCAGATCATTCACACTAGGCTGTCCTTAACAGTCATTGGAAAAAAACAGGCACTTTAGGAAGGAAATTAATTTGCCCTTCTTAGAATCCATCTTACAGTGTCCTGGATCCCCCTTCCCCAGGTGCAGTATTAATCCCACCATTAAAATGACCCTTGCTTTGACAAAAACAACTAATTTTTAGCTGTCCAGCTTAAGTGCAGTGAATCCCATCATGCTCTTGCAAAGCCTATGGAGGCTTGCCATTCCTTGTCTGAATACTCAGATAGCAAAACCCTCTCTGAAAATCACGTCCATGTCAAATTCATATCATCCAGTGCGACAACAGAGCCCCACAAAATGCACAAGCAACTCTTCCAGATGCCTGGAGGTCCAGAATTTTTGTGGAAAGATGGGTATTATCCCATGAATAAGCACATTGATGTGGCATATATTTATGCAAATCTAAAGTGGCTACATAGGAGCTTCTATGGGTTGTGAAGATCATGAAACACTGATTTTGTGTGCCATGATTCAAAGCCTATACAAAAATGTGGTGAAGAAACTCCCACTGATTTCAAATGGCTTCCTTCAGTATTGTACTTCCATGTACATTTTAAAATGTAATGCAACTTACACATCTTTTATTTTAGTAGGGGCTTTCTCTTCCTCTGTTTTGCCTGGGACATTTTAACTGACTGTTAATGAAATTGTGCACCTCAACCAGAGACCAACTGCAGAAACTTTTCTTTGTGAAAAATACTAAAGGGGCAACTTCACTTTAGATTCCAGAGCCCTCTGTTCTCCATTGTTACATGGATCCATATGGCATCAGAGTGTGTACATTAGGGTGGGTAATTTAATGAGTTTAAGTGAGTGAGTGAAATTAGTTTGTTGCCTAATGGTTTAAGTTTGTTAGTATTAAGTTACATTGTTTTTAGCTAAAGACAATTCTTGATGAATGGCTTGGGATTTTTAGCTGAGTGGTAGTTTTGGAAATCTGATGCATGCCTGATAGAATTCCTTCCTTACACCATAGACAACTGACAATATTTTCAGACATGATCTGATTAATACGCTTGAAGCATTATGTGGACATGTATCAATAAAGGGTAGAGGAATTAGCTCAAAGGAACAACAGAGAGTACCTAAGACTCAGTTCTCTAAGCTATTCAAATCAAATCCGGATTTTTATATTCACACATATGCAGTGCAGGATAGAAGCATTTATTTTACTTTATTTCCAGAAAATATATCCATTTACTGATTAGAACTGCTCAACACCAAATCCTGTTCCCTTGGTTCCTTTCTGTTCACCAGTTTGCATCTAGAACTCATCTCAAAAACACTGCTTTCTCTCTTATTCTTGCTGTACACTACAAAAAATATCACAGCATAATGTCTGTACTCTCCTTACAGCACAATTAACTGACAAGCTACCTTGCCTCCAGAGGGTTGTAATCTTGTGAATTTTGACAAAAATCACCCCTCTTCCTTTCATAACACTATCCTGCTTTTAGACTCTAGAAGGTGGCAATTCCTAACTCCACCGTGAAAAAGAAATACACTATTCTACATTCATCCCACTATGTCTTCATGTCTAATGCTTGAATTTTTGCCAGTCAGGAACAGGAACTTTCTTTGGCCAGTGTTTGCATTTAACATTGATTCTCTTCATTGAACATCCAAATGCCATCCACATTCAAATGAATCAATATATGAACAAGCAACAATTGAAATGTATTGTTTATTTGTTTACAACAATACAAGTGTGTAACCAATGTAGCCTATCTATTGCCTTGCATAATACCCAGCTTTCTAAGTTGTCTTCCTTGTTCATAACCACACAGTCTTTTGGTGAGTGGTTTTAATCTCTTCAAAGTGATCAGAACATGCTCTCTGAAAGTACTTAAAACTGTCTGCTGTCCGTGGGGTTTAGTTGGGACTCAACAGAAAGTCATATGGTGAATGTTCTCTTCCTGGCAGAATTACTCATGCATGAAAACATGCAATTCCTTCCCCACAAATACTTTTGTATGCAATTCTGATATTTGTCTGTTGGCTAGTAAAGGTCAGTCTCACACATTTGCAGACAGCCGTCCAAAGGGACTTGTGTTTGGCCAGAGCACATTTGAGGCAAAGAAATAATATTGATGGATGATTTGCAGTGTTTCAAGAGCTCTGTAAGTTATGCTTTTCCAGTACATCTATTGGCCATTAATGGACATGGCTACAGGAAACATGTGACTCTCGAGATATGTCTAGCAGTGAAAGGAAGGAACCAAAAAGATGTTAAGTGTGGGAAGGTAAAGGTTACAGTGCATTGCACTGGGGGAACAAAACAAAAAGTGTGAGGGAAAGAAAGAAAGAAGAAGAAACTGGAACTTGAAATCATACAGTCATGCAGACTAGGAAGAACTCACTATCATAGGATTAAAAAAGGAAAATTATGAAATACATTGCACTGAGGTTTGGACGAGGCTGAACTATAAAAGGAGCCTCTATGTCAAACACATAGGAATTGTCAGAACACACTGGAATCAACTGATTTAGTGCTAATATGAGTAAAAAGAACCTTTTAGGCTAGTCAGGCTATTTGTATCCTCATTATTCCCATTTGTTTGTATCAAGACTGAAAATACTAGCACCTTCTCCCAGTAAAACTTAATTTTATAGCTAGTGAAGGAAAAAAATAAGAGTTGTAATAGGTCTTGCCAGCTTTAATGACACACCAGCAGATGGAAACAAACAAAAAAAAACCCTCTTCATCTGTTTTATCTTGTTTTGCATAGCAGTTCCAGAAACATTTCCTTGCTTCTGTGCGATAGCAGAGACTTAACTGACTAACATCCTGTCTCTGACCTCAACTCCTTGAGCAAAGTCATTGAGGTATCTGTGATGAGCATACCCCATCATCATGTGGTCTTAGCCCTAACTCCCTCGGCCACAGACATCTATTCAACATGGAAATGGCAGAGGCTGACCAAGCTAACTCTGTCTTCATGGCTGTAGAGAAAAGATTAGCAGCACTGTTAGTAACTGCTGGGTGTGCTGCTAGACTGCAAAAGCTGATGCTGTGAAAGCTAAACTCCAAAGTAATGCCTGAGCAGCAATGGGGAGTTGTACAATACAAAAGACCGTTTTCAATACAAGCATATTTACTTTCCCTTCCCTTTCCCAAAGTGGTTTTTTTTTATTACCTCCTTCTGCACTCACTGACTGGACACAGCTAGCAATAAGAACAGAGCCTGGCTTGGTTTTTCATTGAATTATTCTGTTGTTCAAAGAGCACAGCGGTTTCTGTCTGTGTAATAAGGGACAGTGGCAGTAGAGAAGACGTTGCCTGAGGGTTAAGTTGGGAAGCTTCATTTCCCTATTCCAGTAGGAACAGAAGGAAAACTTTTAGCTTAATTTTCGGTTTTGTGGTTTGTCACCATAATCTATACCTTAAAGCTGTTTTAACCTAATGTTTTACGTATGAATTTCCTCAGGTTTATTAATTTTTTTCTACTTTTTAATTTATCTCCCTGTGAAGGTGTATGAAAATGAATAGGACAGACTTTTGTGGATATTGAGGAGTATATAGTGGTGGATTCCAGAATTATTTTTTTTTTTAAAAAAAGGCTCTCAGACATAGACATACAAATCCCAAGGCCATGGGTAGACTTGAAAAATAGGTTCCGTCTGCCTGCATTGGTTTCAAAGGAACTGTTTACTGAGTGTAAAACAGGCTAGAATACAGTCTGTGACTTGCTCAAAAGGAAGGGAAAAAACCTCCACCTTTAGTCACACTGCAGAAAAAGAAAGCAGAAGATTCATGATTGTGAAGAAATTCTTGCGGTGCACAGTATTTTTTAGCTATGGTTTGGCTTAGATCCCATAAAACAAGAACTGACAGTAAAATACGTGAGTAGTTTCTTCTAAAGTACTTACTACGCAGGAACAGCAGGCATTTCTCAGAGAGAAATGTCCAATCTGAAGAGATTACCCAATTGCCATAAGCAAATACACAACATCGTTGCCACCTCAAAAAAAAATTCACAGTTCCAAAATTACAGTTCAGTTCTATATTTTTAGCTCTGGCAAAATTAGTTTTGGTACAAAAAAAAGACTCTTCTCCCAGTTACAGTGGGCTAATAAGAGGCTCTGTTTCAAGTTGTGCCACTGCGCAGGAGCAGAAGCATGCATGGACATTTTGGACATAAGGGGACCTGTAAATAGCTTGCCATGGCTGCTCCTCTGAGGCAGTTACACCTCTGTAGCTCTTCAAAGCACTGCCTGACAGAAGGCGGAGGAGGTGACATCTACCCTATATATTCCCATAAATTGGTAATCTACCCAGTTCTTGGGTGAGGGGGAGACACCTGTAGCTATCTCATTCTAATGTTATTTCCCTTCTCATGAGTTATATCCCTAAGGAATAAGCCAACTTTCAAAAGGGTTACAAGCTCCAAACGCCTTTAACATTTCGATAAGTAGTCTGCAGCAACCCTAGTGATCATTTAACAATGAAACAGTAAGTTACTACTTGGTACCAGCACCTCGTGCTGGCTCACAGATGTTCACACCGTGGGCAGCTGCTCCACTTGTTCCAGTCACCTGCAAAAGGAGTGAAGCCTTGCTTTTGGATTGGGAGAAAAGTGGGAAATAGAAAGGATGGGGAAATGGGAGGGATGGGGAAAAGGAAATATTCCACCGACACTCCTGTGCCCACCACAGTAACTGTGCTGCTGACAGAGCAAGAAACTTCCATGCTGCAACAGGGGGAGAAAAGGGAACAACAGAACAACTATCTCTGGTGGAATTTTTATAAATTATTATTTCATAGACTTCTTAAGCATCTCCTGTTCTTAACATGTGGGATGCCATTCACTAGGTGCTGTGATGGGGAATAAGTCCAACAAGCTGGCTTGCATGGAGGGGCAGTTCTGCTGGCACCCTTGCTTATTGGGTGAAACCAAGTGGAGTTTCCCTTGGCTGCCATGCAGTGTTGTGGTCTTTCTCCCGTGTAGGGATTCCATGAGCCAGATTCAGGTGGCAGGATCAGGCCACATTTTTCAGCCAGAGCTAGCAGAAAGAGTTCAAGGTGGGAGAGAGGCCACAGTGCTGCAATTGCAAGAGTTATGGGTCTTACCTGTAGGGAAGCATAAAATAGGAATCAGTTTGGAGTAATCCCATGGCTGAAGCATGAAACTTGGTTCCCTGATACCCAACAAACAACTCCCACCATGACATGTTTTACAAGGATCTTTTGGTTCTGACCTCCACATGCAACCCCTCATCTTGGTAGCTCTTTCAGCAGAATCAAGAGAGAATGTGCTTTCCCATCCAGCCCACCCTGTCCTCTCTAGATCACACAATGCGCATTTTTTGAGCAGCATTAGGACTTTATTTACTCCAGGCAAGGGCACAGTTTTCTCCAGCCCAAAGAACGCCACTTCACTGGGAGTTTTAGTGATGCCTTCGATCGAGGCCTGGGGATTCAGAGTTATTAAACAAGCACAATACCAATCTCATATTATGATGATGATAACGTGGTACCTTTTCCTTCCTTCTGACATCTCTTTCTTTGTACAATACATTTTCTGCTCTCGCTTGTAGCTGGGCAAGGATTGCCCCTTGCTGACGGATGCTGTACGATCTCTCTGACCCTTACTTCATTTCCTCTTTTGAAACCACATGTTTTTCCTTTCTTTGTGCAAGGGCTCCATGGACTCCACTCACTAGCTTCACAGTGCACTGCAATAAACATAGGACAAGCTGAGCCTGGCCAATATCTTTTTTGTATACACAATGCATACGGTACATTAATTTAATTCTTCATCAGCCGAAAGGTGGCAAAAATTAATGGAATTAATCAGGATTTGCAGCATTGAATTGACAGAAATTGGACTGCTGAGGATATACTGTACAAAATAATGTCAAATAATTATGTCAGTTACTATTTTGTACATGCTGTTTCATATTTCCATTCCTAAAATGGGGCAACGACACAATTGGTCTCAATGAAATCAGTTACTGGGGCTTGTTCTGAGGTTGCTTTGGTTTTGTGGAATTAAACGTTATTCATGCCTATGTGAGAGTGCAGTCACTGGGTCAAGCTGCTGCAGCTGGTCTCAACATTATTGAATTTGGAAATCAATAGAGTTATAAAGGACCAACGGATAGCAAAAGGCATTACATTAAGAATCAAGTATCTTTGGTGATTTGCTGCTTGGTATTCAGCTTAAATAGTGAAAGAGCCATCATCTGTAGCATATACAAGCTGTAAGTAGGCAAAGCAGAGGAGAATTTGGGTCAGGGGGGTGCAAGCTTTTCAGAAGAGTGTGGGTTACAGTTTCTAAACCACAGTGGTCTGAATGCACATCCCATACTATTGGGAATTCAAAAGATGTGCAGCTGGACATTTGTCCAAACAGTGTAGACAAAAATGGGAGTAACCTTGGAAGCTTGAAAACGTGCTCTTAATAACTATCCTTCCTTTGTGCCATCTCCTCAGTATCCTTCTCTTGATAAAAGACAGGGAGCATTTATATTTACTTTATGTTCACATGCGTGCTTAAGACTATAACCACCACTGCAGAAGGAAAGGCTTCCAGACCCTCTATAAGGAGGAATATGTAAGTTAACAGTTTTCTGGCTCCAGAATTTACTTCCAAATTTTTCAAAACCTGAAAATATAACTGACCTTGGGCAATCTCTGAGCCTTTCTCCAGTGAACTGTCATGTGAGTAGTTTTGTTTTTCATATTACAGTGGAGCTCTCCTGTTAAAATAATTGGCCTTCACGTGTACAAAAAAGTTCTGTTATTCCTCCATAGCTTTAAATGGCTTTTCCTAGTTGAGACTGACTCATTGTTAAAGCAGCTAAGTCTACAGCACTTGGAAAAAGCCATCAAGAAACAAAAATGATCCCTTGAATTCCTTTCAAAGATGAAAGTCTTTGCTTGAAAATAAAACTGTAAAAAACATCACTACCACCTGAACTAATATATATTTGAGAAGGAAAATGCCAAACCACTTTGGCATTATTTTTATTCCTGCATTACTTCCCCTCTAAAACACGCAATACCAGGGAGAGCTATACGCATGATACTGTGGGGGAGGAGATTTCCATCATGGCCAGACTGTGCCTAAGTGCTCCCTGGTTGCTGGTGGCTGAAGAGGTTACCGCTTCCACCGCAGTTCACAGCCCTCAGCCACCACAATTCACAGCTGGCATACTAAAATAAGCTGAACCTTGCCGCAGCTTCAGCATGCCCATGGCGGGGATGCCAACTGCACCAGCCCAGAGGCAAATATATCACTAGTTCTGCTTTCAGCCAGAGGGATGGCAGAGGGATGGAGCAGACAGTTAGGTGTGGTGACCTCCAAAATTGCCCCGGCGTGAATAATTGGAGCTTGTGAGTCAGAGACTGAAGAGATACAAAAGCAGGTCTCTTCTCTGCAGCCAGTGAGTCATAGGACCAGTGTTGCCAATCTCGTTCCTGCAGTGACAGTGCCGCACTATTTGGTGTTTTATTTTAATCCTCAGTTTCTGGAGTCAGGTGATTATGCACATATACCATTTTGGGTTTTTTTGTGGGTGTTTGGTTGGGTTTTTTTTCTTAAAGTTTTAGTTTCTAGCCTTCGCCTTTGTGAAGGTAAGCTTCAAAATGTTGATGCACGCATGCTTTGAAAGCTTAGGTAGTACAAGGGAGCTAAAGCAAAGCAGTTAGTGTTTTAATCTTTTGACTACATGTGGAGTCTGGCTCAGGATTTCTGAACCTTTGATGTTAGTGGTACTGCGTAAGACTGCAACAGAGCAAGTAAGACATGGATGTCGTTCTACCTTAGGGCAGACCAAACAGGCCATATTTCCTGAGGCAGAATTGCCCTTAGTGTCAAGGCTGTGTTTGTGGGGCACAACCAAGCTTGTGCCTCTTGTGAAATGTTTGGAAAGACTTGGAAAATACCGTGAGTTTGTTGTGCTGGGAAATACACCTTCTGATACAGAACATTTCCATTTTAAGTTAAGGATTCCTTGGTTGTGTAACTGATCTTTGGACTCCTGCCCTCCCTAGATCCCCCATCCCCTGTCAGAAAACCAGGCAGGACATGAGGGGACAGGACTTACCGATGCTAGTGCACTCCATTGTGTGATTGTTGGCTTCCAGCCCATCAGGGCATTTTTCAAGGCACTTTCCACTGTATAAGTAAAACCCACTTTTACACTTTGTGCAGAAGTTTCTGGTGAAGCAGGTATCACAGTCAGCTTTACATTCTGAAATGCAAACAGTAAACGACAATGTTGTTACTCTTTGCCATGGAACACCATGAGCTCTCTCACATATACCAGAACCACACAATTCTAGCAATGTTAAAGAATCTTCAAAGGAAGAAAATTATATTTAGATCTTCTTCATGGCCTTTGCACACAGTGATGCCAGCCACAAGTGACCTTGGCACGAGTGAGGGTTTTATAAGAGTGGCCTGATGCTGAACGGCCTCACACTGCTTGTCTTCTTGCAGACCTATGCAAATGGAAGACAGAGCACAGCATGTCAGAATAACAGCATACTGCTGCTGCCCTACACTGACACAGCACAGGTACTAATTAACCCCACAGGGTACGGTACTGGGCCAGTTCCATGCTATCTGTCTCCATTCATCTGGGAGGAATAAAAATATGCCAGAATTTAGGATCTGCTTAAGACTGTTTTGCATCAACATCTTTTTCTTTTTTTAAATGAATCCCTGATGTTCAATCAGATGTCCTGTAGTTTTCATGTATTCTCCATATAACTACCCCAAATTGGCATTAGTGGTGTATTTCCCAGTTCTTAGATATTTTTAAAAGAAATACATAAAAACTTGTATGGCACAGCTCATGTCTGAAATGCAAGGCCACACACTGCTAAAAAGTGAGCAAATACTTTACAGTGTCAAGTTACTCTGTAAGACTTTACTCTGGGGTCCATTCATTAAATAATTTTTATTACCAGGTAAAAACTGGGAGAGTTGCTTGGCCATCATTCTTATGTTTTTATATCACCTGCGGGATTAAAAATAGTTAATTCAACAACAAAAAGAGGAGTGGGGAGGACATTACAATATTTTCCAAGTCATTTATGGTTCAAAATACATAGTGAGGTCAAAATGTTGCCCAAGCAGTAAAGAACAGAGCTGGGTTCTCTGTCTCCCAGCCCAGAGGCAACACGAATCAGTAACTTCCCCAAATCAGGGTGACACCTGGCCAGCTGCTACAGGCGTTCAGAGGACTACACTGAGTGTGAGACACGCTATAAAGAAACCAGGGCAAACTGCATCCTCAAAGAATGCCACCTGCTGTCTTGTCCCCTTGTCGCAAGGGTCAGGAGGCTAAGGGCTGTAGGTTAAATGGCTCCAGCCACCGAGATTCATCATCTCTCCGCCCTCACTCTTCAGAGCTGCCACCACTCCCTCTTGCTGTTGGAGGGCAGCGCCTGGTGCCCGCTGGCGCATCCCTTTCACATGGGATACAGAGGAGGAGACCATCACCTGGGTCTTAGGCAGGTCATTCCTGCAGAGTCAGGATGCCTGAGCTTTAGGCTGTTTTGTGATCTTTCACCTTAACTTCTTGCTCAGGTTAATATTTACTATACTATTATAAAAGAACTGAACAAATAAAGACACAGCCTGTCCATCTGCTTCTCCGTTGACTTGACTTCTAAGGGAATGCAGCATTCAAGAGAGAACAAATAAATCCATGAATCCATTTCCCCTTTTCCCAGCACTTACTTGCACACTTATTAATGTCGGGATACCGTGTCCCGTAGTATCCGCTTGGACACGAGGAAAGACATACTCCAATCTGTTTCATGCCAATCCTTTCCAGAACAAAAAAGAGCCTGGGCTTACATGACAGGCATCCGTTGTAGTCAGAACACGTAGCACACCCTCCTTGGCAACCCTGGCTCACATTAGGATGCACTGGGAAGGCAAAGATTAAAAAGGAAAAAAAAATGGTGAGAGAACAAGATATTAGACAAGACCGTGAAATAATGATTTCTCTGTACTTGGAAGGATGGACCATCTACCCCTCTGACAGCTCTTAAAGATTGCTTCATTTTTTTCTTGGGTCTCTTATGACCTGACATTTCATTTCAGCAATTATTTCACCTGCATAAAAATGAGAAACTCGGCTGATGTGCTCACATCTTGCAGAAATAGTTAACAGTAAATTACATTTGAAATAGATTTTATGGAATGGCAGCATCCTCGAGAAGAGTTATTTTTCTTTTAGTTATTTTCAGTGGCTTTTCTGACTTGTATGCACTTGGTTCAGCAGGAAATACATGTTAACTTATCTTTGCTTTTCCTAGATGGATGATTAAAAATCAACCTAGTGTGTAATTTCTTTCATTGGCTAAATGCCATTTGATTGAGTTCTGCTGTGCAGGAATATGCCCTTGTAAGATCTGATGCTAATTTGCCTTAACAAAAAGACACAGGAGAGCCATCCTTCTCACCCTCCTTCTTTCCCTGGAATGTTCTCTCTGGCATGTTTTTAATCTCTAACAATTAAAACCTGATGTTCAGACTTAACTGTGGCATTTACCCTGCTGCAGTCCCAGCATGGAGCATAGGTAGGATTATATTTGCCTTTCAGTTGAATTGTTCTAATTCTTCAGACAAGGAAAGGAAAACTTATTACACTCACTGCTTAAGACTATTCAGCTCTTTAGGGGCTTGGGGGTAGCAGAAAAGAGGATGCTATTGCAGACTATCTTTTCAGTAGCAAACATTAATCAGTGTATTCCTTCTCAGAGGTAGAGCCTAATGTTGTGCATCCTCAGGTACTTTAGAAGCTGTTACCTACTTTTAATTCCTTCTTGGTTGCATTCTTAAATAAGTGTTGGATCTGAAAAATACTTCAACATCAAATAACTCCAGACCCCGTGCCCCCTTTTTTTTGGCCTCGTGTTATATGAAAAACCCAGGCATTTTTCTAAGTGTAAGCTTTCATCTCTCAGCCTGAGACACCTGGTTATATTTCATATGTAAGAGAAACCAGTCTTCATTTACATTTGTAAATACTATTTGTAAAAACTGTTAGGTTCCTGTTCTGCCTTCTGCTCAGTCCAGTGATAATTTTATAAATACATACATGCCATACAGTTTGATTGCCTATTTTAGTGTTTTGATCTTATTTTTACCTGCAGATATTGCTAAATGGCTTGCATATGCAATGAACCTGCTTTTGTCAGGTCCCTTCTGTGGATCCCTTGGAGGCAGAGCAGAAGCCCGTATGAATTCATGGCTTGAAGGCTGGTTGAAAGCCACCACTCTCTGCTACCTCAGGGGCATTTACCTGGTGGCAGGGAAGTTCAGGAATACCTCTGTACTTTGTTCCTTTACAGTTTTGGCAGAAAAGACATGGCCCATGAACAGGAAAAGCACTCCTCTATGCTCTGAGGTTTTGATGACCAGTTCCTCAACCTGAGAATCCTCACAGGGAGGTCAAGTTCACTTTTCCTCTTTCATTAACAGAATGAGGAATGAGGGCTATTTCTCTCAGTAGGGCTGAACATGTAGGAGAAGAGCAAACTTTGGCCTTGCTGCAGACAAACAATTTATATGAGAATATAAGAACCCAATTCTCTGTGCTGCCCAAGGCACTCACTTTATGCAAAACCTGGAGGAACGTGTTTTTACCACCAAGACACCACTACTATGAGAATAAACAGCATTCTGCGTAGTCAGAAACTGCAATCTCAATTCAGTTATCAGACTTGCTTTCAAGACTCTCAAAAGACTGAGTTCTCAGTAAGTATGGCATATTTTTTTCTGAGAAGATTCCAAAGATACAGAGTATATTGATTTTGAAATTAAGATCCTGAAGAATTGGCTTTCTTTTTAAATTTAAGTAAATGAAAATGTCCGTGTCTCTCTCTCCCCTGTCTTGTGGCTTTTGTATGAAGCTACTTTCAAAGGCAGGCACAGTAATGTGATCTAAGAAGCTGACATTATTTAAAAACTACCTGCGACTTTCCTTCATTAAGTCTGACAGAGGGAAGAAAAAGCAGCTGAAGTACAAAATATTTGTCGTCAAAGCTGCTGTATAAAATATAGATGATAACTTTTGATGGGAAACATATTATGTGTGAGCACCTGTGACACATCGTTATGAGTAGATTCTTTTGACAGAGAAAACATTATGTGCAACTTCTCTGAGGTCAAGCTGTGTGTGTTGAGCCCTTGAGACAGGCAATACTTAATTATTGAAAGATGATAATTCTCTGTAGCTAAGATCTATTACATGGCCAACTTCCATCTCCTTTTCAACTCCAGAATTATTAAGTATAAAATAAAATGTACTCCCAGCCATTTTCGTAATTTCTGCCTCCTTTCATGCATCCCAGATACATCCCATACAAATAACATGGCAAAAAAGGAAGCCTGTAGATCTAAAGGGAGAATCACATTGTCAGTATTACAGAGCAAGAAGTTAAAATATGTAAGTCAAGCTCCATTTAGAAGTTGATTTCATGCCATGTTACAACTCAATGTGTGAAGCAAAACATGCTTCTGTTCTTGAAAATGTATAAAACAAAAGACTCATTGAAGAGTCAGAATTGACATTTTAAATGAAGAAAGAATTTTTTTCTCTTGAAAGCTAATAAAGGGATCCTTTTTTGATAGTCCCCTATTGTGCCTGGCATTTCTTTGACCCCTATACCTGTGTAATAAAACTGTCTCTCATTGTGCTTGCTCTGAATGCTAGGAAGACCCTTATTCTGGCTCAGGCAAGGAGCAAAGCAGAGACAGCTGAGTCCAGAAACTGGTACTGTTTGACAGCACAGCACTGGGCTTTGTCATTGAACCTGGGAGAAAATAAATGGTGGAGGAGAAATATTCAGACAATGAGATAGCATGTTTGAAATAAGGCATCTCCAAGCTCCAGCTGAAACTCTCTTTCTCATTACCTCTCAGTCTCCTCCCTCTCTGGCTGAGATCCAGGCATTTTCCTGATCCCTGCAATGTAGGGGCCAGTCCCTCTCCTCCTGCAGAGGCCAAGTGGGGTCAGAGGGATTCCAGAAGGAAACGGGGCAAACTCAGGCTCTGAAACATCTTCCTGCCACAGGGAGGGAATTCATCACTGCTGGCTACAGAACTGGCCCTTACTATTCGTCCCTCATTGCAGCAAGGTGTTAGTTGCCTGCAGATCTCAAGCACTCCAGCAACTGCACACCATAACCATAAGGAAGCAACCAGAAGTTTTGCCCCTTGTTTCCCCCCATATCAGACAGTGTGAGCTCAGAGTTTAAGTGATGTGCCACAACAAGCTGGGAACACAAACCCCATCTGGTGAAATCCAGCCACGGTACACCTGGTATAAGCATGCATTACTTCAAATTTCTACACTTAAGTCAACAGTAGAAATGGGTAAGTAATGTATATCTACTTTAAGAAACACTTTGAAGTCCACAGGTGAAAAAGCACTAAGGAAGGGCAGACTGCTCCTGTTAGCCAAAAGTTTAGATGTGGTAAGAGGGACAGAGAGGTCCCGTCTCTTGGCAGAGGGGCAGGTGCTGTGGCCTCGTGGGTTAGGCTCTGGCTGCAGAACCAGGAGATCTGGGCTTTAGCATTGCGAATAGGTCCAAGAAACGCTCTTGCTTGTAACCACTTGGTCTTTGATGCAACCTGCTCCACTATAAAGACAAAAAAAATGAAATAGAAAAAATTCTCCACAACCCTCAAAACTGACTTTGATGAGGATGAAATATTTTATGCACGGGCTGCTAGAAGCAGTGTCTTCCATTAGACATAACCCTACCAGCCACCAAGCAGTCTGCCCTCTTGTATTCGAACACTTTTTGAGCACGGTGAAAACCTAGGCTCTCAAGGATGAAAAATACAGCACAGCAATAGGCAAAGCAAGTGGTGGGAGCACAGAGACCCACAAACAAGCTCTTCCCCGTTGCTTACAAGTGGGTCAGCCAGGCCTGCTGACTCTTCAGGTACAAAGGACGTATGTGCAGGCTCGTGGCTGGCTTTAGGTCTGGAATCCATCCCTCCATTTTTCTTCTTATAAAATCTAAATACCGGGGATCAGAGAAGACACTAAGATAATCTTGAACCATTCTCTTCCCCTTGCTGGCCTTAAGCCTTTTTTGGCTTGGAGGCCTTTTTTTGTGCAAGCTGTTTGTCCAGATATTAGTTTTAAGCCTCATTAGCGAATGCAATCACTGGGGATTTTCCTTTCTCAGAATATTTTCCAAAGCCCTGCTCTGGAAACAATGAGCTGTGGTCTCTCTGTTAAAAATAGAAAGTTAGGGACAAGGAGCTGAAGTTGAATCTGAATTTATAATGATGAGACAACAGGAGATTTTGATGGCATGCAGCAAATAAATTCTACAACATTTGCAATGACATTTTTCTAGCAGCTACATTTTATATATAGATTTAAATTTATGGGATCAAACATGAAAATAAGGAAATGCAGGAGGAACCTGGCTGGGTGTATGTTCTGACAGCCAAGGGAAAAGCTTGGGGCAGAAGAATATTCTTTGCCCATTTGCTGCAGCTGAGATGCACTGTCTCATCACCAGTCTTCAATGACCAAGACGTCCATTTAGAGCTTTGTTCTTGAAATGGATGTGATAGACAAGCGAGATCCATCCCTGCTCAAAAGCTGCCACTACTCCTGGTTTCTTGGGCTTGTGCATTCTCACAGGAAATATTTTCACAGCAGAGCTGCTCTGGAATTCAGCCTCACTGGTTGGGCTGCCCCTTGCCGCAGGACCCAGGCCCTGCCCTGGCTTTACCCACCATGCGGCACCCATGTAGGCACTAGCCCTTGTGGAGGAGGAGATTTGGGACAGGATATCCCACGGGTTCTCATGTCACTTGATCACTCCATGCATTCACTGGCATTCAGTTCGCTCTCTTTCACCTAGTGTGAAGCAGCTGCCTGTGGCAGTGGCTTGAAAACAATACTTCATCTAAAGCAGAGCTACTCTTAATCATGCAGACCATCCTCTAGGCAAAGGCAAACAGCATTTGGCAGTGAGCTGTTCTAATGAGGAAGTCATTAAGGAATTCAGATTGCAAACCACAGTGTATTTCCTCAGACTCTTTCTTGGACAGCATTTCTCTGTGTGGAAATGCATTAGAAGCAGAATGGACAATGGTGGGGCAAAACCACTGAACCAACGTGTAGGCAACGTGCGGCACAGAGCGAGGAGAAAGCCCAGGAGTGGTGGGACAGCACTGGGAGAGCACATACACATGGGTTTGATAAGTTTGTGTTATCACTGCTAAACAGATTGGCAGCCTGGGCCAAGATGAAACCTGAGCTCAGTCTTGCAGGCTAAGCTCTGCTTGATTGCTTGGCCTTAAATCATCCACAGGGAAGCAAGGGACTTCATGTGTTGTGATGGGGCAGCAGCTGGGCTCTGCGGGGAAGACAGACCCATACATGGCAATTGCTGCATTGGATTTGCCATTTGTTTTCTGGGATGCAACTGAACTAGTGGTGATAGCTGAGGGATGTAGACTCCCCGTCCAGCCTCACCTGGATCTACAGGAGTCTGAGGTGGCCTTGAAAGCAAAAGGAGGAGCAAAAGGGGAAAAGAGGAAAAATCAGTCTAAAAGTCTGCTGTTAAAGGCTTAACATATTCTGTTTCTCTTTGTGATTTGTGCTTCACAAATACTTTGAGATTTCTTTCTATGAGGATGGTAACTCCTCTAGAGATTTGTCTGACTTTAATTTTACTTCAGAACATTGCTGCCTTCTGTGGTACAAAACACATTAACAAAAAAGATCCTCAAGTGTCCTCCGGTGTTTGGAAGGAAAAAGATCCCATAAGGACTGAAAAAAATATTTCTTCAAGCATCTGCCTAGATTGACAGAGTATTTTCTTCCTCAAGAGGCACTTCCCATCTAAGGGAAAAGAAACCAACCTATTTTGTTCACCAAGTGTCAACAGTTCTAAAAAGCAACAGCAACATGAGTATGGGACAGTCCCACAGTCTCAGGGAGTATCTGTAACCGTTTTGTAGTGGTGTCTGTGAGCAAGAAGGCCATCAGTCCAAGTGGCCAAGATCTCACTGGGGAATGCCTCATCATTATTAAACACATCTGGCAAAGTGATCCTGAAAATTAAGTATACTGGCTGCCAGAACACACTTCCCTTGAATTTGGTTAGAAAGACCATCAACAGGCTGAAAAATCTCACCAGGGGTGCAGAGTTTTATGCAGTCTCTTAGCGTCTTCAGCACAACAAAAATCAGCCACAGCAACCACAAATAGCTCCTTCTCATTCCAGAGAGTTTTGTAAATACACTGAAAAATTCTTTTCATGGAGAGAGAAGGGAAATTGACTTTTTTTTCCCATGTACTATGGAGCACCACCAGAATTCAGGCATCCAGGAAGTTTAACCAGTATAGGAACCAAAGAGGAACCCTGAGGCAAGTTGCTTTTGATGGCAAAGGTAGGACCAGGTCATTCAATACCTTCACGCATCAAGTTCTAAATCCTATAAGCAACTACAGGTCTTACTTTTAAAGTCAACTGTAGCTGTTTCCAAATACCCAGCCTTCAAGACTATACTTTATAAATCTTCTTTAAAAATGGAAAAGTGTATTACATTATCTCGTCCTCATTGCCTAGATAGGAAAACCTGTTATAGAAAGGAAAGTTTGGGATCTATAAAGAGTAGTAACCTAACAGTTGTATAAACTAATACTTGTATAACCAATGTGTCATGATATTTTTCAGACTCAGCTACTTGCAAATAAAGCACCTGTGCCAAGATGAAAAAAGGAGGTGTGAGTTTGGAAAGAGATTATATTTGATGCACATATATTTAGACAGTATTTTAATAATCTAATCCTGCAACATGCCATCATGAAGATCCTCAGCTGATTTTACACTTTGCATGCACACAGAATTCGAAAAACAAAGGTGTCAATGTCACTGTGACTCCCCTGACTCCCCAGTCTCTTCCCTACAAGATATGCATACTTCTATCCAGTAAAAAAGCACAGCTGTATATTGCACATGCTCATTCTTTGAAATATGCAGTCTTTCTGCTTGATTTTCTGCTTGATGCTAGCATTCCATCTATTGTTTATGCTTTTCTAACAAAGTTCACTGGTGCTCAGGTTGTGCTGGTGGCACTGAGCCTTCCTCCCCCCCACACCCACACCCCCCAGCTTGCTTCTCCTGCTTCGTTCCTTTAACATACTAGAGACTTTTATTGTTGCGTATTACAGAGATGCTCGTGTACTTCCAAGCTGTATAAGGATCACTCAGCTTGTACTGTCAACATTACACAACTACAGTAGCATTTGCAAGTTTCTCGTTTCCCACAGGGTCTTTTGAGACGGGAGTTTTTCTCTCAAAGTTTTGTTTCAGAAACCACAGAAAGAACAGCAGGATGTAACAGATTTTACTTTCCATGCTGGGGACTAGGGAGAAGGGTTTAGACAGCGAAAGCCTGTAATCCCGTGTCAAAGCTATGATTTTCTACTACCATGTTTACAGCGTTAAAAAATTAATAAACCAGACAGCAAGCCAGCCCACTGCCTTGGCATTGCTCAGATGTGCCTTTGGTCAATTACTTAATATCCTCTCAATTTTGTGTATTTTCCTGAGTGGAACTGATCAAAAGTTTGTACTGAATGAAATATTTTTTTTCTGTGTAATGATTAAATTCATACCATACTGAAGCTAACTAACTAAAAGCCCTGAAGTATGTTGTTTGCAGTGGAACTGGTCTGGACTGATGCCTGCAGACATTAAAGCAGAACCTGTCTCTTTAAATTCAAGTTACACGTGAAGATTTGAACCCAGATTGTAGACACTAAGGCGTATCACAGTGCTTGAAGGTCTTTAAAAGTTGTTTTCTACAATTTGTAACAAGCCGAAACTCTGATACCAATTTTTCATAAACTAAATACAGTAAATCCTTCAGGCTGACCAGACCATCTATCTGTCAGTGACAAAAAATACTGTCCAAAATTCCAAGTTTAAATTAATGATGAAAATCCTAGATCTAGCGACTGTTTGTCTGCTGTAGTGCTGTGTAGCTGTGTAGCAATGTATTTGCTCTCAACACTCCACAACTGATGACCCAACTATTTTCACCTTTCCCTCATGCCACTGGGACCCATCACAGTGTGGAAAAAAATTTTAAAAAAGATAAGTCAAAGGTTTTTGAGTGCAAAGCATGAACAGTATGACATGAAATCAAATTCAGGTCTGATGGAAAACAGACAAAAGACATCATCACCAGTCACCTCGGACTCACTAAGTTCTGGCCCACCAAAATCAATGGCAAAACTGAGGAGATGGGGGTGAGGATTTCACTGGTTTGTTAATTGGTGTTAGGGTAGTCCATGGTTCACAGTACAGTTATCTGATTTTTAGAGGGCAGTGCGATCAGTTGGCCTGTTTTGACTGGGATTAAGTAATAGGATGGGCAAGATTTAAGTAGGCGTCTGATTCCTGAGAAACACTGTTCAACAGCTCGGTGTGCCTGGCTCTTCTTGTGAAGTAACTATGAATGGCACGTAGTTAGGGCTTGTTTCATCACCCCTTCTGCGCACTACCCTCTCTTTGAAGTCTGAGCCTTCCCCTCCCAACCAGCTTCACTGCCTCACATGCTGACCCACATGAAAGAAATTTAGCACTCACACCAAGCACCATTCACTTCCCCCAAACCGTAATACATCTAACATCACTGCAGTGATGCACAGCAGGCAGTTTGAGCTAAAGCCGCACTAGGAGGTATTTGAGCTGAATTCTTGGGGTACTGGTGATGAAGTCAAGGTTATCATCCATTTTGTGTTTAAGCAGGGAGACGGTTCTTTTTTATGTGTGGATGTACCATCACTCCATCACTTCTCCGAGGATTTGCGTGCCAATCAGTTCAGTTGATTGCAAGAGAAAATGTATTAAGATGAATTAAAAATGCTTGGGTGTTGGTTTTTTTTTTTTAATGTAACATCTGTAAAAGTATGTTCTTTATCCCCAAACCAATTAACAATATAGCACTGACACATCAAACTTTCCAGACAGTCAAATTAATTGAATGCTGGTGCACAGACTGTATTTGAAAATAGAAATTGCATACCGCGTGGGGCTGTTAGTGACTGTGGTAGCCAGAGGCTGCACAGCCCTGGTGAGCTCTGTGCAGCTGCGCAGGTACATGGCAGGCAGCACCGCTATGGCATCAACAGTCAGTAGCCGTTCGGTCACAGCTTTCCCTCTAAAGCTAGTTTGCCTGCAGCAATCCTATCATGCGTGTTAGTGGCCTGAAGAGGTTTGGGCAGAGACCAAAATGCTCTGTTCTCCCCTTGTTGCTACCTCCAGTGTAGAGGACACCCCTCACGGCTGCTGGGTCAATGCAGGAGGAAGCCAGGTCCCCCGTACCCACCTTCACCGGCACTCGTCCAGCTAAGAGGAGCCCCATGGCCACCACCTCCCTTGTAACCTAAGGCTGAAAGCTGCCAGGCTGCTCCAGCCTCTTGAGGATGCCCTGAAGAGGATGTGCAGCAACTGGGAAATCAGTTTAATTGAATAAAGGTCTCTATGAATGTTCTGCTCAGCCCCAATGTCTGCCCGTAAGGATCACACCTATAGGGGATAATGGGAATGCTATTTCACAAAGAGGAGATTTAAAAAGTCTGATTTGTGTAAAATTGCCATAAAATGCAAAAATTTATGAAATATTCCACAAAAGATTAGAAGATAATCTGTTTCACTTCATTGGGAATAATTGGTTTCCATTATTTAAAGAATAAAAAAAAAAGAAAAGACAAAATTATGTCAAGGCTTTTTTACAGAATACTTCTATTTTTAAAAAGTGGGCAGGTTCTAACGGAATTATGTTCTGTCAATGATCCTCTGAGTGACTTTGATTTGAAATAATGATAGTAACAACATAAAGGTGATAAGGAATGGTAAAATTTAGAATTTCAATTTGAAAGAAAAAGGAAATTCTAAAGTAAAAAAATAAACTGAGGCCACGTATTGACCACGTATAGCCAATACTAGGTGCAGAAAGACAAACCAAGTTATATAAACCCAAGAATTAAATATCTAGGATATTTAGGGTTAGTGTTACGAGTGTTATTGAATATTGTATAGTAAGGACTGTAAAGTCAAAAGTTTTGAAGGCACTTTAATTTTTTTTTCTCAATTGCAGAAAAGTATGAAAAAGAGCCTTTTGTGTCTTTAAAACTAGTTTAGCCTAAACTTAAAAATATTTGGAAAGATTAATGGTTAATCTATGAAGTACAACTTCTAGGGATGACTGGGTTTTATTTCTCTGATATGTTATTTAATATTGCTGATGCAGACCCAAAGTGATATCTGACACTTTTGATGCACAGTTGAACAAGTCATCTTAAAAATATACTTTTGCTAAAGTATTTCACCAATAACAATGTTCGGAGTCACATCATTTAGGCTGGATCACAGCAGCATCCCAAAGGCACATGTTTAATCTTATGCTGCACATGCAAGTACAAATTTGTGAGACACCTCTTCCTACCCAACCTGCTGCACAACTAAATGATCCGTTTGCTGTTTCATGACCTGAGAGAGCTGTTTTTTCAGGTGGCAGATGCCTTAGCTAGCTTGCAAAATATCCTGGGCACTTTGCAGCAGTGCTCTGTTGAACTTTTTTCTACTAACTACAGTAATGAGGAAGAGAAAGGACTGTTCAGTTCTATTTTGTCATGCTGTAAAATAATTAAGTTAATTTGATGCAGAATAAATGATAGAAATAGAATCTGTTACTCCAAATAGAACTGTCTAATAGAAGTTATACCAACAATTAGTTAGGCTTCAGTGAAAACCAAACATCCCCCAGATATTAGAAAAACATGAGATCACAGCAGTTATTTTTAAAGCATCCAATATGATGAATATTTGGCAGCTGGACTGGTGGCTAGTGGCTTGCGGCACCACGTTGGGCTGCCATGAGACAGGGCTCGGATACGGGATGACCGCAACAACACCACTCCAAATGCCGGGCTGCTGCAGCAAAAATTGTGATAAAAAATGACACAAGCAGATGCCAAAATGGAATATGCAAAAGGAAAGGTTGAACTGTGCCCTAGTATGAAAAATCCTTCTTAACTGACTCCTTGACCCCATGGAGTTGCATGGAGTGAGTCAAGCAATTTGCTCTCACAGAGAGGTAGCAGTTCCCTGCAAGTACTTGCCCCTGGTGATGGCAAGCAAAATTGTATGCGTAGGGGATTCTGTCCTGGGGTAGAGTGACAGACTCGATTACCAACCTGTAATCTGTAGACCACCAGAGGTCTGTATAATGTTAGAAATAAGGAAAAATGATTGTGATGGTGTCAGTTCCCTACCCCCAAAGCAAACATACACACAGTCCAGTACAGATAAAAAAGAAATAAACAGCGTGGAATAAGAGCAATAGGTGAACATTCAACATCTAGTTAGCTTATCTTTCCCTATATTTGAATCTGTCCTAACAGCACCACCAAGTTATGGGCTTTTGGAGAAAGGTAGGGGTTCTTGGATTTGAAGGTTGGTGAAGTTGCCAGCTTATGGTCCCCTTCTAGCATCGGAAAGTTAAAAGTATCAGCTAATTTTCAAATCCAGGGCCTCCAGTGAGACAACTAACCTTCTGCTTCATTCCTATGTACATAACCTGATTTTCAGAGTGCGTGTGGAAGATGCAGATGGTCAGAGGTCTGAAAATGCAGCTATTTATTTAGGAGTCCAATCAAAGGATTTCTGCTTCACTTCTAGTGCCAAACTTAAAAGTTTTGGCCTTGTCACCTTTGGGCTTCAGTTTCTTCATCTGCAAAGGAGAAATGATACCTATCTCTTAGGAGTGTGGAGGTGTTTAATTCATGGATGTTTACAATATGTCCTCAGCTTTGGCCGAAATTCCTGGCTTCTTTGCACACGCAAGCCTTCATGTGCGATTCTGTTCCTGGCACTACATTAAACCTTGCTTTATACGGGAGTCTCTCATATACATCAGATTGTTACGAACACAACTACTGAGTCATGGGTGCAAGTGTGGTAACAATTTATTGTAGTCACTCACACAACCTTTCCATGCACACATTTCAAAGGCGGACCGAGACAAGTTGAGAAGCCAGTTCTTTTAACTTTCTGATTTCTGCTCTGTGGCTGAAGAGATTAGATTATTGGAAAACATGCTATTAACACTGGCTTGAGGCCAAAGGATCTGCTATGCATTCGGCAAGGGGTGCTGTACTCGCTGTAAATTAAGGAAAAGAGCTGGGTAAGTTACTCCAGCAAGGAATGTTCCCTTTGGGAATTGTCCACAGCAAACGAGAGCTGTGGTTGGTGAGCAAAGAGCAACAAGGAGAAGAAAAATAACAAAAAAGGTCAGAAATTTCAGGGAAATAAAAGGCCCTTTTTCTCCTCTATACTGAGCACCAAGTTAACAAGCTTTAACGTTTGTTGATCCCTTTTATGCTACTTTCTGCATGCCCAGACCCAGCTGATAAAAACCCCGAACAATTACCATGTAAGCCCACGCTTAAATTCTTCTCCATTTGAAAAAGCACATCAGCATATGGTTACCTTCACACATGTGTTACAGACCCCTTGACTTCAATTAGACTTAAATACCTGATTAAAATTAAGGACACATTCTTGAATACAGGCTCTTGTGCTTGGAGCAGACACCTATCTTCCTGAAGTAGGCAAAAGTGTAACTCTAACATGCTAACTTTGAAACTAATGCCTTGAACTTCTCAGGTGTTAACTAATTTGAAGTTTAAACTATTTTTCATTTTTTAACTTCTCAATATTTTTAGGTAATTTTGTAGTAGAGAAAATAAAATATCAAATATTTTCAATAGAATGACTAAGTTTTCACGGTGTTCCAGAGAGAAAAACCATTATTCTTTTCTCCTTTTTTAAAAGATTTAAAAAATAAATTATCTTCCCCAGTTCTGCAGAGAAAAGCACAGCTATGTGAATTCAAAAGGCTTATGAAAGGTTTCTGGAACTACTTTAATTTATCAACTTTCTTAAATTAATGTTCATATATTTTAAATCACTGCCATTATATCTGGGACTAAGATTCCTACAGTGCTTGGAGTTAGCAGTCCTGTTTCTTTGTGCCTCAGAAAGAGATCCAACACAGATGATAATTCCATTGCTTTTTTTAATATAAAGATTAGATTTTCAACTTTGAGATTATTAAATGATAGTATAAGGGGCTACCAAACTATGTTCTGATAGGAAGGAAAACTGATTGCTTTGATTTCGTTAAGAATCAAACTGGTGTCTTATAAAAGGAGAGACTCAAAGCCTGTTCATTAATCTCTAAAATATCTTTTTCAGCTTAAATCTGCTGTTTACTGTGTAATACTTTCCATACCAACATCATAAGTAACACTCCATATGGAAAAAAGCCGGTACAACAAAGGTGTTCACACAGAAAATTAGAAAGAGGTGTTCAAAGGGAAGCCAAGTGAAAAGGAGGCCAAATGATCAGAGAAAAATTATTATGATTGCAAAGTTTTTCACAGGCATGTGAAAAAGAGAATAAATATAATTATTCCAAACTGCATTGTGATTTCAGCCATCCTTAAAAAGAAAACAAGAACACAATATAATCAAATAGCAACAGCAGCAGTAACAGTAAGACTGCAAATACATGCTGTGCAGTTCTGTAGGACCTTTCACCCTGTGGTCCTCCAGGCACTTTACAGCCATGAAGCAAGATGAAGCTCCATGATGTAAGTAAATGCATTAGGCGTTACATTATCTTTCTCTTAGGTGAATGTAGCAGCTCTTTAACAACAGGTTTTGAGAAGACAGGGAATGCACCACATGTTTGACACTGTTTGATTGCTATTGGCCTTTTTCTGCTTTATATTGCAAGGGGGAGGCGCAGCCATCCCAGTGCCCATGCTGAAGCAATAGTTTGGTACTAAGGTTTCAGAAGGGCCAGTGCGTCACCTCACTGCTGTTTTCTTCCTCTGAAGATCTCTAAGCTTTGAAGTGTCTTATACTACATCATGCCTGAGAACTACTAGTGGCAGGTGAGGCACAGCCATGAGGGAATATGGCAGCTGGATGTCTTCATGGCCTTCACTTCCATCAGGAACACAGTTGCTTGGTCACAACATAGGAACAACACTGTCATAGACCCTGCTCCAATTCTTCTGTTATGATTTTATGAGCAAAGAACAACTCCATGGAAATTTAGCACCAAAAGAGTTACACCTGCATAGAATGGGGCTGAGATCAGATACATTAAAGCCTCAGTCATGCCTGTTCTGATTGATAAAAAAGCATACTAAAATCTGCATCTACCCCAGTGGAGTGTTTTGTCCAAAACCAGTCTTGCCTGAGGCACACTTTACAGCAACACCTCTTTCTTTAGGTGGAAAAAGAAGTCAGTCTGTAATTAAGCATTGTCCCTAAAGTATCTGATGCTATAAAGCTATCTGCTACTGGAAGTAAAGGTATGACAGATCAGTGGTTGGACATGGGAATCACTGATTCTCAACTGCATTATGCAAGACAAATTTCAGAAAGCCTTGGTAGTTAAATCATTGGAATAGTCTCAGGGAGGCAGTATAATCTCAGTTGCGTGCATGCTTCAAATGAGAGGTCAAACATCTTTCTAAAAGTGTGCTATAGGTTATTGTGCCTGAGAAGGGAACCATTGAGTAGGTCCTACAGTTTCTGCTAGGCACCTTCAGACATCCCTCACAGCTGTACCCCTGACTAGAGGCTGCACATGCCGGCGAGCCAGACATTTGTTAACATTTTGCCTTAAGATAGCATCAGCAACATCATAATTTTCTTACTCACAGTGAGTTGTATTGTGCTCATCAATCTGATTCTGATGTCATAAAAAAAGAGAATGAAGTAATTGTGGATAAAACAAATAAAATTGCCATATTTTTAATATAGGGTGATGATCCAATATTTTCTTTGTGATTTGAGAACTACTTGCTTCACAGGAGTTTTCAGAAATAAAATAAACTTCAGTTTCCTTAAAACAAACTCCACATTGTTGCCTTATGAACAAAATTGGATTTTTATGTCTCATAAGGTTTCAATGTAGCATATCTGCTGGATGAGGCATCAGTGTAAGCAAACAGATGGTAGGAGACTTGTTGATTTTGCCATGATAAATTTGTGCAGGATAGAGAAGGGGAGAATCTCAAGAAAGTATCCTTTTGATTTCACATAATTTTGTCTTGCTGTGTCTTAGCCACTTGTCTAATGAAGTGTAACATTCATATGAAATTACTGGCAAAACAAAAGAAAATTAACAGTACTGTTTCATTTTTTAAAGCCTAAACATGTATATAATGTTCTTCAGCAGTCAGTTTGTTTATTTTTTATATCAAAGAAAATTAAGAATGCACTAATAAATTAGTATTTTAAAGAGGATGTAAAGATGGAAGGTTGTCTCATGTAAAAAATGGAGTGAAATGATGGAATACTCCTCTTTCAAAAAGCAGGAATAACAAGCCAAGTGTTACACTGCTCCTGTTTTTTCTGAACTACAGCATGTATTCCACTTAGTTTCTTCAAACTAGCATCTCAAAGGAGTGTCTAAGGTGCTGTCCTATACAGACATTAAACAGCATTTCCCCTTATTACCTTAAACAGCATATTCCCTCAGCCAGTATAGCTGTAAGCAAAAGAAGAAAAATTACCTTTATTATTATAGCCTCTCTTTTTACACTTTTCTTTCATTCCCATTGCCTGTGGCTCCTGCTCTGAAAGTATGAAGCTGGATCCCCCCTCCCACTGAAGACACTGACCTCCCACTGGGGTATGCATTCACATCTGGGCTAGGTGGCTGTAAAGTGCTTCTATTCTCAATCAGCACTTTCACACTCAAATTCTATGTGCTTACACTGTACCGATGGCAATGGAATAGCAAATTTTGAGAAACAATTGTTTTCATCATGATCATTACTGTTGTGAGATAAGTGGAAATGGCCCACAGCATCCCAGACTTGAGGGGAAATGATATCCCAGCAATACCCCTGAAATGATGTACGATTAAAATATCTGCTGCCCTGAAAATTCAAGCATGGCTCCAGAGTGTGAGCTGAGAGCTCTGGAAGTTCATTTCCCTTTCAACTACATTTTAGCACCTCTGAAAGATTTTTATCCTATTTTAAACATTAAGGTGCCTGCACATAAGGACCCATGCTGGGATTCATCTCCCCTTGTTGTAGGCACTGAGGATTTGGATACCTATGATCGACCCATCTGTCCAGGCTCCTCCCATCAACATGGGGCTTGTCAGGTTTAACTCTTCTATGGATGGAGTGGGGAAAATCCTCTGGCTTGGGGACACCAGACTTTGTAGTCATTGGAAGCAAATAGACACTTCTAGGCCTCAGCCCATCAGAACTATCTTAAACCCCTGCCTAGGGATGAGGTGGCCTGGGAGTTGCTGGTTTACATACAATGACTGGTTCAGTTGTTGGTGTTTATGCTTTCAATGCCTGCAGTCAAGGGAGATAGTAAAATTATTTATTTGGGTCAAATGTCACTGTCCTGTAAAAATCAACAGGTCCCTGCCAAATCATCCAGTGGAAGATTTTTTCCTCCTTGAGATAAAGAGGTCTGACCACCACCTGGACTTCAGCAACATTTGCAAGTAAGTGGTCTGTGTGTCTTAAAAATGAGATCACTGCTGTTGGCTAGTCTTAGAAAAGAACCCATCTGCCTCCTTTTCACTTTTTGAAAATTATGACAATGCCCTTCTGCAAACCTGTCAAGGGGATTAATATAAAAAATGAACTGACATTGGTACAGGTTTTGAAAGGTGCATTCTTGCTGCTGCTTCTTACTGTTGTTATTTTAAGGTGAATACAGTCACTTAGGGGAGTTTTGTGCAGAACAAGTCTAGTTCCTTTCAACTATCCAAGCCCACTAGCTCAGAAACACCGCTTACTAACGTTCCTCTTCCTTGAAGAGACCATCTAGTCTGCCCCTCTGTAACTTTTCTAGAGCATGAGCATCTCTTCTGCCTGACTTCCTGAAGCTCTCGTATATGCACACATGGACACAGAAGATAAATCGCCTTACATCCTACCTGGCATTCATCAGCCTTGCCACTGTCAAGAAGCTCAAGATAGTTCCCTCACCCCTCCCCCCTGCTGGCTACTGACTCTAGAGGTGAAAGACTGCCAGCACCTGGAAGCCTATAAACAAGTTCAGAAAGACTAAGGCCTAAAGAAGACTTCATGTCTTTCTGTCTCCTGCTTTTGGATGTGAACATTGTGTGCAAGGCCAGACCCAGCCAGTAGCCGTCATTCTCTGGCAGATGGCTACTAACTTCAGCAAAATGTCAGAGCTGGCCCTGCCTTAGCAGCACTGTGAAATATGCACTGCACCCACTGGAGTCAGACACACCACTGCCTGTGCTTTGAGTCCATCTCATGCTTGGGAACTGGTACTATCAACACACTGTTTCATTTGAGCTGGGTACTAGTTGACCATGCAGAGGGGAAGCTGGAGCAGACATTACCCTTTTGCTCTTGACACCAGCTCAACATCTGAACTACTGAGGAGACCGTTAGTAACTTCTTTTGCCACCTCCCTTTCTGTTTAACTTGCTGAGGGCTGCTTCAGGTGATCACAAGCACTTGTATCTTCCCCTTTTCTTTCTCTGGGGAACCTGCATCACCAAACTTTACCTTAACAAGTTTCATCCTTCTTCCCTGCTGCTGAAGCCAGCAACTCCATAAGGCACCACAGTCAGTGATGGGAGTACTCAAGTCAGCATGTTCCTGCTTAGCACTCACTCATACAACTCTCCCAGTTGCCTAGCTTGCTTTTATTTCTTCAGTAAAGATCTAAACTCACATACAGAAAATGGCCACTCTAAATTTGAAGTCAGATGTGGCTATGAAACTAAAATGAAAGGATGAACATAGATAAAACCTAGAGACTATCCAGACATTTTCTTTAAGGTAGGGGGAAAGGAAAGGAGAAGGAGACTGACAGCTTCAAAAATTAGGTAAGGTGCTAAGAAGTCTGCCTTACATGCATTATTTCTGAGAACCAGACATTACCACCCTAGGAGAGCATCACAAGTGGCTTGGAGAAGCCCCAGGCCTCTTTGTTTGTAGGACTTCACCAGTGCAAGGTGGATACTGGAGTCTTTTGATGCATTTTTTACCCCTTCTGTATTGGAACCAACACTCACTGCAAACTCACAATAAATAATGTAATTAACATGAAAAAGATCAGTATCACAAATCTTCGTTAGGATAGAAAACTTTGCTGTGGTATGTAATGCATAGATGTATACCTGCGGTTCACTGTGTTCCTAGAATATCGTATTTTTTCAGGAAAAAAAATTGGCTAGCATGTAGATGCATTTATACATCTTCATTCAATTTATTTTAAATGTGGCCTTTTTTATCCTCAGAATTGTGCCCACTGGAAAGTGACTTCTGTCAGCATTACTTAAATATCTCACTGTCAGCCCCAGACCACTGTTAGTGTTCATCCCTTCTCTGCTACAGATACCACACTGCACAATGGACACTTAAGACATGTAAGACACTGTATAGTCAGGATAATTTCTGAATACAATAAAAGTTACAAATTCCACCAGAGCAGTGCTTGTCTTTTTGCCTGTAACACATGATTGCTCTTCATACATTTTGTGGTGGGAGGGGCTTGAGGAGGTTGGTTTGTTTTTTGGTTTTATTTTTTTATATATATTTTTGGGACAGACCAGAGAAATGCAAAGACATCTAAACTGGGGCTCTGAGTACTTTTGTGGGCTTAGACATAATTTAGACATAAACTTAGAGTGGCCATACACATAATTTAAAATACATTGGTCAGGATAGCACATGCTACCTGTTGCTGTCTAGAAGATTTGCAAGCATGGTGCACACATTACAGAATGCTGTCTCTGCACTGATTATGTATAATGATAACACAGTGACACTCAAATTACACGGTATTCTGGCTCTTGCCTTCTATTCTGCCCTTTCCTACAAGCAGCCTAGAAGGACGTTCATAAGCATTTGTAAACCACCTATTGGTGCAAACATTAATAAGAGGATCACTTAGGAGCAGTTACTTACACTTTGTTTAATCTCTAATGGATTTTTCTAAATATTTATGGTAAAAGAGTTGCCAGACCAAATGTTGGAAATTACTGGCAACTTACCAGCAGCCAAGAAGGAAAGGGAAGAGAACAGAAGGGAAGAGAAAAGAAAAGAGAAAAGAGGAAAGAGAAAAGAAAAGAGAAAAGAGGAAAGAGAGAAAAGAGGAAAGAGAAAAGAGGAAGGGAGGGGAAGGGAAGGGAAGGGAAGGGAAGGGAAGGGAAGGGAAGGGAAGGGAAGGGAAGGGAAGGGAAGGGAAGGGAAGGGAAGGGAAGGGAAGGGAAGGGAAGGGAAGGGAAGGGAAGGGAAGGGAAGGGAAGGGAAGGGAAGGGAAGGGAAGGGAAGGGAAGGGAAGGGAAGGGAAGGGAAGGGAAGGGGAGAAGAGGAACTCACTTGTTGCATTATTCTGTAGGGTTTTAGTAAGTCAGGGTCTACATTCTGTAACTTGGTGGCACTGAGTCTGGATGGTCCAGAGAAGTGTGCATGCACTGGCCTTGAGTTGTGCTTCAGCCATGTAAATCTGCCTCTATTCTTGCTTATCTTGAGGGAACTGACTGTTTGCTTTGCAGACCTTGAAGTAAATAAACTGTCTGAAAGGCCAGTGGCTGCTGCAAGAGGTGGTAGAGCTCCAGGCTATTTGGGGGTGTCAGTGTAGGGCCCAGTGCTGTTTGCTGTTGGTTGCATTGTGCCCTGCACTTGGCCAATGTCTTGGCTGTTAGATCTGGAGCCTGAGTATTCCACTGTTGTTGTGGCTCCCAGGCACAGCCTGATTGCAGGCATACAGTCTATAAAAAGAAAAAAGAAAAAATCTAAGCCTGTGAGGCTGGAAGAAAGCCTTTGGTGGCCTTCATCTCCACATTCTCTGAAGTTGCCTTGGCTCTGATGTGCAAGATGTGTGTGAAGGAGGTGTGGAGGAGGAACAAGAGGATGGGCAGCAGTGGGAGCCTGTGACTCCTGGAAGGAACCCGTGTGCCAGCAGCAGCTGTCTGGCAGATCACCCACCAGGCTGTCCAGCTGTGCCCAACAAGTGGGGCCCCAGGCAGGCAGGAGGAGGGGATGGCAGTTGCATCGCTGCTTTACAGCTGGCAGAAGTGCCGGCACATGGGAGGGGGACCTGAGACAGGAGGCACTTGTGTGGCTCGCTATCTCCCACTGTGACACAGCAGGTCTGTACTGACACAAAGAGGCTTCAAGGATTGTTGTCTCGCTTTGGAAAAATTTCCATTGATTTGAAAATGAGAGCTTTGCCTGAATAAGGATCTGTGGATTTATCCAGATATAGAAGTTTTCTGCAGTATTTGCTATTGTAAGGACCTATCCTAATTTTGAGACGTGTGTGTGTGTGCATGTGTGTCTGTGAATGTGTATGTGTATGAATGTGTGTGAGAGGGAGAGAAATCTCACTGCCTGAAACTGTTCTGCCAAGATAAACTTTGGAGCATTTTACAAATTAAGTCTGCTCTATGTGTTTATTTTTCTTTTGGAGATTCTAAAAGGAGACTGTTCAACTCATCTTATTAGGGGCAGCATATTTTTTTAAAGAGAAAAATAAGTTCCTACTCTGCACTGGAAAGTATTTGCTATTTTCAGCTAAAAGTATTCTTTCCTTCTGACCTGGTATATTAGATAAGATTTATATTTCTGACATGACATTAGGTAGTTAAGATTTATTCTTCTATATTAACTTTAGTGAGCTTGCAAGCTATTCATTTACAGCATAGGGAATATATTTATGGCAGAAGCAAAGAAAGTTCACTACAAAGTAGTAAAATATGTTATTAGGAGTGTCCCATAGACTGATGAAAATTGTGAGTACCCTTGCAGCTGGCTCCCTTCTGGCTCTTTTTTCCTTCTTTGTTATTTCAACTTTAAAACTTGAATTTGAAGTCAGTTTCGATGGTGAATAACTTATAAGAGTCCAGCTGATTCCAATATATTCTCATATATATACATACATATATGCTGTGATTGAGAGGTGCAGGAAAGGGGATAACAAGTGACTTGAATTCTCTCCGTGTTCTGCTGGCAATGACCCAGGCATAAGTAACATTGGACCTTACTCTCCTGCCAGTATAAATCAGGAGGAACTCCACAGAGGTATAAAGCTGGTGTGTGAGTGAGAGCTGAATCAGATCTAGAGCTTTCCTATATCCAAAGGTGTGGGTCCAGGCAATCCATTAATGTCCAATTGACTTAAAGAGAGGAACCACAGACTATGATGGAAACCTGGAAGCACTTCAAGACTCTATAGACAGAAAGTTGGAAAGTTAAAGGCCTTCTATTGAAATCAGTGACAAAACTTCCCATTAACTTAAATAGGAACAGAATCAGGCCCTAGAAATGGCTGAAAGCCAAAGAACTGGATGGCTTAAGAAATAGGTAATAGGAGCTGATGATTTTTACCAATAAATCAACAACGCAAACCTGGCCATGCTCAGTTTAGACTCAAAATTGCTTTCATCTGATGTTGATTTGAAACTGTATGCATTGTAAAACCTTCAAGAAGAACTGGCAGTCATGATCGCTGTCTCAGCAAGAGGCCAACGGCTGGATGGAGTGTGGTATCCCCTCTGTCCCCACGTCATCGGAGGGAGTCCATCTTAAAGAGGAGCAAGAAGCACTGGCCTGACTATAGGCAGAGCAGTCCTTGGGCTCCATTGCTAACTAGAGGTTTTCTATTTCAGAAACTGTCAGACTAACCCTATGAATCCACTTACACTGAATATATTGGGGGAGGGGGTTATAGCTCCACAGCCAGCCAAGAGGAGTAGATATTTCCATTTGTAGACATTATTCAACTGCTGTCACAGGAGAGAACAGAGATATGCAGAGCTTTCAGGAATTAAATGTGTCAGAGAAAGGGCTTGGCATAAGGAAACTTAGGGCTATCAGGCATTACAGAAGCTGGGAATTGCTTAGAGTGCAGCAAGCAGTGCTGTGTGTTACAGTTTGGCTGATGGACTCCGCTGCCCGTCTCTTCTGCAATGCTGCGTCACTCTGCAGCTGAGGAGGATGATTGTGTAAGTTGTACTAAATTGAGGCCAGTTGCCCTGCCACCCATCGTGGCACTCCCTGACAAAGTTGTGATGCAATGCAAAGCATTATGCAGGGGACAAACTGAACTTTTCCTGCTGGTCCCTGAAGGGTCCTGAGCTGCTGCTTGCAAAGCAGTAGACAAACTTGGTGAATATTTTGGTATCTGTGCTTGGTCAAACAGCCATAGCCATGTTTCATGGCAACGGAACCATTCAAAATAGTTCACCTCCCTTCATATTCTTGTAATTGATAGAACTCAGGACTATGTACTCTATTACAGTATGCAAACCTTTCCAGCTCCTTCCTTACTTCTACCAGACCACGTCTGATAAAGGCTCCAAGGGTTCACATCTTTTTGTATATGCAAAGATCCTTAGCTTATTTTCACAATGTATCTTTGTAAATCAAAAAATCTGTTCAGTGCTTCTTTTCTCTCACCAAGAAATCCACTGCTATCATCAAGTCATCACACCACAGCACAAGGGCACCCATACAGTTTCCACCATTTCTCCTCAAAACCCTGGGCTCAGAACCATAAGTTGCAATAACTTCTGGCTTGGCAACAAAAGGGAAAAGTATGCTGAGAAGAAAACTTGCTTATAGGCACAAGTAGAGGACTGAGGGAGAGAGAACACTAAGGGAGTGTTTCTTTGGGATGAGACTAAGGAAGAATAGGAATTGATAGGATGATGAGGAAAAAACTGAAAAAAAAAAATCATTCGGCAAAGGGTACATTATCATATACCATATGTAATCCTGTCACGTGTGAATTCTGGTCTGTCGTCTCTGGTTCATCACATTACCTGAGAGTTCTTGTTTCCAGTGGGCTTGCGTTGGATCCAGGCATGTTATGGATAGTGAGGAGGACATGGACCATGCCTGTATTAAATCAGGCAGGCTAACAGAGCTGATCTAGAGTTCCTCTATCACTTGCCACTTCAGAAAATGCAGTATTTTGGTTCTATCCCTGTGCTTACTTATTTAGCTAGTCTGTTTTGATGTGTGTTCTCACTCTGCAAATTACTTCAGTCGCTACTTTGAGAAAGTGCCTGAGTTCAATACCTGTAGGAAGAGCGGGGAAGAGGGAAGCATAACTGAGCAGATGGCAAAGTAGTGGAAAGCTCATGAATATGCAGTGCTGGGCAGGGTGAGTAAGTACAGGATGGGGAAAGCAGTAAAAGTATCCCTCCCACACTTTAAAGTGGAAAACTGCAGCTGTTCTCTGACAAAGATGGTAGAATACCCCCACACCCTTTACCAGCATCTTGCAAAGAGAAGCGAAGATTGCATTGCTGCTTCTTTTCTTGGTGAGTGAGAACAAAAATCCCCCACCAACTATCGTGTTTTTTTAATAGCCTGTGTAAACATTTAGGCTGGATTCTGAGCACATGCAAATTTTATGCTGGCAGAGCTCCGTGAGTTACTTGCTTCCTGACACGAGTTGTAACTAGAAGCAGAATCAATCCCTTAACCTTTATGAGATGTTTATTCTGCCTAAACCAAGTCCCATTAAAAACAACGCACAGGCTCTAATTGAAAACCTCGTGTTAGTCTGCCATGTTCATTGTGACCATGACATGTCTGCTGATAGAAGAGAGGAATATTCATTCTCCTTGCTGTTCCTTCATGTGCAGATGCAGGTACACCCCCCCCACACCCCATATGCATGGACATTCCCCAGGGAATGTCGGCAGTGCTGCTGGGCTGTCACAAGCGCAAGGAAAGTAGATTCTTCTTTGCTAGCACCACCAATTTCCCCTGTCCAGAGCTCAGCCTAAGGAACATTATACTCTTCCTCAGTGGCTGAATAAAATTTCCAGCCTACTGATACACATCATATGAAAAGCCAGAAAGGTTTCACCCGTACACAACCAAAAAGGGAAGGGTCCATATAACTTTCTGGTGTAGTTTTAAGCATGCTAAGCTCAACAGAAAGAGCAGAGGGCCCCCTACCAAGCTTTCCATGCAAATTTTTATTTTTAATTTATGTTTAACCTGTATAAAACTAATAAATCTTTTTTTTCTGTGACCAAACAGACCATAAGAACAGTGGGAGAAGAGATGGAGTTTTCAGACAAACCAAAGGGCTTTGTGTGGCTTGAAACAAAACTTGTTCTCTGGAGTTATCAGTATCCTTTTTACCTATATTTTAAGACAACTTCAAAGTGAAAATACTTTAAGAACATATCAAAGACCTTTAATTCTTGCTTCTGTCTATATTTTGTATGTATGTATGTGAATATATATACACAAATACAGATACGATTGAGTAGGGGAGAAGGGAGAGATTACAATGTATGAGCATTTATATTATTTTTACTTATTATTTATAGTGTTGTTATTTATATGTTTATGTTTTATAAAATATTGTATTTTCCATCAAAATTATGAATTTTTTCAATACTTTGTGAACAGTTTTAAACACCACCCTGCACTTTTTTGTAGGTTCACCATTTTCTGACACCTTTGTCAAGTGTTATATATTCTGATGGTCAAAAAGATCTTTTTAGCAGATCATGGGCACAGACTGTGTAAAGGCGTTTTTCCAACTCTAGGGCTACAGCTGTAGGCTTAGGGGATTCCAGGAGGCAAAGTACATAACCCAGAGAAGGCTTATGTGGGAGTGTGGGAGTATGAGATGGAAGATCTTTCTTCTATATAAGTTCTCTTACATGCAGTACTGCAATTTCTGTGGCTGATCTCTTTTGGACAAGATGTGTCCAAGGTCTCTGCATACTTCCAGATGAAAAACACAGGCCATTTTTGAAGTACACAGCAGTAACCACAGTCAGCCATGGAACTGAACTGGAATGCTCAACCAGCAAGTTCCATAGATGAATAACTTATTTTTCAACAAATTATGCAAGGCTTCAGAAAGGATTATGGATTGAATTCCGTAATGCTTGGTGGTCTTTTTGTGGTAGCTATGGTTAGAATCCTACTTTTTTGCATAATCAATGAAACATGAAAATGCAGGACAAGACTACTCCTTTGATTGATTTATTTTATCTGCACTTGGGTATGATTTATACTGAGGAAGAAACTAACTTCTCCGCTCACTGGGTAGCTAAGAAATGATGCGATTTCAGGAAGAGGTGAATAACAGCCTGTCCTCATCTCGAAAAGGTACAGTTTAGTTTCCTCCGTGGCCGGCCAGATCTTGGCAAATAGGAATAAGACCCCCTATGCCAGTAGATTCCCTTCCAGCGCTTCTAACCTCCATAAAGCTTAGGAAGACTTGCATTCATCAGAATGTCCAGCCACAATACGTAGGCAAATTGTAAGAGAAAGCCTATTTGAAAACACCTCCGTAATTTTCACATCCATGGAGTGATCAAAGCCACTTTGACCTCGAAGAGACCACACAACCATAACATATGTCACCACTTGTCACATTATATCCTGAAAAATACTGAACACAGTTAGTAATGGAGCAGCTTACTTGTTCTAAGTCATACATTTGGAAGAAGCTGGTGGTTTAAAGCATGATTAGTATCTCAGTGAATTACTCAGGTGAAAGAACATGGTACTCAGTCATGGAAGAGAATAAGCACTCTCAAATTATACTGGATTTGTAGGTTGTTAGCAGAAATAAATAGTGCCGACAGAGAAAAAGAAATATTTTTGTCCACAACTTGTCCAGGGGAACTTGTTTTAATATTTAACTGTTCCTCAAAATGACCTTGGTCTTTTCTTGGGAAACAACACACAACCTAAGCAGCAACGTGGATGTCTTCTTGCTAACATTCACTCACAACTGAATGCTACTGATAAATTCTTCCACCACTCAAACTTCCCTTCAATGGGTAGCTTACATAGCACTTTTATTTCATTCCTAAAGCCAGGGCCTTAGGCTTAACAATGCTTGCCCAGGACATAGCACAAGTTACATATTCTACACTCCCACACAGAATTGTACTTTCACTTTTAATACGCCTTCAGCTTGAAACTTGTTAATTGCTCAACTCTTCGTAAAACATAAACACAAAAGACAAATGTGACTTCTTTTTGGACAGCAAAAAGAAGCTGAGGTTTTTTGCAAAACACCAAATTGTGTCATTTATTTACCTTTCCTGACTACAAGATCTTGTCTATTAGATTTTATGACACCTGTGGCCATCATGCCCAGCACAAGCAGATCTCATCATAGTTGATTATTTTCAGTTCTATGTTATACTAAAACATTCTGGAATCTTCATCCATCTCTGTGTATTTGCTAAATACATGCACTTAACGTGTCCTGACTCCCATGTTAAATAAATATCCTTTGGTCCCATTTGGTTCTATTTTGGAGGGGTAATTCTTCACTCGGCAGTGTAACATAAAGTAAAATAAAGCCAGCAACTCCTTGTTCAGTGGCATAGAAAAAAGTGAATTATGAACATTCTAGGAAAAGGAAACAAGGTTATGAAACACTTGCCGACACTGATGTTTGTAATCTTTATGAATAAGCAATGCAATAATGCTGGGCAAGTGTGCGTGGGAGGCATGCTCTGAAGAAACTGGCTGTTTTCCTCTCCCTGACCAGTTGAGCTGTTATGATAAAAAATGTTGTTACTAAAGAAACCTGTAATAAATCCTGTTGGGAGTATTGCATGTGCTGATAACATACATCAGCTTTGTAAACATATTAAAATGTCAGGGTTTAGTAGCTCTGGTTCATGTGGATGTTTGCAAATGTTAGTTGAGAAATGCAATGGAAATCTTGTTCCACCAGCTGGTTGCTTCCACATTCCTGTTCACATGAGAGCCTTTTCTTCCTTCCCCTTGAAAAAGAACCTCGCTTTGTAGAGGAGATGAGGAAAAAGAGCTCAAGCCCTACCTCTGCTGTAACTTCCCATGAAAACACTCTCACCAGAGAAGCTGTGCACCTGGTGAGCTATTTGGAGAGAAGTGTGGTGGATGAGCTGGTGCTTAATACAGAACTTAGGCTATTCTGAACATCCCTGCTTTGTGTAGCGATGCCCTCCATTGACGCCTCCATCAAAGTACAGTTGGGAGCCCTGAACAAGACATTTGAGTTGCCTTTCAGTACGTGGGAAGAGCTGGCTGCCTCCAAAAGGGACTGACAAAACCCAGCACGCTGAACAGGGGATTCTCAGCCTAGTCAGAGGGAAATGCTGGGGTCAGAAACTGTCTCAAATCCTGGCTGACTAGGGGTTTAGATGCCCTGGCACTGCTACGCAGCCCTGCAAGTCAATATGTTCTTTAGCAAAAGAAGGAAGACCTCTTTTGCTTTGAAACACACCAAGAAGGGTGCAGCAGCCTTGCTGCCTTTGATGTATCCAAAACCTTAGCAGCTAAAATATTCAGCCAGGAGTTGAAAATCTAAGTTAAATTAATTCTTCTATCCAGCATGACTCTAGCCTGCATTAATCTGCTCTAATAAACTGATTTTTTATCACCTGGATTTGCATGTAATCTCAGGTCATTTGCTTGCACTCAGTTAGCAGAGAACAGGAAAAGGCTCGGGGGGCCTGGGTATGGGAGCAGGGATGCATGTGGCTGTATTCCAGCGTCAGCAAGCAATGGCCTGCAGAGCCCTGTGCTCCTTGTGGAAGAACTTTGTATTGTTATTTTTATTATTTGTTATGATGTATTTATGGCCTTTTTTTGCCCAGAGTTTCTTTAAGAGAAAATCTCAGTCTTTGTGGAAAGGACCTGAGTTCAGAAGCCTCCCATGCCAGGTGGATGCTCAATGTCAGTAAACTGAAGTCTCATGTTAGAAACGACAAAACATCTGAGAAATGCTCATGCATCAAGATTGAGGTGGAAATTAAGCAGGACTTTGAAGGTGAGGGACTCGTGTTTAAATCCTGCCCCAGACACACCTTGGGCACCTAAGTCCTGTTCTTGGATCTGAGCCTTGCTGTGTCTGCACTAGCACTTTACAGGAAGCCACAGGAATCACACGTCGTTGCTATTCCAACACCCATCAATGAGCTCCTGTTTTATTTTACAGTGCCCCAAAATCTGCTTTACCCTGCAGGAAATATCAAACATCTGAAATCCCATCTAGGACCTTTCAAGTTTAAACATGAAACGTGTCAGGATATAAAATTGACACACAATAAGAAGCTTGAAAGAATAAAGTTTATAACAGCGCTACCAGAACTTGGTGTAGACCTGTGATTCAGGACTTTACTTTCATTTAAAAGTATCACTATATGCATTCCTTTATGTTCTTCCTCCTAATTACTGTGTTGTGTGGAGCCAAAGTATCGGTGCAAGGCTGGGGTGCTGCTTGGAGCAGGCAGAACCTCGGTGCTGTTGCTGCAGCCAAAGGGGAGATTCCCCTTCATGGCTTTCCCAATTCAGCTCTGGTCTCAATAGCTGAGTTCTTGCCTAGCAGCACTGGAGGGAAATAAGTTTGGTGGCTCTGCTATTTTTAATTACACGAATAAATAACACTAACATTTTAAAATGCATGGTCTATAGCTCATGGTCTAGAAATTGATGATAGAAGAAAAAAAAATGTTTATTATTCAGCTACTGTATAACTGTAGTACAATCGTTCCTTCTTTTTAAGTAGTGTTGCTCATCGCAATGTCCACTGCTAACAACAGAAATAGGGTTAAAGTAATCATTAATAAAATCTGTTGGATTTTATTATGACAAGGAGTCTAATAACTAAGCGTTCTGCCATTGCCAGAGACTCAGTTATTCAATTATTTATAAGAAAGTTATAGCTGGGTTTTTGTTTGGTTGGTTGGGGGTTTTTTTTGAGAGGCATAACACGTTTTGCATGAATAAATATTCTCTGAATATTTTTATCTGTGGCATTGTTTGTGGTAATAGCAGACAGACTTCTGTATAAAAACGTACATGGTTTCAGCTGCCTTTTGTTATCCGATAAGATTGGTTTTTCTGAATTATTTTGGTAAAAAATTAGCAAAGTGATTTTGAGTAGTTCAGACTCCAAAATTAGAAATGAGACAAAAATATTTTTTTTATTAACTTTTATATCTCCTCCACCAGGCTTTTGCAACTTGTAATTTAATTTCAAGAGCAAAAAGGACAATTTACTGTAGGGGGAAAAAGTTCTTAAAGAACCTCCATAGTTTTAACGGATAGGTGTTCTTAGTAGTCACTGTCTATAAAAGTTTGGATATGAAAATCATGGACAGCTTATTAATGTGAGCAATAAACAGCAGTGGTCAAGCCAGCACTCTAGCTTTATTAACCAGAAAGCAAAATGAGCACGCTAAGCAAGAGGTAACGAGTAAGTCTGAATTTAAGTCCTAGCTCAGATTTTATCAGGCATAACTTCCATTATCTTCAACGAAAAATTTACAGCAAGAAGCAGAAGACTGGGGATTTGCAAAGGCTTAATACACTAACAACAAAGATTAAAAGAAGAAATTAATCTCAGAGTTAACTTCACTGACTTCAGTCAGCTCAATAGGTGCAAGTAGCAAAATAGCTGTTCTTTTCATACGCTTAAGAAAGCAGTTGCCTCCCAAGCAGGCTATATATCATAGTTTTGAAAGGTACACGGCATTGTTTTATCCTATATAGGGGTTGTACATGTTTGGATCATGCAATTTTGCAAGTACGCTAGCATAGGAATTCTTCCAAACTCAAAATATTTCCTGAGGTCCCACAGAAAAACAGCCCTTTCCAACTCCAGTGAAGTCCATGGGACTTTCTCCACTGAAAGCAGGTTCAAGCTCTCAAACCATCTCATTAATAATAGCATTTATTCTGCCTGCAAAAAGAAATAGGACTTTTTCTATATTTGCTGATATACCATCCTACATCAATGTATTTGAGAAGTTGTGGTAATATATGTATTTACCATTTAACGTTAATTTTATGGAGTGTAAAAAATGTCTTCAGCAACTGAAAGAAACAAAATTTGAAATTACCACCCTTCCAGATGTCAGATATGAAATAGGAACTGGTCTGTAACGTCCTGTAGTCTCTTGGGGTAATAACACATATCATTCCACATGCAGCTGGTATGCTTCAAGCACAGATGTACACACACACAGTCATTAAAAAAACAACGCAACGCTATCAGGCTATCCCTGTAATACTTCTAATGTTTTCAGCAATTGGTAGTGATTTTCTAATATTTAATTATTTAAGATATTGCTACAACTGCTTGCAGTTCATGAAAATACAATGAAACGGTTCTTCCTCTGCTTTTGTTTCTAATGACTGCAATAGGGATTTTACAGTCTATTTTGAAATAAATAGGATCTCATCCAAAAAAGAGAAATATAGTTTCATTGCAGAAAAGATGCACTTGTCACCAGCAAAGCATTTAAGCTGTTAATACTAATATGAAAATATCACAGAAAAAAAAATTATCAGTGGAATACAGATACTTTGAAAGAGAACTAACACTGAATAATTTAATCCCACCCAAGGCCAGATTCAGCTTACTTGACGTCTGCTTGCTTGGTGAGCTTCTGCTTTAAATTATTGCACTCAGATATTAAACTATTTATTTTTTAAAAGCATGGTAACAGCACCTATATCTTAATATAGAATATGTAGCATTACCACCTGTGCCATGCCAACCCTGAACATACATGTAGATCAGTAATATGCATATTGATGGTGAACTACTAAAAAAAATGCTTCCAAAATGCAGTGTTATTTTAACTAATAATGTAATTCCTCTTTTCTTGTTGATGTTTTACCTCCGTGTGAATCACGCCACCCATGAAGGTATAAAAAACCTGAAGACATAGTTTTACCGATTTGTGTTTTGTCAGTTCTTTCCTGTTTCGTTTTATTTTATATAGCTATGTTTTCAAATGGACTGTTACGCATCTACTTAATTTTGTGTTTGTATGTAGTTGTATGCAAACCAAGCTCAGGCAGAGCATTTGCTGAGCAGAGCCCTCCACCCATGGCCATGACCAGAAGCAGATGCTGGAAGACCTGCTGTCCCACATGAGTAGAGGAACTGACGGAGCAGCAACCAAAAGAACAAACGCCAGGTATTGTGAGTGTGCCCTTACAGTGAAAGGCAGGAGGCAATTGCCAATATCAGATGCTGATAGACTACCAGTAATATACGCTATGGAAGCTCTACATACAAATTGCAGTTCCATTAAGTCCTACCGATAGTTTTACTTGCAGATGTAGTTGTGGTACATGCACAGAATTTTCTATCACTTTGCTTATCCTAGTGATTTCCAGATTTAGTCTGTGGCTCACTGGTAGTCCGCAGGGTCATGGCAAATGATCTGCCGGTCATTCACAGACCCATAGCAAATAATGCTTCATTTCTGTCCGTTAAAAGGTCAATGAGAAATGTGTATAACTGTCAGTACTATGTTTCGAGGGTTGGTGGTGGCCTGCAGAGCCAAAATATTTTGGAACTATTGACTTAATCGTACTTTTTTTCTAAGCAAGCCGTAATCCCTGGCAGATACATAGATTTTCTTATTTATTGTATGCTAGTCTATACTTGGGCTGCATATTAAACTCTCTTGTAGGACCCAAACAAGCCACTTAATTAGTTAATCTTAATTGTTCTTATCAGAATAAAATAAGCAAATCTCTTTGTTAATTATATGTTTGCTTTTGAACTTTTATTGATCTTGTGCTATGTCTAATTCTGGACTCGATCCCCTGTCTTCACTCCATTGATTACTTCAGAGGAGTTTTGCTTCTGCACAGCCAGCTACGCATTTGCTGCTGATCGTGAGACAGAAATTTAGGATGCTTAAACTGGAAACTTCAGTAGGCGTTTGGGGAGTGAAAGGACTGCAGCCCAGACTTTTCTCCTAGTAGAGATTACTTTGGCAACAGATACAAAATAAGTAATGCTTCAGGACCAGGTCCTTCTGATGGGGTAAATTAACAAAGAAACTTCAGTTCATATGGACTGAGAGTCCGGCCCAGCATATTCTGAATTAGTCGGTTCAGGCTTCGTTATTCCTTTGTCTTAAAATGTGGGAGTCTAAGATATAATACATAGAACATGGGACTCTGATAATAAACAAAATGAAGTGATGGGGGCTCTCTAACTGCTTGACGGCAAGTGGTTTGTGCTGTATTTAAAAATACATAGGTTAAATGGAAATTCAAAAACACTTCCCTAGCAATGGGTTTAGGATTTAAAGGAGACTATCTGGGCAAAAGAAACAGAAATCCAGAGAAAGTCTTCCATGTAGGAGATGAATTTGACAGGTGCCTTCTTTATCTACACACTGTCATTTTTTTTTCAAGTTCCAGTATTCACTGATAGTGATTCATAGATTTTTTAAAGCCAAAATAATCAGTGTAAGTGGTGACCATAACTTCTTCTATAATAACTTTCATAAACACACTATCATTTTTGCTTCACACCAAATAACCACTAGTTACACCAAAGCATGTTTTACAACCAGCCCGATTTGAAGACCTCAGCCAGAGGACCATGTCCAGGTGAAGTGTTCTGATGGTTGTTTGTCTTCACCGCCAAAATAATGTGCCAGATTTCCTTCCACTCTGACTTTCTAGCTGTAGATTTTTCAGCCACTTGTCCTGCTGTAAATTTAACTTAACTCTTGCATTTTAACCAGAAAACCTTGAGCAAGTGCTCAGTACCTCTTCCACGTTGTACCGACCGTCTGATTAGCCGCAGCCAACACTTCCACCTCTGTTTCCCGAAAATTACGCCACTGAACAGGGCGCCTAAGGAAGACTGAAGTGGGACGGCGCCCGCAGGAGGAGCCCACCGCACCGGGCGCAGCAGCCACGACGCCGGGGCACCGCGGCTGCCCTGCGCCCAGCACCGAGGCGGGCCGTGGGCAGCAGGGAGGGCGGCCCCGGCCGGGGGCAGAGGCAGTGCCGTGCCGTGCCGTGCCGTGCCGTGCCGAGCACCTGCCGCCCGGGCTGCCCGCTGCGGCACAGGACAGCAGAGGTCGCCGCCGGCCCGGCTCTGGCCCGGCGCGGTGCGCACCAGGTGCCGGAGCACGGACGGGAGGAGGAGGGCCCGGTCTCCGACCCTCGCCCCACGGGAGGGTCCTCCCCTCCCCTCCCCTGCTGTGCCCCAGACCCGGGGCTGAACCCCCACACCGCGCCCGCCGGGGTGCTCTCATGGAGGTGGGTGGGTGGGGGGGTAGGGGGTGCAGCCGCAGCTTGTGGGCCAGCGGCTGCCAGGGGTTAAAGGAGTGGGTGGGAAGTGATGGAGGCTGCGGAGCCCTCCTTTGCCAAGAATAATAAATCGGATGCCCTGACATGTTTTACTTCGCCCTTAGCGCTCCCTCGCTGCGCGGCCGTGGGGATCGGAGGGCTGGAGCCCCCGTCTCTCTCATCCTTGGCACCGCTTTAGGGGCACGTTAGGTGAATCAAACCTTGTGTGCGGGAGGCAAACCGTACAAAGGAGGCTTTCAAGGGCTAGCCATGCCAAGCAGGGGAAGGGAGCAAGGGCTGAGCAAAAAAATTTAAAATAATAGTAACGTCCCGTCCCCTCCCTGAGGAAGTAACTCAGTTACTTCTTGCTGATTAAATGCAGGCTGCCGTCTTTTATGACATTTCCTCGGTATCTGCAGCTGTCAGGGAAGGAGGACAGGCATGAGCAGCCCCTCCGCGGTAGGTGCGCAGAAGATGCCTCACTCCCCAGGAACGGCGACGGGCCCGATGCAGGCGGGGTGGCGGGGCCGGACCGGGGGCACACGTCCCGGTGCCCCCCGCTGATGCATCCCGCCGCCGTCGGCGGCCCCTTGCGGCGCCCCGCGGGGCTCTGACCGGCGGTCCTGCCGGGCGGGTCACCGCGGACCCGGGTCCTCGGAGCTGCCCGACTGTGCCGGCCACGCCGGAGCCGGAGCCCGAGCCCGCCCGCCCGCCCGCCGCTGCGCCCCGCGCCTGGACAGCGCCTTCCCGAGGGACCATCGCTTCTGCTTCGCTTTTCCTCCTGCCCCGGTACCGGGGGGTCTCCCCGCCTCTCACCTCCCGCATCGCCTCCTCCAGACGGCAGCGCTCACGAAGCTGCTGCCAGCACCCCCGGGTACAGCCTCTCGGCCCTCCCGGCTCCCTCCTGCCGCCGCCCCGGGCCCAGGCGGCGTTGGCCAGGGGCTGGCTAAGTCGGAAGGGACGAACTCCCCTCATCCCATGACTTTAAAAAAAACCCAACAAATAAACCAAACCTAAAACAAAATCCCAAACATAAAAAAACGGGGGCCACAGCCTCAAGGCAGTGCCGCTGGATGACCCAGTGGCTTCCGGACGGTGCCACCGAGGTGACCAGTGGCGAGTGGCGGCTGGAAGCCAGCGGGCCGGACAGCGCCGCGACACGCCAGCTCCCCACTTGGCACCGCCGGGCTCCAGGCTTCACCTACAGCGCTATCTGTGCTGCTGCTTCTTGGGGTGGGGGCTTCTTGACCGGGGTGGAGAAAGGCGCTTAAAGCGTCGCGGCAAAAAGTTACCTGTCGTGTCATCGCGCTTTCCCTTTGGGAAGTGGAAAGAGCTAAGAAAGGACGTTCCCCTTTACCAGACATTAAAATACAAAGGAGCAGACGCAGGTCTTCCCGGAGCCAGCTCTGCTCATCCCGGTGAGGTGAGAAAGAAGAGCAGAAAGAGAGAAAAAAATCGCCTTCATCCCTCCAGCTCAATGAAACCGCCTGCAAACCCGGCCGGCCGCGGGCGGGGGGCTGGCTCCCTCGCGCACCCGCCCGGGCACCAGGGCACGAGCACCCCCCGGACAGGTGAACAGCGCGCGGCAGGGAGGACAAGTTATCAAAGTATAAATCTCTTCGCACTTACTTCTTCCCTGTCGCCGTACCCTGGAGGCGTGCTGGCTGCCGATGTATTCCATAAAGTTCAAAGTGATAAAAAACCAAGAAATCAGTCGCAATTGCATAGTAACCCTTTGAGAGTTCGACTTCCCTTTTTCCTTCTTTTTTTCTTTCCTTTAAAAAAAAAATAAACCGGGGTGGTAGGCGGCAAGGGATGAACACAGCAGCAGAAATACCTGCACTGAGATCCAAAGCTGGGCTTGGCCGGCTTGATGGCTTTTGCCTTTTTTTTTCCTTTTTTTTTCTTCCCTTTTTTTTTTTTTTCCTCCCTTCCCCTCCGCTTTTCCTATTGCACTTTCCAACTGTCCGCCCCGCTACCTGCCGCAAACCTCAGAGGGCAGTCAGCAGCGGAGAGGAGCCGAGCAGCCGCCGCCGGGGTCCATGCCGGGCCGGCGGCCGGCAGCATGTTGTGGGGGTGCCGGGGTGGTGCGGCTGTGCGCGCCCGTGTGTGCGCCGGGCGGGCGAGGTGCCGACAGGACGGATGGATGGATGGCGGTGGGAGAAGAGTGTGCGAGGGCGGGAGCGGCGGGGGGGCAGGAGGAGGACCCAGCCCCGCCGCCGCCGCTCCGGAGCAGCCGCGCTCTGCGCCGCGGGCACCGCCAGCCGCCGGGCGCAGGTGGGCCGGGCCCCCCCGGCTCTCCCGCCCGCCGAGCAGGAGCCCCCGGGCTTCATGCGGGAGCTGCTCCGGAGCGGGGCCCCGGGGGAGAGGCCCCGGGGCGGGGCGGGGCGGGAGGCGGCGAGCCCCAATGCCCCGGCACGGCGGGGGGAGGCTCCCCGCGCCCGGCCGGGGCCCCCTCGGGGCATCAGCGCCAGAGCATCCTCCAGCGGCGGGGCCGGGCGGGGGGCGCCGCTCCGCGCTGGCCCCGCGGCTGCGCTGCCCCCTGCGGCGCGGCGGGGCGGGCCCGCAGCCGGGGCCGGGGCCGTCGGCGGGGCTCTGCGGCCTCGCTAGCTGCCCCCGCCCGGAGGTCTGCGCTCGCCTCCCCTCCGCCGCCGGCCTTCCCGAGGCCCCCGCGGAGATGCCGCTGCCCCCCGCGCCCCGGTCCCTCGGCGGGGGGGACACCCCTCCACCCCACCCCCCCGGCACTGCCCGAGGGGAGGGGGCGATGTGCTCGGCCCCTGCGCCGCGGAGGGCGACACAGCGGCACCCCCGTTAGCCTGAATCTGCCCCTCACAACCCCGCTCCACATGGAGATGGGATGGTGGGAGCGGGGCGCAGGCCCCCAGCCTCTCCCTTTCTGGGGATGGGTTTTATCTGTTGTTGCTTCTCCCCCCGGGACAGGGATTTTCCGGGGCCGCTTCCCGGCGGGACGGGTCAGAGCAAAGCCGCGTGTCTTGTGTGGCGGGGGCCGTGCCCACGGCCGGATGGCAGCGGGGCAGGCAGGCGCCGGGCCGGGCCGGGCCGGGCCGCAGCGCCCGGGGGTGCCCGCAGCCGCCGCCCCGCCGGGACCCTCTCCGGAGCCGTGGCAGCTCGGGCGCAGCGCGGCTGCACCTCGGCGGGGCACGGCCGCCTGTTTGACAGAAGGGTATCGCCTTTCCTTTCTCCGGCAAACGTCTCTTTCTGGGGAGAAGGGGAGGGCTGGAAAGGGGAGGTGAGGCTGTAATGGGGAAAAACCCGGCAACTTCACTGAACCCTTCCTTGCTTCGCTTCTTATCTCAGCGGCTATCGCTGGGATGAGAGAAAGCCGGATAACACGGCGCTGATCGCATCAGGAACCTCAGCGGTGTGAGGAGCAGCCACTCTATTTGTAACTGTTTTCCTCAGTCTCTCCCCCCCGCTGCCCCTCTCGGAGCTGTTAAATATCTGTACCATAAAATGTGGGGGATTTAAAGGTCTGTGGGAGGCTCCCTTTGAAAAGGACTCTGGGGAAAGTCTTTCTAATCCAGGATACTTGAGCCGGATGGGGTGGAATTGCCAGAAAGGCATAAAATAAAAGTCATTCGGCAGACAAGCCGAGGGGCTACACTGACATGAAGAAAGCTCGTTCGCCTTGCTGTTCTGTTTTGTTTTGTTTTGTTGGAGTTTGAGACTTCTTGTGTGCTGGTGTGTGTGTGTAAATTTCTGAGCAAGCCAGGCGAGTGGCACAAATAAACAAGGCTGTGGGAAAAGGACGGGATACACATGTGAGCCAACCTGCAGCCAGCCCACTCGAGCAGGATTAGCACCAGTGGGCAGAGAAAGCATGTCAAAAAATAAACGCTCCGCGAGAAACATAAGGAAAACATTAAACAAACAGGGAGTGCACTCCCCCTCCTTGCCCCTGACAAAGCACGGCTGAGAAACTCCGCTCGCTGCCTCTCCAGCCCCTTCTCTTCCCTGTGTCCCTGCTACAGAGGGGATGTGTGGGGCAGATGTGTTGGGAGATGGTCCGGGGGACTGCGTAGGTAACCCCACAGCCTCAGCAAAACTGACGTGTGGGGTGTGTGCCAACCGAGGGCCAAGCAGAAGGGCAGGGTATGCTTCACCAGCTGCAGGCAGAGGAGGAGGGGGAGAGGTCGCTTATTTGCTGTGGAAGAGGGGCAGAGGCATAGGCTGGGAAGAAAATAAAAGCTTTGCCTTGACTCAAGATGCGATCTGGAAAGAGGCAGGGCAAGAAGATGTTGGAAAGGCAGGTTATCCCCCAAACCAGGTCTGCTGCAGGGGGGCGGGGGGAAACACCCAACAACAATAACAAACCGAACCCATAAACAGTTACTGCGCTTCTGCGGTATAAGGAGGAGGTTTGTATTGCTGAAATGTGTGGAAGGAGCTTGTTCCAGAGTGAAACTCTGGCATGCAATTCTCTGTTTATGTCGCTCATCCCGATGAGATATCAGTGGCAAAGTTCAGGCTGACATCAGCCCTCGGGAGACAGAGCCAGGGCTGGGCTGCGTGGGGCCGCACAGCTGCACGGGCCTGTGGCCGGTGGGCTGCCGGCACCGGGGATCGGGCGTGCAAAAAGCCTCCTCCCGCCAGGCCCGGGGACGTGAGGAGCCAGCAGCAGTGCATACGGTGAAGGAAGCTGGATGTAGTATTTCCTTGCAACTGAAACGAGTGAATCGGGAGCAGCTCCCAGGGCGGTTTTGTGCGCCTCTCTGTTTGGGGGTTTATGAAAAAGACGGGGGAGGGGGAGAAGGGCTGATGGTCCGTGTTGTTGCCAGAAAGTCACAGACATCTGAGCCCTCTGTTTTACTGAACTACATTAAAACCAGCAGCAGGAGAGTGTAAGATCAGCTATGTATTGTGTTTTCTTGTAAGGAAAATAATCCTTTAGTTAAAGAGGAAGAGTGTAAGGTGGTTTCACTATTGTAATTCCTGCCCAGCAGTTTCTCTGTGTAACTTCCCATAGCTAGGAAATGTTAATTTCATTTTATGAATAGTTAATACATTGTGGGGAGAAGAAGACAGCCTCAAGATGCCCAGATTATATCCAAAATAAGATAATAATATTCAATTAATAACTGATATTGTGCTTGCTTAAAATGGCACTCTACCCATAAAAACTAGCCATGTGAACAGGACAGCTGAATGCTTACCCTTTGTCATTCTTCTCTAGACTGGAAATAGTTTGTGTAACTGAACAAAAGGGTCACTAATTTGCCTTTTCAACTTGGGAAACACAGTAAAGAAATAAAGGCCTTGGATTGCTTCTGGTACATAACTTGAAAGTGAAGCATACCATGTCCAATACATATCCTTATTTTTCAGGTGTTGCTCAGGGCATAGATGGCATAGGTCAGACTTCATCACCAAGGAGGTACCGCGGCAGCATCCCCACAGACCTAGGTCAGCAACATTTGCTGAAGGGAGAAGGGTTTGAGGACAGGAGCAGGCATCCTGAGTAAAGGTTGCATGATCTGACACATCTACTATTTGTTAAATACCAACAGTGTTCTTGGCACTGCACAGGACCCCAGATCATGATAGTCTTTGCCCCAAATTTTCTTTTTCCTGTACAAACTGAGGCAATCACAGAGTGGGCAAGGTATGCAGAGAAGCCCAAATGTATAAGAAATTACCCAACCCCCCACCCCCCCACTCCCTATATATATGTAACTATGTGCGTGTGTCTGTGTTACTATTCTTTTCTGTATTTCCCAATCTGACAGTTGTTACATCTCTCTGTGTTTTCTAACATACCCCATTTGTTCTTCATAGTCATATTCAGTTTCGGAGGTTAATCTTCTGTAACATTATGAGCATTTTCAAAAGCTGTTAATATCACAGACAGAAGATTATAATTGCATAGTCTAAATAAACCAAAAGGAGTGAGTGGTGAGAAACGTTTTACTCACAGTAAGTTGAACCTATGAGAATATGTATACTTTTTAAAAAATGAACTGATTCATAAAGATCCAGTCCCAATATCTTTAATAATGTCTTTATGCTTCAGATACTTAAAATATGTAATGGCAGAACATTAACAAAATGTGCAATAGAGAACTATCCTACACTGGCAGCAAATAGACTAGATGACCTAATTGATTTTTCCCATCTCCGACTCATGCAATTCTCTCATTGTAATAAAATCTCAGTGTAATCAAAGTCTGCAGGATCAGGCCCTAAATTAGCATGTCAGTCTGGACTGTCCCTCAGCCTGGGCCAGGTCCAAAGCCTGCTGCTGTCAGCTTGACCCTTCATCAGTCCAAGAGAGGTTTGGATCTGGCCTATTTATTGTATGTAGGAAAAAAAGAAGTATATTTGTGGAAAAAAACATGTGGGCAAATTCTGCAGCACAAACCTTCCAGATGCAGTTCAGTTAAGAAAGTTGACCAGGAAGACCTCAAAATGAGAACTTTTTGGCACAGAGGAAATTCTAGCGGTTAATTCGAGGATGATCAAACTGCTAAGTCACTGTTTCCCTGTATTCATCTATCAGTTGGTTGTCTCTTGGACTTGTGATCAGATTGTAAAACCTTTGGGATGCAGACCAACTTTCTATTCTATGTTTGCAGATCCTGTGCCTAGGGCAACTGTATCTACATGAAAAAAAATCTCAGCATTGCCATGGAAGTATCTATGCTTTTTGGGTATAAATACTCAACCTAGAACAGAATTGATTAACATAAATGGTTTTGTAATGTATACAAAGTTGAAAAAAAATGCTTTTGGTCTAGATGAACTTTAACCACCCAAAGGCAATACCAGAATAACTGCACTGGTTTAAATTCACTCATCAGTTTTTTTCAAGTGTATTTCTGGGGTGACAGTCCGTAAGGTGCAACTGTAACTGGGTAAAGCTGGAGGATGTGAGTAATCAACAACAAAGGTTTCACAGGACTCTGACACATCCATTTGTCTAGGCATTGACTTTACTATGATTTAAGTATTTGAGAGGGTGATTCACAACTCCTAAGTTAGGAGCTGTTTTCTCACTTTGGCAGTGTTTCCTGTGAATTTCTTTGGTGGTAATGTCAGCCTAAGCAGATCCCACAGCTGCCCAAGCAGCTTGCTCATTCCCATTTCCTGGGCTGTGCTGGTCCAAGCATTAGCAGTCCTACACTGGATTAGGAAAAGTTTGGGCTGAAAAAATGAAATCCTGAAAAAAAGAAAAAGGAGGGTTTTTTTCCAGCAGATTCGGTTCCCTGATGTGGTTCACCATGAGGAAACGTGAATGAAAAGCCTGACAGTAAGGGCAGGGAGTGCCTCAAAGGGGTCAGTGAAGCAGTCTCGCTACTGAAGGTGAAATTACAGAGGCAGGGTCCTTTGGAAAGGCAGGGAGCAGAGATGAATCCTGTTTAATGCGTGTGCTCACACCCTACCATGGGTGATGGGCTTGTTGTCTAGTGTGCATATAGAGGAACAGGCGGTCATGAAGAGGGATATAGTGCACAATGTGGGTGGAATTCAGGTACTGCGGTTCCTGCTGTCCTCAGTAACTCCATCCCATTGCCAGGAAATCCTGAAGTGGTTCAGCTCTGGTGACGTGAATGCATAGGAAGTACTACTGGGCTGGCAGTAGCTGTAGATGAGGAACTGGGCAGCCATTGTCACAGCATGTGGCACAGAGTGTGCAAGCATGGGGTACTTTGCCCTGTGCTAGCAGGGAAAGGGCAACAGGAATCCAGCTGAGCCACACAAAATGGGCCTATGCTAATAAATACAGTGATACAACAGCACTGCCCCTCCTAAACAAGCATGTCAGTGTTGGCACAGGAGGAAAAGCTGTTCCGCTGACCATACTTTGCGGCAGTTATTTAGAAATTTATCAGGTGAAGACAACTATTATGCTATTTAGTGTTACAAAAAATAACTAAATATTGGTAAATGTGTCATTGACACTTACTCAATGAGACATTTCAGTAACATGATTATATGAGGTGAATAATGCTGATCAATCAAGAAATACTTCTGTATTCAAATGCTCTTGTTGCTTATTTCAAGGTGTAAATTGAAGGTCCTGAAAAACAGCAAAATGGTAGTCCTGAAGAAGGATGCTCTCTGCTTGACCTCGGTGTACCCGAGACATGGTACTTTCTAGAAGAACTTTTCATCACAAGCTGATGTTAGTCCCTATGCCTGGAGAGCTTGAAGCAGATGCATATGTTGCACTGACATCATCAGAACTGAAATAAGCCCTTGCGCTTGTCCAAAGAGATACACTTTCCTCAGTAAGAGCCTTACCATTTCCGTGTACCTTCTAGAATATTTCTGACCATTATTCATGACTGGAAAGAACTACTCTGGATTTTAATTCTGGACTTAGTTGTTTTTCATATGAGGCTGGTAGCTGGTAGTGGAATGACAATGATTTAGGGATGTGGACCTTCTGCTAAGCTAATATCAACATTACTACACTGAACAAGTTACAAACCAGGCATTGGACAGCTACAGCTTGAAAGCCCAGATGTAATGAAATATGGAGGCATCTTCAGTTTAGGAATAACAAATCTTACCTTGCAGGTACATGACTTTGCAAGTGACATCCAACACTCCACAGATGTCTAAATTCCCCAAATAAAGTGCGGGAATAGGTGCATCCCTCCCAAATGCTATCAGAACCAACATTCATCCTGAACGGAGAGTCAGCAGGAGCCGGCAATACGGAAACACCCAACCCAGCTGGAGTTTTCTGGCCAGCTGAAGATGTGTCCATGCCTGATCCAGCCAGCCTCCTCCACCAGGGGAGAAATTCAGATCCTTTCTTTCAACATGGTCAGCTTTCTCTTCTTTTTCAGCATCCCCTTTAGATTAACAGCCCAATGGAAATGAAAGCTGGCCGGCCTGCAGACCCATGCTCCCTCCATGTGTGCCTTCCGTATGAGTAAGATTCAGGGAGCAATCACACCCCACACCCCAGGCTCCCGGTTATGGGATTCTTCAGCTGGGGTCACTCCACAGCCTGCTTGTTGCATCTGTTCCACCATATAGCAAAGTAGGCCAGATCCTTGGTGTCAGACTATAAGAAGGAGTTGATTTTAAGGCACATGAAGGGAAGTCTTAATTTCTGTCTCCTTTTTTAAAGATTGCTTGCACATTTCACATTAAGTGGAAATTTATGAGCAGAAACTAGTATCTCCTGGCTGCATATATCCTAACCACTAAGCAAAGGCATTATCTGTACCTTTTCTTTTTTTTCTGGCCCTGTTCTATAAAGAAGATGTTGCACTCTGCTTGCTGAGAGAGGTCTGGTTCCGCTGGTGCCTGGATCTAGCTTGTCAGTGAATTTAGCTCTGTTACACTCGGCTTTGGCCCACAAGCTGCTCATGCAGGAGTCCTGCCTGGGCTGGCTCTGGGTCTCTGCAGGGGCTGAACCCTGAGGAGCATTCACCCCAAACAAGGAAGAACATTGTGAATTTAATTAGGTGCTTCCAGGCTAAGCTGCTGCTGAAGACAATTCTTAGATCACAGTTTTCTGCACAGCCATCAAAGTCCCCGTTTGGATCAAACTCTTGTACCAACCTGCTTTTCATGTGCCTGCAGAGTTACATACACTAATATAAGTCAGGACATTGCAGGGAATAGTTTCACTCTTCCTGACATGATACTGTCCCACCAACCTGCCATCTAAAAGTGAAATAATATCTCCAGCTGCTTAATCTGTTATTTGCCTATCTTTAATAGTTAACTGTTTGAGAGGGTTTTAGTACCCACAGACCCACAGAAGAGTATCTAGCAGGACTTCATCATCATTGTTTAGAAATTTTATCTTCCTGCATAAAACATTTATTTGTATCGTAGAGTTAAGAGGGTTTTTTATCTGCAACAGTAGCTTCTACAGTTGTTACTGGCAGGCTGTTTAATGGAACCAGGCTGTTTATCCATGGGATATGGATATAAAGAGCGCATGTCTATGTATTTCAGGAGCTAGAAAGCTAATTTTGTAATATGGAGTCAAGCAGGGCATATGGTAGATAGCAGTCCCCTTTCACATTCTAACACAGGACTGAGATTTCTTAACAAAGGCAATAGAGTTGCAAAACAGCATGACTTTGTTGCAGTTAGTAATTAATGAGGTGCTAAAAGTGCCTAAACAGAGGATCCCAGACAGAGAATGCATGACTCAAGAGGATAAGAAGCCCCTATCATTTCAAACAACAGTGTCATTTAAATAAACAAGCAGCAAGTCCCTGGGTGTGTGAGGTGGGAAGGGTGCATCAGCAGCCAGCGCGGCAGGAGCATGCACGGCCGCCAGCGCTCGCCTGCCTGCGAGAAACCAGTTGTGCTTTTCCAAATGCAGCCAGAGCTGTAAAGTCTGAAACATTTTTTTAATCCATTATTGGTGTGTGTGTGTGGGGGGAGCATGATCACACACTCGTCATTGCTGCTGCTTTTCTGGTGGCAATTCCCCTTACAATCTAACAGCACTGATTGCCCTGAAAGCTGTTACCAGCTACATACTGTGCAGGATGGAGTCTACCTGACAGGACTTTTTTTCTTTTCTTTTCCTTTTGTGTGTGTTATTTTCTTCTTATAAAAGACATAATTTCTGCGTTTTCAGATAAGATATAAATAATTTCGCTTATGCTTTTTGATTTTTTTTCCTTTTTGCATTTTAACAAGCATGGGAGATTTTATGTCATTCTGCACAGCACTCCAGGATTATTATTTTTTTAAGCAAAACCAATTCCAGTTCGAGTATTATATGAAAATAGCAAAGGTTTATAAAGTGTTTGTCCTGTAATATTTACTTTTTTTCCAACCAAACATTTATAAATAGATTGAGAGAAATGTGGCAAAGCACCAAAGTCATCCACTAAAATATTTCGTAAGAAACTATAATGTGAAAGGGGAATAAAGGAGCACTTTTGGAAGTGATGTTTGTTAGTGAATTCTTTTTTGTGTAGGGGGATATGATGCAATATGTCATGTTGACCCTTTGGAGTCTATGGCATAGTGATCCAAATTTATTCCTGGAGGGACTGTAGCGCAGTACATGTGTTGTAGTCAGACTGAATTTATCTACACATTTCTGCAGCTAAAAAAATGCTAGGCTCTGGGTTTTCTTCCCCTTTCTTTTGTGTCTTTAGAAAACTAGCAGCTGAGAATTCATCACATGTTGGGAAGTGATTGAGCTAGTAAGAAAGAAATCCTGTTTCTTTATTTTCAGATCCAGGCAGCTACAGTATATTTCACCCTTTTTTTTTTTTTTTTTTTCTTTTTTTTTTTTTTTTTTTTTCCTTCCTCTCCAGGTATCTTTCCATCTTACTGCCTGGCAAAGAGAGAAGAAAAATTGTGCATATCCTTTATTCCCTCTTCATTTTTACATATAGAACTTACGGAATGTATTTGATGTTCTGTTTGTTTTTCATTAGAAACTGAGATATAAATGCTTTGGAAGACTCCATGTCTTGTTTCCACTTGGGCTCTTTCCTGAAAGTTCAGTTGCTTTTTCTGTGCTGCCTTTTCTTCTGTTCAATATCTCACAACTTCTTGGAACCCTTTGTGGCTCTCCCAGCATGAGTGGCAGTGGGAGCATTGGTGGATACAGAGCACGGCTGAGCTGGTGTTTCTTGTGTTGTGCACAACGGGACTGGGACTGAGGGAGTTTAGCTGAAAGGGTTCTGAAGACATCTGCAGCTACTTTGGCCCTGCTCTTTTTGAAATAGGTGACTGATCCTCCTTTAGAAAAAGATAGACATTTGGGATCTGCAGATGTTGTGACACTGTGTTTGAATCCCCAAGAGTCAAAGTGAGTGAAGGTCCTGTACTACAACAGGGCCCTACAGACGTGGGTGCACTCTGTTCTGACTCACCACTACAGACCAAAGGAAAGCCCTCCTGCTGCCTTCAGTTGACGAACACAGGCAGAATTTGGTCTCCTTTCTGGAAAATGTAGGCATGTGCTATTATGGCTTTTTCACCTCTTATTAAAAAAAATCTTTCTTTGTTTTCTGGTCTCAGTGAGGCACTGAGGCACCCTGGTCTGAGCCCTGCAGAGGCCTGGCTGGGATGGCACCCAGCAGAGAGCTCTGCTGAGGTGAGGCTGCTGGGCACAGAGGGATTCTTGCATTTGGAGAGAAGTGCATTTCCGTGGTATTGTTGTGAGAGAGTTTCTGCAACAAAAAAGGAATCTTCTGTGTCAAGCTTTTCCTGAAAAATACTCTAGAGGGAGTCAAATCTAAAAGTTTATTTATCTTTAAAGTATTTCAACTGCAGCTTTTTCTTCTAAAAAGTTCTGTTTGTTTCCTGTTTATTTATTTTAGACCTGTCTATTAATACAGCATTTTTGTTTGAATGTGTTTGTACACTTTCAGATCAGATGTGTGCTAATAGTACTTAACAGGCTTTACTTGGAGTGATATGTCACTGTCACAGCAAATAAATAGCCCTTGAAACCAGCAAATACCAGTTTTAGCTTTGAAGGAAACAGAGCCTCAGGAAACAAAAGCAGAAAAGAAAGTGAAAGAGTTTCACATCCCAAAGAAGTAGAGGTATTGCTTATATTGAAGATTGTTTTCTCAAGTACTTAGTATGACTTCAGTATCTGGTGACACACTAAGACTATTACATGGTAACCTCCTGTTAGAAATGCAGCTCTGAATCAGATACAACATTCCACTGATTACACGCTAGTATCTTGGATGAAGGCTATGGATGTACTCTATTTTAAAAAGTGAGTCCACTTTTAACATTGATTCGTGGTTTGAATATGCAATTATCCATGCTTTGCAGTGGTCACTGGACTGTGTTTTTAAGAATTAAACTTATATCGAGGTGGGAGGGGAGTGGGGCCTGTGCTACTTCAAAAATTATCCTAGGTGACAGTTTCTCCTGGAGCAGAGCTACGTCTCTTTAACCTCACTTTGCATATGTATCCAATGTAGCAGCAGACTGGAAATTTTCTGCTTTTATTTAGCTTCCACTGTTACAGCTGCTAAATGTCTCCTGGCTTTCTGACAACAGCAGAAAACAAGAATTTGTCAGAAAACCATGAATTCAGTTTCTTTCCTTAGAGGAGAAAGTGAGCAATGCTCATGAGGTTCCCTTCTAGAGGTTCCTCCATAATCATTGAAGGAATTACACCCACTGCCTCATGGAAGACTATCTGCTATCTGGAAACCCAGAAACTCTACAAATTCCCTGAGATCTAAACAGGCAGCAGAGATAATGTGTGGGAGGTCAGAGCTAGCAGCTGAATTTCAACCTGGTTTCACTCATCAATGAACACTACCTGTTCATCTGCAAGCAGAGCCCTGCTTGTGCTGAGCCTTGGGCTGTGGCGGAATCCATACTTTTTCATGGGGGAAATGGGAAGGATGGAGGGGGGGAATAGTCACAGGGTTAGAATTGATCTGACCTCATCTCTGCATATGAACTTGTCATTTAGACTGCTTTTGTAGTCAGTGGAGAGACACAGGTATTTTATAACTGATTTATTTGCCTTGTGATAGACGTCTAAAAGAGCTGAGTTGAATTGTGTCCTAAAATATGTAAATGCCTGAAGTTAGATGAAATAGCTCTCCTTTTGTGCTGTTGTGTATAGACAAAAAAACATATTGAGGGAAGGTCAGGCAGCTGGTAGAGTATGAGAAATTAAATCCTAGCTCATTGATAGTTTTGATTTCCAAAATTATTCTTGTTGGCTTTGTTTCACACAGGTCTGAGGCATTTTTAAGAAACCTCTGGGAAGCACTGCTCCCTTCCACTCTTATGCCTGTGCCTCCAAGGGTGATGAGGGCGCTTGTCTATGCTGTGGGAAAACCATGCTTGTCTCCCTCTTTGCCATTACCTTTGCTGTGGACCCTGCAGCAAGAAATTGAATGGGACATCTTACCTAACAGTGTTCATCATGTGGACACAGTACTTTCCAGCCCATCATCTGCAGCTTACCATCAATGCTTTTACCAGCTTTTGAGCTCTGGAGTAGCACATTTCTCAAGTTGCTCTCACTGCCTGTCTGACCAGCATCAGGGATGGGTGACCAGGTCTCTGCACAGCAGCTGAGCATCCCTGTCAGTGCAGGCTGGAAGGTCTTCCTTACTCTGTGACAGCCTTCCTGTCAGAAAAGTCCAAGCTAATTTGGGAAAAAAGGAAGTAATTGATCAGAAATCACTGGTTACAGCAGGGAAGAGCCACCTTTTTATTTCTGTTTGGAGCTAGGAGGGACAGGGTTTTGATTTCTAGCTCTCCATGTCCTCAGATGGTACACTACCCTGCTCTATATAACTCAATCCAACTGAACCCAGCCTGGTACAATCCAACAATTTCTGTCTGGTCCTGGCTGGTAATTGTCCAACTTTCCCTGATAGTATCAATAAAGAAGCTACGATTTCCATGAGAAACTTTTGCTTTGTTGCATCCCCTTTTCTTACAAAGCTAGATTGAAAAGTCTGGTTAAACTTCTCAGTGATATTTTTCCTTTAGCTCTTTCTAACCATAACATTGAACCTCCCTGAGGAGCAACATGGGCCACCAGACCAGTGGATGAACTATGGCTGTGTTTTTCAAAGAAATCAGCTGGATGAAGAGGAAGCTGGGGTTAATATGAAACATTGCCCTACACCTCACATTAGCCCAAAGGACGTATTTTCCTTCTCTGTCTCTCTCTTTCTCTCCTTTCCTTATTTTTCTTTTCATTATTAAATGAGATGGATCAGGTTTTCCAAAGTTCATGAGGAGGAAGTGCATCTCCTGGTGTTATTATGTACAGAGACTGACTGCCCTCTGTCACGTTCAAAAACCAGCATCACTAGAACATTACAAAAGGACATTTTATTTAGATTAGATGGTTCACTGCTACATTTGACTCATCAATGATTATAGAACTAAACAGAATACTTCACACTTTTCATCTGCAAAGCACTTTACAAGCGTTTACTCATTAGTCTTCATAGTAACCTTGAGAAATAGCATTGCTGTTATCATGTCTATGAAGAAAGCAGACAGAGAGGACCTGATGAAAATTACGTTTTACTTACAAGTTGCCCATCAGCAGAACTTCTGTTGTGGTACTGATGATGGGAGGTCTGGTGTGGACAAGCCAGCAGCAGCCACCAGCATGGACTGCAAACATTACAGTCTACCCTGGGCCATGATTAGATGGTATGGTTGTTGAATTAACAGTGATCATTTGCAAAAGCTTTGCAATTATTCCTACCTATTGGTGGAACTGCAGCAGTGGGAATGTTCTTTGGACCAAAACCAGCACAGACACAGCAAAACAGACTTGCCCACAACCCAGCCTATTAGCTATTGCAACATAATTCTTGTGTAAATACTCCCATTAAGTTCAGCTGGAATTCTGAACTCTTAACTCAGGATGCTCTGTAAGTCATGGCTAGGTTGTGGAGAGGTGAAAATAGTAGTGCCAGTAATTCAGTTTAAATGGCTTTTCCTGCTTGCGTTTTTTAATTTTTTGTTTCTTTTTCTTTTTTCTTTCTCCCAAAGCAATTGTTGATCTTGAAAGCAGATGCCTCCAAGCCTGTCTTCTCCTTCCTGGAGAAGTGTGTTGCAAACACTCTTACATGGCAATGGGGTCTGCCTCCCACAGGCCGTTGGAGGGGGAAAAAGGCAGAGGACATGTGGCAAAAACTGGGGTTGTGAGGCAGTTCTCAAATGACAGTGAGTAGCATTAGCCCCAAGAGATGCTAGTTAATGATAGAAATGCAATGCTGTCATCAGAAGTACTGTGGCCCAGATTTGTACTCTCAGGTGATCCAGCCTGCAGAGTCTTTCCAGTCATCTGCCTCAGAGCAAGAATGTCCATATATAAACCCCTTCAGGGATAGCTAATTAACTTTAGATTTATAAGCAGTCTTCATCCAGATTATTTTGCAATAATCATCCGTCTCTGGCATTTTGGCTTCGCCTAATTTAGTTAAAGATGTGAAGTCAAACCCATCCAAGCCCTTACATAAATATTTTTGTTTCATTTCTTAAAACTATCTAATTTTAATTCACTTAACAGCTTTTCTTGACAATTAAAAAGAGATGGAACTACCTCACCATTTGGGATTTATGCCAGCTATTAAAACCACGGAGAATGTTGCACTGGGGCAGATTAAGTTGCATCTGCCCTCCTGGGAATTCTTGTTCCCGTCTCTGCAGTGCCTTTTCCAAATTACTGCCAAAGATAAACTCTGCAGTATTGGCAGATCCAGGGTGTTATGCCTCTGCTGCACCAGAACTCCCTGGTTCAGCTAAACCACTTACACGCAGCACCCTAAGAGCCTGTTTCATGTGCAGACTTAAAGAGGAAAGTTCTCATTTTTTGTCCTTGCTTGTCTGACTCATCACTAAAAACACTGAGGAGCTCTCCTTCTGTCCTTTGCAAAATCTCACATAAGCAACATGTCCCCTGGCAGTCAGTGCTTGTGTGAAAGCGAGAAGCACAAGGAGAGAGAACTAAAATAAACTTAACTTACTTGAAGGAAGAAGAAAAAAAACCCTGAAGAAACAGAAGGGGTGAAAAAAAAGCATATGCAATCTGAGTTCTTTTGCGAATGCCGTTCTTACTAGTGGCATTGAGTTTTTATGGGGGGCTTTGGTGGAACTGGGTCCTGAGTGACTGTAAGAGGGGTATTAAACATGATTCTGCAATCTCACTCAGTGATGCCAGCATTAACATCTGCATAGTTATTTGTTAGTGGTGTGCAGTTTGTGTGGATAGCAGGATACCTGTGCCCTGGTTAAAGAGAGACACAAGCAAACACTATGCTAAAGTTTTGTAACTCAGGTGTAATTTAACAAGAATAGGGCACCTGCTGGGATCCAGAAGCAAAGTAGTTGCTTTGGTTGAGGATGAACCCCAAGGTAGGAAGCCTGGGCTGAGTGGAGCCTGCTTGAAGAGCCTCATGCAGACCCAGGACACCAGGGGATGTGGTGCCTTAAGCACAAGGTCACACACAGGCAGATGTTCATCTGAAGCCTGGCCCAGTGCAAAAGCTCTCATCTCCTCCCAGATGCCCGTGTACTCATGGGGTAGGTGTGTGCAGAGGCAGCTCGGGTCTGGGATAGCTGGCACTGCCCTGAAGGACCTGAGCTGACTCTGTGCTGCACATACCCTCGCTCATCTCTGTCTTCCTGTATTATTTGAGCCTCACCCTGGGTCCCTGCCCTCTGCAGCCCCGACTCCACACTCCAGAAAACACAAGGTTAACTGGATCGATTGGAACAACTGAGCCTAAACCTTGGTTTTCTCCCACAAAAAAAGGCCACAGAAAAGTCTTTGGTAGAGATTGGTTCGACTACGAAATGATGTGTCCGTCTGAAAACTAAGTATAAAAGTGCCACCCTGAAATTAAAACCCCAGAAAAGACAGAGGAAACAGGAGAAATACATCCACTTAATGATGCTCCAAACTGTCTAGGTGGCAGCCTGCTGGGGCAAATGCGCTGGGTTAACGGAATAACCTCTCACCCCTGGAAACTAGTTTAAATCTTGCCTTAGGGTAATAAAGGAAAACTGCATCTGACGGTGTCAAATTAGTCCCTAGTGGACTTTTCTCCACATCACAAATTCACCACAAATTTCACACCATTTGTCATGATTGGCAGAATCTGCTTCGGAGAAGTTTAGGATGAGAATAACTTGGGTTTTGTCGTCTGGAAGTCAGGGGCTGTTTGCAAATGGCTTTGGCACTATCAGGCCTTCTCTGTCAGAACAAAGCCCTGGATTCATCCCCACCCTTCAAACCAAGGGAAACAAATAGAGGGACCGTCATCTCATGACAGAATTAAACTATTATTCACCTCCAGAGCTGAGGAGGTTTGTCAGAGACAGATCTGGCTTATCCCAGATTGACATCAATGTCTCATTCGGTGAAGTTATTTGGGGGTCACACCAGTCTACCTGATATTAAAAAATATAATCACATGCTATAATTTAAAATAATCAAGTATTTTAAATGTCAGTGGCCTTGGCATGAAGAAAACTCCAGGTTCTGATGAAATTTGGACATTTCACATGGACCATGGTGTGTGAAAAAACAGTTTGGAGACCCCCCCTTGCACAAGTCTGCAGGCATACATCTGCTTTGTGCGCAGCATGTGTCTGAGCCTCATGCTTGCCCTGTACACACGGGGCTTGAGGATAAATGACTTAAAAAGCATATCCTGTGCATTAGAATGTCAAACAAATGATTTCTAAAGAAATGAAAAGACCCTTTTAGAAGGCTTCCAGGAAGAATTATGAGGATAGGGGAACAAACAGGAAATAAAAATGAATGCAAAAAAGCAGCAGGAAGGTCAGGTCTGGATTCATTCTCAGAGCTGATGGGATGTCAGGTCCACAGCAAAACCACCTCTGATGGAGCTGGGAGCCTGCTAAGAAATGGACTGGAAAATTTAGCCCAAAGTCACTTCATTCAACACTGTAATTTGAGAAATAAAGTCCTTATCTCTGGATGCTGTGAGAAAGAGGCAGCGTGCTGGCCCACATGGGTGTTGCAGTAATAACACTACCTACTGACAGTCTGGTGTTACTGTACACTGCCTTTGAAAGCACCGTTTTGTGTTATTACTGAATGGCCTTACTGCAAGTTGTAGGACTTGTTAAATGGCTGCTTTCCAGATTTATTGACTTTGCTCATACCCTGTTGAAGATTCTTAATAATGGTGCTGAATTAGATATAAACATGTGCTTAATGATTAGCTGAAATAAGTGGCAATAACATGAGGTTTTCTTTTAAACAACAGGCAGAAAGGCTATGGCTGTTTTTTTATGAACAGGTTCTCTTGACAAAATATACTTTAGAAACCTTGAACTACCCCGTCCTGTTAGTCATGTTGGCTGGTCCTTGCAGCAGTGCCCTGCTGCAAGCTTGGCGCTTGTCTGTGATTGCAGCGGGCCCATGCATGGGCAGGGGGGGTGGCCACCAGTGATCAGGTGAAAAAGGTCTAGAAGTCCTTGCTCTAGAAGTTAGGGCTGCGTCTAGGGGTGTGGGAGCATGAGGGCAGCACTACATCCAGTTCATGACCTGTTGTGTGCCCCACAGACGGTGTGGTTTCATGGATGCCTTTCACAGCAGGGCCAGCTCAGGGAACTGTTTCACTGCCTCTACTGCCCAACCCTCTTCCCCAGCCTGCCAGGCTGTGCTGGCATGGCATTTTGTGAAGACCCTTCAGTACAGTGCCTGTATCTGCTACAGGGGGTGGCCACGGCATAATGCAAATGAATGGTATGGTGGACAACCTAAAATAGTATTTTTAAAATATATGAATATATAATTTTTTTAAGTAATCATATAAGTTTTGGCTGAAAAGTAAAATTCTTATGTCCATTTCCACCTGTTCACATCCTTACCATCTCCCTTTTAATGATCAATATCACAATTTTGCATCAAGCTTTTCTTTAGCATAGTCTGTTGTATTGCAGATCCCTATCTAGCTCTCTAATATGAGCAAGTGTTAACATTTAAACATAATAAATCTATTTTCTGATGGAAGTGATTAGGTGGATCATGCTTTGAAGGAAGTGAGCTTTTGTAACTCTAAAGGCCAACCACAAAGCTGAGTTAAGAAGTGCATTAAAGTGAAATATATGGGCTCAAGTCATAGCGTTATAGCATCATAGAGTCATAGAATAGTTTGAGTTGGAAGGGACCTTTAAAGATCACCTAATTCCAAGCCCCTTGCAATGAGCAGAGACATCTTCACCTAGCTCAGTTTACTCAAAGCCCCATCCAACCTGGTCTTGAACGCTTCCAGGGATGGGGCATCCACCACCTCTCTGAGCAACGTGTGCTAGTGTTTCACCACCCACACTGTAAAAAATGTCTTTCTTATATCTAGTCTCAATCTAACCTTTTTTAATTTAAAACCATAACCCCTTGCCCTATCACAACAAGCCCTGCTAAAAAGTTTGTCCCCACCTTTCTTGTAAGCACCCTTTAAGTACTGAACAGCTGCTATAAGTCTCCCTGGAGCCCTCTCTTCTCCAGGCTGAATAACGCCAACTCTCTCAGCCTGTCTTCATAGGAGAGCTGTTCCATACCTCTGATATGTTTTTGTGGCCCTCCTCTGGACTTGCTCCAACAGGTCCACGTCCTTCTTATGTTGGGAACCCCAGAGCTGCATGCAGTACTCCAGGTGAGGTCTCACAAGAGCAGCGTAGAGGGACAGAATCACCTTCCTCAACTTGCTGGTCATGCTTCTTTTGATGCAGCCCACGATTCAGCTGGCCACCTGGGCTGCAAGCACACCTTGCCAGCTTATGTCTAACTTTTAATCCACCAGTACCCCTAAGTCCTTCCGCTCAAGGCTGCTCCCAAGCCCTACATCTCAAGCCTGTGTTGATACCAGGGGCTGCCCTGACCTGGGTTCAGGACCTTACACTTAGTCTTGTTGAACCTCATGAGGTTCACACGGGCCTACTTCTTTAAGCTTGTCCAGATTCCTCTGGATGGCATCCCTTCCCTCAGCCATCTCAACTGCACCACTCGGCTTGCTGGTGTCTGCAAAGTTGATGAGGGTGCACTTGAACACTCTATGTCATTGATGAAGATAATAAACAGTCCCAGTATGGCTCCCTGAAGGAAACTACTTGTCAGTGATCTCCATCTGCACATTGAGCCATTGACCACTACTCTCTGAATGTGACCATCCAACTAGCTCCTCATCCACCTGAAAGTCCACCCATTAAATCCACACCTCTCCATGAGTACATATTTAGAGAGAAGGATGTTGTGTGGGACCAAGTTGAAGCCTTACAGAAGTCCAGATAGATGACATCCATAGCTCTTCCCTTTTCCACTGATGTAGTCACTGTATCATAGGCAGCCACTAGGTTGGTCAGGCAGGGTTTGTCCTTGGTGAAGCCATGCTACCTGTCTCAAACCACCTCCCAGGCCTCCACGTGCCTTTGCATAGCTTCTTGGAGGATTTGTTCGATGATCTTTCCAGGTACAGAGGTGAGACTGAGAGGTCGCTAGTTCCCAGTGTCCTCCTTTCTACCCTTTACAAAAATGGGTGCAATATTCCCCCTTTTTCAGTCAGCAGGAACTCTGGGATGCATCTCGTCAGGTCCCATAGACTTATGCATGCTTAGGTCTCTCAGGTGAACATGAACCTGATCTTCTTTTATAGTGGGAGGTACTCTGCTCCTCCAGTCCCCATCTTGTGGTCCATCCACTCAAGAGGTGTGGGAAGAGAGATTGCCGGTGAAGACCGAGGCACAAAAATTGTTGAGCACATCAGCCTTCTCTTTGCCTGTTGTTAGCAGTTTGCCAGTCTTGCTCATTAGGGGGGTACGCTTTCTTTGACCTTCCTTTTCTGGCTGACATACCTGTAGAAGACCTTCTTGTTATTCTTTGCATCCCTTGCCAAGTTCAGTTCCAGCTGCACCCTGGCCTTCCTGACTCCATCCCTGCACAACCAGGCAGCATCCCTGTGTTCCTCCCAGGATACCTGTCCCTGCTCCCACTGCCTGTGCATGTCCTTCTTGCCCTTTAGTTTGACCAGTCGGTCTTGACTCATCCATGCCAGTCTCTTGCCTTACCTTTCCTGGTTTCTTACACCTGGGGACTGAGAGCTCTTCCATGGAAAGTGTCTTTCAAGATCTGACAGCTCTGTTCTGCTTCTTTGTCCCTGAGGGCAGCATCCCAGGAGGTCCTACTGACTACTCCTAGAGGAGCTGGAAGTGTGCTTTCCTAAAATTCAGGGTCCTGACTTTACTCTTCACCTGACCCATACCCTTCAGGACTGGGGACTCCACCAGCGCATGACCACTGCAGCCCAGGCTGCCTCCAACCTTGACGTCACCGATTAGCTCACTTGTGCTGGGGGCCAGCAGGTCCAATATTGCAGCCCCTCTGGTAGGGCTGTCTATTACCTGGCCTAAGAAGTTATGCTCAGTGCATTTCAGGAGTGCCCTGGATTGCCTGTAGCTCACCATACTACTTTTCCAGCAGATATCAGGGCGATTGAGTCCCCCATCAGGGCGAGAGCCTGTGAGCATGATGCCTGCTGTAGCTGGAATGAGAAGGCTTTGTCAATAGGCTCCCCTTGATGTGGTGACCTGTCGTACTCACCATCCACAAGGTTCCCTTTGTTGCCACAGTCTCTGATTCTTACCCATAAGCTTTTGACCTGTTATTCTTCAGAGACAGCTCTTCATACTCTGCTCACTTCTTGACATAGAGGACAACATGTCCACCCCTTCTTGCTCACCTGTTCCTTCTGAATAGCCTGGAGCCACCGATAGCTGCACCCCAGTCATGGGATTCATGCCACCAAGTTTCAGCAATGGCAGCTAGGTCGTAGCTTCCTAGCAGTATGGTGGCTTCCAACTCCTCCTTTTTGTCCTCCCTCAATACTGGGAAGGTGAGGAAGGGAGACAGTACTCAGAACTAAAATATATTTAATTTGGTTATAAAAAATGAGCCTTTTTCTAAAGTACTCTTTCATTTCCTGTTTTTCTAAAAATTAAAAATCAGTCACAAAACCTCCTACACCTTCTGCCACTACTTAGGAGTAACGCTGACCTGAAATTCAACTTCAGGTCAGTTTTGTCTTCCATATAAGCAAAAGAACAAATGATTCTCAGCACGGGAGCGGATGAATGCAGACATGTCTATCCCCTGTCACACATACCCTGTGCTAATCTGTTCATGTTATACTTTCATCAAAAACTACAGATAGAGGGGAAGGTCATGGGATATGATGTAGAATGGGTAGCTGAAGACAACCACAGATGGTGTCCTGGGCAAGATATGACAGCAGAGGAAGGATGCAGTTCTATAGTTACTTTAGTAATGGTTTCTGTACAAATCCATGTATAAAGGGTTTTTTTCCTTCAAAAAGATACATCCCTTAACTATTTTGATTTAAAACAGCATTCTTTTAGCTAATAAAAACAGTTAGGTCTCGTCTTTATTGCTGGCTACTTGATAAGAGCATAAATTAGACTTAGAAAATTCTGCTGTGGGTGTCTGAGGCATAAATAACACCATATGTTCAGCAGCGGTTTAAATAAAATATCATTCTTACCTTGACAATGACACTCTAATTTAGGAGCCATGGCTGTAACCATAATGCAACAGTGAAGTGTTCTTAATCTTTGTAAAATGCTGTATTACTTTTGCACTGCCCTTAAAGGATATAAAATATTGCATTATATTTGCAAGGGGAAATCCCCATCATCTTCTAGCTCTGTGCTGCCAATATATACCAATCAGAAAATCTAAATGTCATCAGGAACGACCCACAGAGTGAAAATCTTGTTCTTAAGAACATATGGACCCCACTGGCCTCAGGAAATATTTGAAGAGTGAACACACATTTCGTCAAGATTTTTGAAATCCCAGGGGCAAAGGAAGGAATGAAAACATGACAGAGTAATTTAAAATGGCAGGTATTGCACTTTTCTTGTTCAACACTAGAAATTGGATACCTAATATTAATAGAAGTCATTATTTTTATTAATCCTATTAAAGAAGTTAAAACTTGCCATCTCCCAGATTTCTTAGGGTGGTTTAATTTTTCCTTCCTCTCTGCAGTGGTGGTTATACTGCTCCGGGTACAGGCAAAAGCCATTACTTTGAAGACTGGCATCTATTTTATCTTCCCAGGAGACTGTACCTGGAACAGTCTGTTCTGAGCAAAGGGAGAAATAAACCCTCATTGCTGAAGCAGAAGTGGAGGCAGCAGTCTCTGAACCCAGCAGGACCAGAATTTCCCTTTGGGAAGGGCAGGAGGCAGCTGCCCTGATGCCTCCCTGTCCTGAGGATGCCCTGCCCTGCTGCAGCCCAGCTGCTGGAGATGGTGGAGACACAACCCTGCGTCTGGATGCTCAGTGCTGAGCCCTGGCAGTCTGCTTTCCCCTTAGCAATTCTGCTATCCCACAGCTTGCCTTTGGGAAAGTCATTCGCCTCTCCTGTTTCCCTCTGCCCTTTGTGGGGGTTATTTAAATAGCAAGGAATGAGCTCCTTTTCCCATTCAGGACTGAGCAGTTTTTTAAACCCATTTCCGTAAATAAAAGTGGGAACAACTTACAGTTGATGACAGGCAGTTGAATTCCTCCTCTTCCTAAGTACTTTTTACTGCCTGCTCCAGCCACTTTGCCTGCTCATTGGTTCCACATTCTCAGGACCCTGCTGGAGAATAATTTCTTTTACTTCCAAAGTCCTGGAACAACACTTTTAAAACACTTAAGTCTTGCAACTAAAGTGTCCTTTTAAAGGCTAGATATAATAATCTCTCTCTCTCTCTTTCTTTTTCTTTTCTTTTTTTTTTTTTTTTTCCTACTGGTAAGACAGACTTCATAAACATAAACCTTTTTACCTTTTGATTATATGCAAAAATGGGGAGTCTGATATAAGGCTTGATACCAAGCAATTTTTGCACTTGCTGCTGTTGTAGTATCTTCCAGCACAGGCAGGTAGCCACATAGGATGGTGGTGAGAAATTTTCTACCAACCCTCAACCACAGGATTTTCAAAGGCATTGCACATATTTTTCAGGCTACTGCATGAAACATTCCCTTGAGAGCACACAGGGCTTGGATTTACTGCTGCTGGCACAGAGTGTGTGTTGCACTCATCTAGTTAGAGCTTTCCCTATAAATCACACACAAGTTACCTACTTCTGCCTTTGCAGCAAAGGAATGGGAAGCCTGCCCTCGGTGATGTATGGGTTATTATTAGATCTTTTCTAGCAGTGTGTAGCTGAAATATTGTTAAGTTGGAACATTTTACAGAGATGAGTTTTCTGTGCTGGCATTCAATGCCACAAAACACTACCACTGCTTCTGAATTTCTCAGAGGTTTTCACAGTTTGTTTGCCCTCAGGTTCAAGGACATGGGAATCATGTCACCATCAAAAGGTAAAATAAAGCTTTGGTGATAGAGTCCACCTCAAAACTGCTGCTTCACCTGGGCTTGTGCGGTTGCTGGGTTCCTCAGAAGGGCAGTAAACCAGTGAGGTTCTCACACAGGAGATGTAAATATATTCCTTCAACTTTTAGGCCTTTACTGCTGCCCAAACCCCCTAGGGAGGTGTTTTGTGGCATAATGGTGCTGAGCACCACACTGGGCACAGATGCATTTTCAGTGGGTGTTGCAGAGAAAAGAATTTGCCTTGGTAAAATGAATGTGTGCTATTAAAAGCCCAGAAAAAAGCAACAGAAGCTGCTAAGATTGACCAGGCCGGTACAGATTTTCAGTGACCATACTGGTTGCTGGTGCTGCTGTGTGTAGAAGCAGACCAGTCAGCCTTGCAAAGTCCATGAACAACTGCAATTGGTGCCTCTTGCACGCTTTGTGCCTATATGGGAAGATCTGGCCAGCACATGCTGGCAGAAGGAAGAAGCAGTGAAGAGGAAATATGAGAGACATTAACAGACAAGAACCTTCATTGTGAGTATCAGACTCCAGGTTCAGAGATGTGAGGCCAACTTCAGCCCTTCCATGGGGGCCTATGGTTAACCCTCTTTAGTTTTTAGTGGACACGTAAGTAGTAAAGGGAATTAGAAATGTGGACTGGTAATTACCATTCATAAATTTCACAGTTAACACAAGTCTGTGTGATGAGACTCGGTGCCAAATTTCTGGGCTGGCACTGGCTGAAGTTGCTCCAGGAACAGAAAGAACGTCACCACATCGGTATGGCACGGGACTCAAGCAAATGAGCTGTGCTGGGAGAAGCTGCTCAGTGCAGTTCTGCACCGCTCTGGTTAGCTTGTTTCTGGTGTTGTCGCTCACCTCTTTGCATGGTGCTGCATGGTGCCAGATAGCAATGAGAGTGTGCTCTAAGATACCGTAGGGACATAGGGTCTGGCTGGGAGTTGCCATTCCCAGGGCACAACTGTGGAGGAAACAGCCCTCATCGTTGCCAGTGCAAAATCAATAGGGGACTTTAAACAATCTTTGCTGTAAGATGCAGAGGGATTTGTTTCCTTTCTCTTCTTGTCTTCTCTTTCATTACACAAAACCCAAATCTTCATTTAGTAAGCTTTTGCTTTTTGGCTCTGCTCTAACATGTAGAGCAGGGATGCTCAGCCAGAGGCTTGCAGGCAGAATCTGGACTGTAGGTTTGATCATGCCTTCCCAAAAAGTGTAGACAGAGCCAACACAGCACGTACCAAAGTAATCCTTTCCTTTTTCTCAGGGAAGACATGTGGCTGGAGAGGAAGCTTATGCTGTGTGGCTGTCTTTTCCCACTCAGCCTCTTTCTCCAATATACCAAGGACATTGCACTGTGTGCTGCACATGCCTGCATTAGAAATGCAGGAGGGTGGGGAAGGGAGAGGAAATATCAAGCAGCTGATGAGTAGGAAGGTAGAGATTGCAGGAGTTTGAACTGGGTACTTCTGACTTTGTCAGTCTTTATCTAGGGACTATTAATTAGCCATGCCGTGGGTGCAGATACCCTAGAATAGACCCATGCCTCACTAATTTCAATTTAGCAGGATTTACTAAGTCAGGCTTCAAAATATGTAAGTCACCTATGCTACTTCCAAGGCCAGTCAGCCACTTTCCAATGTTGTCCAGGCTAATAAATGCTGACAAGCTTGTTCTGATTCCATGCAGGGGGAAAATGAAAGCTTCTGGTCTGCAAACCTGGCATAGTGGGGTCCAGAAGGTTTATTATGGCTTGGACACTACCAAGGGCATTGCTTGAGGCTGGGATTCACCAAAACAGCAACTTCATCGTAAGGGCTCTTCCTACCAGATCAAGAAGTTCCACAAAAACATGATGCAAAGTATTTACGAACCTTGCTAGTGAATAAAATAATTTTGCTAGTACTAATTTGTTGAGTTGATTGCACTGGCTTATCTCTCCATCAGTTAGGTTATATGTCTCAGGCATTGTCTGTCCTGTGGTTGCTGCCTTGGAAGCATAAAATTAACAAATTTTAAATAATGTGCTCTGGTTTATGTGCTGGAAGAAAGGTTGCGTGTCCACAATGTATCCAGATGAGATGTTTGTGTCTGGGTCACTGTGGACCCATGGCAAGGCACAGTAGGAGCTTGGTAGGGAATGGAGGAGCAGGAGCTGGCTCCAGTTCCAGGCAGACACCATGGTCAGTGTCTCAGTGCTGCTCACTCTGCTGGCCCCCCACCTTGCTCAGTCAGGGCTTTTATATTAGCTGGGGAAATTCCAGCCTTGCAATCATCCTGTTACACCCCTTGTGAAAAAAAACTGAAACCAAAGCATAATAAAAACAGCCGCTTCTGTATTACGTGGTATTTCTCCCATAATTAAAGCCCACTACCCAGGTGTTGGATTCCCCACAGAACAGTAACAGTCCTCAACAGCTGAGAAGTTGTTATGAAGGTGGGAAGAAGACTCCAGAGATATAAAGCTATTACTATCAAAGAACACGTCCCTCATGAACAAAGGCTTCTTGCTGGCCTAGAAATCCAACCTAAAATCTTCCAAAGCCTTTGGTTGTTTTCACTGCACATTCTCTGAAAGCACATGGGATGAGGATGCTTTGCACTCTTGCCACAGTTGCTGTAGCATGCATAAATTCTGTTTTATGATAGCACAACAGGACTGGTTAGCATGCACATGATTTTAGGAGGTGGGTGGCAAGAACACTCAGTGCACATGCACTGTTTCTATACAGGTGATAGAGTGCTGGGGTGATGACAGCACTGGATTTTCTTTCTGCTGGCTTAGAATTTATTTCACATATGTTTTGCTTTCTGCTTTAACCAGATGATTTCATTGATTTGATTGCTGTCTCATGAAACCCATATCATCTTACAACACCATGACTGCCTACAATGAAACAGTTCTCCTATGTGAGAAACAAAATGCCAGGTCAACTTGTACGTGTACTGCTGATAGTGATATGTGCCTTACTGACAAATAGCAGAAGAGAATAAAACAGTGTGAGTGGGATAACAAGTTTTAGAGTGACAAGGGGTGTTTCCAAGGGTTGGGCAACCATGTTGCATATCTTGATCAGTAGCCTTTACTGCCGTGACTCAAAATAAATTTTTGTCAAAGTTTCACAGTGGCACATCCCTGGTTTACATGTCTTGCTTAAGAAGAGGTAAAAGTCAGTTGATATTAGACCTTCGTATTATAATTGTGTATGCAGACTATCAACTCTTTTCTATATTTCAGAATTTGAGATTTAATTAATTGTACAGCTTTCTGCAACTTGATTCTTGTATGATTTTAAACCAGATCTTTTTAGTTTCCAAAAAAGCAAGCATATGTCTTCCAGCCAAGTCTTCACAACACGGAATTCTCAGTATAGTAAATTACCACTGACAGTGATACCTTACCTCCTTTCACCCACGAGGTGGGATTCACTTTTGTTCTTCAGGGGGAGGGTTTTTTTTTTCATCAGTCTGTAGATCTGGTTTGAAGCAGCCCATAGTGATTTGCTCGTCTCACTAAGCCACCTTTCAGAATAGGTATGTCTTTTGGTTTCATGGCTAATTAGTATTAGTGTCTGCAGGAAAACTTGGCCGACTGGAGCTAGCCCCCAGGGCACCATATCCCCCATTCAGCTACTTAAGGGAATGCAATGGGCTCTTTCCTTATTAACCTACTCCTCCTGAAACAAAGGCACACCAGGGAGCAATCATGAGGTAAAAGGGCTTGATATTTTGGCAGGTACCCCATTTACTTTGGAATAGCTCTGGAAATAGTACCTGCCCAAATTAGCATAGGTAGGACTAAATTCTGCCTCTTATTTAGCACAGACTTTGTTACTGAAGTTGGTGGGAACTGAACGCACGCCCAGGAAAAGGTGTTTTTACAGAAGCTCCATCATTTCCTTTGTCTGGCCAAAGCGAGCAAGGCTGACAGGATCAAGGGGCTTCACAGAACACAGCTTTTGCTACAGCTATGAAGTACACAGCTGGCTTTCAGATAGCCCCAGCCAGGCCATTGCTGTGGGGTAGATGTGTGCCATGAGGCAGTGCCACCCGAGGCTCAGGGATGTCACCTCAGCTGTCTGCAGCACGGGAGCTGTTGCACAGTGCTGTTGAACCACAAAACCTGTCACTGGGAGGGATGAGCAGTCAAGATAGCCAGCTCAGAAACCTGCTCAAGGAGAAGTCCTTGCCAGCACTTGCCCAGAAAGTGCTCTGCTCCCATCAGCCCTAATTTCCTGCCTCTTCTTCCCAGGGCACGGCAGTCAGTGATGCTCAGGGGAGAGCAGAGATCTTCAGTTCCTTCATCTTCTTGCAGGCTGGAGTTTCTGAGCCATGTTTTGCTCTTTTCTATTGCTGGCAGCAGCACAGCTTTGTGTTTCTGAAGCTGTAAGGAAGGAGATGGTTCAGCAATAAGCGTAGCCTGTGCTGATTTGTTTTTTCAGTGGCTGTGAGCAGTGGGTATTACTCATGCCATATCTCCAGGATCATTTTAATCTGGTATAAATCTAATCTGCTGCTGAAATTGGTGGTCTCATCCTGTCCTATGGGCTCAGTCTTTCCCTCCCACAGCCTTCCCTAGTGTTGTTACTAGCACTTATGTGGGCCTGTGGTGAGCTGGATGAAAGAGGGCATCCCACTGCAAACTAAACTCTTCCACCCACTCCTTTGACCATGAAAAACTCCATACTGATATAAACAAGTGCTGCCTCGGAAGTGCTCAATCTGTCTGCTAGGAGTTTCCCTCCCTCAAATGGCTCAGAATACCAAAGGAGGAAATTAAAGTGGCAGGGAGATACTTCTTGTTGCTTTCCAGCAGCCATGGCATTAGTGTTATACTTGTTTTTAGACTCTCTCCAAATGCCAAAATGGGATAAGACAGATCAAAACTAACTTGGAATAACTCAAACCACTTGTGAATTCACAACACCTCTGAGTACAGGCCATGAAAGTTGCACCTGCTTAGTCCACACTGCGTTATTTTGTTTCATGTAGTGCTTCAAAGTTCTCTGCTATTTGAGAAAACTATATTTAAAGTGCCAGGAAACCTGATTGAAAATATGTTCAATAAAATCCCTAGGGCAGTTTGTGAAAAAGACAGTGTAGTTCAAGTAGCATCACACATGTTTAAAATTGCAACAGACACTTTGAAACCATGTGTTGTGTAATGATCAGGGTGCTAAATCATGTGTCAAAGCTGAGGGATCTGGTTTCTCTGAAAAGTGCTAATGTTTTTGATGCTGAATAGAAGCTGTGTTTAAAAGAAATGATCAGAAAGCACAAGCCAGTTTATGAGAGCATTAGTGCTTCAGATGTGGTTTATCTACTTAGCAGTGAACCCAGCCTGCAGCAAACATATTTTGGACATACGATACAAATCATCCTATCTGAACACAAACCTCATATAACAGTTTGCTTTGGTAGTAAAAGTAACCAGTGATTAAATTTCTGCAACAGTGAAGTTGGTAAAAAGTGATGTGTCAGAGAGAACATGTTAATGGTAGGTGCCCTTCTGTTGAAAATGAAAGCTAAATGCCACTTCTTGGCCAAATCTGAAATGTGTTAGTCATTTCAGTGATTTGAACTTCATCCAAGACTTTCTCAGAACTGTTCATAACAATCTGTCTGCAGTGTTTTGCACTTGGAGTTGCCCCAGTAAGTCTCTGAAAATCTGTTGCACCTGACATTCTTGGTGTCCTTAAGCCAAACCAATGTTTTCATTTGGTAGCTCACTAAGAACCTGTCCATACTATGATGACTTGGACCAATTACTTACCATTTCCCAAGAAGAAAGTCCATTTTCATAATGAAAAATGGAAGCTATTAAAGCTCATCTAGGAGCAGAAAGGCAAGTAGAGCTGGAGCAGTCATTAGCAGCTTTGGGACCAGAGGGAAGTAAACAGCTTTCAGTCAAGAAGACCTCAAACTGGGATTCTTTGACCTCTGTAAGGATAAAAAGGAAGACCAGACTGGAGAGGACAACAGAGAAAAGGCAACTACACAGCAACCCATGGACTGCTGTCTTTACTTTTACTGTGGGGCCATTAACTGGTCCAGCTTTTGTCTAGTACTGACAAATCACTTACCTAAGTGTAAAATATTCACTGAGCTGAAGTGAGATTTTTCACATAAACCTTTAGTTGAGGGCAAGACCTCTATTTTCTTTATTTTACTTTTGGTCTCCAGCAGATGTGACTCAGGACAGCCTCTACGTAGAGAAACCACATTTTCATATATGTAAAAAGTGGTTCACAGTACCAAATGGGGCACAGCACAGGCACTAGGGATAAAAATCCAGCAGTTCTTGCAAGTGAAATTGTAGGATGCACAGGCATAAGTATATTGATCTATATGGGTTTGCTTTACCTCTTGAATTTTCAGAGGAAATTGAAATTTGCATTGGAAGCCCAGTGTGTAACTTCAATCTCCTGGCTCTCCTGAGATCCTTTTAAGCCTCAAGCACTTGCGAAGTGTACAGATCCCACAGCAGCTTGCAGTGAACAGGGGTCCTGCAACCTCACTTAGCATCCTGTTCCTATTAGTCCAAATTTCAATCTCTGCTGGCACAGTGGTGCAGAGTAATTTCCTTTGTGACAGAAATTTGAATGCAGTGTGAGAAGGCAGGAGAATAAACTTCTAGTGTTTTATTGTAACACACAAATTTCCTCAGTCTTCAATGTATTTTTTTGTCACCAAAGCTTAAAGGAGGTCATAAACACAGGCAAATATACTCCTACCAAGGTTCTACTCCTTAGCCAAGTTCAGCTCTTCCAGTGCCACCTGGGCCTCAAAATATGTTAGCACTATAAGCTAATAAAAGATTACTAGCCTACAGTGTCTTTTTTCTCTTTCCTTACAACGACCAACTCAACAAACCAGATGGAAGCCCCAATATTTGATTTGTTAGAGGATTTAAGGGATTTTAGAAGTCTTCAACAGTATCGATACAGCAGCAACAGCTCACCTTTCATTATATTGTCCACAACTGTCAGCATTAAACTGTTGTAAACCACAGACCTTTGGCCATTTAAAGGTCAAGTTAATAACAACCCATTTCTAGCTTGATAAGGTCTTTCTGATTTCTATGTGTCCTTATCTGGCTTGGAGCATATCCCTCATGCAAGTTCGTAAAGGCTACCTCAGAAAGCATGGTGTTACTGTCCTAGAACTCTGTTCCAGTACTGACAATCAACATGAGAAAATGCTGTAGTTATTAAAACCTGCTGTATCCACTTGTAATTTGTGTGATCTTCTTAACAAAGCCAAGCTGTCTTCCTCAGCTGCCAGGTTGCTCTACTGTACACATCATCACAAAATCTGTTCTGGGGCTACAAAATGGGAGGAAACTGGATTAATGTCTACAGCTAGAACAGGTCTGTAGCGTCTGTGTCTTGCCATCTGTTAGAATAAAGATCCTAGACAGAATTACGTAGCATAACAAATAGGAAGGAAATGTAACTGAGTTGGTGGGCTGTGAGCACTTCGGGGTAGGCATCTGGAAAGGAACAGGGTCTCCTAAAATGTAATGAAAATGATTCAGAGTAGTGCCACTTCATGCAGCACCGTGAGTCACAGGATATGTCCTTACGAGTGCTAGCACCTCATATGAGAGGTGTTTACATCTGGATGCAGTAACGGCAGGATGGCTTTCTGCTGTTGCCATTCACCTCCACACCCAGCTAACCCAGATGCCAGGGAGCACCTGAATTAAATCCACCAGGGGCGACATATTCTGAAACACTTCATGAAGACATGAGACCCTTAAGATTTACTGTCCACGCTTGAAAAATGTAACACATGACCTTTGCTTAAGCAATAGGACACACATGGTCCAAGTCAGTGTTTAGGATGAAGATCTGGATTCAAGGACCAAACCAAAGTCAGTAGCCAAAAGCTGAGCTGAAGGTCAGGGGAAGGGCCAGCAACAGCAGGCTGCAGTTGTCAGCCAGCCGCCAGCCCAGGAGCAACTGCAAGTTCTGGCTGCTCCCCCCAGCCAGCGACCAGTGTTACTTTAGCATGACCCAAAGCGGTTGCTTATTCAGTCATTCCTGCCAGGCCTCACTGGCAGGGAGGTCTGGTCCAAACCTAGGGCCCAGAAACATGCACTTGGGTTTTATTTGAGAAAACAAACAGAGCTAAAGTTTCAAACTGTGGGTGTTAAACGCCCATGAAGAACTTGCACGGTACAGGTCATTCTCCCTCCTCAGCTTGAAATATTCCACATGAAAATCTGGCAGACCATATCTAAGCAACAAACACATTTGTCCCACTGTGGGATCTATTTTGAGACAATACTTAACCAAAGAAGGGCTCAGCCTGAGGAAAGCATTTTTCCCAGTCACTAGTAACTTGCAGAAGCTATTTTCAAACGTGCCTAACATTGGACACAGTCTGCTATTGAAGTGAATGTCTGAATTCATGGGCATCAACAGGAGCCAATTAAGAGCAGACAGAAAACACTTTCAACAATCTCCCCCACATAATTGTCTGTGTTGGAAACACTGTAGGAAGTTTAATATCCAATGAAGATAATATGAGGCAATAAAGAAAGTGACCATCCTTTCAGCTTCCTGCATTCATATAATTCTCTTCTTGCAAATCGTGATCCTGTCAAATGTCATGACAGTTTTGTGATTTTGATTATTTTAAAATGACATGATACTTTAACAGCCATTACTAATATCTTTTGGTATGCAAAGCATGACCATGATACAATGTAGAAAAACTTCACAATTCAGAGAGCAAAATGATTAAATGCAAACCTCGAAAATCTTTTCCAGTTGTGTATAGATTTTTATAAATAGATTTTTTAGAAGACACTTGCAGATTGTGGACAATATTATGTTCCACATGAGTGAAAACTGAGTGATGATATCAATTGCGTCACGGTGCAACTTCTTTGGGGAGCTAAAGTAATTTGATTGACTGTAACTGGAATCATTCTGGATTTGTATAAATATACCTAGGAACAGAATTCAGTATTTCTTAAATCAGTGAAGTAGCTCCCACTCTTATAGAAAGTTTCACTGAAGCTGATGAAATATCTATTTGTCATGCATGGCATGACATGATTTATTAGGTTTACAACAATTACAGATGGCACTGAGGTTTGTCATGTGTTGCCCAAACTCAAGATTTAGTAAAGTTTTCAAAAATTCTTGCACTTCTGATATGACATTTAACCAAGCTGATAAATATCACAATATTTTTTTAAAATTGCATTTCATAGGAAATTGAAAAATACATTTGTTGCAACTCTAAATTAAAACTAATAACAGAACTTTTACATTTCTTATAAAGCAGAAATACCATTTTTTTTCTCAGCTTTATTCATTAGAGCAAGAATGGGATTAATTTAGAACAGGTGATTCCAAGTTTTCCAGGAGGTTGTGTGTGGATTCATTTGTAGCTCTGGAAATTTCAAGAGAATGGAACTGAAAATAACAACGCAAACAACAGCTTCTTCAGAAAAGTTTTGAGGATCTCTGAAATGTATAGTTAGAATATCCTATTTCCTCAGCACAGTTAGATGAACAACAACTTTGATGGCAGAGTCAGTGTATGCACACTACCTCCTTTCCCCGACTTCATTACTTCACTACAACTTCTCATCCTGCACTGCAGCTCATGACTCTTTCAGGCAGACCAGGGAAAGCTGCTTGTGGGTCCATGCTATAAACCAAGCTCCTGTGATAAAATTGGGTAACAAGGATAGGAAAACCCAAAATTCTCGCAGACATGTGGCTGCTTTCTTCCATAAGATGCTTGTTAAAGGTGACGCTGGGAATTCTAGCAAAAGTTCCAAATTTTCCCTTTCTGTTTTATTTATTTTAATTTCATTTTGTTATTTCATTGTTTCATTTTTCCTCTTTCCTCCTCTTTTTGCTAAACCAGATGAAGAGGTTAAGCAGGCCCTCATACATTTGCTGAGATGGAAATAATTATATGTAAAAGCACAGTTTTTATCCATTGGGGTTCCTGGCTCCTTTGTTGCAGAATATGACAATAGTGAACAAGGCAGGGGATTACAAGGAAGGACAATCTTACAGGAAAGGAAGCCAAGTGCTCTCCCAGACAGCCTTTATTCTATCACAGCACACTTTCCTGCACAGAGATTTGCAAAACTTACTCATATAATTCATTGCATACAAAGATGGTATATTAGCTTGGAAGCAATACATTCTTCAGGACTTCTCATGGGTATGGAGTCCAAACACTAATATATAGAAGAGGGAAACCTAAGTCTTTCACAAATATCTTTGCATATTTTGTCTGGTTTTTTGGGGAAGTACAGTGAGATCTTATTTCCTGGAAGCTTTTTTCCATGTCTATAGTTTGGAAGTATTCAGAAAGCCACAGTCTAGCTGACAAATATGCTATACATTTCCAATGTATTCTCTGCTGTTTGCTACTAAATCCACCATAACAACTTTAATTCGGTTTAGTAGTGTGACCCGAGTTGTCTCCAGTATTTGTGATTCCAGTAAACACAGGCAGGCTTTGATGTCTTGTTTAGATCATTTTCTAGGCAATTTACTAAGGTACTGTAGTAGTGATAGCAATGGAAAAACACTCTTATTTTTTCATTTAAGTGTCAGTTCTTTTTTCAGCATCCAAATATAAACATGAGATTTATTTATACTTTGTGTTAATGCAATTTATTTTATTAGTCTCTATTTGCTTGACTTATTTACATAAACTATCACTCTTCAGCTCTTCCTTCTTGCTAGAAACCAGTCTGTTAACATGGCAGAAAGCTTCCCTGGCACTTCTGCTTTCTGTTCTGTGCAAGAGATCATTTTAGTTGTTTTCTTGCTGATTTTTCTGGTCAAAAATATTTCTTCTGTCTCATGCTATTTTATTGTTAGCATCTGTTAGCATCTCAAAGATTCTCTCAGAATATTCAGTCTGTAAGGATTTGTGGGGAAGGGCTATTTGTTTCCATGATTTTTTAATTTGCTGTTTTAAACACAAGAAAATAATTTCTTATTCTTAGAATATGGATAGAGCTGATGCCAAGGAATTTCCCCAGAGCAGGGAATTTTTGCTTCTTTGTCCAGACTTGCAGCACATCCAAATTGATGTAAATTAATCTGAGACAATGAATTAGTAATAATTTATATGGTGATAATCTAATGCAGTTTAATTATTTTATAACATAGAAGGTTGGTGTGTATGTATAATTTTGATCAATTCATATATTCCATGTTAAATACCCAAGGAAGGGGGATTGAGGAATAAATTCAGAGGTGTCAAAAGCTGTAGTCTTACAGTTATTTATCTTTGGAAATACAGATGGAAGGCTGGTTGCCATACAAGATTCTTTTCTGCGCAACATTGTTTTACCTTGGCATCAACAGGTATCTGCTTTGCTTTATGGCTGCTAAATTCAATCCTTATCTAAAGGTTTTTTTTCGGAGGCCTTGATGTCTGAAAATATAGGCAATAATGGTAATTTATATAAAATGGAAAATTAAAGAAAAAAAGCTCCCAGCACATTGATAGAAAGATTATTAATGATATTCATATAATCTGTTATTCATATTGCTGTGCACATGGTTCTGATCAAATCCCTTTTTTCTCTCCATTTCACACATCAGATGAACAAAATGGCACATTAAGTTGGCATTTGCAGGATGGAACAATTGTCACTAGGATTTTCTGAAATTAGCTTTTCTCTTTTCATATATCCTTTTCCAGTTTTGCCAGTAAACAAAGCAACCTCAACAAACTTGAACACAACTTTGCAATCTGTTGTGGGCTATGCCAAGCATACTGACTTGAATGCTTCTTTTAAGGAGCATGGATTCGCTAAAAGCAATTATGACCATATGGGAACATTCAAGGCAGGCAAGGAAGAGAATGAATTAAAAATGAAAGAACCTGGAAAAGCATCTTGCAACAAATCAATGTCAAGAACCACTCGTGTTTTGTAGGAACGAAACTATGCAGATATTAACCAAACTGCCACAGTGAGAAAGGACAGTAAGTGACACTGACATATAGATGATGTGGAGAAGAGTCAGGCCAAATAATGATTCCTGGATAATGCCAACAGCAAACACAACTGTGCAGTGCTGTGCTGTGGCAACCTGTCACCCTTGTTACACATACATTTTTTGTTCTTTTTATTTGCAAACTGCTATGATTCAGAACACTTAACTTTTTTGATTTGCTTCAGGCATTTGCTGCTTCCTGGGAGCCGAGACTGACCATTTGTCCAAGGCTATCCAGGTCACATAGGAGGAAAGTGGAAGCCTGGGCACAGATGGGGAAACATGGGCTTGCCCTGCTTTTTGAGACTGATACTGGTCCATGCAAACAGCTGGGTGCTTCCAGAAATGGAAGCTTGATCATTTCCAGCCTCAGAGGATAGACTGGAAATACTCCAGTGCCTGCTTCCATTGTGAAAAAGGAAACACTATGAGAAGGATATGTGTCTTAAGAAAATCAGAAAGCCCAAATGGTTGATGCTCTGAGTGATCCTGGGATCCGCAGGCTGGACATTGTTTTGCCTTCCTCACTCAAAGGTTAGAAAATGCCTACATGAACCAGGTCTGTGCAGGGCAGTGTCATTAGCCATTCCCCCTCACAACAACTGGAAGAGATAATGGTCCTCACCCTTTTCAGAGAATGTGCTGTGGGTGACAATTTAAGAAGTGAGAGCATTACTGAGTACCCTCCTGCCCCCGAGAAAGTTCTTATTCTCCATCATCAAGGGAGAGGCACTAAACCACAGAGATGCACTCACACTGGCTCCTTCTCACTATGTTCATGAATATTTCATTCCTAAAATGAAAAGTTAAACCACTGCAGCTAAAGGGAAATGATATGTTGCATTCCCCTCATTAGTTCCTCAGAATAGAAAAATTGCAGGAATGTGGGAGATGTAGCGTGACCTTTTTTCAGCCAGGGCAAGAAACCAAGCCCAGAAGGACACCTGTGCTGCAGTAGTGCTGAGCTGAGAGTCTAGAATGGAGAGAGAAGGAGCATTTACAATGTTCTACTGCTTCCTACATTTCATAGTAGTCACAATGGACACATCTATATGGAGCAAACTGGCTCCTCCAAACTCCCTGCAGATGTCCCTTATTTCCTTTGTAGCTATAGACTGGTAGAGCCTGGGACCTTCACTTCAGGCTGTCAGCTGTGAGTAGCAGGGACTGTCTGCATAAAAAAAGCTGGCAGGCAGCATACAGACCAAATAGACTCGGAGAGCTAATCTTTGATCTCATTAAGGTTTAGTTACCCATCTGTAAGATAACTAGTTTTTAACTCTCAACTGACCAGTGGAAATATCTCTTGTTAAAGATAATAAGAAACCAAAAGGTACCCTTATACTTACACAAAAACTTATATTTGTACAGATTTCTTCTCAAATGAAATTGTGCTTGCAGTACTAGGAAGACAACAATAGCTCTTATGGCAGCTGGAAATTCCTCAAATAGCACTTAGGACTTCTAGAATTAGCAGAAGTTCTCCTTAGACACAGCAGATAAAAGCCTGGCTCCTGGTATTCAGTGGGAGTTTCATCATCGGTTTCAGTGGAGTCTGGATTTCAGCACACAAGTATGAAGTCATAGAAATTAGAGATGGAAAAAGCTGCTTAATCATTCAGACCAGACCCGAAATATTTCTCTTTTTTTTTTTTTTTGTCTTTATTTTTTTCCCTCAAGGACTTCTTTGGTGCCTGAGAACAATTCATAGACTCTTTTGTTCTGAGATGTTCCTTTCCTTCCTTTCTAAACATCTCAGATCTCTTTAGCTGGGGAGCTGAGGATCAGGGCCAGCAGCTTGGAGCTCCTGATGTTCCTGACCGATGGGTCTATCCTCCTCCTTTCCATACCTTATCGGCCCCAATACCTCCTCATGCTCCCAGAAGGATGGGAAGAGCTTCTGTCCCCCCACATCACCTGTAGGATGCTTTCCTGCTGTAATGTACACATGAATAACCCACAGCAGCGACCAGGAGTGCAGCTTTGGCCACTATGACTTTAATCTGTCCTGTGCCAGTTCAGCATCATACCCTACAATGGAGCTTCTCTGTTCTTTGTAGGCTTTACACACCTAATTTTTGACATGATCTAAAAAATCTCTGTTAAGGCATACCCTTAACAGTCAGCGTGCAAAAGTAAGAAGAAAACTAAGATGGTGTTCTTCAAGTAGGAGAAAGATGACACCTACTCATAAAATATTGTTTGAAAGCTTAGTAGATTTGATCTGCACAATTTAAACTGATATCTTCAATCAGGCAGCTTTCCTAAAAGGGGAGGGTAACTCAGAGAGGGAGCATGAGAGTCAGGACATATTTATTCATATCTAAGTAACTTTGTGGAAAGCAGTAATTTAATGAGCTTCACAGGAGATTGTGTGAAGAGAGTTGAGCAGATGCACTATTACGGTTACAGAAGGTGGAGCAAAGTGCCAGATAACTAAAGTTACTAAAGTAGCTAAAGCAGCACATTACCTGCAGGGTTATTTTCAGAAGTGTCAAGGGACCTCACATCTTTTGATCACAACCAAGTATGGGAATCTGTGAACGTGCTGTGTGGCTGTCTGCTGCATAACACTTTTGATGGTCAGGCTTGAAGACGCTGAAAAAAATGTCTGTAAGTGATGAGCTGCTTCTCTTTTATGACTGTTGAGAGTTCAGTGTTAGGAAGCTTTAGGAAACTTCTTTTTTTCCTTATACCTATTCTGTTTATTCTTATTTCTACTTCATTATATGTAGCTACATGTCTTAGCACAGCCTGATGATGTAACACAAAGGTGCTGAAACACAAGATATATGCAGGAGCAATGGTGAAAGGGGGGTTCCAGGAGTGGGTGCGAGGACAACAGGTGGCAGTGGCTCCTACAGGGCCTGGTGGCTACATTACAGTGGAGGCGGGATGCTGGTGCCCTCTGGTCTCTTTCCTTCCACATTCAGATTCTGGGTTGTTCCAGCAGTCTGCTGGCAAGCTCAGTCTTACTGCTAGTCAGCTGAAAGCTGGGCAACCCCACCACATGGAATATTTCTTTTTTTTTTTCTTCTTGTTGTTTGTGATGCTGAAGAACACAAAGGAGGGCCTGTGTAACAGGTTAACCAGTCTATATTAATGTGTTAGCATTTCTACTCTTTACTCCTAAATTGACCCTCTCGCTTCTGCTTTTTAAACTTGGTTGTGTTTCATCAGCCCTGTGGGTTAGTACATAAGGGGTGTGCAGTATCTACTATGCAGATGTCTGCATGGGGCTATTTCCCTACCTTCTCTTTATTGGCAATGTCAAAAGAAAAATAAAATTTAGGTGTGGTTGACAGATCTATTTTGGAAATCTACTTCAGGAAGAGATGAGCAGTGCCTTCCATGAGTTTCTTCCTCTAACTGTCTGAAAGGAGAGCTTAGATGACCATCTCAGATGTACACATTTACACTGCTGACACACACATGAAGTAAGAGGAAGCCCAACTAGGTACTCATTAAGATGTCTATATATGTGGGTGACATCTTTATTTGGAGGTGCTGAAATTGTCTTACAAACCTGAAATAAGCTAGAAGCTAGAAATGGATTTATGGGTTCTAGATATTTAAATGTGAAAACTGGGTCTTTCAAGTTTGCAATGAAGAACTGTATCAGTCTTTTCACCATATTCTAGTTCCTCTAAGACAAAATTCTATAGTTTTATCCTTATAGGGCTACATCTTATATCTACAGATCAAGACCTAAGAATCTGGTGATCTGAACATCTGTAAAATCTTAGATAGGGTCTAGGAGATGCAAACCATATGTTTGTCATGCCCATCAAATCCTGGAATTGGACTTATCTGTAGATCTGTGTTTTATCCACTGCCATATGGGAGGGGTATATTGTACAAAGTACAGATGAAGATACAGGTCTAGGTGGAGACGAAAAGTACCTGGTAAGAGCACTTTGCGTTGGAGAAGGAATGCATTAGTGAATATATTGCTTGCTTTTTATGCTGAATACGTGCATTACATTTTGCATGCGCTTATCTAAGGGCCCAAACTGCAGCCCAGTGTAAATCATTTCCCAGTTTTTGTCTCTTCTTATCAACAATTGTGTTCTGTGGAGCTTTGTAGTTTAATGTGTGATTGTTGGAGAGGCAGATCACATTCTCCAAAGTTTCCTTCATGTAAAAAAAATAGCATAGCATCTGATTTTAAAAACGACTTGTCAAGAACTGCATAGCAAATCACACATGATCTCTTCCTTTTCCAATTAAAAGCCTACCTTTAAGAAATGTGGCAAAAAGCAGAGGCACATGAGCTGTTTGGCAGCCTTCCTGTAAATCCCTGCAGCCAATGAATAACGATTACACTACAGAGCATCTGCCATCCAGAAATAGACTGTACAGTCTCTTGAATCTGCTATTGTGTCTTCATACACAACATGGTGGAGGTGAACCTATTTTCTCTTCTGAATGCAATGAGGAGCCAGATTTTCATTTAAATTTGAAATGTGATTAAACAAGCCCCAGTAATACATAATGGCAGCAAAATATTAAAATATATCATCTATTCTGCTTCAGATTTTTCCATATGAAAGTTAAGTATTTTGTGGCTTTTTATGTAAAGTTAGAACAGTACTAACAGAAAGTTGTTCTGCAGCAGTCTCCATTAAAAATTTCAGCACTGATTGAGATAAATGGCTGACATCCCAAAACAAATGTTTCAGCCAAGTTACTAAACACAGAGAGCCGTCAGAGCAGATCAAGCCATTGCAAGCACTCCTTCTCCACCCGCAACAGAAAAAGCATTTTCATTCTCATCAGGTACTGAGCTGATAAATGAAAAGCCAACCCTACCTTTCCTTACAGGCAGAGGCATCCAGAGAGAGCTGAACGATCATGAGGAAAAAAAAATGCCTCCAGAAGGTTGAGTGGAAAGAACAAGACATAAATAGCTGGAACAGTTATGAATTGCAGAGAATGAAGAAAAGATCTACTTTTCTGCTTTTTTTTTTTTTTTTTTGAAGCCATGGTGCATCTTTTCTAGAAATTAATAGGCACGCAGCACCTTGATATTGGTACCATTCTTTCATCAAACCAGATCCACTCGTATCACATAACATTAAAAATGCATTAATATCAAACAGTGGCACTTCTTTTTCTTCTCTATGTTTCAGTGACTTGGGTAGAAGCCACAAGGTTTTTCTTTGATTGCTGAGCAAGGAAAATAATTATTTTTCTTAGTTCTTAGGACTTTCAAAAAAGAATATGATGTTACCAACTGAATGGGAATTCAGGAAGTTTCCACATTGAGAGTCTATTCCAATCTATGCCTGGGTTTAACAGTCACATAGAATTCAAACAGCAAAAGGTTGCATGTTAGGAACTTGTCAGTACTGCAGCAGCCTTAATAGGCATGCCAGCTCAACTCTCCCATGTGCTTTGAGGTTGCTTCATTTAAAAACTTGTGGGTTTAGGATATAAAACTGAATATAACACATGTGAAAATAAATGACTGAACTAGGAAATGGTTTCAGAAATTTTGGAATTGGTGGATTCAGATTTTTTCCAGAAATCCTGAAGACAAAAAATTAACTATTCTGAGCAAAGTTTCACTTTTGTTTGCTTTCTGATGTCTTAGAAAGTATGCTGATTTTAGTCAGGTTATCACAACTTGAAAAGGTGAACAAAGGTGAGAAGGATGACCTCTGCTTTGCTGTGACACTGATTCAGATGAGAATCTGCAATTGGTTATGCATTAGCTACATCTTCTTTGTCATGAGCTGCACGAAGGTCAAAATACATAAAATTATACATAGCTGTAGACATTAGCTGGACCAAAGTCACAGCTGAAGTAACCAGACAGCTCTGGAATCATGGATCCAAAACTTGGATAGTTTATATTAATTTTCTTCTTTCTCTTTTATATATATAAAAAAAACCAAAACAACAAAACAAAACCAAAAAATGTTGACCTGATCTTTCAGGGCTGGATGTCTAGCCCTCAAGAAATTGCCATGGTATTGTAAACCTATAAAGACAGCTACAAATTTCGTTATTTGTTATTAAAGTCAAAGAAAGTGGAATGATAGCTGTAATTTTAATATATGAAGTGAAATCAATCCTCTACATACAAGCTATTGCTAAAGCGAAAGAGCATTTAAAATGTTAAGATTGTGTGTAGTTTTCTGATTTGTTTCCTTATGAGGAAAGTTACTTATTGGAATTGTTTCCTCTGGATATCATTCTCTTATTATGTATCAACCTTGGTTCAAGCATCTTGATACTATTGTCACACATCAAACCAAACATTACTTGGCAACAGGCAAGGACAAACAGATAGGCTTACAGTTTGCTTTTATAATTAGCTACTGTGTCAGTGTGAAAGCTAGGAAAAAGTCTTAGGATATGTGTCCAAGGTACATGATCATGAAGTGCCTTGCAAGATTACCTGCTAGGGTCTTTTGCAGCATTGACTGTCATGATCAAATGTATGTTGCAGTGTGTAATGTCAGGCAGGGCAAGGACATTCCCAATGATTAAAATGCCTCATTACTGAAGCTGCATCTAGAAATTTAAGTAGAGATGGACCATGGCAGGTAATTCCAGAAACCTGGAATCATCTCACCTAATTTTAAGTCCTTGGCAATGGTGCTTAAGTTATGGGCAGAGACTTACTACCCATGGTAGGAAAACTTAAGAGTTTATGGGTTACATGAGTACCATCTCCTTACAGTACTTTCCTTTGTAGACTGGAAGTCATACTAGAGTGTTCTTCAAACATTATAACATAGTAAAAGGAATTGTCTGGAAGTAGAGGAAAGATGACTGTGTGGTGTGCAGATGTGGTGGAAGCAAGTAAGCTGACCAGTGGCATGGCTGGTACCCTGGGAAACACCACTCAAGGTGCTGGTGCAAGAGGAATTTTATGACCTTCTTAGGTCCCCACTAGCCTTCCCAGGAAATTCACCACTGAATAAAGAGTGAAGCTATGCTGCAGCTTTTAATTATGCCACATTCTGTTTGATAGAGGGATGTGCTATGGTGGGCTATTTGACTGTGTTGTCCCCTTATGCCTTGCAGCAGCTTAGGAAGTAGCACAAACACATTTAGACTGTATATGTGTGTAGATAAGTGTATACACATATATGCATGCAAAAACTGTTTGCTGAGCTTGATAATTTCTGTGGGTTGAAATTGCATGTTAAATGCAACTGTTCTCATCTGACAGAGGTTTTGTACTGTATTAAGCTATGTGGTTGATACAACTGCACATGCAAGGAAACCAGAACCACAGTGTCTAACTTCACTTCCAGAAAAAGAAGTTGTTTTTTTTTATTTTGGATGCACTTCAACGAAGTGATTATGAAGATGTTTTACTCTGAACACATACTTCAGAATGTTGAAATATTTTTCTTTGTCAGGGTCTTGTTTATCTTTATGCCTTTATTCTTTAATGTGAATACATCCGGTCAACATTTTCCTGATGGCAGAACATTCTCTGTGTAATGTGTGCATTTGTTTTCTTGAAAATGTAATGCATTTGGGACACTTTCAGAAAAACAAAGAAATGTTCTGCAAATTCTCTTCATTCTTGACAGCTCTGCCCCAAGGACAGGACCATTGGGTCCTCATTCTTGGGTTTTGTCTGAGAACAGTGAACCATCAGAACCTCCTGTTAGCACTCAGGAAAAGTGTTGATTTCTCTAAATAGCTGCAGGATAGAGGAAAAGGTGATTTGGGATTAACCATTATTTGGCCCAGTATGGGCCAAACACTAAAGGAAATCTTGCCCCCTTCCCTCCATCACATTTTCTTAAAAAGCAGTAAATCTATTTCCTTATTGACTCTATTTGCAAATATTTGTGTTTTTTTAAATAAATCCAGACTTATAGCTAAAAGTTTCAGAACATTCACTCAGTCATTTTGATCCTCAGCACGATGGAGATAAGGGGTTAGGTGTTTAAATGCTTTAGTAATAACAGGAGGGGTGCAGAGTATCCAGATCTATTTCACTGAGCACAACAGAAAGCAGAACATTTTCCTGGAGCCCAGAAAAGATCTATAAATACTGTGCTATTATGTGTCAAAATAGACACCTCTGTTTTGTAAGTTGATTCAAGTTACTTGGCTATTTCTATAACCAGACACTTATCACAACGTATCTTTTGTTTCTCTGATGTAAAGCTGCCATAACTTGCAAGCATGGATTTGTTACAGAGGGGAGAGGGGAGAACTTTAGTTCTCTGAGCCATAAGCCAGCACAATATGTGCTTCTGTCTTACATGAGGCACTTGTGGCTACATGGCTGTGCAGCCCCTCCGTTCAGATCCGGGCTTCAGCTACCTCTGCCTTAAAATCACTGCCCCTCCAAGAGCCTCACCCCAGCCACCTCTGTGAGTAAGATTTGAATAATAAAATAAAGATAACTGCCAGCTAATTTCTGTACACTCTTACCCCTCCTTGCAGAAGGGATTTGGGCAATTTTAAAGTATGTCATTAAAAAATTCCATTGTAAACATTTTTCTTTTCTCCCAAATGGCTGTGAAGGGAAGAAAGAATGGGCAACTCAGGGACTGATATCTGCTGTGTAGAAATTTATAGTCAAATGACTAGAGTTTCATGACCTCCAGAAACTTCTAATATTTATGACGGGATAATAGGGCCTGAAAATGAGGGTGCTGTTAATGTGATGAGAATTAGTTGAATTCAGAGTACTGAAAATTTGGCCTCAAAAACGTGGGGGCTAGTGGCTGTGAAGAAATGTACTTCTTCAGAAGTGAGCATGATCCCTGTTCCTGTACAGAACCTCCACAGGCGTCAATGTGTGTTAGAGGGGAAAACGACATAATTCCTATTTATGCTTGAAGAACCAAGGATATGGGCAGATACACTTTTACGTAACTATCCAGAGCAGTTTATGAGTTTGCTGCCCTGTTGGTTTGTTACTGCAAACCCAGCAGAGCTTATTGCCACATCCGTTGCTGGGATGACATGACCATCCATTGTGAGCTCTTGTAGTTTGTCTCAGAGCCTGCTCAGCCCTGCTAACTCAGTCCTTATTTGCAGTTTTCAAACAAAACTCACAAGTGCTGCAAGGGCACATCTATCCTCTGAGGCAGCAGCAGTGGTTGCATCTTCAAAATGGAGAAGCCAGAGAGGCCTTCAACTCGTGTAATGCCAGGAGGAAGACAACAACGGTGCAAGAGAGAAGGGCAACACTTTCCCTCCTGGGCAACACTTTCCATTCTCCCCATCTCTGCCCATGCCCTTAGAGACAGAGGGATTTCCTCCAGGCTACACAAGTGTCTATTGTATATACAGGCTATTTAAGAGTCTGGGAGTTAGGTCCAGGTCTTTTGAGCTTTAGGCTGGTGGCTTCAAATCTAGACCTCTCAAGCAAAAATAAAGGAAAAGAAAGAAGACAGTTTATGGAGAAATTAATCAGTAAAAATGATTTGTTTGATGTAAAACCAAGTAATGTTCCCTATTAAAAACTCAGCAAGAAAGAATATTAAACAGAAAAAGATTTAGTCCAGAATATAGGTTGAATGCAGACTCTGCAATGCCTGGGATAAATTTATCCTCTAGTGTTCTTTTTCACTTCACTAACTTCACCATATTCGCGACATATGGGATAAGGCAAAAGAAATGTGGCAAAATAGATGGGGCTTTTGCAAGGTAAGATGCTGCCTTGTACCTTTGTTGGAACAGAACTGGTCCATAATGCCTTCTTCAGTGCAGGGCAGTTTTGGGCTATTCCAAATAGATCAGGCTTACTTATTTATGATATTCAATATTCTGGCTTTTACCAAGATTAATAAAAGTATCAAAACTTGCATAAAATGGCAAATAGATGCAGCAGAAACAAACAAACAAACAAACAAAAAAACTCCAATCAAAAAAACCCCAACAAATTACATGAATGCTGAGCAAAGTAATCGAAATTCTTAAGAACAGATGTTACTTAAAATTCACAAGCACGGATCAACATTTCGGAGTAAGGAAGTTTATCATTTAAAGATTGTGTTGGAATTCAGGAGCCAAGCAACAGCAAGCAAAAGAGATGCTATATTAGGATCTGGTGAGGCTATATGTCTGGATTCATAGATGGCAATTCCTATGTACTCATTAAATGTTCTTTAAAAAGTTACAGGCTGTATAGGACATCCAGAGTCATTTTCTGTGGTCATAGGCAAACAGCACAACTAGTTTGCTGGCATTTCAGATCTTCTGCATCTTGTTTTAAATACTTTAGATTCACTGTACTGTATAAAAATGTGATAGTTTGCATATAGGGAGTTGTGGTTTTGTTCAGATCTGTGGTTTTTGCATCCTGGAAGTCTTGTTTTGAGAGCAAATCTAGTCATTCCAAATTGATTACACAAAAGCTATAGAGTAGGTTATAATTTCCATGGTGTGTGTAATATGTGGTGTAGCTGATTGGGCACTGAGAAATTGTGGTAGACCCTCCAGCTTGCTAACTTCCTAACTCAGCAGATCACAAGCCTTTAGATATATGTGTCCCATAACAAAGATGGTGATGTTATTACCGTAGGTCTAATTAGATATCCTTTAATGTTACTTTCACTCAAAAATCTTGGAGATGCATTTCATCTGGATCTGGTTCTTTCGCAGATTAGTTAAAAAAAAAAGGAAGAAAACCCAAGATATTTATTTTGTAGCTCTGCCACAATTTAAAAAATATCACTAAATACTTGTAAGAGACTGCAGACTGAAGGGAATTAAAATAAAACCTCATCAGGAAAAGGAAACTTACACCAAGTTACAAGAAAAAACAACCCCTCTGTATGAGTAATTGGATCCCAAAATGTAATGAAATGTTGGCTGAATGTTGTGCTGCATACCGAATACTCCCTTTAACAAGCTCAAATCTGAAAACAGTGGAAACATAGGTCAGAATTTCTGCTCAGAAATTATAGTGCAAGAACAGGGAGCTGCATTAGAAATAGGTTTCCCATTCATAAATATCTCTATGTTAAGCTCTGTTTTGAAGAAACTTTTTTTTTCATGAACAGCTAGAATCAGAAAGGAACAAAAGCATCAAATAAAAACCTACCACATCTTAAGGGAACTTATATCCCTTTAGGGTAGAATATCCGATTAGGAGAGTGACATTTTTCCTCTGGAGAGAGTATTGTCACTTGGCAGAAATCAAGAGGAGAGAGACAGGAAATAGAAAATGTAATTTATACTCTGGCAATAAATTTGACTTGGAGAATTTTTAACAGAAATATTTGCTCTCACAAAAATAAAAGAAAATAATGAGTGAGTTTGTTTGCAGTCACTGGATCTATTAATAACACAGACTCAGGTTGTCACCACCCTGGAAAAAAAAGTCAAGGATATGATACTGCATGACTGCACTTGCAAGTGATCTCTCTCTCCTTTCCCTCTTTCCAGCTCTGGAATTTCCCACGCAGTGGGACAAGGATGGATCAGGCAAAATATGAAGCTGGACAAGCTTGCTGTGGCCCAGGCCTTCCTAGGTATCAGCAGAAAGCCACTGAAATCTTAAGACAGTGTGAGTATTACTTGACTAACCCTGACACAACACTGGGATGCTGAAAGACAGACAAGGTTTGTAAGCCTTGATTCTGTAAATGCCGAGCAGAAGCATGATGAGCAGTTGCAGGAGTGGAGGAGAAATGCATTCTGTCCTGTGCATTCTGCTCAGTAGTTGCTTCCACACCTATGTCCCAGCTTGCAAATTACTAACTAGTCCCATGGAACATCACTGTCCTCTCTATAAAGAGGAACTTCAAGATCTTCTGCTGATGCCTGGAGATAGGAATAGGTACAAACATGGGGAGAAACAAGCACTTCAGGTCCGGGTTTGCTTTGTAAGGTCCTAAACTTCACTGAGGTTTTAAACTTCACTGTATTAATAGGATGTTATTTAAAACTTGAACTGTATTTTCAAAATTGAGGCAAACGCCAAGTCAGAGGAAGTTTCTCCTCATTGTCTACCCGTGTGACAGGTCGAGTGATATTCCATTCTATGAGTTTATATAATTGCAAATATCCCAGGAAGAGGAGTCTTGATGGGCTCTTTTCTTAAGTGTGGCAGATTAATATCTCCACACCAAAGTGAGTGGCTCTCCTCTGAATCTTAATGGCTAGCTATGTGGCACCCAAGTTTCTTTTCCATGAGGAAGAGAAGTAAGCAATCCTCTTCCTGCACAATGAAAGCCTCACTTCTTTATCAGAAATTGCCTTAGGGTTGATATTTTGAACTTAAACTTGCTATGATCAGGGGAGGTCAGATCTATAAGCATTGTCAAATATCCAGGGCTCAGTTCTCCTAAACATAGAAGAGTATGCCCACCTCTTCCCTGCTTTTATAAAGATATTCAAGTTGTTTGTCCAGAAATGTATGATAGTCTTGGTGGTCTTATTTATATCTGCCAGTCCTGTGTGGCAAATACCCTTTCCCAGATATTGTAGGGTCTCTGGAGTGACACAAAAATTCTGTGTATGAGCAGCTGAATCAAACCCATCAAGACATTTGTCACAGGGTTTTCAAAAATGTTTTGTCACTTGTTTCTCACTGAAAGTCACTGGAGGTGTATTTGAATCATTATCCTCATTAGCAACCTAAAAAACTTGTCTGCAGTACTCTAACCTGTCACTGTGCAGGTGCTGAGTATCTTAGAAAATAGCTGGTGCATGTCAACTAGATAATTTGTAAGACACCAGGAAAGGTGTAGAAATGCATCTATGGGCAGGATAAAACACAGGAATTTCAAATCTGCACACAGTTGTGTGTGTTTTAAATTATGTTTAGAAGATTTTTTTATTGCTATATGAAAGCATTATAAATAGTCATTAGTAATATCAACCTGTAATCAGAGATTTCAAGTAAAAATAATATTATGTACTGGAAAGTTTGAAACTTATTTTTAACAATGTATTTGAAATACAAGCCATATTTTGTCATTTTTTTCACCTGTCTACATTGTCATTTAGCAACTTTTTCACATAATTGGTACAAAATTATCTTATTTTTGTCCAATTCTAGACTAGTAATCTGGGTTTATTGTCCAGATTCTAGTTCAATATTCTCCATCACAGTCTTATAGTTCATAATCCTGTCTTTCAAAGGGTGGTAGTGACACAAGAGAAAATATAAAGCAGCAGATCAAATGGCATAGATTTTTTCACATCCCAGTCACAGAATCACAGAATCACAGAATGGTTTGGGTTGGAAAGGACCTTAAAGATCATCCAATTCCAGCCCCCTGCCACGGGCAAGGACACCTTAGACTAGACCAAATTGCTCAAAGTCCCATCCAGCCTGGCATAATCTTTCCTTCCAAAGGAACTGTGGATTGCAGTCTTATTCCTTCTCTGCCTGTGTTTGTTAAATCAAAAACAGAGAAAGAATAAATTCCCAGGGTATCATCACTTAGTGGCATTAGCAAGGTCATCATCTCTACGGTCACTTTCCCATCCCTTTTCCCCTGATTTTCTCTCTATTTAGTAGCAGGAAGAGATCATCTCCTGTTGATGCAGTAGCAAATCCTTCAGCAGGAACAAAATGATAACCTGTTAAGACTGCCTGGGGAGCTGTGGCACTCATGATAGAGAGCCAAAGGATCTCTCCAGCTGCCATGTCTTCTCCCCTTGCATGTGCTCCACAGATCTGTGAGCTTTCCTGGTATCATGCACTGCTTCTGTGCTCTATCAAACAGCTGCAGCCTTTCTGTCTGGGTACTAAGCTCTTCCCCACCATTTCTCACTGATGCAAGCTCCCCTTGCATAGGCTGGGATGATGCCTTGAAGGTACAGGCATCTTTTGAACGTGCTGAAAGAAGAAAGTGCATTCCCTGGTACAACCCCTGCTTTCTGCCACCCTCCTCTGCCCTACCTGGCTCAGCCCCAGGGGTGCCAAGTGGCCAGGGAACACAGGTCAGGCTTCAGCCCCCCTGGAAATGTGTAAGAAAGGTTGTAGAGACAAGGGAACAAATAACACTGCACAAAAATATGGTTAACAACCCTTCACTTTTGTCCTTACAAGACATTTTTCCCCTGGAATGATGTAGCCATTTACAACCCAGGGATAATACGAAGTGAGCAGACAAAGTCCACCACTCCAACAGATCCCAACGTAAGTGAGAGACATGTCTTGTTTCTTCACTTTGGCCCTTTAACTGAGATTTCATCTCATGTTGTGACTGACAGGTTGTGTGGTGTGTTGGAAAGCAAGGGCCATCTTGCATAATGGTATCTCCTAGCATCAGCCACTGCTAAATCAGTTTCCCTCGGATAAGGATGACTGGACAGGAAAAAGAAAATCAGGAGTTTTCTCCTCTGTAATAGGCAGAGAACCTTCTCACTCCAGTGAGATCAGGTTCCCCGCTGACATAAAGTCACTGACTTCACTGGGGCTCCACCAATATAACACAGCTGAAAAGCTGGGCCAAAATGGAGTCACACATCCAGATGAATAAATGTTTTAAAATATTTATACCTAGGAGGGAGAAACTGAGGAGAGAGATGACTAGCTGTGCTCCAGGCCTGGAATGGATGGCTAAGTAAGAGTTGCTATTAGCATCCCCACCTTTGGGGCTGTAAATAGGGTCTCCCTCACCTCTGGGTTTTATTCTTCTTTCTCTTGTCCTCCCCCCACCTCAACATGTTTGGCATTTGGAAGTTTTGAAGCAATTTCCTCCCTCAGCCTCACCTGGGATCTCTGCTGTCCCAGAACCTCCTCCTGACCTCAGTGTTGTGTTTTCATTTAAAGTCGGGGATGTCTATAAATGTCAGCAGTACAGGGCAATTAGAAGTTTGAAAAAGGCTGTAACATAAACCAGCATTATAGTGAAATGGATACCGCCTTAAGCTGCCTGAAATTCACTTGCTCTTGGAAAGACAATATCCTGCCATTCTCCCATGGTGGCCTTCAATTGAACACATTTGGCTGAGGGTTGACCCATTATTAGGATAAATCTCTGCATGGTTTGAAACAATGAAGAAACACAGGGAGAGAGAAGCCAGCAAATTGGGCTGGTAGTTAGCCAGCACTGGGCAGAAATGTGACACTGGATTAGGCCTTAATAGCTGTCTGTGGTGCTATCTGTGAAATCCAATGCTCTCCTTGTTTCCCTGCGTTCCAGGGCAGAAGCATGTGGTTAGATGTTGAACGAATCCCCCCCTCCCCCTTCTCCTTCTTTTTTTTTTTTTTTTTTTGACTAATAGCTCTAAAACATACCTCCTGTAACTCTAAAAATAAACATTCAATGCAATAACAATTTTGTGCGTTAACAAGGTCCCTTTTTTTCATATGTCATCACACTATGTTAATTTATGATGTTCCTGGGTAGCTCTGTCCTTGTCCCTCCAGTGCACATGTGCTACTTTCCCTCCCTGCTCTAAGTTGCTATATATAAACTCTACTTCTGTCTTTACACTAGCTCCATTAAAGCCATTCAAACACCCTCAACATTCAACATTCTGCTTGTGAAGAAGGAGAGGAATTTTCTGCACAAAATGTGTTCTGAATTCATCAACAGTACCTTCCCTTTTTTTCATGAGGCAACCTAGTGCAAAAGCAATATGGTAACACTCTCTGAGCACCTGGAGGCAAGTGCTAAAGCCAAGCAGGACAAAAAGAAAAAGGCAAAAAATCCAAAGTGATGTATTCCATGGATTTCTAAGTAAATGTGTATATTTCTTCAGAGGTTTCATGGAACCTGTCTCTCTGTTCCTAAGACAGTATTTAATCTTATCTGTTATAAACAAAAATCCATACAGGCAGGATTCTGCCAATTTTCTGAGAGGGAATTTCGAAAAAAGATGTGTCTGATTTATAAATGTTTGGATTCATACACGATATTTTTTCCTCTTTGAGCCTAGTATGGAAATACAAAGCCAGTTTCTTACCTTGAAACACGTGTCTGAAAATAATCATGCTTTACTGTAACTCCTCAGTTAGTTCACTGCTCCTGCCTACTGCCTAGCAGAGATGGGTGTTCCTTTGTGTGACCTTTCTCGAAGGTTCCATACCACACATTCACCTAAACACATTTAATTCACAATCAGACCAGGGTGTCCTGATACCAAACCCTGAAAGGATTCTCAGCAGACTTTGAGTCAGGCCATGAAGCTTTTTGGAAGGATGCTCTAGCAAAGTGGTAGGACTTCAGCACAGCCACTGGTACCCACCCTGGGACTGTCTTGGGCTGGTCACTGTGTTTCATGCTGTGCGGTCCCAGAAGTGTCCCTTGTATGTACACACATAGCCATATGCCACTATGACATACATGCTGAAAAAAGAAGGCATGGAAATTATCTTATAAAGGCTGATTTCAGAGCACATGTCAAAACTTCCTAGTCAAGTATGGTACCATTTTAATGTCTTTAATAAAATTAGTCCTGTACATGAGATACAGAAACAGGTCATGGCTGATGAAAATATTGGAGGTGTCAAGGGAAAACCAAAGTATGAGGCTGATGCTGAAAAAAATATGCCATGTGCAATGGTCAGTGTAAGTTCCTATTCCAAGCAGAATAATTCCTAGACGCAAAATTTTGTGGCTCTGTAGGGTATAATATGGCTGCTCCAGCACATTTCTAGTCACCCTGAGATGTTTTGCAAACAGCATGGTGTGCAAATTTTATCTCTGACCTTAGCAGTCCTATGATGAAACTTAAAGCATATATAGTCTAAGTATGTTGCTCACACAGCAAGCATGTCTGCACAGCAGTATGAATAGTGTTGTGCTCCCCGTGTACACAAGGGTCAAGTTCACCTTTGGGAAAGCGATAGGGATGTAAAAAGTCTATTAAATTTGTCTAAAAATTTCTGTGTGCTGTCAGCTAAAGAAAGAGAGGTATATGAGATCTGGGACAGGAAAAGATTAACACAGAGGAGTGGATCTCTTATATTTTATTTTTCAGATATAAAATATAGGTAAGCCTTTAGTTATTTTTATGGACTCTTGAAAGTTGTATAACCCATTCACTTCTATCTCCAGCCTCCATAGTACCTGGGTCATCTTCCATTATGTAAGATATAATTCCTGGGTTGTATCTCCCACTACCAGTTTTTAGTGATGGGAAAAGATAGGAAGCATGATATTATTGACTACAAACTCTTTTCCAGCTGTTGATACACAACTATCCAAGAGTTCAGTCTATGACTCTGTAAAGAGCCATATCTCCCGAACTATACAGACATCCATGGTTCACAGATCTTTGTCAATGAGTTTCAGAGGCTGTACACTGAAAACTGAATGATCCTCGTGATGTGAGTTACACTCTGCAGGGAACATAACATTGCCAGAATCCTGCTCTGATGCAGCTCCTTTCTGAACCCACTTGTCAGGATACCTTAAGGGAAGGATATTTACTGCATACAACCAAACTAAAAGCATAGCAAAGCAACAACTTTTTATATGGGCTTGGGTGAACACTGTCCCAGCTGTGTGTCAAAACACGGGCCCGTGGAGCCTGGACATTCAGTTTAATACAGCTCCCAACTCCCACACACCCATACAAAAACTGCCAAATATCCTGTCTGACACAGAGTTTTCCATATTACACAGCCGAATACCATGTCCTATATGAAAACAAAAAGGACATGGCTTTTGCCACATTTTTGCAGCAGCCACTTTCCCAGGTGCCCAGAAAATGGAGTCTTGGAAAGACACTACAGAGCATAAAGAGACTTTGTAAGGGGACAGAGTAACGCCATGCTGAACATACCATGAATTAAATCACTCCCAGTGCAGATGTAAGGCAGAACTCGTGCATGCCACTACTCTGCCCACAGCCTCCAGGGTCTTCCACTGATCCTTCCATGCTTGCAGACTTGGCTGGCTCCCACTGGCATGTGGTTCCTTTGGCCCCTGGTGTTCAGTACAGAGGTTGCTTTGCAGCAGTGGAGGGCAGGCAGTGACCTAACACACTTACCTGATTTCTGTTGCTCTGCAGCACAGGTGGAAGCTCATCAGAAGTCTTCAGTACAAGCTTTACGATCTCAGAGGTGTTAGCTTGAAAGTCAGCATGTCTTTTACCTGTTTTACTGCCTGTAAAATGTGTGAGATAAAGCTGGTGTGAGATAAGGATATGACCAAATGCTTTCCAGAATGATGGCCTAATATGAAAGACAGTTTTAATTGATATAAACTAACGTGCCTCTGAGGAGTACTCATTTGCTGCTTTGATTTGACTATGTTTAGTCTCTTCACTGGGACAAAGACATTCAACCTTTGGGATAAATTCTGCCCTCAGTTATGATGGTGCAAAACCAGATTACTCCTTCAGAAAAAAGTAATTTCAGCCTTACATAGGCATTGCTGAGAAAAGGATTCAGCTACAATTTACAGCGTTTCTCACAATACCAGCTGTGCATTAGCCACAAAAACATCTCCAGGATGCTTGGTTTTGTTTCAGTGGCAAATGAAAACAGGTAATCCCTTCTTTAGAGATGATTGTGTGGGGGAGTTTTTTTTCCCCTTCCATGAGAAAATCTTCATAGGGCTCTAAACCATCTTCTTACTTGAGACTCTGGTTCTAATCCTTCCTACATGACTTTAGACCACAGTAAGTACAAGCCAAGCCCAAATCCGTATATAGCAAGCCACAAGATTGTACAGCAGAACACCACCAGTTTGGAGGCCAAACAGAACAAAATGTGGGATGCCCATAGATCACCTGATTACCTTCTGGAATAACCAACAGAAGGGGCTACAGCATATGGGACTGTGTTCAAGAAAATGCTGAGACTACTATTGCTTTTTCAGAGGAATATTTACAAATGCCCCTAAGAAAAAGTGGTCTGATTTTCCTGGGAGTTCAAATTAAATTGATCTCTACTGAAGTTAGCAAAGCTTCTGCTGCTAGGAAGCTACAGTAGTGCTAGGAAGCTACAACTTAGTTGCCATGGCTGAAACTTGGTGGCATGAATCCCATGACTGGGGTGCAGCTATCGGTGGCTGCAGGCTATTCAGAAGGGACAGGTGAGCAAGAAGGGGTGGAAGACTATGTCAAGAAGTGAGCAGAGTGTGAAGACCTGTCTCTGAAGAATAACAGGTCAAAAGCTTATGGGTAAGAATCAGAGACTGTGGCAACAAAGGGAACCTTGTGGATGGTGAGTACGACAGGTCACCACATCAAGGGGAGCCTATTGACAAAGCCTTCTCATTCCAGCTACAGCAGGCATCATGCTCACAGGCTCTCGCCCTGATGGGGGACTCAATTGCCCTGATATCTGCTGGAAAAGTAGTATGGTGAGCTACAGGCAATCCAGGGCACTCCTGAAATGCACTGAGCATAACTTCTTAGGCCAGGTAATAGACAGCCCTACCAGAGGGGCTGCAATATTGGACGTGCTGGCCCCCAGCACAAGTGAGCTAATCGGTGACGTCAAGGTTGGAGGCAGCCTGGGCTGCAGTGGTCATGCGCTGGTGGAGTCCCCAGTCCTGAAGGGTATGGGTCAGGTGAAGAGTAAAGTCAGGACCCTGAATTTTAGGAAAGCACACTTCCAGCTCCTCTAGGAGTAGTCAGTAGGACCTCCTGGGATGCTGCCCTCAGGGACAAAGAAGCAGAACAGAGCTGTCAGATCTTGAAAGACACTTTCCATGGAAGAGCTCTCAGTCCCCAGGTGTAAGAAACCAGGAAAGGTAAGGCAAGAGACTGGCATGGATGAGTCAAGACCGACTGGTCAAACTAAAGGGCAAGAAGGACATGCACAGGCGGTGGAAGCAGGGACAGGTATCCTGGGAGGAACACAGGGATGCTGCCTGGTTGTGCAGGGATGGAGTCAGGAAGGCCAAGCCCATTGTTGTCTTGTGGTTAAAAATTACTTGAAGAAGGAAAGTCACATCCATTTCAGTTATGGTCTTGTTTCTGTAAAACCTGCATGGGCATTTGTCAAGTAGACTATTCATAGCAGGTGAACTAATACACAAGAAACAGAAGAATTACTGCTGAGTTTACAATCACATTCGTCATGCAGTCAAATCATCTGTGAGATATACATCTGCATTACTGAACCAAACTGTCAAAGACATGGGGTAATGTGTTTGTGGAAAAATGTATAAAATGTGACATAAACCACTGATAATTTTATTGGAGGAAATCAATATGTTATATTTGAATATGTTATGCAGAAATAAAATAAATAAATAATTACCTTTACATGCATTTTTCTTGGCTTCTGCATTCTTAACCTGAAGAGTTAATAGTAACCAATTTGTACACATTTTCTCTGGTAACTTTTAAAAAGGCAATTAATGAAAGGAGGTGATATACATACTACATTCGCTCAGAAGTCTGACTGCTAGTACTCAAGAATATAAGTGAATGAAAACCTACCCTGGGAACCTCGAGCTAATTACTTGCACACCACACCAGCAGTTTATTGCATAATTAAATTTATTGCAAAGGTACTTTATCTTCATTACACATGACAAGTTTACTTTTTTGCCCTGCAGTCTTCTCTTTAAGTTCCTAAATTCAGAAGTTCTTGCTTCTCCAGACTTATGTGCACATGAACTTTAACAGATTACAGAACTCATAGAATCATTTAAATTGGAAAAGGCCTTTAAGATCAAGTCCAATTGTTAACATAACACTGCCAAGTTCATCATTAAACCATGTCTGTAAGTGCCACATCCACATGTATTTTAAATACCTCCAGGATGGTCACTCAACCACTTCCCTGGGAAGCCTGTTGCAACACTTGACAACTCTCAGTGAAGAAATTTTTTACTAATTTTACTAATATCCAATTCAAATGACCTCTGTCTGGCACAACTCGATGCCTCTGTCAGATCTGTCAGACAAGCACAGTTGATGCAGTTTATTGCAGTCTAGTCCCCTGCTTACCTGTGTGAATGTTAAATTAATTTGGTGCCATACTGTTTCTCTCTGTGTAACTACATGACTACGCTGATTGCATCATCATAAAAGGAAATAAACGTCAGTTGTCATGGACTAGTACCAAATAGTCTTTAGCCATCACATACCAAAACAAACAGCACTGAATTTTAGAGCTGAACAATGATTTCTCTTTGAAATTATCAAGGTAGCACTCTAGCACTATTCAGAAGGCACCCAAACTTCTTTTGTAGTTGGTAAGGTGTAGCAGAATTTGTGGGTCAGCTACTCTCGGTGAGGAACTTAAACCAGGGCCAGAGGACTATAGGAACATAAAGAAGGAAATAATCCTCTAGGATCCTTAAAGATAATGGGATGGCTGGAAGGAAGGAAGCTGCAGCCAGGCAGGAGCCTAAGGCCATGCCGTGCAGAGGATAAAGCATGGAGACATATCCCACATTGGAGAGAACATGCCCACTATGGCTGTCCTGATGAGGGCTGAGGAAAGGGACACAGACAGGCAAAGAAGGGGATATATGTATCCAAGGGGTGTAATCTAGGGAGAGGGCAGCATACAGTAATCCTGTGTCTTTGAAATCTTTTTGGAGTGGACGTAGGAATCACAGACAGCAGCTGAAGGGAGGAACCCAAGTACAGAGCAGAGGAGCAGAGGCAAAGCACCAGGACAGGTGTGAGGGATGGACGTGGCAGAATAGGAAGAAATTGGCTGTTTTGTTTGTTCAAGGTGACAAAGGATCCTGTGAAATAAGGTCTGCAGTTGTGCTGGGGGAGAGGGAAGGAGATTTGGTGGAGAACAGTCTGATGGTAGCATGGTGATGAGGCACAGGGAAGAGTGATGGCAGCTGTGGACTGAGTGTTGAGGATCTCGCAAGCAGTAAATGGGAAATATTTCTAGAAAAAGCTGAATCTGAAAAGTCAGTGAGTTCTTGCAGAAGGACCTCATCATGTTGTGCCACTCCATGAGGAAGGCTGCTTAAGTCTGGCACAGGAAATACATGGAAGAACAGTATCTCTTCTCTTCTGACAGCTGTCCCTTGCTAAGGCATTAAGTTTCCTAATTTCACTGTTTTTTCGGTGTGTAGGATATGTAATATCAAACACTAGCCTGGCTTTCCCTGGCAAAGGTTCCAATTTCAAGCTTTAATAAATAGGCATGCAGAACTCACAGCTGATTATTTTTTTCCATGCTTTTTAATAAGTTTGACTGGGGTCTTGCAGTTAAATAAAAGATATGCTCCATGGTCTGGAGGCCTTATCTTCTAGGTGGGATTTGAGTGGGATTTGCAGTTTCAGAAGAGTCCTACCAGGATTTGCACAGACATTCCTCCCAACCACCACACCACATTTTTCATAGTCCACAGTTCTGGACCAGATTTAAAGTCTGACCCTTAGCTGTGAGTTTCTGGGTTTGGACCAGACCTGGGACATTTTTGGATTTGCCTGACAAATTGTTCTGTCACTTTCTTTTGTCAAAAAAGAAGGACCACAGTGATCAAACCTCCTGCATCTACACTGAAACACAGCCCCGTGACTGCATACTTTCCAGCTTGCTGAAATACTAAAGGCAGTTGCAGAGGTCTTAAGAAGAAAGGGCCCCCTCAACTGCTTGTGCCCTGCTTAGCGTCTCCGTTGCCAGTGCTTGTGCTCTGGGAAGAGCAGAGGGGTCACAGGCTGTGAAAATAAAAAAAATCCAAAAGAGAGAAAGCTACTGGACTGGATTGCTCTGCCCCACTTATGTCCCCTTCTGTCACATGGTGTTCATGGGGGTCATGGTAGTGATGGGGATTGTGGCAGAAAGCAGGAGCATCCCATTCCTTCTTCCACTGCCTCCAAAAAGTAGTAAAATACATTAATGATTTATTCAATGGACTCTGGGGTAAGATTGCAAATTATTGTACATTTGGAATTGTTACACATGAGATGCTAATGGTTTATATTTCAAAGCACATTAAAACCTACAGCAGTGACGTCTGTGGCAGCCCGGACCTCAGTAAGCTCATATTACGTTTATAACTACAGCCTTTCTTTTGTTTCCTTTTTTGTATAGCATATGTTTGACATTTTATTTTTATATTACAGTTCAGGAGGTCTTTTAGTGAAGCCTCATGGCTAATTCTGGAGGACTGAAGACATCCAAACACTACGTACCTCACCGCGCCAGCCACCTGCTACATCTACATGACAGAAGCAGGGAGGTGGTATCAGTCTGGATTTGCTACTTGCCTTTTGTAACCAGTGTGTGAGAATCAGAAGAAACACCCATACAGATCATGTGTGCATGGCATATCAGCAGCCTATCCTGGGAACAAATGTCAGCTCTGTTTATGAACGTAGGTTCAAATGTTGGTTATACTAGCATGGTTGGTATTGCTACTTCAGGGATGAACTCTGATCAAACCTTTTGTGGTTTCCAGTTGCAGCTGGTTTGTGTTCCTTTCTCTTTCACAAAGTCTTGAGAGAGGACAGGTGTGGGACTTTCTACAGTGCTCAGCAGTTACAATAACATTTATATGAGAAGGGAGACATTTATTAAAGTGCTTCCACTGCAGCAGCACCTACATAAACAGAAACTCCAGCATGCCAGGAGCTGCAAGAGTAGGTGTCTGAAAATAGTGCCTGTCCCCAGGGAGCCCTCAGCCCAGCCAGGCAAGAGAAACTGGAGGAGAGGCACAGGAAAAGTCCCTGTGCAGGTCACTGGGAAAGCCAGGATCTGGGGAAGGCAATTCCATTTCCCCAGACCTTGAGTCACAGCAAGGGTTTACTGTCCCTGGCCAAAGCCAACCAGCCCCTAAATAACTCAAAGAAATTATTTTGTGGGAACCCAAAATAAAACACTTTGCTTTCAGGCAATTGAACGTCTATCTCTTTTACTTAAAATTGTAGCCCAACGCCAAAATAAAATTGGTGTTCTGAAATGACAAATTAAACTATCTTATTTTAAGGGCACTGAAACAAAACATTTAGACTTTAGAAATGCCTACCTCTTCCTCTCATCTTTTTGACTAAAGCAAATCTTTCTGTTCACAGCTGCATTACAAATCAGATATACTTTATATTTGCCAAAAATGTGTTCACTCAAGTCTACACTTAGCCTTCCAGTTTCTGGAGTGAAATAAATGAAATGAAACATTATGCTTAACTTTTTAAACTGTGTAGTATAAAATCAGAATTCATAAAATCATAGAATCACAAAATAGTTTAGGTTGGAAGGGGCCTTAAAGATCACTTAGTTCCAACCCTCCTGCCATGGGCAGGGACACCTTCCACTAGACCAGGTTGCTCACAGCCCCATCCAGCCTGGCCTGGAACACTGCCAGGGATGGGGCACCCACAGCTCCTCTGGGCAGCCTGTGCCAGTGCCTCACCATCCTCATAGTGAAGAATTTCTTCCTTATATCTAATCTAAATCTACCCTTTTCAGTTTAAAGTCATTCCCCCTTGTCCTATCACTATGTGTCCTTGTAAAAAATTCCTTTCGAGTTTTCTTGTAGGTCCCCTTTAGGTACTGGAAGGCTGCTATAAGGTCTCCCTGGTGCCCTCTCCTCTCCAGGCTGAATAACCCCAACTCTTTCAGCCTGTCTTCATAGGAGAGCTGGTCCATCCCTCTGCTCATTTTTGTGACCCTCCTCTGGAGTCGCTCCAACAGGTCCATGTGCTTCTTATGTTGGGGTCCCCAGAGCTGGATGCAGTGCTAGAGGTGGGGTCTCACAAGAGCAGAATAGAGGAGCGGAATCACCTCCCTCAACTTGCTGGTCACTCTTCTTTTGATGCAGCTCATGATATGGTTAACTTTCTGGGCTGTAAACAGACATTGTCAGGTCATGCCTAGCTTCTCATCAACCAACATCTCCAAGCCCTTCTCCTCAGGGCTGCTTTCAATCCATTCCCTGCCCAGTCTGTATTTGTGCTTGGGATTGCCCTGACCTGGGTGCAGGACCTTCCAATTGGCTTTGTTGAACTTCATTGTGTTCTCACGGGCCCACCTCTCAAGCCTGTCAAGGTCCCTCTCAATGGCATCTCTTCCCTCGAGTTGACCACACCACACAGCTTGGTGTTGGCAATCTCGCTGAGGGTGCATCAGTTTTTGCACTGTCCATGTCACCGATAAAGGTGTTAAACAGCACCAGTCCCAATACCGATCCCTGAGGAACGCCACTCATCACTGGTCTCCACTTGGACATCGAGTTGTTGACCTCAACTTTTTCAGTGAGACCATCCAGCCAATTCCTTATCCACTATGTTGTCCATCCATCAAATCCATGTCCCTCCAATTCAGAAACAAGGATGTTGTGTGGGGCAGTGCCAAATGCTTTGCACAAACTCAGGTTTTCAGCTGAAATATCTAGTACAACTCAGTTGCTATGCAGGCACCCCAAAGAAACCTCTTTAACAATCTTATAGCCCATCTTCCTTGCTCCTGTCAACAAGGATCTGGTAAGTTTTCTTTTAGCAACCCTGTAGTTCCATATCACAGCATGAACAGACATCCTCAGCTACAGTAAATGGAGACGAGGTGAGAACAGTCTCTCTCTCTGGTCAAAGGCACTGATTAGCAATGATGGCTGCGTGTAGCTCTCACATGGGGGCTTCAGCTGCTGGCCTTACCTGTCCCCTGCTCTATGGACACTGCTGCATGGTGGGTAGATCCTTAGCAGCACCAGAGGACTGTTTAGCCTTCTGCAGTAGCCTGATCCCCACCTGCTTTCATTGGGTCACAACTTGACATGGGAAGGATACTGATAAACTGGGTTCACACGGAGCCCTCTGAAGAGCCCCTTATGAATTTCAGAAGCTGAACCACAGCAGGATATAAGTGGCAATCCAGTGTGCTCTGATAGGATGCAGAGTCTCCCCCTTCTCTCCTTCCCACGTACTTCTTCTCCCCACTACAGCCTGTCTCGCTTCTAAAAATAGTTCTAGTGAGGTGATCAGAGGGTGAAATTACTGGGTCTTGATTTTTTAACTTTTCATTGAAGCTGATTTTCTAATAGCTTACAAAAACCATCATTTGAAATATCCATCAAAAACAGCAATCCAAGCAGATCCATCTTTACCCTGATTCCTGAAGGTGAGAGAAGGCATCCATATTCAGCAAAGTGGCAAATCTGACTAAAACTGGCCTACGATGCAGAGAAGGGCTGTAGCCATGGACCATGCTCTCCCCCAGAGCAGCTTCTCCTCAGCCTCTTGTATTGCTGCACAGTATTTGACATTCTCCATGTGACTAAGCCCCTTGGGGAATACAGCAGGTTCTCTGGCACCAAGAAGGGAGCTCAACCTCTGCTACATCACTCTCGGTGGATAGGGAAGCGGTTTCTGCTGTGATTTTGTCTCCATGACAGGTCAGAAGATAATGAAGCCTTCAATTAAAACCCTGAGTTTGTGGCAAACGAACAAGACTGTTTGGGGAAAAAGTGAGAGTTCAATAGAAAATGACTACACAAACAGCCTCATATTTATTAGTGTTTAATGAAGGTACATTTTCAAATGTTGATATTTTTCTAGGGGTGAACTAATCCACATTAAGTTACTGGAAATCAGTAGCGACAAGGATGTCAAAGCCCAGCAGGACGGAGCACAATCAGTTAAGTCCATTTTGTGAGAATTACCAGAAAGCCTTTAGATGGATGATGATTTTGTTTGTGTAAGAGCAGAAAATGCAACAGGTAGCATTTTCTTTGGGGAAGGAGCACAGCTTTCATACATGATTTTATGGAAACGAGAACCCTAGTGTCAGCAGGTAAAGTGCTACAGTAAAGCAGATAAACAGCCCCAAACCCTTCTAATCAGACATACAGCATACTGCTATGTGAATAGGGACCAGTTTATTTCAGGTAAAAGAGAAAAGGTAGAGAAACATATGATGAATAACAGCAGCAATCATTGGGCTGTCAGCCCACCTGTACATGACTAAGGCAGGTTCTGAAGACACCCAGTGATTTAGGCTAGGAGAAGCCAGACTGTGAGCTGCAACAGGCTCACAGGCACATTGAGGGGAACTCCCAGATGTCAAATATGACTTTCAGTATGACTATACTATCCTGGGTCAGCTGGCTATCCTGAGTCCTCCAGCAAGGATGGAAAATACCTTGTCACAGGGACTGAAACTGGCACCCTCAGGCCTGTTTGGCAGCCAGCTCTCCACCTAGTCCAACCTAGTCATATACTGAAGCAGTGTTCTCCTTCTGTCTTCATAAAATCCTATGTTATGTCTTCCCTGTGAGCTGGTCTTGAGGCTTTCTTTTCTCATGGTTTCCAGAAACAGATGGTAGATCTTACTGATCTTGATTAGACGGAGATTTGAAAATTTAAGTGGTGAGGACCAGTTTTAGACAGTCCCCTCTGTATAATGCTCTGTAAGGGCCAACACACACGCAACGCTGCAGCTGTCACGTGCGTGTGCTCTAGGTCAGCACGAGAACTGGGAGATGGCATCAAGGGAAAGCAGGGATGAGCAGCGAGGTGCTGCTTGTACCAGGCACCATGCCAGCCCTCTGCACGACTGAGCAGGCTCATGCTGGACTTGGTGCACAAGGAAGGTTTCAAAGGGCTGTTGTGTGACCTGGCTGAGTGCAGCAGTGTGGGTTTGGGTGTAAAGTGGAGTAAAAGTTTCAAACACGAAGGCTTAATCTTATCCACCGAGTGCCTGTCATCCTTCTTCATATCAGATGCTCTTGGCTGATGAATGCAACCCCAAATGTCTCTGCTCTCCCTCTCCCACTGCACACCCCAAATAATGCTGATAATCCAGTTGGCCTCTTCCAGAAATGAGTGTTTTATCAGCCAGATGAAGTTTTCACCCAGGCCGTCTAGTAGAGCGGCAGCCTGCTCCAGGAGCGGCATGGCTCCTCCAGTGCATGGGCTCAGGGTGTTTCTGTGGGAGCTGTTCATCTGGATCCTGTTCATCTTCTCTGCAAATAAGGGAATCCGAGGAGTTTGTCTCTGATTTCTCCAGTGACACCAAGTTATGTAAACATGCTTGCTGCCGTTAACAGCTCGCCATTTTTACTGTTTGAAACATAATCAGTTTGTATAACGATATGGACCGATTTGGATATCCAGTCCAACACACGCTGCCTGCTGGCTAAACATTTCATGGTTGTTAATTTATAGAGACTGTGCTGGCCTCTTTGAAAGACCTTTCAGAATCACAGCAGTTTATAATGATACCACAATGCAATTCAGCATTTCCAAGAATTACTTTTGTTTTCTTTAGAATAGAAAGAACTTTTAAAATGTTGGGTGTTTTTTTTTTTTTTTTCCTATTTCTGACCAAACAGAAATGTTCCTATTTATGTACTTAAAATATATATATATATATTTCCCAGTTTCTTTTTTTTCCTTTTCTTCCTGCTCCCCCGCCCCCCACCCCCCCCACCCCCCCCACCCCCCTTTGGCCTGACCCTCTGACTCCAGCGGGAGCCAGGGGGGAGTGTGTTAGTACCTTGTTGAAAGGCCAGTCCCAGAGCTGTGTGGGTCCCCAAGCCAGGCTGTGCCACAGTGCCCTGTGCATGCTTTGGAAACCAACCACAGACACTTGGGAGTGTGTGCCTTGGCAAACCAGAGTGCAGAGGAAACTATCAAACATTTAGAGCAATTGTTGACAATTTCCAGTCACCACTAATTGCTTGGGGCTTTCTTGGACCTCAGCCACATCTATACCTTTGTGTCCTTAATCACTAGGCACCCTTTGAATAATATGTCACACCTGGGACATAAGATAATTTATCGCTTGCAGATGGATTAGCATAGCAGCTCGCTTAGATAAATTTTACTTTAGCCTCAGTCCCAGAGGCCCTTCTTTTATAGCACAGTTTTATCCATTAAAATTATGACTTCCAAAATTCTGTTGTATTTTATGGCTTCCATGAGATATTTATGACCCTTACTGTTTAAGTGGACATTTCTAGAGATTTACTGCAGAAATAATTCAGGCAAATAGCTCAGAAGAGGTACTGCCAATAGCTTACAGTTTCAGTTTGGTGTTGTTGAAAGACACACAAAACAGTGTGCATATTTAAGTATAGATTCTTAATGTATAACATTGAAATGCCACTGGATATGTCTTCAAAAAACCTATCTTTATGGACTAGTCCTAGCCAAAATCCAAACACTGAATTTTAATCTTTCAAGCTCCCTCTTTCTCTAAAGTTGCAAAGTGTGTGAGATGAAAGCAAAGGAAAATTAAAAAGAATGTGTAGAGTCAGAAGAGCTGAAATAGCATATGCAGGCTACCCCCCCGCTAATGCAATGTTACTCCATAGCACATTTCCAGTGTTTTTACTGCTTTTGCTCTAAGATGTCCCATGAAATTAAATATATGCCTTTTGCCTCGGAAAGCTGTCACACAGTTTATTAGAACATCCCTTTTTTGCTCTTTCTTTGTACCATGGTTGCCTTCAGATATTTTGAAAAGCTAAATATACAACTTACAGTGGCTGCATAGACAGGTAATTTCCCTGAGATTTATTTTTTTCCTAGAAATCCAGAACTCTGTTCATTAAACCTTAGATGTAAAGCAGGAGGTGACTGTGAATGGCTGCAGTTCCCTGAGTCACTGATTATCAGAAAAGCTGAGAGGAAAGATTTTTTTCTATAAGGAGTTGTTTCTTGTAGGTTGTCTTTCACCAGTGATTTTTGATGTCTGTTACAGATACAGTACCTAATTAGGTGAGGCTAGAGGTGTTGCTGAATTTTATGCAGTAACTAAATCAGTTGTACCCTGATGGATTTAGGAAACACAGAGCAAAACCAGACAAGAGGATTCTGAGAGGAATACATGACAGAACAGCTCTTAGCTCAAATATAAAATCTAGTTTATAAGTCTAAGAGTGATGCATCAGGTAAAATCCTAGTCACACTGAAGTCAGGCCCTTGTGAGCAAATTTGTAATTATTGTGTATTAATCTCAGCTGGCTCTTCAGATTCCAGGGGGACCCACAAGTTGTCTGGAAGAGATGCACCTCCACAGGCCTTGTGAGGGGGGAAATACGCGAAGTGTTTCTCTTTTCCTAGACACTTAGTTTTGTCCTAATTGTACTAACGCTATGGGTGGCCATGACCCTGAAGGACACAGCTCAGGCTGCAGTTTGACGGAGCCACTGGAGGCTCAACCTGACGTGAAGGGAAAGCTGAGCTCTGTCTGTTTGGTCCTTATAGGACTAAAACAAGTCACCTGTTTTATACTATATAGATGAGGATTAGAAAAGTAACCTCCATGGCTTACAATGTATCTCTGTGAGAAGTAACTGATGTTGTCAGGCAACTTTGTAATATATTCCTAGCTTTTTTCTCCTTGGGGTGAGTGTGAAGCCCTTTACAGCACTGCAGCGCAGGAGCAGAAAGCACTCGTTAGCTTGCCAGCTTCCACGCTTCTGACGTGCACCTATTTTATAGCCTTCAGCATCCTGACCCCTTGGTGAAGCTGCTCTGTTGGGCAACTGAGGGGAACCCCACAGAATGTCTCCAAGCGCCCCTCTTGTTATGGCACATAGGTGATGCAGGTGCTGGGCTCAATGGGTCACAGAACAGCAAGAGGTATTTCACAAAGTGCCTCACTTCCATGGATTTTAAGTGAAAATCAAAAAAGCAGATGTATCCAGATATGTAGGCCTGCAACACATACTTTGTGTTAGGAATCAGATTCCTAAATACTTCTAAAATTTGGCATATGTTACTGGTCAAAACACAGAAGTCACTGCAGCATTAATAACTTTTACTCTTTCAGTTAATGCAATTCAAGACAAAAGGCCAAATCCATCCCTTCACCTGGTTCTTCAATAGATTTTACAGCATGACAATATTTCCCCAATGAATCAGCTTGTATGCCCTCACAAATGCTTAAAAGAACCAATTCCAAGAGGGTTTCTCTGTTTACGGGAACAAATTTGTAAGAATTGACAGGAGAAAGACAGCCAGGTTTAACTTCTAGTTAAAGGTAGCCTGTCCTCATCTGTCTGGGAGAGAGATAAATGTACCTGAGGGAAGATATCCTGACTGCATGTTGCATCAGCTCCAGCTATTAAATGTCTCACTTTGGTCCAAGCATCCCTGGCTCTGTCAAGGAACTGCTGCCAATAGCAGAGCTACTGCAGAAAATGAAGGGGTTTAAATTAAAATAATGTGATTTAAGGCTGACATAGGTCTTGGACTGACCTTTACACATGGCAAATTTAATCCTTCAGATTTCTTTCCTCCCCTCCTCACCCCAAAATATGCTCCTTTTCCCTTCACTGCTCTCCCCTGCTGAACTCACTCTATAGAGTTTTATAACAGAACTGAAAAAACAAGAAACAGACACGCTATTGTACGTTCAAGCTCATACAGGACTCTAAAACTAATCTTTGTTCTGGCAAATCTCATGCAGCATTGACTGCTTTGCTGGTTACTTCATTCATCATGTGGAAAATGCATTTTACTGACTACCAATTACAAAAGCCAAACAGTGGCTTTGTCAGTATTACATGGTAACCATTACCTTTGTAATTGCATAGTGACTGATGTACAGTATGATGTAATGACAGGTTAAATAAATGCATACTAATTTGTCCTGCTAAAAGAAAGGAATGCCAGCACGTTAACACAATTGCAAGTTATTTTATATGATTATACATGAAGTAAAGGTATACATTTATCATAAAAGTCACGGGTAACTGCTATGTTTCAACTTCTAAAAATTCTTTTTCACCTTTAAAATATTTAGAGATGTATAATCTCTCTGCACCCTTGTTAATAGTGTTTGAAGAAGAAACATTTCAAAATGTGCTAGAAATGTTGGAGTTCCCTTGTCATAAGAGATGAAATAGGTTTTTGTTTGTTTGTTTGTTTTTAATATTCCATTAAAATGTCCCAAATTTTTATTTATTGAAAACTCAGCAACAGAATACATACATTGGTAACTACTTCAAACAATGCAGGCCTATAATTTTGGGTGGTATATGTTGTTATGTGTTAAAGAAAAAATTAACAGAAAATTAATGTGAGGTCAGTTATTTACAAAAAAACCCACCCCATATAGATAAAGAAAAAGATTTCTGACAGATGGTGATGTGAAAAATGTCAGTGAAACGATTGGGAGGCAGGGAATTAATCTAAGTGAAGTTTCATATATGGAGAAATGGAAGTAAAATTAATGGCACAAAATGCAAAAAAAATTATGATAGCTGGAAGTAAAACCTGGAGGTTTTCAGTCCTGTGCAGAGAGCACTAAGTCAGGAACCCAAATGAAGAAGGTGAGAGCGCTGTTACCCTGAGCCAGAATGACCAAGCAGCCACAAAACAGGTTTCCTCCGCATCCATATTTCAGTTTGGGTATCCAGGTTAGTTTTTGTCTCAGGTCACCAAAAGCCCAGGCTTTCCAGTTCACAACCTGTAACTAGGACTGCCTCTACCACAGTGGCAAAATGGCAGGAAAGGAGAGGGTTACGGTTGTCTTGCTTTGGATTTAGCAGGTCCAGAAGAAAAGAAGGAAATTGAGAATTTGGAAACTTGTGTGCCAGGAAAACCCATGCCTAAAATCTTTAAGGTGCTTTCTCCCATACAGTTCTCTTTCCCACATCTAAATTCACTTTCCAAAACCCATTCTTTTCTCTAGAATTGATGTGTCTTTCCTCCTGTTCTCCAGATTATATCTCTCCTTAGTGCTTTAACATTTCATGCTCTCACTACAGGATGTCTTCTCTTTCCTCAAAATAACCTGATCTGGCTTTGCAATTCACAGACCTTTCACACTCCCAACAAGCTCTGTTGAAGTAATACTTCATAGAGGGAAAAGGTTAGTTTTTCCCTATGTGAGACAATTCACAATCATCTAAAGCTGTAGTTGAGCTTTTATGTGTTCGATATGTAAAGTTTCTGTGGAAATGATCTTCCTTGCAAATGCAAGGATTTCTGGGAGAGTTTCTTCTGTTGGTGATAATTCCAATAGTAATTATGTAATACAGAGGAAAAGGATCGGGAATGAAAACATGATTTTAAAACCTGTGTGATAGGTTTTGACTAATGGCTCAGGTCTTGAGGATGGTTGGAAGCCTTTCCTTTCTGGTTGGAAGTCAGCAGTGTCCCCATTTTGGTGGAAGTGGTGCCCAAACTGAGAAGTTATATTCCTGTTGTACCCTTATCTTTGCAGAAGTCACAGGGGTAGGCGTCATCGTTTCAGGCTGGCTACGTAATTGTGAGGCGGCTAAATGGGATTTTATGCCAAATTAAGGAACAGAAGTCAGAAGAAATGCACAAGCGTTCGGGCTGTGTTTCTTGCCTGTGTGGCAAGATGCCAGACACGATGAAGCTAAATGCTTTAGAAGTGACAAAATACTCCTGTTGCACAGAGAGGCTTGTGGTAGATCTAAATATCTAAGCATCTAAGCAGATGCACAGGAAAAGTTGTATGAAAGCAGCATCCATCAAGCTGCTCTGTGAAGGGGAGTTCCAGTGGGACCAGCGTTCTGGCATCACCTCTGCTGCTACTGCCATCCAGAAAAACAGGCTTCACACAGCAGTAAAATGTAGCAGTGACAATGATGAAAACGAAGTGAGAAAGGGTGAGGGAACAAAGAGAGTGCAGGAGCTAGAGGACCGAGGAGAAGAAGCTGCTCAGGAAAGAGGTGGGTTTCATGTCATTGTCCTGTGGTTTCTATTCCTAGTTCCTTATTCTAATTTCTTAAAATTAGAAAATTACTGTGCCCTATTATCCTGGGAACAGTAGACGCATGAATCTTGGGAATCTTGTCTATTGTATCTATCTTTTCAGCTGTCTTGGACTAAAACACAAATGAATTAGTGAGATTTTGTAATGACATCTGGAGGACACAACCTTTTTCTGATTCAGAATACAAAGCAATATTCTGTTCTTCTGTAAAGTTACTAGTCCTTCTTTCTAATCATGCAGTAGATGTTAGAAGCGGTGAGAAACTTAAAGAACCTAGGTTTAAGTTACAGAACAGCAGTATGATGTGAGCAATCTTCAAATTATCATGTCTGGTAAGTCTTCAGAACTGATTGCACAGTACCTTCCATACAGTGGCTAGATGTGGTAATTATTACTGTATCATTACAACATGAATACATGATCTGTCTGTCCTCCAAGTCGGGAGTTCAGTTTAGTGAAATTATGCAGTTACCAGGGAGGAGCAATTGCCTAGATTGACACACGATCTGAGTAAATTCTAGTAACTGTGTAAAGTTGCATAATTGCATCCAGTTATTCAGCAATACTTTTTTCTCTAATTTCTGCTTACTGCCATGCAATTATGATATAATTACATGGTTATTTCACCTTATAAAAGAAAGTAAACCACAAAGTTTCAGAGCTTGCTTCACAGGCCCTGCTTAGCTTTACGCAGAGGAATAACCCTAGACAAAGTCAGTGTGGCTTTCCCTGGGCTTGATGCTAAGCAGGGCTAGGGCACAACGACATGCAGCGTGCCAGATTTCTGAATGGCCTTTGAGTCTAAGCAGGGAAAGTCAATCTCACTTGGGAATTTTAGCTTACTTAAATGTATCGATCTCCATATACAGATGTGAGCACAATGAGGTCCACTGCCAATTAGGAACAAACTGGGGAAAAAAGGTGAGGAAAAAAAGAACTGTAGAAAGTACATTGTTAAGACTATTCATATAGGTGTGTGTGTGTTCCTGATTTTAGCTAGACTTTTATTTGAATTAATTAATCTTTGAAATAAAATGTGTTTAAATTACAGAGGGGAAGCACTCGCAAACCCACCACTCACTTTGTGAGTGCTTCAAACCCCAGTGGCTGGGAAGCTGTTTGTTCTGTGCCTCAAGCTGCTCAAGGGACTACAGGTTTTCCTGGTGCTGCGAGGTGCTTATGGCTGCAGTAATGAGTATGTTGGCTTCAGGACTACAGTTCGTTTGAACCACTTTTAGTTTGTCTGAAAGGAATTCCAACAAGTCGTTTTGTTACATATGGGCTGGGATGGGGTAGCAGTGGAATCTGGGGGCCCCTCTCTGTCCCTAGACTCGATAAGGCACAGACAGCTGCATGCCAAGCTATCTCCCACTGCCTGCCAGTGATGGGAGGGCTTTTCCTCTGCAGAACTGGGAGGTAATTCAGTCTTCACACTGGATCAGACCTGTGCCATGCCCAAGCAGAGGTGGCATGTTGTATTAAATTAATTTGCATTTTTTTTTGTTCTGCTGTATGAACTACTGTTTGGGGAGACTGGAATGAGACCACCTGGCATTCTTTGCTCTGGCACATTGGGGTGGGCAGGGGCTGAAGATATTTTTGACCAAAGGGCAGAGCATTTTCTCCCAGGTCTCACTCGCTTTCCCTATCACCCCTTTTACATGCAGCAGTCTCATGAAATGGGTACCTGGAGGCCCAAACACCCTTCTAGCACAATAAGCACCCCACAGGCACTGGTTACCCTTGCTACTTCAACCTCTTGGAAGAGCTATGGCTGTCAAAGGTTATTTTTCAAATGCTGCAGATCTAGCCCTGAAAAATCCAGAGTACACCAAAAATTTTTAGATCTGGCACATGGGTGCTGCAGCACTACCAATTACTTGTGACCTAAGTAAGGGTTAATTGGCATAAATAAATACTGAATGGGGTACAAGAAGGCAAGGTTAGGCTGTCCCAGCTGCGTGTGTGGAACACAGTGCAAATACTTGAGAGTTATGAAATGGAATTGTGTATGACTCTTCAGGAAGGCTCATCTGGTTACCCAAGACAAATTATTTAAGAAAATTGAACTGGAGTGAGCACAGACAAAGGGTTCTCTGGCAAAGACACTACTTGGGACTGTGCTTTCCAACAGAGATCATCCGATCACCTACTCTTCAAGGAAGGGACCTCACCTCAGCTTTTCCTCCATAATGCAAACTTTCAGGATCCGAAAAAGCCATAGATAATTGTCTCCAGGGTTCACAATTTTATGGAAAAAGTGAACTCATAGATGTTAATACAGCTACTAAAATGCTGGACCGGGAGTATTCAGTGCTGTATGACATACAGTAGGAAACATATACAACTATCTGTTCTCTTTCAATCAGATGGTGAAAGCTAAAAAATAAATATGCTCTAATGAATAGCAGACAATATCAATCAATTAATTTAATCTCCTGTTGTGGTTTAACCCACCAGGCAGTTAAACACCACAGAACCGCTCGCTCACTCCTCCCCAGTGGGACAATGGAGAGAATAAAAAAAAAGGTAAAACCTGTGTATTGAGATAAAGACAGTTTAACCGGACAGAAAGGAGTGGAAAATAATAATAATGATAAATGAATATACAAAACAAGTGATGCACAATGCAATTGCTCAATACCTGCTGACCAATGCCCTGTCTGTCCCCGAGCAGCCTGTTGCCCCCCCCAGCCAGCTCCCTCCAGTTTTACAGTTCAGCATGATGTCATATGGCCTGGAATATTCCTTTGGCCAGTTGGGGTCAGCTGTCCTCACTGTGTCCCTTCCGAGCTTCTTGGGCACCCCCAGCCTCCTTGCTGGCAGGACAGTATGAGAAAGCTGAAAAAGTCCTTGACTTAATGTAAGCACTGCTCAGCAACAACTAAAACGTCAGTGTGTTAGCAACACAATTCTCATCTTAAATCCAAAACACCACTTACTAGGAAGAAAACTAACTCTATCTTGGCCGAAGCCAAGACATCTTCAAAGTCAGTATCGAATAATAAGAAATACCTGCTATCAAGTCTATGTGACAATGAACAATGAGATCTTGTCTATAGAGTAACTATTACAGTAGCACTCAGTTGCTCTATTTCAAGGAAAGCTGTTGCCTGTTTAATTTTCTTTAAATTATGTATGTGCATATTTTGAATTAATATAATTTGTAAAGGATTGAAAGCTTAATTGCCTTTATCAAGCATTAAGGCTGCTGAGCTTTCTTTCAAGTTCTGCATACTTCCAGGCCATCACATCTGAAAACGAATCCTGTGAATAGTGCTTCTAAAAATGTATGGTTTTAAGATAAACATTTTGAAAAGTACTGCTTTCTCAAATCACTGTTCAGTCATTTTAGAAGTGGTAAACTTACCAGTTGATCTCAGTCCTTAGCCCTGCAGCTCTTCTTGGCAACATCTCAAATAAAAGGGGTCTTCTCTTTAGGTGTGTCTATGCACCTCCACTTGATTGCAAAGAGATTTGTTTATGTGTATTGGTGGTTTTTTATATAAAATAAAACTTTTTCTATTAAATGTCTTTAGAAGACAAATTTTCCTCTTTTCCATGTCACAATGTCTTTTGGCCTTAAAGTATGCTAATGGTAAAAATTATAGAAGCAGAAAGCACAATCCTATGTCAAAACAGGACCAACCTGGTAAATTTACAAGCAGTGCAACTTTGTTATTTAAAAATATTTGGTCAAACCAAACTCTCACTAGTGAGTTACATCTACAGAGGGCAGAGATAAAAGTGGAGAAACAGGCAAACGGCAACTGCAAGAAGAACGCAGCAGAATAGGAAAACACTTGAAGGACATACCACAGAAGGTATTGTCATGATGTTAACAACAGGTATACCTTGTCATTTAAGGAAACAAGTCCTTTCTTAACTGCACATAGTGCCCTCAGCTTTCAGCACTGGGCAATGTCCTATAATCTTTCAAGCTACTTCTTTGAGATGACAGTGAATTGCCTTTGCTTTCTTGGGCAGCCCACAGATACAGACATTTCCCTTGTGATTCACAGGTATAAGAGCAAGTGGGAATGTCAATCTGGGTTGAGGGAGTTCTGTTCCCTGGCATTTTAATGTGTTTTTTTTTTGTTTGGTTTGTTGTTTTTTTTGGTTTTTTTTTTTTTTTTTTTTTTTCAGTAATATTATATTTCATTGAGATTTGACCTTTCAGATCAGGAAATACATAAAAACTGAATGTATTAACTATGTCCAGCAAAACAACATTCAGATTTGAGGTGGCCAAGGCTCTTGTTAAAATGGGCTTACTGCCTTCTAGATTCACACAAGGCTACCAAAAAGTCTGTTAGGAACAAGAAACAAGGAGATAGTATTAACTTTCATTTTTTTCCTGAGCTCTGAAGATTTGGAAATAAAATGCTATTTATGATAAAATGCTTTTCTCAAGATAAAGGTGGCACACAGGAGGAATTACAATTTACTGCCTGTACTCTGCTGCCTTGTTACAGTCTCCAGAGGCTGAAGGTACAGGCAGACACAACTACAGCAAGTGACCAAAAGAAACTAATTCCCAACTGTTCTGGAGAAACAGTTTATGACAGGCCAATAACTGCCTATTGCATTTTAAGCCATCCCACTGTGTTGTTTTATGCTTCTTGGTCATGACATTTCTGTGCTGGTGGTCTCAGCTGGAAGATTGAAACAAATAATAAGGGGTGCTCATACCCAGGAGACAGAGGTGAGCGTTCCTTGTTGCAGTATTTTATGGGTGGTAACAGTTTACCTGGGGCTAGGTATGAAGCTCTACAATGACTCAGTGTCATGAAAAGCAAACCCATCAATTCTGGCTCAGGAAGTCCCTAAGCCACAGATTACTGTAGGCCATTAGAACACCATGGGGAAGTATTTCTAGAGCCTTGGTGTATTATGTTCTACCATCACTCTTGGTGACAGGATGCAGGTTTGGATAAACCTTTGGCCTTGACTTAGTATGGTCATTCTTAGGTTCTTCTGTCCCTGCATTCACCGTTATTACCTCCAGAGAGTCCTTGGTGGAAATAACAGAACAATGTTGAAGAAACTGTTAGCACAAAGCTACCCTGCCTAGTTTAGTCTTGAGAGGACTGGCCACATTCAGGAAAAATTCCAAAATGCTAGATTGAATGGGATATATAAGTGGGATTTCCTGACTCAGTTTTTCAGTTGAATGTGTAAGTTGTTAAGGTGCTCCTTAAACATTGGTTTTGTTTCACAAATTTCAGCAGATATGACTATTCAAAACAGAAAATTTGTGGGGAAAACAAGCACCAAAGCAGTCCAAAGAGACAAAAAGATTTGGCCTTTGAAAAATCTAGCTCTTCTCTCCTGAGGAAACGTGTCACACTGGACTTTCTTGCTTGAGTAAACCTCAAGCAAGTATTTTACATGTTAAGGAAGCATTTCAGGGCATCTATCTTTTCTTCTGACATTCTGAACTTTAAAATAAAGGGGAATTCATCTCCATTTTTCTACCATCAGCAGCTGATGTGAATAGCTTGAGATTGCACCAGAGTGCCATAGAAATTGAGAGAACAGTAAACAACTTATAGAGATCAGTGTAATCTATTGATTATAACTGACTGGTTACAGCTGTAGAAGACCTTTATTTTAATAGATGTCATCATTCTTCTGTGATCCTCACTTCAGACTGAAACAAGTCTTTTCAGTCCCAAAGTGATAGTGTCTCATTTTAATCATGCATGTAGTTCCAATAGGAATCATGAAGTTCTCTGTATTTTCTTCTGTATGTTATAGAAATTCTTTCCCGACTTGTTTTTGTCTTTAATAAATATTACTTGTTTCTCAGATTTTGCTCAGAGCCATTGGAAGTGAATGGCTCCACCACCACCACACCTCTGCTCCTGCTTTCCGCTACATTAAATCAAAGTGTGTAAAATGGTATAGCAATTTGCTCCTGGGACTGTGATCTTCGGTGTTGCCTTGGAGTGTAGATGAGCTGAGCATGACAGCTGGAAGAAGAAAGCATGAGATGGGATAAAGTCAAATGCTGCATAGGAGCCCAAAAGGAGCTGTAAAAATATGGTCACTTAAAAGCGCAAATCTGGTTTGTTTTCCAAATATTAAAAACAGACATTGCCTTTGGCAGCACTTTGGAGAAATGTGTCTTAACAAATTTCCTGACTGAACCAAAGGATTATTCAACATTACTTAAAGACTTGAAGCTATGGCCTAAATAGTAATTAGCATACTTGTTATTGGCATTTACGCGTTTCTCTGCAGGAAGCAGATGTAACAGAAAATATGAAAGTGATAAAAAGCTTTGTTTTCCTTTTCACCAGTCCCGAAAGTCATTTGGGGATACTGTTTTTGTTTTCTATTTTACCATCATGTCATTCACTGTTCAGAGCTCTACTAACATTACTCATCCAAATACAGAGAAACAAAACTAGCCAGAGATCCAGGAGCGTTTCAGTGCAGTTGGCATGGCAGAATGCCATTGAGATGCTCTGTAATCCCAAGGAGATGTGCGCTGGTGGAAGCAATGAACCACACTCACATTTTTACTGGTGGTCATGGCTGGCATTCAGAGTATTTAGCCTTTGGCAGTGATGAGTGGCCAGCCAAGGTGGCAGTGAAATTTGGAATCATCCGAGATCACCTCCAAGTTAACAATGCACTTCTGTTCCTTGAAGTGCCATGAATCTGAAACTCATGGCTTGCCTGGTGATCAGCTTCCTTGAAGGAGGGAAACAAATCAGCCTTTTCCCATGATGCAGCGTTTTCTTGCATTATATGTGGTCTGTCCTATGGCACTTATTTTCAGACAGTGCTTCAGCCTGACATTCATCTTCTCAAATCCATACCATAGCTTAGACAGATGTCTCATGAGCCTTATCCAGAAATGCTGGAGGAGAAAACAAAGAAAGAAGAAAAAACTCGATTTGTAAAGGAATCTTCCAATCTTTATAGTCTCCACTTTAGAAAGTCTAAGGTAAGCAAATCATAAATGTTTTCAATTTAAAGAAGTAAATATCTTTTTAAATATTCTCACAGCAAGGATTAAGGAATTAATGAAATTCATTAAGAAAAAAGATTAGAAGAATTAAATAGCATCCAGCTTTGTGAAAAGCAGTGAAAAAAAGGGGTGTCCAGAGTATGATGGCCACTCCTTTAGAGGTTTCTGAAGACAATATTGGAGTGAAAACCAAATCTTATGGAAGGTAAGCTATATCAAAACATCTGCTTTCAGGGGAAAAGGTTATTTATCTATTTGACTTTGACATGCAAAATCAGACTCAAGACTTTCCCATGCCTGATTCAGAGTAGATTTTTCAGGTGAAATTGATCTCAGCACAGGCAGAAAATAATGTCTTGCATCCTGGTACCAAAAACACTGAAAAAAAGTAGTGAGGGATAGAGACGGAGAGTGGGATTTACTTATTCCATTATAGACATTATATATATAGATATCTCTTATATCTATATCTATATATTATATAGATAGATATCTCTTATATAATATATGTATTATATATAAAGACCTATAAGGTAGATGTCTTCATGTGAACTAGTGGCTCTCTTTATAACCAGAAGTGGGTTTAGGAAAAGAGTAATGCAGGTGTTTCTGGGATGCAAGTCACTTGCCATAATTAGGTGTCTATGTTAGGATTTTTGTCTTAGGAACCATATCTACTCTTCAAAAGTGAGCTGGCACTGAGACTCCAGTGTTCATTTTCAATATGCAGTTCCATATCTGAAACGTGAATTTATTTCAAATCCTTTCTTATACTAGTTCATGAACAAAAAGAACTAGATTCTGAAACCTTCCTAAGATCTCATTCCCCTCCCCCCACAAGTAGAAAGAAGTTCACTACTTTAATTTCATTATGTCTTCCTCAGTCTGTGAAAGCACATAAATAATTAATTCAGATGGAGACATCTGCTAAGCAAACATCTAAAGTCAATGTTTAATATCCACAGCTTCTCCTTCAAACCTCTGTAACAAAAATTTATGTTCCATGAATATTGTATTGAAGCCAATACCACTCCAAACAAGGCACCAATGAAAGGGCAAGATTTCGTCAAAGCTTCAGCTTCATGAACATTTTCCAACTATATTGCTTTGAAGAGATGTAATTCTATGAGTTGAAAAAACTCATCTGTGTCCTTCCCCTCAAAAAAACAGGAGTCACTGTCAGTTGAAATACAACATAGTGTATTCTATCACTTAGGGGAAGTATGATGTGTTGAGGTAGTGGGAGGAAAGCAGCTGTGTTGCTTTCTCTGTAGCATTTTACCTATCCTCACGGAAACACCTTTATGAAGGCTGAGTGTCTCCAGGGTTGGGAAAAGATATCAGGCTAGTGCAGAGTGGTTTAAACAAATATACGACACAGTCCTGCAGTAACTGTCTGCTTTGCTACTGCTTACCTACTTCTTCTTCAGTTATGAAGTAAGAGACAGAACATGCTACACCCGTTATTTTATTGCCTTTGCAAGTGATATTTTTTCTGTTTGGTAAAAATGTGTGCTATTGTTTATCTTTAAATTCCTCTGCCAGGGTGACATCATGCTCTGCACATTATGAGAAAAAATACTGCAGGGAGGTTTTGGTTTTTTCTTACTTTTCAGAGAATGTAGTGTTGCAACTACTGGCAAGTTGCATACACAAACAGTGAAAGGATGCTACCACATTTAACTCCTCTTTGGACCTTTAATATTCACACAGTAAGATTTTTCCTCTTTTCAGCCCCCCCCCCCCCTTTTTTTTCTTAAAAGATAGTGTTTGTGCAAGGTGCCAGGCAGCTACCAATGTGTTTTCTGCTCAAAATCTCAGCGCCTAGAATATAATCTTTTCATGTGTATACTACCAAGCCCCTAGGTTTCTCTGATTTGGCCTCAGGGAACAAATAAATTTGAGGTCTTTAGCTCATAACTCATAATTCATTCTCCTATCCATCTACTCCCTACGGTTGCCTTGGCCTGCTCCCTCTATTCTGGGTACTTCCTCCTGCCTCTGGCTCCCTACAGTCCCGTCTTGCTTTTTCTCTTGCCCCTCAGTGTGCATTATCAGCTTTCCCCTCATTCCAAAACTTGACATCAAAGTTACTTTGTTGGGGGTTGCTTTCTAGTTTTAATGTGGACTTGAAAACCATGTGACTTTTACTCTGAGTGGCTTTTATTCGTATCAATGAATATGAAGGACTGAGGAATGAAGGACTGGAAATATTTGGGGCTTTTTTTCTCTGTAATTTGTTGTAATGTAGTCACTGAGCACCACAGATTTTGACCTGGGTTGGTCCTCACGGCTCATTTAGGCATTTAGGAAGGGAAGATTTTTCCATCTTAGATGCTAACATTCCCTCTGTTTGTTTACCTGGGTCAACCTGTAATCTGCTGGGATTATTTCAAGATTATAATGAAGTCTTTAGGAGTCTGTGCTCCACCTTGTGTGAGCTCAGCTCAAGAAGGTTTCATTCACATGACACACCAAAGTGTATACAAAAAAGACAAATCCCTGAGGCACCTGAAAGGAGAAACTGATACGGATAGGGCCAGTCACACAAACAGCATCTCAGACTTGGTTTCATCCTTCACTGTTGTGATGTCTTCAGCGTTTAGGAAACAAGCAGTAAAAAACCTGAGGTTTCTATAGAAATTTGACAGAGGCTGCTCCCCCTTGCCCACTCTGAGATCAGTTAGCTGTTGTTTTTCAGAGAAGTGACTGAATAGACACAGACCAAGGGAGGAAAAATGCTCCTCTGTGTTCTGATGTCTGTATCTTACCATTTTAAGAAAAGCTTTAGAAAGAAACTTAATAGGTTGGAACAAGCAACCAGATCTTGCAATCCGCTCCACAGTCAGAAAGACCCTGTGTAGGCCCAAGAGGCTAGGGAGGGAACCTCTGATGACCTGGCTGCAGACCAAGATCAAAATACGTTTACCTTTTATTTCATGTGATTTAAACCTAATGAGATGTTTTAGAGATGGTGTTGAACCAAAACATTGGCTCTGTGCCCCATTTAAACATACAAAGATTCAGAATCTAAACTCAGAATTAAGCTCTGAAATTTATGGCTATTTTTTATTGTTATGCTGGAGAGGACAAAAACCCCAGCTATAAACCACTGAGCGCTAGAGGAGAGATATCTCCCAGATCAAGGCCTTGACTTTGCATCTTGCATGTAGCTCAAAGTTTGCTTGCTCATTTCCCATGAGAGTCATCTTTGGCTTTGTCTGTATTGGTAAATGAAAGGTGCTTCAGATAGTTCTTTGGCACTGAGCCCAACCAACATGTGGGAGTCTATGTTCACATCATTAACTGTTCTTGCCCTCCAGAACAGAATGGCTGCATCCCGAACTGTCCATTTGAAATGGTGCTTGGCCAGCTGTGGGGGTGCTTGTACAGCCCACGCTTGGAAAAGAGCCTGGATGACCCCACCTGCTAAGATAAGCATGTGGCTGTAAACATCATGTGCAGATTGAATACACAAAACCACCCCAAAACTCATTGTGTTAAAGAGGAAGATGACCATAAACCAGAGCAAACAGTAACCAAGGAATTGCAAAGAGGAATTTGAAACAAAGAAAGAATCTGCTTGAAAGGAAATATAAAAAAGGGATCTCAGTTTGTAACAGGGGTGGAGATCTTGACGTGAAAACAGCAGTAGCCAAAACTTGATATGCCATCTTCGGAGACACCCTGCAGCACCCTGACCTCAGGCTCCCCACGGAACAGCCAGCAGGCAGCGAGTGGGCAGGCAGTGAGTGGGCAGGCAGTGTGGGACCCCCGCCCGGGCACGCGCCCTCACTTGCTGGGGCAGCAGCGGTGGCAGGGAGCAGCAGGGGTCGGTGCACAGCTGGAGGTGCCCCGTGGCCAAGCATGTGTGCATTTGCGTGCACTTGTGAGTTTAAAGCTTCTTGGGATTAGGCCTGGAAGGTCTGAGGTGTTGAGAGGTTTGGAGGTGTTTATTAACATTTTAAAAATGTCTAGCACTATGATTTATCTGTTGTATTGCGGATGTTGATCCTGAACGTGTAGTTCACTGATAGGTGGTTAATTGCTACCACAAACAACAACCCACTGCAATCCTGATTTGACTTAAACTCTGAACTGTGACAACTTGTGCTAACCCTTGAACTGTATGTGAGTGCTGCCTGCAGGAGTGCCAGGCTGTCCCAGTAGAACAGGGCCAGGGACCTTTCTAACCCTTCTAAGAGTATGGACAATCAAATCGCAGTGCCCAGGAACATTTACTGGCCTTACTTAACAGTGTGGGTGTAGCCTACATTTTTCTCGTGAGAGGGCCAGCAACCTATCTGCAACACGTACTTCATCTGCTCTCTTGGAGATGTTCTCCCACTAAATTCTGGGAAATGAGCAGTGCCTGTAAAGGTAACATAAGAACTTCTACGGATATAAGAAAACCTGGAGCACCTTTTTGTTTACGTGAAATGTAGCAACTGTGGGGGAAATCAGCCCACAGTCAGTGAGTAAGCAGTTTGAGAGATTTATATACACTGGTCCTTCAGCCTTCTATCCTCACCATATCTTTATGGTTTTTTACATATTTTTACATTAAAATTATAAGTGCCAGTTTGGATCCATCTCTGGTATGATGGTGGCTAGAAGTCCACATCTATAACTCCACAAGATTTTGTTTCCAGTCCTTGCCCAGTCTCTGCATGGGGATGCAATCTGACAGCAGCAACACAAAGCCCCTGTAACACGGTTAAGAGCAACTTTAATGCAAATTACTCATGGGGAGAGCCAGCTTACCTTGCTTTGGCATGTAGTTCAGTGTGTAGTGAGGTGACGGTAGAAAAGAAATTGCCTTACTCTGCTAATGAGGGAGGAGGCAGCATCTTGGAAAGCCCCCAGAAGAAGACCAGGTACTCAGTTTGGGTGTAGGGGCAGGCAGACAGGGTCTTCCCTGTGGGACCCTCAGAGGTGCTTTCCCTCCACTGGGCAGGCAGTGGTCCTTGACTAGCTTCTTGAAACATCAGTGCAAGTTCATTGCAGGCAGACTGGTTCTCAGCCAGTGATTCCTTTGGGCCTGATCTAACACCTAGTAAAGAAATTGGAAATTATCCCACTTGTTCTACTGAGTTTCACAGGCTTCTTTTACACCTGCCTGTCTCCCTTTCTTCTCTCTTGTGGTTAATATAGAGTGCACAAGAGGAGGAAACATTTAAATTCAAACATTCTCACACGAAGACCAGTATTTTCTTTTTTTTGGGAGGGGCAGAGACAGCAAGATGCCTTTTCAGACTACTTCAGTGACAATTGCTTGCTCTTCAGCCCCATCTATGGAGTACAGGGGTGCGCAGAAATCCCCAGGCTGGCTCCGAGAGAAATATTTGGACTCATAATGGACTAATATTTGTGGTTTCTTTAATTGCACATGATTTACAGTAACAGCCATAAAGCGTAGAACAACAGTCATAAAGTGTAACACAATACTTTAAATCTGGGCATTCTCAGCAGAGACTCAGTGCAGTCGAGGAGAAACAGGTAGAATAAAAAACATACCTTGTGTATACTTTATTACTGTTCTGTGGCAGGTAAGACTGCAGTAAGATTCCTCTATTGATCAGGAAAATACAAAAAAATAGGTTCTCAAAATTCTGACGTATTAACTAATGTAAAAAATAGTAGTGCTGAGGTGAAATCACTTCACATGTTATCAGTGACTGTATCGTTAGGTCTGCTTTGGTCTATAGCCTGACCTAAATTCTTTCCACTTGTTGTCTTTATAAATTTAAGGCCAGCTCGACAAGGGGTTTTAGGCACGACATCACCACACCTAACCTGCTGTCTGCATCCAGACCCTTGAAGTAGCTACTCACCTAATGGCCACTGAGGAGCACAGCTCCCACTTAAATTAACAAGAGTTAGGCTCCTGAACAGCTTTCTAATGCATATGTTTCAGTGCCCCTGGTGATCCTGCTGTAACTTGCAGAGAAGGAGCGCAAGTCAGACGATACACCATGACAATAAAGTCACAGCTAATTCTTGAAGTGATATCATCCTTAAAAAATAATAGTTAACAAATGTTTTGGGCTGTGTCTGAAAAGAAGTTGGACGTTTCCTCATATGGTGAATGGGGGAATTAGAGCTTCATCTGAGATTCACAATGAGCCACTAACTGAGTGGGGACATGCCTACACCATTTATTTGGAAATGCTGACATCTCTGCTACTCAGCAGGCTAGGCACTCCTCCTCAGTCTATGTGCGGCTGAATTTAATAACACAAGACTTCTTTTTAAACCAAGGTATCAAAAACACCTCATTTAGCAGTAAGTGGTTGTCTCACTCTTTTTGTTTAAATTATGGCCTGTGGTGGTGGCACTCATGTTTCATTAGTCTGCATAAAAATCCCTGCTCCCTGTACTATTCATGTACTTTAGCAAGTGATCATCTACTAAAAAATGCATCAGAAGTCCAGATCACAGTGACCAGGATCGAGTTTGTCCCTCTAGCTGCATGGCTTTTCCACTATGCAACATAGCCAGACTTGTCTCTCTGGAGCATGACTCCTACACTCTTGTGTGAGCCTACACAGTGGCTCAGCTGTAGCAATAAGGCAGTGCTGCCTTAAAAAGGGGATATAAACTCCATGGGTTCAATCTCAGAAAGCTCAGGAGAGATTAGAGCCCAGGTTTTCCCTTTATGGATGAGTACTTCAACCACTAGACTCATGAGCAAAAGGTATCTTTGCCTGTTTCTTTTAAAGAGGAAGTTTGGTAGTGGTGGCTCACTTTCAGGGAAAAAGAGAGACATCCAGCGCTGATGTGGACAGCAAAGCTTTGGAGAAGTGCAGGTGCCTAGACTTGACTTTAAGTAGCATGTAAATTTTCTGGATCTTCCCCACACACACACACTTTACGACCTTTTATGAACTAGTTTGGAGTCTTATATGCATAACTGGTATTATTGGTATCATATGCCCATCCTCAAGGCATTTTAGTGTTCGGAAGTTTGGAACTTACGCATCTTGCCTTAAATTACACAGGAAGGTCTGTGGAAGAGAGAGGATATGGAGCTCTGCAGGTCCTGCAGATTTACCTAACTACTTACCTGTTCTGGCTTTTTATTCAGCTGAAGCAGAGGAGAACTTGCATATTTATTAGAATTTAAAATTCTGTAGCATTGTCTTTCCTGGATTTCTGGGTTTGTGGGTTGTAACGCAGTAACCATTTGCAAATGTCTATTCATTCTACTTTCAGAAAAGAGAAATAACTGACTGTAGGTGTCTGGCCAATTTTATCTGATTTGAGTTCAGAGATCCATCTCCTAGATATTTGGCTTGGCAAAGCTTAGCAAGCACTGTCATCTCCAGCTTAGAACCACACCACAGTTCCCCTCAAAACCTTGGAAAGTTGTATGGTACAACTCCATCAAAACAGAACTTTTCTTCCCTCCTCCCCCAGCTCGTGATTCTCCTTCTAGGAGTTCAGCTGCCTGTGATCCCAGGCTTAGTTTTGATACAGCCCAGCTGTGCAACCTTAGCTCAAACTTTAGAGAAAAAGTTGTTATGAGAAAGAGCTGTGAGAAAATACGTAGACTAGATTCAACCAAATTAAAAGGTAAAATTGGAGGTAGAGGTAAGATCATTGGGACAAGTACAAGTAACACTGAAGGATTCAAGAAGAAAATCACTGACAAGAAAAAATATAAAATCTTACAGGAGAAGACAGTGAGCTGGAAGATGGCAACTCAGTGACACCAAGGACCAGCCTGTTCCCATGAGCAGCAGCAAAGGCTGATGCTTTCCACCTGACAGATGCCTGCCTGGCCAGCAATGTCCTGCTGGGTGTCTTATTGGGGGTGGGGTAGTGAGCATGTTACTGCTTAGCCTAGTAGCTAATGCTTTGTTCCTTACCTCCTAGCTATCTATTGTGTGTGCTCTCCAACACATAATTGCCTTGTGGTTTTTTTGTTGGGTGTACCCTATTTGCAGAGTTTGTCTCTTCATACACAGTAAAAGTTGCCTGAATAAAGAGAACCAAGGGGCAGAATAACAACCTGTAAAACCATGGCTTTGTACTGCTGTACCCTGACAGGGTAATATAATATTACACAGGGCACAGTTAAATCATTAAGGGTATTTTTATATTGCATGGTTTTCTTCCCAGTAACTATTACACTTGAGATGTGCTAGTTAACAGTGGGTTAGGAATCTACAGCTGCCTAACTGGAGACACATGCCAGTCTAACTCTGTAACACAAAGAGTGGGAAGTGTCCCAGAGGAGCTCAGTGTTTGAAAAGAAAAAAATTAGGACCAGCACAGCTTTCTCACAGGCAAAACCTACACAGACTTAGCAAAGGAAAGAGGTTGTTGAGACACATTCTCACTTTACTTTTGCTAGCACGGGTAGTGAAGAACAGAAGGCTAAGGCACAACACTGCTAGTGCGGTGTGTGACTGCAGATACCCCTAACACTGGCAAATGAAATATTTTTTGCATGTTTAAACACCAACTTCCACATTACTCTCTGCCGAACAGTGCTGCTACTTAAGGTCTACATAAGGTGGCTCAGCACTTCTCAACTCTGGGCATAAAACCTAAGAGGGAAAAATCCTGATATAACAAGAATTATTTACAGAAGAATGGCAAAGTTTTAAAATTTCAGAGTGCCTAAAAATTAGGAATCAAAACTTTTGCAGTGATTGTGAAATTCTATTTCATTTTGCTGTACTGGGTAAGAAACAGCATAAAGTAACTTTAATAGTCTGAATGTTAAAAAGGCAACTTGTGATTATTGGCATGTATAAAGTTGTCAAAATGTTCTCTCTCTTGATATAGTGTCAGCAGCTTTTGGATCTTTGTAAATATTCTGCCTTCCTCAGCTGTTTATTCCTGTATTTATTTGAGAGTACTTCCTCTGAGTATAACTCTAGCTATCTGAAGTAGAAGATGGCGAAGTAGAATACTCTGGAAACTGCATATTAATGTATCATGCCTTTTATTTATAAACTCTAGGCTTCTTCAAATTTTTCTTTTACTCCTGTATAAATGTGAACTTTTCAACTTGGATAGTCTCGCAAAGCATTAAAAAAAAGTACAAAAATTGCCAGTAGAAACATATATCTAAAAGTCATTCATGTTCTGGCATATAAAGTTATTTTATAAGGTTACTTTATATTGTTCCCTTTTTTTTGCTTTCTTCTCTTTCTTTCTTTCTTTCTTTTCTTTCTTTCTTTCTTTCTTTCTTTCTTTCTTTCTTTCTTTCTTTCTTTCTTTCTTTCTTTCTTTCTTTCCTTCTTTCTTTCTTTCCTTCTTTCTTTCTTTCTTTCTTTCTTTCCTTCTTTCTTTCTTTCCTTCTTTCTTTCTTTCTTTCTTTCTTTCTTACATTCAACTGATTACGTCCATGGAAACTAGCCCTAATTGTAGCTTTACAGGCAGGCCATGTTTTCCATCACTGGCACATACTGATGTAACTCACTGGGGAGTAGCACAGGACTGAGCTGCTGTTTTCTGTTATGCTGCAAATCAGAACAAGATTGGTATTTCTGATTAATCATTTTTGCAAGTGGCCTACCAATTCCCTGCCAGATTATCATGTAATAAATAAAAATATCACCAAAGAACCTAGGCTCAGCACTGATAAAAAAAAAAAAAAAAAAAAAGGATAGTCTTTCAAGGAAGGTGTTTCTAAGTTTGCACTTAGCATAGTGGTCATCATGACTAATGTTCATTTTACCCATAAAAAGCCTGAGCATTCTTCCTGTAGGTGTTGAGACACATATATCATCCTTTCTTTCACCCTTGGTGCAGGGCCATGATGTGGAATCCATGACACCTCTATGAAGGCTGCTACAGTGATGCATGGACCATACCAGTGGTGCAAGGATGCTTCCAAACCCTGTTTAGCTAGATGTCTTCGTGATGGCTGTAAGATTTGGGAAAGCTAGGACACTGCTAACCAAAGAGCATGGGAAAGTCTTTATCACCAGCAAGGCACCATTGAGACCTTCAGGGATGCTGGAGAATGCACCAGCAGAAACCTGGCAGAGGGGCAGCAGCAAAGAGCACTCCCTAGACCCGCTGGCCATGGCTGCCCCTCACTGGCCTGGGGAGCATTCTCTTTCCACTGCGAGAGGGGGAAGGTGGGCAGCCTGTACGCACAGGTCCCTCACCCCAGCTCCGGGTAGGGGAGAGAAGGTTCTGAGTGAGCTTCCCTCTCCTGACCAGCCAGGCAGCCACCTACCACAGAGAGGGATGCCAGGGAAGGTGAGACAAGCCACCTGCTTGGGAGCCAGCGCTTGCTTAGCAGCTGCTGTGGCTCAGGATGCTGCTGGCCCCTGCACAGCCCCCTGCCGTGCTGGGTGGGAGGGTGAGGGAGGTTTCATCTGCAGCTGGCCTTGGGGAGACCTTGACAATGCCACAGTCAACAGTACTGGGTGGATGCCGAGGTCAGTCTCTAATGACTGCTGCTATTCCTTTCCGCTGTAGTCCCTGTTTTGACTGTGGCCTGCATTAATCCCAATTTATTTCTTTAAAGCCAAAGGTCCTTGGAAGAAGACAATACATGTCTCTTAAGGCAAGGGAAATCCCAGCCCTTGTGAGTCGGTGTAAGAATTGGATCAGCTGGAGTACGAGGATCTCAGATGGCGTGCCGATGAGCATGCTGTGCCCAAGCAGATAAGGTGAGGCTGCTGTCAATACAGTTTTGATCTCTGGCCTTTTCCAACCCACTCTCTTCGGGAACAGATTTATGGAGGGGTAAACTGAAGTGTAAAGCTTCTGTTGTGAAACTCTAATGTACTTTCCTGCAGTTTTCATAGTATGAAAAAAGATAGCATTTTGATTAGCAATTACCTCTTGGGTCCATCCATCATGTACTTGTCCTTGGCTGAAGTTCTTGCTGACTTTAAGTACTTTTTTTAAAACATCCATGAGTTTTAAAAAAAGGGTTTTTTCCACTTTCAGCCTCTGAGTTTTTGAGGTTCTTCTATGTATTCTGTGGCAACTCACGAATTCCAAGAACCAAAAGGTGTATTAAAATGCATTTGCATTTCTTGTTTTTTTTATTCTGTTACATTGGATGGTGTTAAACTGACAGACAATCTGGAAATATAATGTCACAACACTGGGCACTGAAAGTGAGCTGTCACAAGCCACCAGAGCTCAGGGACATTTGCTCTAATGACACCACTCATTCAATCACGTTTTAGTAGCTTCCCAGCAGGAAGCACTGATTTGTTTAACTCTTTTAAGCTTAGATAAGAAAGGTAAATAATATGTCTACCCAATATAGGACAACCACCCCAAAGTAAGTTTGACATTGGCCAATAATCACTCTAACATTTTTGTGGCTTTAGCAGCTTTGGAGCCTGTTGAATGGCACAATGGGGAGAAAAAGGAGGGCAAGAGAACGGACGTCTGCTTGTTGCTTTAGCCTGTTTGAGATCAATTATTAGGAAGGACAGCCAACACTCAGGCTAAATGCTAACAGATGTGGTACTGAGTGTGCCATTCAGATGCTGGTGTTTGCTGTGGAGTGGTAGGAAGTGGCAGCAGTGGGTGGCAATGGGAGTTGGTGCCTGGGCAGCTAGTGGCTGGGATGTCACGGCCCCAGCTTCCTGCAGAAATCCTGCCCTACAGTGGGGCTGACACTGTGTCTAAGGACTTGCTTTAGTCTTTTCACCTGATTTCTGCCAGGAAATGTCTTGTTACCAGGTACGTCTTTGACAGTAACTCTGGCCAGGAGGCAGGAGAAAGGTCATTGGGGCACATGGACAGCTCCAACAATTGCTCTGTTGGGCAGGAGCTAGTATAGACCAGCCATCAAAGCTATAAGGGGTGAAAAGAGAGGCCTTCCTCAGCTCATTGAACTCACCCAGGATGTGAGGAAGCAATAACTTCACCATTTACATGTGTAGGAAGGGTTTTCACAAAGTCACTGTTGGGTTTTGGTGTAAGATGGGTCTGGTTTACATCAAGTGTGGGTCTGGGATGTGCTGGGCGTCTGTATGGTGAGACAAAAACAGGCTGCCAGCTTCACCTTGCAGACATCTGCCAATTGTTTTCCATCAGGACTGTTTTTCAGCTTCTTGGCATGTAAAATAAAATGACATAGCTGTGTGTTGAAACCTGACAAAGCCATAACAAACTGGTTGAATGCCTTGTGGTGTTAAAAGCTTCAATAAGTGGGACAAAAACGTTTTCAACACAAAACCTAATATTGTGCAGTGATGTAGGAGGTCAGTCAAGGAGTGCAAAGAACAATAGCAAAGACCCACAATGGGAGATGAAATTCACTTATAAGCCAACCACAAGCCAAAGTTTGCTCAGAAAAAAAACACGCCTGAACACATTTGATGAATGAAGGCATTCTTATCGCAAGCAGGTTGAGTAAAAGAACGGAAGGTGGCCTGTTGGCCAAGATACTGTGCATCCCCTCCCATGTGCCTGCCTTGAAAAGGCATTGGTGTGAACCCTGATTCATGGAGGGTAAAGGAAGGTGTCAGCCAGTGGCTCAAGTTTTTACCAGAACCACACTCAGGGGACTCATCTTCCTGTGTACAAAGCATGAGAAGTTTCTGACACGGATTATCACTGACTTTTTACTATTTTTTTTAATAGACAACTCAGTTTGATGCAGAAAGAAATGTCATGACTTCTTCTCAACCTCAACACTGACTGAGGACTGGTTATGTTCTGCCCTGTACTCTTCCTGGGATGAAGAGTCTTTTCATTAAAAAGTTTAATATTAAACATCTGTTCTTCATCTGCTGTGTCTTCTCACCTTTATTTTTGGGGTCTGAAAAACTGGACCATTGCACTTTTCTTTCTTTTTGCCTGTTTTGACTGGTCAAAGTCATGTTCCTAGGATCAAATCATTGGAAGCTGGATTTCCCATCTGTCACTCTGGTTTCTTGCCTGCCAGTTGAGACAGGACAGAACTGTAGCCAAAACTCTCCTGAAGCCAAAACAACTACATTTTTGAATGATTGCTCACAGTTTGATGAATTTCATAGCTCTTAGGAAAAAAAAAACTTTCCAGTGGACTGGTGGGAGAAGCCCTGGAGTATCTTGTCTGGGGAAGCTGTGGACAGTTCACCAGCAGCAGTCTGTAGGTGCAAGTTAGACAGACGTCTGTCAGGAATGACATAGGCAGTGTTACCTGAGGGTTTGGGGATGGCCCAGAGACCCCCAGACATCTCTGAACAGCCTGATGGAGAGTCAGAGCCTGCCACATCTCACAGAGAAGAGGCTGCGTGTCACTATGGCTATAGCTCATTAGCTTGATGCTCTACTTATACAGAGGTGAACTTACGAACTTTTTATTTTATGGACATCTTGACAGCGCTGAACAGAAGGTTTTTGGCTTCTCCTTACAGTGTGACAGATTTTGCTGAAGAGACCACAAGAATTGGAGAGGTAGCCTCTATTCCAAGTCCAAGTTTAAGCTGCTCTGAAAACATCTGTTTTAGCTTGACTTTTGCAGGTGGGAATGTCATTCCTAGTACTTTTGTGAAGCTGCTAACATCGAGTTTGAAATAAATTTAATGTTAGAAACACAAATAAAGAACTCATAGACTTTAATGCAATATAAGCCACTCGGGTGCCTCCCATCTAGGTCCGTTTGTCAAGGGCACAATTATCAGAGCCATTCCTAGCCTGAATTTTATCATGGGGCAAAGTACAACTACAAACTCCATCTTTACAGTGAAAAGGCATCAGATTCAACCCTGTGATTGTTACATAGCAATAATGACAGCAGGGCCAAAAAGCTATTTTCCAAATGCTATTCCAGGGTTCCCTGCCCTTGGTATTGTGTTCACCAATTCAGCTGGGCTTTAAGGGTGCTTGCCCTTTTTTATGGTCATAGCCTCCCATGACTTGGCCAGACCTGAAAGTGGGTCTCAGTGACTATAGAAAACAAAAAGTAATGCCTCTTTGTGGCCACTACTCAGGCATGGGTTTATCTGTACATGTGCAGGAGAGCTGGCAGGGATGGGGACAACCCTAAAGCCTTCTCTCCTCGGCAGTGCTGCCTGGGTAGGAACAGACTCTGTGTGATATGACTAAACTCAGCCACTTGCACAGGCTCTTCTAACAGGCCTATGTATTTCAAATACCAGCCTTTGTGGATTTTGGATTTCTTATTTAGACCTTTTTATTTCTCTGCCCCACATTAAACAATCTAGAATATGTTCATTATTATATCACATGCATCACCTGCAGTTGTAAAATGCTGGTAAACCACTGCAACAGGGGCTGAAAAGGCCACAGGTGAATGCCATTTAGAATTACAAATGGGTTTGACTGGGATGAGCTTCACATTTAACTGTTTTATCTCACTTCCTCTCCCTCATGCTGTGAAGTTAATAGAGAGAAACCTGAGTTGCAGAGCTGGCTCCAGACAACATGTCCAAAATTGAGCTAGCTGGAAGCAGGGGTTTTGCATTGGTTTTTGAACAGCTGATATAAATCAGGAGACATCCACTGATTTCGAAACTTCTGCTATTGGTTTATGCCGACTGAACTCTGCCCCATTTTGCATCTTGCCATCCTTCATCACAGTAGGTGGCAAGCACACGAGGCACACACTTTTTTGTTTTAGCCACTCCCAAAAATAGGCCCATTGCCTTAAGGCAATCATGTGAATTTAGGAAATGTTTTTGGAATAGAAATTCATTTGGGAGAGGGAAATAATTCAATAAAAAGGGTGAGTGCATGGATAAAACTTCTCTGTGTTCAGGAGCAAGGTCCTTAAGAGCACGTCTCAGTGTAGCAGCCAGGGCCATGATGCTTATACCATACAAGCTGCCTAAATATTTTTGATTTCTGCTCAGCATTGTTACATTAAGACTCACGAAAAATTAAAGAGATCTTTTAATTCTTGTTTTTAAATGCCATTGAAAAGAGAATTACATTTTCTGACAATGACAGAAGACTAGATAAATGATTCATTCTTTCTGCTAAGTTAAAGAGTGTTAACTGCTACAGTCGCTTAGCAAGGATTCTCTGTTACTTTAAAATATGTTGTACGTATCCAGTTTTCTGCATTTCAGAACAACTGGTTAGTTAAACATCTCTTTCTTGTTTTTCATGATCAGACATACTGCCTTGTACCTTGCTCTGTTACTTAAAACAACTGGATTTTGGACAAAACTTTAACGAATCCCTGCAAAATCTCTCATACGATGGAAACTTATATTCCACATGATTACCTTAGATATTTTCAGTTACAAGGTATTATTTTAACTGTAAGAGATCATATAGTAAATTAGTCACAGAGCAGAGTACTGAATGCATCATTATTTCCTAAATTTGTCTAAGAAAGAGTTTTCTTGCCCTGCTAGGTTATATGATACTGCAGGCTATTTTTGCATCCCAAATCAGAATGAAAAGTCAAATATTTTTGTATCTGAAGAACCCAAAATATGTTCTGACCTGAGTCAAACCATTACTTTTGGTCTAAATTCACATAACCAACTGAAAAGTTCTTAGGGTCCAGAAAATAATTTTTTTACTTAGGAAAATATAAAAACAAAACTGTTGAAAGAATTAGAATATAATAATAATAATAATAACAACAACAATAACAATAATAATAATAATAATATGATGATGATGATGATGATGATGATGTTACTGTTGTTATTATTATAGGTTCAAGATTCACAAATGTCTGTGTTTTCCTTTTGGCGGCTTTGGTTTTAATTGCCAGGCTTATATCAATTGAATGAGAAGTTTCCTACAAAACATGTATTTGATGCCTAGTTTTACATCTGTGATCTATCCCGCTGTTCCCAGGATTAAACAGCCTCAAGTTTCAGTTACAAAACTAATACAACTCTTTTTTCTCAGTTCTTTAGCAATACAAGCCCACTTGCGACAGTGATGTGCTGGATGCCCCAGCCCTGTAACTCACACACTGATTGGGGCTGCTTGCACAAAGCGTAGCTATGCAGGAATTGGTTCATTGAATGCATATCAAAAGCATTTGCCACAAAGATGAAGGATCTGTAGTTCATTCATTGGGCAACTGGTTTCCGTCTCTTTCCTTCACTTGCATTCATGTTAAACACTAATCTCTTCTGTTGGACTCCCCATTTTTGTTTTTTATTTTTTACATATCCTATGCATCTATGCATTTTCCCTGGCACAAGCCCAGTGCTAAAAGGTATCATACTTTTCTTTTAAGCTCATAAGAATTTTATTTAACAGTTATGCTAAACCATATAGAGAGAATAATAAGTTAATCTTCCCAGAATTTAGCCAAAAGACCTAACTAAATAAAACATTTTCCGAAAAAGAAATGTGTCTAACCCACACACCTAGCTGCACATGTCTAGTTTCATAAGTCATCTGTTTTTCCAGTCATTTAAGAATTCATCATGGAGGGAGTTTCTCCCTTAGATGAATACTTGAGGTAAATGCAATATGAAAAGCAGAAAAAGTCAAACTTCTACAGAGCTGTAGCCTTGAAAGTGTTGGGCTCTTACAGAGGAAACTGCAGTGCTACAAAAAGGTTACAGTCCTTTATGGGGCTAGCTACACTTTTTTCAACAGATCTGCCCCAGGGATCTGCTTGGCTGAATACTTATGCTTTCCATGTAGATAGCACAAACCCTGCAGTTATTTTTGTCAGCAATTCAGATCATACTGGCACAAGATTTCAGCCTCATGGGAGGAAAGGAAAGGTTGCTGCTGAGCTGGAGACCCTTACCAAGAAGTTACTGATAGGATGGAAGGATCCATTGCTTTCAAGCAAGGTAGTACTCTCCCAGGAAATAGCAAGGGTCTAGGCCTACAAATGCATTTTTTTCATTTCTCAAAAAGTCATTATTCACTGGACTAATCACATTAAAATCAAGTCTGATGGAGACTTTTACTTTAGAGTTCAAGTTTAATCTTTGCTCCCTGCAGGTATGTAGCCAAGCCCAGCCAGTCCATCTGGAAGCCTCAGTGTGTGTCTCTGTTTCATCCATGCAGGGGGGCCACTGCAGGGACTGGCTGATCATGGCTTGGTTTAGGTTTATCTAGATTATCAGAATAAAATTACATTTATTCCCTACTTTTTTCAACAGCTTCACTTACTGCCCTGTACTGAAAGATCTAGGTACCTAAACAGTGTAAGTTGCAGTAGCCCTCATGTTAGCAGGGAAGTGGAGGATAGCCAAAGCAGCCAGCAAGAAACATCAAGGGGAGTTATGTGTTCAGTTCCTGGGCCAGATACAGTCAAGGGTGAAAAAAAACATGGCTGTTTCCAAATGGGCTCCAAAGCATGGCTTCTTTCCTGGGGTCAGACATCTAAAGCACAGGAGTCCTTTCTTGCTAAGATGGAGGGGGATAAATATTGTCTGTATTTGCTGTAGGCAACTACTTAGGGGTGCTTGTCTGAGAAGTGAGATATGAAGATCAAGTGGTTGATTGAAGTGGAGAAGGGAAAGTACGTCTTCAGCCTCCATGGTATTCCACCCTGCTAGTTTAGTCACCAGGAAATAAAGTAGTCTGAGGAGAGGGTTTCTCTGCTTCTCCGAAATGGATGTTGTTGTCCTTTGTATAAGTAATTGGATATTGTCTAGACCAGGGACCTAAGCCCCACTCAACTCTTCCATGTTGTCATAGTTCTGCAATGCAAATAAAAACTTACAAAAAAAAAAAAAAAAGGCGGCTTACTGATGTTATGTTACAATGAGGTATTTTACTACGAATTAAGAGGCATGAGGTAATCCAACTGCAAATATGCTCCTGGGCAGTTAAAATCACAAAGTAGGTGACAGAAAGCCATGCTACTTGGGAGGACAACTGTTTTGCACTCTGTGGGCTGGGGAAGCTGATGTCGCTTAATAATGAGTGAACTTTTTGGCCAAGGAGAGGAGAGTACTGTATTTCCACCCTGAGAAGATCAAAGTGTTAAATCTCACTGTTTCAAATGAAGAAACCAGATCAATTGTGAGGAGAGGCTGTAATTCAAACCACTGTGAAGAAGTAATATCTCAGCCTAGAATAAGCAAATAGCAAGTTAGAGAGTTCTTAGATTAGATATTTCAGTCTGAGTAGCCTTAGTGAACTTCATCCTAGAATACTTAAAGAATTCTTTAGCAATCTCAGAAGCATTAGCAGTTATATTTAAGAAATAGTGGAGGAGACACAGCGTACTGAAAAGCTAGAAAATGTCATGCTTAATTTTTTAAAACAAAAGGGAAGGGATAGATTATTCAGTTTAGTTTAAGTATCTGGGAAATACTGGAAATAATGAGCAGACATGTTTTTGCAGGGTAAATTGAGTAACAAACGGTATCTCGTCAGAAGCAGAAGAATCTAATTTCCCTCCACAGAATGGTAATAAAGTTTCTGGACTGTGTGGTAGCAGTAGATACAGAAATATATGTCTTGACTGTAATAAAACTTTTGACACTGTGCTATGCACCAAGCAAGTGGGTTAGGAAAGCACAGCCTTGAGAGTATGTGGAAGCTGTTGAGATAAATCTTCCAAGAGGCTCATAATTTTTCACTCTCCCATGGGAAGAATGAATGGGAAGAGGGGTTGCATGGGACTGTGTCCTGGTCAGGCTCTGGTCAGTGCTGTTGTAAGCAAGCTGAATGGAAGATAAAACAAGAGTTACTACATTTGTAGATGAGATGATAATTAGAAAGATCATACATATTATGGAAGCAGAAGTAAAATTCGGAAGGACATAGAATAACTGGAGAAATGGGATAATTCTATGTGAAGACAATAAGCACAAGTACCAAATTCTAAACTTAGGTGGAAAAACAAGTTCACAGTGGGGAACAATAGACACCAGATCTACAGGGGGAAAAAAGGAGTTATGATGAATCAGAAGCTGAACATGCTTGCTGAAAAAATGTGAACGCCACACTGAGGGGTATACACTTGAGTAGAGCATAAAAGTGATGTGATATGATCCTTCAATTCCATTCAGGTTTGCAAGGCCTTTGCTGGAGTCCAGTCTACAGTTTTGCTCCAAGGAGGATGTGGACCTTCAGGAGAGGGTCCAGAAAGCAGAAGCTTGAATATCCTGAAAGGAATGAATCTTCTTTTACTTCCAAAATGGAAGAAGGTGTTTTCAAGATAAATATCCATGACTAAAGTGTGTTGGGAGGTTCCAGAGCCTCTTTAACTTGAAGTTTTCAGACAAATATCTGCTAGGAGTGATGTAGTTTGTATAGTTTGTTTCTGACATGGAGTAGAAGAGTAGAATATATGATCTTTTGAGGTCCCTTGAAGAGAACCTTGAGATTTTATCATGGCCTTACTTGATGTAACAGCAAGGTCTGTGTAACAGAAAGGCCAGTTGGGCTGCATCTTGGCTTGACCACACTGCTGAATGCTGAACAAGAAAAGAACAGGGACTCTGACTGCTGGTGCTATGACTGATTATACTGAAGAAGCTAGCAGAAGTGGAGGAGATGCAGGTACACAGACAACTAGTCAACAAGCCCATGAGGCCCCATAGATCAAACAAGGCTGGTTCTGCTACATATTGTTCAATTTTACAGGAATAACAGCAAACTAAAATATCAACAGATTTTAGTCGCACAGCTCAGTGGTTTGAAGAATGTATCCTAACTGGTAGAGGTAGATATCAGTTTCAGCCATGTGCAATCTGCAAAGTTCATCATGAACTTATGGAAGTTCATCACTTCCAAAAACAATCAGCAAGGGTGGGTGCACATGGAAAGCCATTTATGAAGATTACACAAATCCATCAAACAGAACCTGGAGTTTAAAAGTATTTGTTCACTGTTCAGGATAAGTGATGTGGGCTGTATGTGACTGGAGAGAGGCACTGACGGGAATCCACACAGGAGGAGGGATTTTTTACAGTCACCAATTTAACACTAGGCAGGACCCTTAAAAGAACTAGGCTATCTTTTTATATATTATAATTGTGTGTGGTTGTGGTGTTTTTAACCTGTTAACCCTGTATAAAATCCAATAGCAAGCTTGACTGGAAAAATAGTCTTTATTTGAAACTATTAAGAGATGGAAAAACCACCACTTTTTTCTAATTTTCTTTAATGCTTTAACATTCTTAAGTCTGGCGAGGGAAAAAAACCCAACTCAACCCAACCCAACCCAAATCAAGCCAAATCAAAGCAAACCAACCCAACTAAAACTACCTCCCTTTCCCCCAGTCTGCATTATTTCTATTCTGAATTTTTGTGGATTTGATTTTCAGCTCTTCTTTATTTTCTCAGTAGATTAAAGAGCCCTTGAGTAACCAATTTTTTCTTTTTCTTTTCTCTTTTTTCCAAAGTGTTGATAAGTTCTTCTTTTTCTCTCTTTGATAAGTAAACAGATAAATTCTTACCGGCAAAGTCTAATCCTAGTCTTTCTGGTGGCTTTTTTTTGTATTCTCTCCAAGTTCTTGACACTCTGTTAAAACTACAGATACCAGAAGTGGATATGATGCTGTAGTATCTTTCTCCCAGTGCTGAATACAAAAGTTAATTTACCTCTCAATGCCTGCTCACTGATTGCTTATATATTCAGCCATGAACTGCAAAGAGATGAAGTGACCTGTTGCATCATCAGCCTGGTTGCCTGCTATTTGAATTGCCTAACCATTTATAAGAAGTAGAACTGTTACAGTGGGTCCAGCCAAAAGTCCATGAAAGGCGCTACAACATCTCTGACAGTAGCTAGTCACAGAGACTTAAGGAAAACCAGAACAAGCTTAGAATGATCTTTTTCCCAGTATATTTCACAATTTTCAGCAGTCTGTAGTTTAAAGACCTCTTAAATAAAACCCTACAATTTGGGTTTAATAATTCTTGATAGATTTTTTCCCCATGAATTTATCTGATACCTGCTAGTCCTTGCACTGTGGAAAATAGTGAATAATCATTCACCATTCATCTTCCCATACTGCTTATGACATTTTATTTTCTATCATAAACCCCTTTAGGCTTCTCTTTTCCAAGATGGATACTACTAGTCTGCCTCACTCTATAGAAGTCATTACTTAATTTTGCACGTCACTGTCATTTCTGACATTCTTTTTTCTTTCTACTCTTTTATTTTGATAATGGGGAAAAAGAACTGCATGTAAGGGTTCAAGATGCCAGTTCTATTTTTAATTTGTAAGATCTGGTAAGAGAACTTTGCAAAAGGACTCAGTATCAAGACATAGTTACCAAAATTGACTGGCCAGATTTTCAGGACTGTTGAGTACCCAGTGCCTTCCACTGAGGTAGTGGAAACTGTGGTTTGCTCTTCTGAATATCTGAACCCTGCTGTGGATGTTAAGCACTTTGGAACTAATTTTTATAATACAAATATGTCTTGGAAACAGCGTGTTTGCCTGAGCAGCAGCAGAATGAAAAAAATCCTCTAACTCTCTCACATTTTTTAATGCTGAGGTTAAATATGCAATCATGGGTAGGCAGGAAGAGGGTGTGCAAACTCTCTGCAACTGTATCATTTCATCATTTTTATGAGCAATGGGGATTATTTTTTTGCAAGGAACACTATGCGTTATAAAAACATCTGATTTTTTGAAACACATTTCCTGGCATCTTGGACTTCAGCAATATTTCTATTTTTCTTCTTGTGTTTTAGAGTCTTTTTTAGAGTTTTGGGGTTTTGTTTTTTTTTTTTTTTTTCACAAGCAATTTCTTGGGGTAATTATGACTAATTATATCTAACTTAGGCTACATTTATATTGCCCTATGGAAAAAATGTTTATCTTTTACAACAGTGGGAATGCTGAACTGCTTTGCTAATGCTGATTGTAACAGGGGCATAGTTTTTTAAATTCTTTTTAAACAGAAGACCTTTTATTGGTACAACACTTACTCTTTGCCATGGATCATAACTTTACTGAAAGGCCCAAATAAAAAGGAAAAGGAAAAAATAATGAAGCAAAATTCATAAATTTTAGTACACTTACCTCTTGTACTGGAAAAGTCCCACGGAAAATAGTTTTGTTCTCTATTATCAACCCATCCCCTTTCATAAGCACTGCACTTTTTTCCTCAGCACAGGTGAAAAAAGAGAGCTAGTGTCCTGGGAATTTGTATGCTTCATTTACTAGCACCCGGTGCATCTCTTCCTCTCTTGCCTTTTCTCCCTGCAAACATATATAGTAGATTATATAACACAGAAAAGGTGGGAAAGTCCACACAACTGCTTCTTTCTAGGGAAACATGGCAATGTGGTTTTGTTGCATTAAATAATGCAGTCCTCCTTTGTCCTTCATGGGAGTCCTTCAAATACGAAATGAACATTTGATGATTGAAGTAAATGGTAATGTTGACTTTTTTGGCCTTCAAATGGTAACTAAAGACCTTTATTGCAGGGATTTCAGATCCTGAAGCAGTAGCAGAAGGTGGACTTTGCTGACAGAGTTCAGACTAATAAATACCAAGTCTCTTTGGTGAGCTCTACCAGAGCTTTGCTGTAGCAAGACAACTCGTCTCACCCTAAGGATGAAAAATGAAAGATTGTCATCATTCCCAAGGCTGCTTAGAGCAGGTTCTGTACACCTTTGTTTCTGGAGTAGAAATCATGGTTCCTGACTTTAGCAGTGGTTCATTGGCCAAAGGAATTTCACCAAAGAGAATCTGCCTCAGTATTTTGCTATTTAAACTATGCCTACACAATGACTTGGTATTAGAGGCAGAGCATTGACGAAGATATGTTTCTCATCTAATTGCAGTTTAAAGATTATATACATTATATATATTATATAGCCTATATTATGTGGTGAACATCTTAAAATTGCACTTTGTTCCCACTACAATAAAATACCTATACAAATGAAGGTCCTGCTGAATTATACATCCATCTAAGTCTTTCAACCGTGCTTTGAATTTCCCTTCATAAGCAAAATGTTCAAATAAAAGAGAATTTTCCTACCAGGACACAAGACACAGCATCATACATAACTGCCCAGAAAAATGAATGCCATCTTGGGAATCAAGAGCAGGACTTACGGATTCAGCCACGCTTTTGGGTTGCTCGCAAAACCTGGGTAAGTGATTATACTGCCTTATGTTTTTTTAAAAAATGGATAATTGCTGATCTCTAGAGCTGTAAATCTGGACCCATCTTAATGTCTGTCTTCTTACTTCCAATGGCATCCCTCTCGTTGAGCAGTAGTGACACCAGAGGAGATGTCTGTGGCCTCTGATGTGACAGCCTTTGCCTGGCATCACCTCAGAGCATGCTGATGCCACGCATCCTTCTCATCCCACACCTGCTGTGGCTTTCCTTCCATCCTTGGTTGGCTACTTTAAAATCTAACATTTCAAAGTACTGTAGAAGAGTTAGGTCTATGTTATCGTTATGGTTGGCAACACCTTTGGTAAAGAAGATATATGAACATTAGCTCTCACAGCACGTGCCAAGGATATCTTTGGGTAAAGCCTGCACGCAAGAGCTAGCAGCCACTCCCTCTCAAGCCACTGACACAGTTCCTGGTAGCCCAGCTGACCCGTGGTGGCCAGAAGACCACTGGGAGCTGGGTGCAGGAAGGGGAGGGATCCCTGGGCTTTGGATCAGCCCCAGGTGAAGACATTACTGGCTTTAGTTTTGCCAGACCTGGAGAAAAGTGAGACCTGGCACTGAGAAGGTATTAGGAAAAGTAGACAAGCGTCACACATCCTCAGATGTAACTTAAGTAACTTAAGTAACTTAACTTGCAACCCTCAGGTGTGTTGTCTTCTGTTACACTGGGGAAGAAAAGTGAGTGAAAACTGTCTACCCATGAATTTGCCTGACAAAAATCTCAGTTCCATTCTCAACCTAGAGATTTTTCAGTGGGATGGTGTGGGATAGGATGGAGATGAAACAGAAAAACACAGTATTCTATTTTCATTGAGTTAAATATTCTATGTTGGTTAAAAAGGAATTATTGAAGTCACAGTTTCAATTTATGAGTCCCCAGAGACCAGTTTCATGTTATATCTCTCTTACTGTCCCTTTTTCAAAGGAAGACTGAAATATCCTTGCACCATCTCAGTGAAGCTGAACTGAGGAAATCTGCAGAAGATGCAGAGTGAAAAGTAGACCCAAACCATTCAACAAAATTGTAAGATTAGATGTTTTTCTTGCTGTTCTGGTGCTGTGTAACTTGTTTCTTGATGTGAACTTTTAACTGCCATAGCAGAATTGTAATGCATTTTTCCTCAGTATCATTTAGTTGTGCTGCTGATTTTTTGAAAAAGAAGAAAACCAAACCACAAACACACAAACAAAAAGAACAAACACCAAGCCCCTCAAATAAAATAAATAAATAAATAAAAAACCCCAAAACCTAAATGTAACACACAAAAACCCCAGCTAACTGATTTTTCCAAATGTTTTGTTCAGCTGTGGTTGTGATCAGAAAAGGATATTGGCAATCACAGCATATTTTATTAAACTGCTAATTGTTCTCATGTCCTGTACAGAACAGCACTGGGCCAGAGTTTGTGTTTGATTGTCAGCATTACTTTTTTTTCACAGGGTGGATGCTGAATCTTTGGGGGTTTTTTTATGCCATGCCTATTTTCAGATGTTTCAGATACTGAGGCGAGTAGAGCAAAGGAAGAGGTGCTGGATGGAAGTGTTAGTGTTACTATCTAGTGTCTAACACAGGTTCTGCTACGCGAGCAGCTTATTGAGACCCAAATAACCTGTGAGGAGAGTGGAAAGGTGATGGGAAAGAATGAGTAAGCTGTGACAAGCGGTACCGGTGGAACCCATTTTTGATTGGGGGTTTACAGTTCACTACTCTGTTTATTGAGGTAGAGATCTTTTTATTTCGTAATCAGAAGAAATTACATTAAAAGAAAAGAAACTAATGAGACAGTATCTGGCTGTGAGAAGAGCTGTTTACTCTTACAAGGGTGCCTCCTCAGTCCTCCTAAATGATAGTTCTGACTTTAGTTTTAGGGACTTAGGGATAAACTTCCTGCCTTACTGAAGTCAAAGCAAATTTTGCTCTGGGCTTCACCAATGCTGCAAATTCAACCTGATCCTTCTGTAGACTAGGCAAACACACCCTGGGCACACACTGAAGCAGCTGCACTGCTGTGACCTACAACAACAGTGCAGTAGAGCTCTGGCCCTCAGCGAGGGCTGGCGTCTGAGCAAACACCACATTGCAGTCATTCAGGGAGTTGCTGCACCATGGAAGCTACACCAGTCTCAGTGTAGAGGTGCAGAAGTACATCATATATAAAAGCTTCCTGTTCCTTTTGAGGCCCTCAGGATGAATCTGCCACTCTCCTCATGGCTTGGGCCAAATCCAGAGCCCTTCCCACAGCAGCTGATCCTAGCACCAGGTATTTCTCACAGCAAGCAGCTCAGCAGGTTCTGGCTGTGATCAGAATGGTCCCTTGTCCCCCCGGACAGGATTAGTCCTATTGTTTCATGCAACATAGATGTCACTTTTAATATTGCTTCACAGAATCTAACTTTGCATAGTGCAAATAAACTGGCAATGGCACCTTATGTGATGCTAGTGCAGGACACTTTGCATTCAGTGTTGCAAAACAGCCTGGCTGGGCTGTGACCATTTGCTTTTGTCAGACCTCCTGAGTCAAGAATAAGTGGGAAAATCTCACAGATTACTTAGTAATGAATAATACTTCAGATGTCGTTAACGCCATCTTCTGTTGGACATCAGCAGAGGTGGCTGATGGATGAAGCTCTAATATATCTTTACTCTCAAAGCAAAAAAAAAAAAAAAAAAAAAAAAGCTGAGTCTTGTTCAGAAAGGGAAGAGAAAGGAATCACATGACTAATTTTACTAAAAGAAGTCCATGAAATGTTCCCTCTTCAAATTAATCCTACTGAAATCTTAAAAATCAGAAGGGGTGCCACTGGGTGTTAGGTTAGCAAGCCAGAAGCATTTGCTGTGAACTTCAACTCCTCTCACCACAACTCAAGTCAAGCCCATCTCCAAACAAGCAGATTTGTATTCTTGAGAGGTTTGTAACATGGGTGAAATGGCTATGTGCAACTTTCTTCTATGGAGGAGAAAAGAAAGAAAGAAAGAAAACACGGCATCTGCCATCAACCCAGAGACACTGAAGGAACAAATGAAACAAGAACTACTGGAGAGAGTTCTGTCAGAGCCCAAATGTGCTGCTGGAAAATGCCCGGTGAGAATACCCACATTCCTCTGCAGAGAAAGAAAGGATGCTGGTTAGGATTGGCAACCTACATCAGCCAAGTGGCTAGTCATACTTCAAATTACTATTATTTATTCATTAAATAAACCAATTAAATGTCTCGCCTCACCAAATAGCCATAAGAAACATGTAATTTATCATAAAGCATAGTTCAACAATACAAACCCTGGTCCAGAGAATCAATCAGCCAACACAGATATGCCATCCAAGTAGGAGAAAGGAACAAAGAAATATCTCCATCTACCTGCTGTTTTCTCCTCAAATGCCTGGGAAATTTTGTAGACCTTATCAGCATTCCAGGTTACAAATTCCGAGCAAACTCAAAAATCAGATCCTCATAATCAAAACCAAACCATCAGCAGTTCCTTTGTTTTTCCCTTCCTAAAAGTCTGGTGTAGAGAGTGGCAGAGGCTGAAAAAAAGGTTCATGAATCTTCATGACAATTCTTAAATTGGAGAAGTAAACTATTATAGTGAAGTTAAAAAAACCCCAATCCCACTTATAGTGGAAATAAGGTGCAGGAAAAATCTCAAACTTATTGGACCACCCAACAAGTACCAAACTCAATACTTTCCTTCAAATGCTTTCTGGCTTCTTTCCTGGATAGACATGCCGCAGGCAGTAGGCTGGGACTTAACAAACCCTCTCCACCCTGCCTTCACGGTCAGCAGCTGATAACCAGCCAGAGCCGCTCTGACTCACATTGCAGCAGAGGCGATCCGGAGGGTAATATTAAAGAGCCGCTTCACCTAGGAGAGCACAACTATTAGAGTATTCAGAAGTTTTCATTACCTCTGCAGTGCGGCCACTGGGAAGCATCTCTCATCCTACAGAGCTTGCGTTGCCAGCAGAAAGGAAAGTCTTTAACACTAGGAGACAAATATATTTATTCCATCATGCCCAGAAGCAGAATTCCAAATATAACAGTTCCTTCCTCCTGTGCTCTCGGTGGCTGCAAGGTGCATACCCCATACCTAGCTTTAAGGCAGCTATGCCAGCCCTCTGTGCATGAGCAAATGTCATCTGAAGGCTAGTTTTTTTCCAGAACACTGAGCCCTGGCTTGCTTCTGCTCTCACTGAGGTCATCAAGCATGACTGCCTTCCATCTGAGGAAAGCTGGACAAAATTATAAAGCACCTGAAAACCCCATTTAGAATCTCCCTTTTGCCTAGATTTAGAGATCACTGTAAACATGTTCAATCCATATCTTGTTGTGATAGGTATGTTTTTCTTCTTTTCCTCACAATCTTTTCAATTTTCTATCAACTATTGTCTGTATTAAGTGTAAAATAGGACAAATATTTTTGAAACATTCATTCCCCTGCCCCTCTTTCATGGATTTGAGCTGTAGGAAACAGAGTTATGAATCTTACGTAAAGAATGGAAAGCAGTAACATGACTCCCTATATTATACATATGTAATAGAATATTATATTAGTGGATAATACAATATATGCTATGTAGCACATTGCTACATTGTAGTTTAGAGAGTATATGATATGTACTATAACATACTGTGTGTATATATATAGCATATATAGAATGTATATATGCACTATATGTATACATGCACATACATATACAGTGTATAGACTATATATAGAATATAAGAGTGCCTATTATATGTAGAATATATAATAGAGTATATATGATTGAAATGTGGCATTTATGTGCAACAGTATTAATGTGCATGGTATTCATGTGCAGGTTGCTCTGTGTTGAACAATTAATCAGGCCATATGGACTTATGTGGTATATCTTTCTGTGCACTTACACCACAGTAACCTGACTTTACCTATGACTTCATACTTCTGCAATATATGCAGTTTTCTTCCATGTCACCTATTTTCCCATGCCTCTCTGTCTACTGGATTTTGGTTAGAGAAGCTGAAGTATGAGCTGTACCAGTTGCAATGCTGACTGGCCAGGCAGTGCACGTGTTCCAACTGGCCAGCTGGCAGACCAAACCAAGTAGATAATTACTACTCTCACACTGCAGCTTTTTGTTTAGTCCTTAAAATGATCTAACCTCCATTTCCAAGCCACTGACTCCACAAAGTTTGTAGAAATGCAATTTTGTTTGAATCTTCCATCCTTCTGTCAAATTTGGTTGGAGTTAACCAATAGCTGGCAGGAGGAATAAGAGACACATATACAAACTAATGGAGAGACTGAATGTATATGACACACTTTCTTGGGGAAAAAATGAAGGGATTAATATTCTTAGGCACTTCAGAGTTATGTGTCTTGTCTAAATTATTTGTCTTGGTCGCTTCTACACTCAATGAAAATGACTGGTGTATTCAGCAGGCATTTGACCCAGTTTAGGAGATGTAGAAGAGCACTGCTTGGATAAAACATTTATAGTACTATATAGCATATGGGCAGCTATTGATTAAGGAAGGTTGTTTGTTGGTTTATCACACCCATTAGTTGAAGCAGAAGCTGTGTTCTTCAGTGACCCTAGCAACCAGCCTCCAGCAAGCAGCACATTCCTGAAGAGGAACCAAATCTGTCATTGTGCAGTTACACCTGACCTGTGTTTCTCCAGATACATCCTCTTCTTATAGCTCAAATTTTATTCAGAAAGAAAATAATGACAAAGTTGGACACGATTTTAATTCCTGGCAAAATTACTAGTGACCAGACAGTACTGCTAGGTATACAAAAGATCCAGACAAGTGGGCTTTCTGCAAATAGAGAAAATTTGCAACAGGTCCAGTGCAGGCTGGACGTGTCAAGCTTCTTGCACAGGCACACATGAACCACCTGGGCAGCCTTTTTTACCTGGCAGATTCGCTGCAGTTACCTGCAGAGGGCAAGCGTAACTGGTCTGACACAGTCTGGGCACATCAGGCTTTCCGTGTGTGCATCACATTTCCCTATTTGGGGAATTCCAAGGGAAATCCTTGTTATAGTTAGAAGTGTTGGAAAACATTAACAAGACTATTTTTCAAACAGTAATTTCAAAATGTGCAAACCCTCACTGGAGTAAAGTAACACAGCACAGAGAATGGCATAAGTGTGGAGCATGAAAGAATTACTGGGTTTGCAAACACATGGCTAAGCGAAGGCTTATTAGGAGAGTGCTGTAAGATTCAGCAGAAAAGGGTGAGGTTTACAGACACGCTCACATCAAAGAAGACTTACCATTTTCAATATCGAAATCACGACCAGTCACAGCTAGTCTCTATGGATGCAAAGAGAAGTTCTGAAAGCAAAGTTCTGATGTAATTTGCTTTTACATCTTGAAATACTGTATTTATGTTCCTTAATTTAGAGTGGTGCTAAATTTTAAAGTATTCTAGACCACTGATGAAGCCAATGCGAAATCTCTATATCGTCAGTAAAGAGAAAAGTAATCTGCTAATAGGGAAGCAAACAAGATTTAATCCCTAAAGATGAAATCAGCCCAGCCGTAGTTTCAGGAAGTCTCCCTCTCAAGTGATTCAGTCTGTGGTTCATATTTTGATTCTTGCTCTCAGTTGCCACCTAGAGAAGCTCTTTGTTGACTGGTGACCTGATGAGCTATTCCCATCCCTTGGGCCTATTTCAGCCCCCAAATTCCTGGAGTTGTTTGTTAGTACAAGCAAAAAGTATAAGCATGTCCACTGTCTCTATCACTGCTAGAGTCTGCACAAAACAGCAGCATACTCCTTCAGGTCCCTCAAAACCTCCCCTTTGTGGTGGCACCTGCAGTCTGCAGTGCGAATGGACTACAAAGACCTGTAGTTATTATATTAATTACAGCCATTTGGCTGTCCCTTATGATCTTCCCAGATGTATATTGTGTTCATTTGTTGCCTCTGCCTGCAGACTATGAGGTCCTTATAGCAGGAGAACCTTTACTGTTCCTTACTTGTATGCCCTGTAATTAGCATGGTGGTTGTATCGTGCTACAATCCTAGACTGCAGCTACAAGAAAATGCCTTAAAATGCAGGTTTAGGTCTAGGCAGAAGCCGAGTTTGCCTAGGGACTCTCAGGAAAGATAAACAAGCTGTAGCCAAGCCTGCTTCACCCATAATAAAGCCTGAAAAGCAGGCTAGCAGCTGCTGCTGAAAGAGGGGCAGCAATGTGTGTGGTGGCAGCCTCTTCCAGCAGCCACATTCTCTGCTTGCATCGACTGTGGTCTCCCCATGTACCAGGAGCAGCAAGCTCAGCTCTTAAGGAGTGTTTCCTGGTCCTTCACCACATTGGTCTTTTCTCCATACCTCACTTTGTTTTCCCTGGCAGAAGTTCCCTTGGCCTTGGCAAAAGAAACTGTGTTCTTGCGTGCTGCCTGAGTAGCCTTGAACTGGCACCATCTTTACACATAGAAACATCTATGAATAAATTTCCAATTTTGAGGCTTGCTCAGCTCCTATTCAGTCATTGAACATTGAACTTCAACATATTTTAGTTCATCTTAGGTGGGAGATGAGTATTCAGAAAAGGTGGTGGCTAAATGCCAGTCTTTCTCAATTCTCTCCAAAGCACACATGGAACAAAAATGCAGACATATATAATGCTGTATTTATTAGAGGTAGAAAAATAGAAGGGTATCTGTACAACCATGTCTAATACTTTGGTCAAGCTGTATTCATTCTATACACAATTATTTTTCTATGCATGAATCAAAACAGAGGCTTTTTTCCTTGCTATCAATAAAGGACAATGTCTTATTTATGCAGGTGCAAAGTGCTCCGTGTGTGTGCACCCTGTCCTAGGTGAATGCAGACCCTGACTTGGAAGCCATTTGAAAAATACCACTGATTTGTTTTGATTTTTTTTGCCAGCAAGGATTGGTCATGGGGTCAACATATGGGACTGATTTAGGGCATTATTCAAATGAGCACCCTCTGCCGCTGCTTTCTTGCTCTCCCCCAAACCAGCAGCAAAATATTTCAGCCATCAAAGCACCAGTCATTTTGGTAAAAGATACATCCTAATCCTCAGTCTCTGAGTTACCCCTTGATGATTTATCCAGACTAGCTGCTTCTCTAGTCTCTGAAATCTTCCCCATGTTATTATTTAAAAAGTATGGAAATACATGTAGCATACAAAACGTGAGCATGCATTTGTCTGCTTTCATTTGTGTGTTTGTGCTGGTGGTGGGAAGTTTAGTGTTAAGGATGACCTCATGTTGCAAAATTCATCTCTGCATATATGTTTTGCTAATGCTCTGGAGTGTTCTGATCAGTGTTCTGGCAAGGTCAGTGGCTGGGATTAAAATGTTCTAAATTGTTAAAATGGATGTGATTTAAAAATATGTCCTCCCTTCTAGCAGTTTTTCAAATACTTCCCAAATGTCTGGAGAAAAAGCAGAAGCAGGAGTGAAAATTTTCAGCAATTATATAAGCTGTTGTACACTAGCGCCACAGCAAGGTCTCCCTCCTGAGCACTGAGCATGCCGCTTTGTGCTTACAGCAGAGGGAAAAATGATCGGACAAATTTCAGCTCGTAGCAAAAGCAGTGGAAGAGAGTAGTAAAGATTTAATTCAGGTACTTCGCCACGAAAAGCTAATAGTTACATAGTAACATCTTTCTTGGAAAGTGGTGATGAGTAGCAACTGAGAAACCCAAGGAGAAACTGAAATCTGCTACTGTCCACTTGCAGGATGAAGCTTGGCCAAACTTTAGAAGAAAACTAGAGCAGCTGGACTTGGTTAGGGCCACAGCAGATAGGTCAGATATCTGTGTGCTGGGGTCTGCCCATGTGATGCAGACACGCGCACAAACATGTACAGAAACATGCACACTATGTGCATATCGTATGCATACTGTGAACAAAAAGTCCACTGGAGAAATTAATAATCTAGACAGCTAATGTAGCCGCAGTACCCAACTTGCAGATGTCTCAGGTTAGAAGAAATGAATCCCACCTGGAATTACTTTATTTTTATCAATACCCTTCCCTGATCAATTGTACTGGTGCTTATCATTTATAAGCTGTGTTCTGTGCTTCCACAGGTGATATGTTTCTACATTTTCTATGTTTGACTATAAGAAAACTCTTCTTTAAAATATAGCCTTAAATATGCTTGCATAGAGGAGATGTAAGGTCAGACAAAGAGTACCAGAATTCACAAGGGCCAGAATTCACTGTATTGCCAAGGAAGGCAGCAAACTGGCAACCTTACTGCGTCCATCATTGCACCCCTATCTAACCTTGCAAGGAGGGTAATCAGAGTCCAGTATTTTAATACTGGGTGCTAGACACTCGGGTTTGGTTATCACTACAGACCTGGGCCCTGGTACAGCCAATGATGCTGCTTCATAAGTCAGCCCCAGCTTCCCTTTGGGAGTACGGCAGCAAGTGCCAGGGCAAGTACTCACATGAGGACATGGACATCATCTGTTTCCTATAATGCCATTCTCCTCTCCTTCAGTCCCTGTTCAGCTTCCAGCACACAAAATAGAGTATTTTTAAGAATTGCCTGGAGTGAATTGCCTGATCACAGGCCTCCTGTCAAGCCATGTACCTACAAGTAGACGAACTGTTTCTGCAGCTTTACAGATGCTTAAAAAGAGATCTTCAAATCTTAGAGGAAAGTGAGAACCTGAGTGTTTTGTTGCTCAGCTTCCCCCACAGAAAAAAGAATAAAGTACACAGGAAAAAAACAACACATTGCTCAGTTTATAAACTTTCACCGTGGGATGGGGCAGCTATAGGCATGCACTTAATTTATGTTGTCCCCCACAATGACTGAACACACAGGGGACAGGAAACTTGACACTGACTGATGTGAAAACTTACAGCATATAAAATAACTAACTGAAAACTCTCCTTCCCTAACTCAGCTAATGTGAGGCTCTCCCAAATGTGCAAGAGAGTAATCAGCTTCTTAATAACTTTATTTGAGCCATGGGACAAGGAGATAGATGATTATTTTTTACCTTGTTTCATTTATGTGGTACCCAATAGTGTGCTCCATCCTATCCCTGAACAGCATGGGGAATGCTGTTGCATAGCTTTTCCTCATACAGGTCTTTGCTTATTACTCCTTCTTTCTCTTTCTTTTTTCTCTCCTTCATCAACTCCAACCAACAGATCTCTCCTACTCTTTCTCACTTTCTGTTTGAAGCTTTACCACTACCTGATTATGTTCAGGTTAGTTTGCAGATATACTGGTCATGTATATGGAGGAAAAGAAGGTGTAAAGACATGGTGGCAATCTATGGAGATGAGGTTTGGAGGCTTCCCTGCTGGTTCCTGAATAAGACACCAGTAAAGAAGCCTTTGCTCATACAGAGATGTGTCCAGGACCTCTTGGATATCATCTGTTTCCAGTAATGCCCTGATGGTGATTTCTCACAGGAGGTTTCATTTCCTGCTTGCAGAGGTGCTTGAAGAGGAAGATTTTCTTCAAGCTAAAATGATGGTCCCAGTGAAACCCATCTTGAAAAACAATATAATAATTCCATGAAAGAAAAAAGTCGGTAGGCATCTTGAGGATGAATTTCTTTGACGGTGTTCGGGATTTGTGCATGAGCAGTTTGCTAAAGGTTAACTACGCTCCAGGATCGGTCTTTTTTCAACAGCCATCTGCATTTTGGCCAGAATTAACTAGGATGTCAGGAGTTAAGAGAACAGCTTGTATTTCAAAACACTTCTTCTTACAAAAATGACTTGTGCAGACCACAGCTGACCGTTAATGGAGACTTCCATTAAGATTAAAAAACAAATAAGCCACTCTCATTGAACAATGGTACCACGTAGGTGGGAGGGCAAGGTTTGTATGTTTGGCTGTGTCTGTACTGTGGGACCTGGGAGTGCATCCCAGATGCAAATTTGGAGCATCTCCATGGGACCATGGATGTGTCTGTCCTTTCCTCTTTCTCTCTCCTGCCAAACTGGCAATCAGGCAGCTGCAAAGCCCCACTCTCTAGATGTGGCCATTGAGTACTTGTCAGGGAATTAAAGGATGGCAATTGTGTGGGATGCAGGACACATACCCTCCTCTTTTAGGAACACAGCTCTAATTATAGGGCTAGGGTTTTTTTGTCTTAATTACATGGGTATTTCATTAAGAATAATTCATTTAGCACTGGTAGAGTAGTTCCAAAGTAAAATGTGTAACTGAGAGCAGAATTTAGGATCAGGATTCAATATACAGAAACAACAAATCTGTAACTTACTATATTTATGGATGTAATTCTCTGAGACCACATTTGTTCCTGTATAACTCTATTCAAATCAATAAAATTACACTGGGGATTAATTCACTCCTTAAATTTAACCACATTGAAAATAATTATAATGTCCTATGACTATAATATTTTCATTTTCCAGGGGAAGAAACTTGCCAATATGTAATATGGTCTCATGTACCTGATTGCACATTACTTTCAAATCTGTGAGAGCCTGCAAGAATGGTAAAGCTGAATAGGTCATGCTGTTTAGGTTGGAAAAGGGCCAGCTGCATCACTGGCTGAACATTGAGGCTGCTTTCAAAATGGATGCACAAAAACGATGTTGAAATGGTACGACATGTGTCGACTACTAAATTTCAAAATGTCTTTGTTGTTTCAGTAAAATTGTTTGTGTGCAGCAAAGGGGGCCCAGCCCTAAGAGGGTCACGGCAGCTGCAATTCATGCTGACCTCATCAGGAGTTGGAAGTGCAGCTCTGGAAGCTAAAGGATTTGTTCGAGTCACATTGGTCTGGTACATGCTTAGAGAAGCATCTTTAGAACCACTAGAATCATAGACATAAAACTCACACAAGCTTGGTACTAACAGAGGTCTTTAAGACTGCATGCTGTATTCATTTTTGGAATTCATGGTCTCTGTATTATATAGGATGATTGGTAATTTTCTGAAAGATAAAAGTAGAAAATACTGAGCTCCTGAGGAAAGGACTGACCTTTATCCCTTTATTTCCATCAGTCAGAACTTCACAAATATTTTTAATAAAATATAACATCATACACAAATATTTTAAAGAAGTGGAAAAAATTTCCAGTCCCTTAAATTCTTACAATATTTTAGGTGGTTTTTTTTTTTTTTTCACAACACCTCTTACAATATTTTAGTTTAGTTTTGTCTTCAACAAGACCTAGAAATTCATAATTTCTTACTTCAAAATACATTTTTGGAAATGGAAGCTTTTCAGGTTTTTCAGTAAGAAGTTTTGTTCTCCAGATTTTGATAATCTATTCTTTCCCAAAGTTATCTTTAAAAAATTCAGGGTATTGAAGCTAGTTTGTTTCAATTATTTGAAGCGAGTGTAAGGTGGTACAAAGAAAAGAAATACAAATAAGAATGCCTCATGAATTTGCTTTCCCTTTCAAAATAAAACATTTTTATTTTAAAACCCACAACTTTAAAATCAGGTTTACAAGAATTCAGTAGCACTATCCAGGGAATAATCAGTATTGATAAGCAGGAATTATGTTGAAACAGGTGATTTTAATCTGGGCTTCAAGTGATTATGGGTATTTTTAATGCCTAGTATGCAATGCTAAAAATCCTGTCACCTGAATTTTTGCACCAGCTTTTGCGATCCGCAAAAACGTCTTTTCTTTCTTACATACTGTTATATGCTACATCATTACCTTGCAGATTTACTCTCCAGCCAGGTGCCACCACCAGTTTGAGAAAGGTTTGACTTTGTGGTACAAATAGCTCTAGGAGCGTGTAGATCTAAATGTCATCATCTTAGCATAGGGTGATGATATTCTGTTTTGACACAGTGTCATCACGCTGCATCCCAGTAGGAAGATGTTTTGACACAAAGTGCTGACAAAACATCAAAATGTTAACAATTGCTCTTTAATATTCATGTGTTCTGTGATGCCTGGAGCATACTAACTGATAATAGCAGGACACAGGGTCAGTAAAGACTGCTGTTAAATATACTTATTTATTTTTTATACAAACAAGTTCCTATTTAATATTCCTACCCAAGTGAAGGTGAACACATGACCTCCATAAGGACTACCAAAAAGGATGCTACCAACCTAGCATCTTAATCTAGAGAGAAGGAAAAAAAAACCAAACACACCCACCACACACACACATCCCCCTTTTTTCTAACTTCTTTTTTCTGTTTTTATAATGCACAAAGAAAAACGAACTCATGATCAAAAACAGCAGTGTAGAGCAAGACTGATATGAGAGACTGCAAGTAACATTTGGTAGAAACTATTAAAACTGCCTACCTGTGAAAGAACAGACCTGTATAAAAGGATTGTCTTCCAAGAAACATCTCAAGATTTTGGGGTGTGAGGCACAGTGAGGGGAAGAAAGATTTCAGGCTGAACAGAGTCAGCAAGGAGCCAGCCTTCTTGGGGTCCCAGTTAGCTAGTCTGCCCAGAAACCCACAGCTCAGCATCCTGGACAGACAAACAGCCAAGCAAGCAAAAGAAATGCAAGAGGTTTGCACACTAAGGCTGGAAGCAGTGACTCTATCAACTAGCTCACCTAAGGCAAAACCTCTCAGGTAAGTTTCACAGTATGCTTCACAGAAGGGATGCAAGCAGCATCCAACCAACCCATTTTACTTAACCAGACGCCGGGTTTAACCTGCATAATAGCCTTGTACAACGCACTGGTCAGCAGTTGGGGCAGAGAAGCCGTGAACTGAGGCTGCCCACCAGCCAGGCTGAGAGGAGCAACAGCATGACACTGTGCTGAAGGAAGGACTCATACAGTCAGCTGTTCTTCCCACTGTCCAGCCTCTGTTCCTACACAGCACAGGCACAGAAAGCTGCACAACAACCACATTATTCATAATATTCCATGACGTTAATTTTATTTTCATCAATCAAAGTGTATTAATATTTTAGCCACTGCAAACTATTTTAAGGCAATGCTAATAAACCAGTAAAATAATTATTTTACCATATAGAATGAATAGTACATGGTATGACACGTATCTGGCATTTTTAAGATGCACCACTCTGGAAGTATTGACAGTTTTGATAATTTGAGACCTGAAGTTGTTTTCCAGTCTTGAGTTACCCTTCTCTTTATCACTTTATATTTGAGATTATAGGGTTTACCAGAAAGAAGTTGACATACTGAGAAATCAGAAATAACTCTGCAGAAATTTTCAAGCCACAGGTATGCCTAAGTACTGTGAATTAGCATAAATATAAAATTATTCCTCATTGTCTGCAAGTACATAATACTATGCATGCAAATCCATTCTGCTTTGTGAATAGACCTATTGATTTCTTTGGATTTATCAAATGATTAAAATATACTCACTTGCATAACTGTGTGTGCAGAATCAGATCCTTAATAAAACCTGTGCCTGGACATGCTACTCTTTCCTTATGAATTTTCACTAGCTGCAACAGCGTAGGCTTGCTATTGTTATAGTATTGAATTACTTGCACTAATGTTCATGAAAGTTAAATTTCTTCTCTTTCTTTAAAAGGTGAGAGCCAAGGAGAGGCTCACATGTTCTCATAGGCTGAAACAAACAATATTTTATTCTAAAGGATTATCATTAATGTAAAAATTTGGTCCTGAGCCCATTTCTCCAAGGATTAGTCTCTCCAAAGTTTCTGGCACACGTTTAAGTTACATTTGAATATAATGAATGACTGTCATGAAGAATGGCCATAACCAGCAGCCTGTGATCTCCGAGGCTGAATCCTGTAATAGTTCACCACCTTCATTTCTTATTGACTTCACTAGGAGCCAAAGTACTTAGAACAAAACCTGACTGGATGATGACAATTCTCTTTCATGCAGCTTTCAAGGTTTAACATTTGTTTTGGTTTCATGTTGAACTGTCTATTATTGTACTGAAACCTGAACTGTTCAGCTAGGACCCTGAGCGGCATTCCTTGATTTACTTCCACATCACCTTGAATCTGGTAAAAAACTGAAATCAGTTTTCCCAAATGAATGCAGTAAGATGCAAGACAGCCTACTCTTTCTCAAAAAAAAAAAAGACCTCAAAAGTGCCTTGCGGCTCAAAACTCCAAAGGAAAAACAATAAACCTGAGGGCTTTTGTCCAAGTAACTCCTAGATGTGAACCTCAGCCCTTCCTTGGCTCTGGGTCCCTGGGTGCTGCACAGTTTTTATGTCACTGGTGCTCAACGCACAGGCCCTTGGGCAATGCCCACATATATTCATGCAGCCAAGGAGTGTTACTGGGGGGTGTGTGCATTAGCCTTGGGTTTCCACTGCAGGCAGTGAGAGCAGGAGCGTGCACTACCATCCTGCCCACATGGGCACTCCAGTTTGTTCCACTGTGACAGCATACATGCATTCACAGTACAATTCCAAGTTGTTTCTAGAGGAAATCTGTAGTTAACAGCTGATTGGGCTTTTATAAAAATGTATGTAAGTGGTAAACACATGCTTTAGGGCTGGGTTCCTTAGCAGATGGATATAATTATTGTGCACTGTTAATTTATAGAGCCACATAGGAGAGGTGCAGGCTGTCCCCCTTTCTTTGCTCCTTCATGCTTCCTGACGCAGCCAAGCATCCAGGCCTGCCTGTGCATGCCACAGAGTTATCTGCATATGCCCAGCAAGCCTGATATGCTCATCACACATGTGCTGGCCATCTGTACGGTGCATGTGCAGGAGGTTCAGCGAGCCACTGCTTTTCTGACTGTGATTTCCTGGACAAAGGAATGGAAGCCATATCCACACACACTCACACCGCACTGAGGGTGTGTGACCACACACTTGGCCAGCACGCCAGGGGCTGAGTCCAGCCCCCAGAGCGCGGCTGACTTCAGCTGTGGGTCCGCCTGTTTGTTGTGAGGTTTTCTCCTTTCATTTCTAGTCATTCTGTCAGTGCCTGCATTGATCTCCATTTGACTTACCTTTCAGAGCCCAGACAGACTGGGGAAGCGATTGGCCTCTACAACTGAAACCATGTGAAAGGTCTCTGAGCAAATCTTCTCACTTACTCAATTATCCCTTCACTGAAGTGATTTTCACCGCCGTGGGCGGGGAGACCTGAACTCCCAGTGCACCATGCTCATTTATCAGGTGAAATGAGGCAAAGAAAGCAAGGTCAGTGAGTGTCCATGCTGCTTACAAGCTGCAGAGCCCTCAAGCCTGTCATTGCCCAGATTATTTAAAAACTCATTCCCTTCCCAGCATATGATCCCCTTTATCAGCAGCTGCTCTCCACTCACTGGCAAGAGAAAGCTTGTTAGCCTTTGTCACCACGTCCAAGAGAGTGATGGGCACTACACACAAAAGCCGCAACAGAGAATGTAGTGCCCATGCTAGTGACAGAGGCTTTCTTCAGTCTTGGAGCACTGGCTGAGAAGATCCTCATTCCTCTGGTATGTTTTGATGGAAATCAGTATTGGCAAGAAGACAACTCAGGAACGGGCAGATGGAAAATGATCACTTAAAGATTGTTTGGCTTTTTCATCCTTGGACAAGTAACAGCAATAAAACGATATTACTCAGCAAGTTTCAGTGAACCATTTTAGCCTGGTTTGTTGTGGAAAGGAACTTCTTATGGCCTTACTGTCTATCTGTTTTCCTTTCTTGTTCCTAACAATTCCCATATCTACCAAGTTTCGGAGAAAACTAGGGATCTTTAAGAGAAAGATTTAATTCCTGGAAGTTTTGTGAAGATAGGTGTCCCCACAGAGAAAAGAAACCCTGTAAGTGTCCCAGCTAATTCTGACCTAGATCTGTAGGACAGCAAACTTCAGTACTTTTGGTGAAACACCAATTACTTGCCACTTTTACAGTCAGTTTTAATAAACAAACTGGGTCTAGACCAATTACAACAGGCAGCATTTGCGTACCCTCTGAAGCCAGTATGTTAACAAGTAAAAATATTCAACAGGAACACTTGGTGAAGAATTTTTTAATGTTTGTATATGTATTTTTAAAGCCTAAACCCTATCTTTGAGCATTACTCTAATTCTAATTAACCCTAACATGAATGTGATTTGCTCAGACACATTTTCATGCCTACAGGAGATACTCTCATCACCCTATCTAACACAGAAGATTGTTCTGGGATCATGGACTGTCAGTGTTCTCCTTCATGATCAAAGCAGAGCTCTATTAGTAGGACTTTGGAGGAAAATGTATCCTCCCAGCTGTTCCTGCCTCTAGTTTGCACCAGGATTTTACAGATAATCCACCCAGGAGCCCTAGCTTCTCACTAAGTACTTACTGATTATGGTTATGCTGCCAGGGTTGTGTTTTCATGTTTGCTGTCCGCATAGTCACCAGTTCTGATTATAAGGGTGCATTTTGAAAGAAAATGGTGCATTTTGTCTTCAACAACACTGTAAATCACTGCAGAGCTCCAGTGCTGCTGAGAAATTATTGCTGAGTTTGGGATTTGCTAGAAACCCAATGTTATATTGTATAATATACATCCAATAAAAACCGAATGTTATATTGTTATAATGTAAGGCTATATTGCAAGCCAGTAGGAGGTTGGCTAGCTGTGGGCCACTAACAGTTCTATTACTGCCTAAGACCATGTTATTTGTTTCTTATGTCTAGTTCTGTGATCTATACAGAAAAAAAAAACAAAACCCCCCAAAAACCCAAAAACCAAGTTAGAAATTTACTACATGTTTTAAACTACATTCTTCATCATTTGGAGTGTGATGGCAGCACATGGTGTGAGATTCTTTTTTTTTTTTTTTTTTTTTCTCTGATGGGCAGCTCAAAGCACATGGGAAAAATCCCTCAGCCAGGTTAGAAGCCACTTTGAGTGGGCGCTGCTGCTGAGGAGGCCAGGTCAGCTTTCAGAACTGATGCTTGAAACATTACCACAGAGCTATGGCATGGCTTTCAAGGACTGAGAAACCCATAGCTTGTAATGCTGTGAGGGCTCTTCACCCAGCTTGATGCCCATTTGTAGTCAGAGCCTTATGAAAAACCAGTGAGGGACTAATAGTGAGAAGAAAATGTGCCTTCAGCCAGTCTGAGAAGCCTAGATGCCTCTCCTGGATGTCATCTTGATATTTACTTGACAGATTATTAATATTTGGCTATTGAATGGTAATTCTCAGAATATCCATCCCATTATTTGTGTCTAGATTTGGCACTTGGGGCTGTCAGGCAAAGGGATTTCATCAGCTTTCAAGATCAGATAAAACCTGATTATAATCGTATAGACCAAGTTTGGCTATTCCTCTTTTCCTGTACTTTAGAGGGACATCAGTAGGTCTGCTTATCCTGGCATCAAACCCACCAGATTTCTTTTGATTTAAACACAAATGCTATTTTCTGCCTTACAAACAAGCAGGATACTCTGGCCTTGATTCTACTGCTCTTGCTCACACCTACATCTTCAAGGTGGGCAGGGTATGAGAATAGCTGAGTATGTATATGCTTCTTTCATAGAAAATCTTGGGCCAGTGGTGAGCACGTTCACCAGCCAAGAAGATGAGCGACATGTGAGGGATGAAGGAATCCTATCGCTACAGTGTGAAGATAGGAAATGTCTGACCAGCAGCTGTTTCAGAAGTGATACACTTTTTTTTTTTTTTTTCCTTTTAACATAAAACAAATGTTTACTTAACAGAAATTCTGGGGCTTCATCTATGTAATGGGGTTCCTTTAACAAGATGCTTTGTATTTTACTGCCTTTTTTATTCTTGTCTCTGAACTAGACTTTTCAGTGCAGGGCTGGCATGAAAGCAGTAACTATACTTACATGGGCTTTTCCATGGAAGGCTGGCCAAGCAACTGGCATTGCAGAGGGCACCCCTAAGAACAGCTTTGGAAAAGGCTCTGGGGCCACGTCCCCACCCCTCCTCATGGAACAATGAAAACATTGCTGATTATCCATTTCTCCAATTTCTTGCATGCTTGAAGTGTGTGAAGCTCACGGTTTAAAGCTCATGTGTTATTTGTGTAACATTTCTGGGGCCAGATTTTGACCCTGTGCCATCGGCTGCATTATGGGTTGGCGAAGAAAAGATCTGATGTCTGCTGATGGTCTCCATTGCCATGGTGAGTTTGGCGGCAGCTCTGCAGAGGCACATGTCTCTTCTGCAGTTTACACATCTCTGCTGACTGGTGAGGAAAGGGGCAGTATCATAAGGTTTGAAGTTTTCACACAATGCAGCTGCTTCTCGCAGGCAGTGTCAGACGGGAAACTGGAATGAGAGCTGTAGGATGGTCCACTTCAGAGTAGCACCCTAAGGCAGCTGAAATTGAGGGGAATCTTATTTTTCTTCCTGGTGAGCAATTCCAGGTCAGCTTTGCTCCTGTAGGAATAGCTGTGTGTAACCACAATATAAGGAACAGGCTAAGCAAGCAGGGGAAAAGCATGCAGGGCCTTGCTCCATGATCTGGAGTCCATCACCTTTTATCTGTGTCTCATCCTCTTTCTCTTCTATTTAATGGTAAGTATCTCGCAGCTGAGATTGCCTCCTGCCATAGGTACACTCAGTGCACAGCAGTGTGCTGATATCAGAAACTGTTTAATGGTGCAGGTAAAATAATCCAGAGCAAAAGTTTCAGTCTCCTTCTGAAACCATATGTTTTGGTGATGATGAAAATATGCCAAAGGCTAAGGTTGCACACAGAGTCAAGCTGAAACCAAAGCAAATACGTGAAGATTGAGCATATAACTGCCTTTCCCTTGCTGCAGAGCTGTTGGATTCTCTTCTCCTTGTACATTACATTACAGCTGAGCTTTTTTCTCCTTGACTATAGACTGGATCTACTCTCTTCATTAAAGTACAGTTCTGAAGGCTGTTAACAGGGATGAAACAAAGTTCCCAAGTAAGGGAAAAAGTTATCAGCTGCATTTTCTGAGCTGGCAGGCTCTGAAAAAAAGCATCTATTTTTTATGCATGAGTCAAATACAAGAGCTTGCTTTAAGAAGGGCTTGGGTTTTGATAGAAATCTTAGTCCTAGAGCCTCGCCCTGTTGAGTGCTAAATATCTTTGATGAATATGGAGTGCAATATGGTACACAGATGACAGAGCAGGCGTTTAGAAAGTACAAAACAAAACAAAAAAACCTAACCCTTGGACAGTGAGATTAAGCAGATAGGATGATACTACACAGAACTCTGAAGATGCTAGATGCGCGGACATGCACTAAATCACAGCCTTTTATAAAGTCATGCAGGCTGCCATTTCAGATCTATCATCAGCTCCAGTGAACATGATGGACTATCTGGTGAGTGGGTGAAGTGCCATGCTAACAGATGGGTATGAAAGTAAGCAGGCAAGAGGCTGCACAGGAGCTTCAGGATGGGTCCACTCAGGTCACAGGTGAGACAGGAACAGGGAAAATTTCATGTTGTTTTTGTGGTTTCTACCTCTTGGTGTCAGCGCATGCCATTTGCATGCCTCTCTGTGGCTGGATTGCTGCTGAAGAGTTACAAAACAGCTCTTGTGTGTGCAGAAGGTGGGATCTTTAAAATCCAGCTACTGTCAGAGCTTCAGGAAAGAAAGTAGAATGAATGTGAAGATGAAAACGTGCACAAAATCTCTTCTCGTTTCATCATCACAAACCCCTTCTGGAGTCAGCAGAGGTCTGGGTGCCTTCAGCCAGCCCAGTGCTGTCTGCATGGAGCAGGTATGGAGAATGTTTCTTCCTCAGAGATGTCATCTTGCAGGCAAACCCTGATGATGAACAGGGCCTTCTGTGTGGTCACAGCATGACCAAGTGATTTTCTTTTAGTGGGTAGAGATTATTCTAGTGGCTTTGGCTTCTCAAATTGAAAGCAACTTTCTTGAGCAGCAATCTGTTTATTTAATCATTTGCCACACAGTATGCATAGCTGTCATGACAAAAATCTGCCTTACTGTGTCAGCCAAAACTGATTTTTTGCAAATAATTACTTTTTATCTTGCTTCATGTTTGAGGAATTAAGTCCCCCTTGATATAGCATCTTTTTTCTCTCTCAAGGTTCTTCAGATGAAATACATTGCAGCTTTACAGTGCTTGTCTATCATTTATATTATTTTTGTTTCAAGGCACCAGGTCAAACTCTGTCCTCACTTACTCTCATGCAACCGCAGAGACTTCAGTGTGGCTGCAATCGAGGATGGAATCTGACCCATTGTGTTTGTTTTTAATTGGAATATGCATGACTTCATGTTGCCTTCTCCTTTATTTTAATCTCCCAGGGCAGTCTGAAAAATCAGATGTTGAATCTCAAGAGATTTCTCCCCAGTGAAATATTCTAAATATGTCAGGAAAAATGTTTTGTCAATTCCAGCTTGTTGATTCACCCCAGCCAGCTGGCTGGGCAGGCTCAGCCACTACATGCTGCCATACAAACTGGGAGGTCGGAGCTGGGCGCATGCAGGCAGGATGGTGGGGCCATGTGCTAGAGCAGATTGGATGGATTCCACATATTGTAGTAGATGATGTGCTTGATCTTCTGAGGGAAGGAGAGGTTGCAGCCAGCTGTTGCTCAGGACTTCATTTAACTGACTGAAGTAGAGAGAAGCTAAGGCTTATCCCTGTGCTTTCACCATCCTTGACTAGATTCTGCCCTGCCCTTTCTACCAAAGGCATCAGTGGTGGTGCGCCTCTGAAGACGGAGGAGCTGGAGGCTCTGCCTTGTCAGCCTCCAGATCCGCTAACATTCACTGAAGGGTTCCACGCAGACAAAAAGCACTTCAGAAATTGCCTTTCATGAAGATCTGATATTTTTTTTAGCATTATTGAAAATAAAAAGAATTGTTGACTTTTGATGTGGCTAATCATTAGAATTAAGGATAAATTGGCCTTTTTCTTTTTTTTACAAAACTGATCAGGATCCTGCAGATAATCTGGAAAGTTGTCATTTATGTCTGGCACACCAAGAGATTTCCCAAAAGAGGTGGATTTTCATTTTGCAGATTATGTGTATTACAATAGCAAAGGAAAGATGGTAATGATGGTCACCACTGTGGCCATGTTAAGATCATCCCCTTGGTTGGGGATGGCTTGGATAGCCATTTTTTGAGGCATATTTTGAGAAAACACTAGTTTCATATTGACATGTGACCTTGTGGAAAATGAACATCATGCCACTGGTGCCATGGAAGGACACTGAGGTGTTTAACAAATCAGAAGGAAAGTGTGTGTCAAACCAACAAAACCACTTGTCTTCTGGAGGTGCAAGTTCTTTCCTTTGAAACCATGAATTTGTTAGCAGAAGCCCTCTGTGCTAATGAGGTTTTTAATACTAGAGAGTGTTTATGAAATTGAGGCATGGCTGTTTCACTGAGGGTTATATTTTCATAGCACTTCAAGTGTTTAGATCTGCATATTGCCCTTGCCTTGGATCACAGCCCTAAAGACCAAAACAATACTTTAGGTGCCTTAGTGCAAAATGAGCAGGAAACCAACCAAAGCAAAGGAGCAGGCACAGAAAGCAATACACAAAGAGACAAACGATACAAAGCAGAACCAGACTTAGACATCAGAGTTCAACCCACAAAATATTGTGAGGAGTGAACATGTGAAAGAGAAAATTCTTCCAGGGAAAGTAGTCACAAAATGGTTTCTGAGAAAGCTGCAGGGCTCCCTCATATGGGCTCCTCATGTAATATTTACCCTTTGCTCTTCTGCATTTCGCTTTGGCACACACATGACACAAGAAGGAAGCAGTCATGAACACCTTGGGATATGTTTATCTACAGAAATTTTAATTCAATTCTAATTTTAATGAAGGTTTGTTGTAGGGATTGAGAGGGATCGTTATGACTGAAAATAACTAGGAAAAAAAATTTAAAACCCCACACCTTTCTTTTGACCTTACTATACTAATTGTTATTTCACTTAACAGGAGATACACCAAAATGTCTTACAGAATTACAATCTACAAGAGCAACACATTGTCAGAATAACAGAAAAAGAGACTGATACACTGAATCATGGATGCAGTCAGAAGTGAAATGTTTTTTATTGCTAAGCTGTCCCATATGCCATAATGTTCTAAACCCAGAAAAATAAACTTCAGTTAATATGATCAATAATGTGATGTTTCCTCATAAAATGCATACGCTGCTTTGTAGATCATTAATGGAAAGAAGGTTTAAAAACACCTGTTCTAGGCCATTGGAATAAATGTCATATTTTGCATATGCTTCTAAAAATTACAGCGCAATATTAGCCCAATTAATTTAAGTGGCTCAAAAGCTACACCACCTACCTTCTCACTGGATAACTTACAGACTTTCAACTGTCTTCAAGTGGTCCCTTCTGACTTATGCTCAGGGTTGTCACTGTCACTGTGAACACTGTTAAAGACCCAGAAAGAAGAACTGCTTCTGTTTCTTATAAGAAAACATAGTGAGCAAACTGGGTGCTTAAGTTAGGTATATCGATGTGTGATGTGATATTCAAAAGTAAGCGTCCTCCAGAAGGATCCGTATTTCTGCAAGAAACGTTATATGGCTCATCCTTAGTGTAAAGGAGAGGCCTCTTCCAGCTCTTTCCTTTCACATCCGTACAATGATTTTTATATGGCTCTAGATATTTCCAGCTTCTCCTAATCTAACCTAAGCTTGCTATGTCTTAGTCCATATTTTTAGTATGAGACTTATATGAATTTCATCCAGGACTTATTTCCAAAGTCCACGTCAAAGCTAGGCATGGACTGTCAGAAGGACTCTGAAAGGCAAGTCCCCTCTGGGTGTCCAGGTCCTGGAACACATCGCAGAGGCAGACCCTGCCCCTGGTTACTTCTTGCTGGCTGGCCTTTATTCAGGAAAGCTTCAGTCTTCATGACTGAAACAAAACATCCTCGAGGAACTTATGAATAAGTCCATTTGCTTCCTGCCTCAAACACTTCTAAAACATTAACCTGAAGCATAAACGTTTCTGCCTTTCATTTCCTTGGGGATGACAGGAGAGAGAGACTGAGACTGATTGCAAAAGCTGTAGTGCTTGTCTGAAGTTTTTAGCCTGACTCTGGTCAGGCCCCAGGTGACCAGCTAATGAAAATAATTCAAACTTTACCAAAACAAGAGCCATTTATAATGTGGAAATTCTAGACGGACAGCTCCGCAAAACCCTGGGAACAAACATGGAGATAAATCTTTGCAAGAAAAAACACCCCTACCTCACTTCTCGCAAGGTCAATTCTAAACAGTATCATGGGGCACAGCCCCCACATGTGGCAGAAAACCCGTTAGTATTAGTTCTTTTTAAAATACATCCATACCTGTGTGCTTGTTGCTCTGGAGTTATGAGGTACGAGGAAACATTTGATTTCAGAAGTATTAGCAAGGCTTTTGAAACCCGTGACTTTTAAATAGATAGACTTAGGGACTGTTCTTAAGAACAGTGTCTATAAGTGCAAAAGAAAGAGGAAGAAATGAAGAATGGAAAACGGGTATAAAAGCTTTGATTTCAAATAAACACAACGCAGCCATGAAACAAGAGACAGAACAATATGAGGAACACGCATGAAGGAGGAAATCAGCTGGGGCTGGTAACATAACTGGAAGATTTCAGATGTAAAAACCTCCCAGAAACAGGAAAAGGAGGATGGCTTGCATGCCATGGCACATAGGCTGTGCAAACTTGGAGCAAGCCAGCACCAATGCAGCACAGCTGGAAGTAACCAGTGACAGGGAGTCACGGTATCCCAGGGGAAAGTGTGTGTTGCTTACCCGGGCTCGATGGTCAGCAGCCTGGTCTTGCACTCCAAGCAGCGCAGCCCAGCCCTGCCCTGTGCGAAGGGCTGTGCATCCCATGCGCCTGCACCTGGAGGAGCTCCCCAGCAGCAAAGCCAGGCCATGGGACCAGCTTGGGGTTAACAGGACTTCCCAGCCAAAAAGCCTGCACCTATGAGGAAATGCACATTAGCCCTTACAGGCTCAGGACCATCCCCAGGGCATGCCTGAAGACCAGGCAATAGGGAACAATTTGGAATCAGTCCCCAGACTGTTCTGTGAGGCCATCCCAGGCTGCACAAAATGATGAAAAGGCTCTTCTCTCCAGGTAAGTCTAATTAAAAACCTTATCTAAGCTGTTATAATTTAAGGTTTTCAACTACATTAGAATGAAATGCTTTTAATGTTGGTTTTGTAAATAGAAAGTCTTTAGAGGTACACACCTCAGAGCTAATAATTCTTTATATTAACTTCACACATATAAAAAGCTATATAAAACATTTCTATGTGTGTATATATATATATATATATTAATCTTGCCATTTATTAATACTTTATTTTTTAATATCTATCTTCTCAACATTTGGCAAGAAGTCTGCAGAGAGACCAAAATTTCATTTCTGCTTCCTGTGGAAAAACAACAATCTGAAAATTGGCTTTTTAGCAGTTACTGCCTTCTGAGGCATCTTAGATGTGCCCTAGTAAAAAAGGTCGTAAAACTTAAATTATATGAGTTACATTGAATTGTATCCTGACCACACGTACTAAACTAAATAATTTTATCTCAGTGTTTAGTCCCAATGAAACATAGGATTTCCCACACTTGCTGCTTTATAGGGTTAGAGTTGAGCAAAAGTTCTCTCTTACTATGTATCTGTTATCTGGCTGAGCACCATATGCACAGAACATTGTATTAAGGTCATGGAGAGGAGCATTTTTAAAGGTACTTATTATTTCCAAAATAATTAAAAGAGAAGAATATTATATGGAGCTTCTCCATATTAAAGAAAACCTTCAGGGTATGGTTGCTTCCTTCAAGTTCTCACTGCAAAAAGAACATTAATTCTGAAAGTTATGGAGAACTCTCAGTGTGGTTAAAATTCCCAAACGCTGAGTGCCATGTGGTGATGTGCCAAAGTAGCACAGCACATTACTGCCTACACCGTCACTTGAAAAGTTTTCAAAACATCTCTGAAATCACTGATAGAAGTCAGATCTATGCTTTTTTCCCAGGTGTCCAACATTATTTTGATAGGGCTTATTTCAGTACATTATTGAAACTGTCATGAATTAGCAAAATGAAATGATGATAGAAGTAAAAGCCTTGAGAGTGTCTAACAGTATAATTCTGCTGATTTCTAACTTCCCTGAGCACAGCTGTCAAGAAGACATCACAAGTGTAAGAATTCAGGAAAAACAGCCAAAGGCTTTTGGTGTCTGTGCTCGAGGGAAGAAATGTGTTAAACTAAAAAAAAAAATAAAAATTGTTAAACTGGGCAAAAGAGTTTAGAGGAAATTTGGTCAGTCTGTCACTTTTTTGGTACAAGAGGTCTCATGTCTAAATTGCGAGATAACACATTACAGTTTTGTTCTTTACTTAGTACAAATTGTCTTGGCATATATAATTTTTGTGATGAAAATTCATATGAAATATTAAAAATTTTAAAAAAAAATATCCATGAATATTTATAGTTGAATATGTACTACTAGACCCCAAACTGGAAAATTATGGCAGAATCAGCATCATCAGTTGCCGCATTCAGTACCAGTGGCTACTAACAGACCTTCAGGTTTAGGGTGTAAACTCCCATGACCCCAGCTTTATACCCCTCAAACTCACACCATCGCTGGGAGCTTCTTGCAGGCAAAGATGCTGGTGCTGCAGTGATGATAGGTGAGTTACATCCTTCTCTGTCTCACCAGAAAGCATGGAGGTTAGGAGATACTAACGTCCACCAGCTCAGGATGTGTCTAGGAGGCTGGTGGTAGCTGTTGTATCTCCGAGGGAAGCCCCTGCCCTGGGCAACCATACCCCCTTCTGCACAGCTATGTTTTCTACCCATGGCTAAATGGGTGACTACACAGCTTCATTGTTTGAGCCAGGCAAAGTGAAGGGAAACACCCTTCAGCTATTCTACAAGCACTTCAGTCTTATCCAAGACACATCTTCAGGGAAGGTTGGGAGAGGCGAGTAGCTTCAGCCCTTCTTCAGCCATCCCTGACAGTCCCTTCAGATGCCTCCAGGGTATCCCATGATGAGCTTATCAGGTCCTTTTGACAACAAGATTGTCAGCTTTGCAACGATAGGCTGAAGTTATCTGAAAATGTTATGCTGCCTTCATGTTATTTTCAGAGCAACCCTGCTACAGAAGTAACTCAACAGAGGCTAGAGTCTTCCAGTAATTTAGCAATCTGCTAATTAGCTCAACAATTGTGCAAAGAATTAGCATCCCCTGAAAGAATGTCTCCATGCCTTTGAGACCCATTAGCCTAGTATCCCTATTACAAGAAGATCACACAATAACAAGAAAAGGAAAAACTTGTGTCTATTTATCTGCTTTCTCTCTCTCTCTATATATATATATATTTTAATAAATCTTTTGATAAAGAAGAATCATTTTCAGGGAAATTTTATGGGCAAGATAAAGGATAACAATTATTTTTTAAATGACTTGTTAATAATTTCTAGAAAACTAGCCTCTTCACAGACAAATTGTTGAAAGAAGAAAGGGGCCAGGTAGATAGGAAGTGCATAGAGCATTCAATTCATCATGACTAAGTCACTCAGTTGCAGTTTGAAATGAAAATTGAGGTACGGAAAGATATATTCAAATAACATTGAATGTTTGGCCTCATTTCAGATGAACAGGCATGCTGCAGCTGAGTCAAGCTGAAAGTTTTCCCCGTTCCCATGCACTTTAAGCTTTAAAGAATGAGCACCTTGGCATTTTGTATAGGTCAAGCTAAGTGGTATCATAGCTTAAGTTCTGGCATTCAGTCTAAACGCCTTCATGTTTGTACTTCGCAGCCAGGTTCTGAACATTACTTGAAAAATTGTCTACATCTGAACAAAGTGGGATTGCTGCACAGGCCGTCTCCAAGAGTTTTCCCCTGTCTCTTGTCTGTGTTCCTGAGTCAGAGAAATGCCATTTCAAAGCTGCAAGGAAAAACATTAGGCATTCTCTGCACTTGGAAGGGATGCTGACTTTTTAGGAAGTTTAGGCTGAAACATCGTGTGTCATGAAACATTTTGATTAAAAAATGTGGTTACTGATACAGGAATTGGAGTGCCCTATTCAGGCTGATGGGGAGAGTCCTCACTATTCCTTGTGAAATCTATCTTCTAAGGCTTTTTCTTTAACTGTTATAGCAAAGGCTCATCATTCTTATTAATTCTGTGTGACCCAAGAGACTGCATTAATCACCTTCTAGGAAAGCAACTGCTGTCTATCGCGTAGGTTGTGTCTCAGCTTTCCATGCTCAGTGTGCTTGGGTAGTCTGCAGCACTGTTTATGTTTGCCACAGCATAATCACTTAGCAGAGCTCCAATAGAGGTATTCTTCAGACCCAGACGATCCAATGTCATCAGCTAGGCTTTTATTTACAGTTCTTTGGTTTTGGAATTTAGCGCAGGATTTAACTGAACGAGACTAAGAAGAACAAGAGAAAGTTAAGAAGCAGAAGGCATAAACTGAACCAAGTCAGATTTTGCAAGTAAGGCTATATGTAGCAGGTGTGCTCAAAAGCTTTCTTCTGGCTTTACAGATTTCAAAGAGTTTCAAGATAACCCCTATTTTTATAAGGAACAATTCTGCTACTTGCCAATATTCCCTTCCAGCACCACAAGGAACGGTCTCCGCACCCTTGCTGCTTAAGCAAACAGAAGACTTCCCTAGCTGAGCCATGCTACAGAACCTGGTGCTAACATGTCTAATCCCTTAGTTGCTTTTCTGCTGGGATAGGGATATCTGCAGACATATCTCCCATGTATCGCAGAGTGTGGGTCTGAATCCTGTTTGTGCCATTTGTATAAAAAAAATGGATCTCTGATGAACAAGGGGCATACAGGCACACCAGGCACACATGCTCTTTTGGTACCTTTTTCTCTCCTGCTTCTCCTCTCTGGACGGCTGGGTGACTAGTTTTGGTTGTTCACCAGCAGCTGGGGGTGGGGGGCGTGTGTGTGTGCAGGGGGAAGAATCTCTGGTTAAGCCCAAAGTGAAACTTTTTCATGTATCCAGTAAAGCAAAGAGTTTAATTTCATAGAATCTTAGAATCATAGAATGGTTTGGGTTGGAAGGGACCTTAGAGATCATCCAGTTTCAGCCCCCTGCCATAGGCAGGGACATCGTCCACTAGATCAGGTTGCTTAAAGCCCCAACCAGTCTGGCCTTGAACAATTCCAGGGATGGGGTATCCACAGCTTCTCTGGGCAACCTGTGCAACACCACCCTCACAATGAAGAACTTCTTCCTTCACATTTCTAAAGAAGTTGATGATATTTGAATTATATTTCAGGCACTCCGAAGGAAAAGGGAAGGGAATTTAGAAACAAGAGGTTGGAAGATCTAAACACTGCATGTTGAGAAAATAGAGTGATGCCCTAATAGTCTAAGAACCACTGGTTAGAGCACTGGTCCATCATAATGGAAACACACATTCCTCTACCACCTGCCTGGAAGCAGGGATGTTACCTTCTTTCATGAGCGTCCCCTCTGTCAGGCTGTAGGGTCCCTGTCACTTTATAGCTGTGTCCAAAGAATATATTTTCTCCCTTTGGAAGCTGTTTAAATATATGAAAGCAAAAGTCACTCTATTTCTAAATGAACACTACCAGAGACAGGCTCATTATGTTTTGAGTCCATCAATTTTCTAAATTTGCCTTTGTTTTCCAGACCATCCTTGGGCAGATAAGCTGTTAATACCATATTTAAGATCTTTCTTACTTGTCTCTTTTTGATCAACTGGTATAGAAATCTATTGCTTTTTCATATTTCTAAATTATCTGAAAAATTAGAATGTTCTGCTTCATTTGCAACTGCACCACACATGCCTTGGTAATCTTTTGCCTCAGCTACTCCAACCTCTGCCATTTTGACCTTTACATCTCATCACACTTCCCTCTGGTGTATACACAATGCTGTTAAATCCAATTTACCCTTGTCACTTCTTTTCAAACACCTCCAGCAGATTCTGCTGAATTCCTATGTCAGTTGGGAAAGCTTCTTAACAAAAACTTCTTCACATTTTCTGATTCTCAGTCCAATGCAATACCTGACTCATCCATACTGAAACATCCCTTTCATTTTCTTTTCTATTTTTCCTGTAAAAGCCTTGTCTTTTTGCTTCTTCTTTTATGTCAAATGATCAGATTTTCTTCATTACATCCTTTCCTTCCAAGGAGTTTATTGCAGAAAGCCCTTCACTACTGTTCAGCCAAAGCTTTTACTGTCTGAAAGACTTTGACTATATTATCTATGTTTTATAGACAAACACTAAATACATTGTAAGCACCAGTAAATTATACTTACCAATATCACTTATGGAAAATAAATTTGAGATTAGTCAGCTCAAACTACACCTTGGACATTTGTGATGAAAAAAATAGAAGTAAAATTTTCACCTTAGCCATAGGAACTGTATCAGAGATGAAGAGAGAGGGACCATGTGTACATGTCTTTCTGCCTCAGAGTCTCATCTTTCCCCATTTCAATCAATGGAAACTTCACCATTAGCCTCAGTGTGCCCAAGACCAGGTCTGTAAAGGGGATACAGCAAAGACAAATGGAGCTCTCAGATTCTGAAAGCCAGCAATGCAAAATACAAAACAGGATCCAGGTACACAAGTTCAAATAAAGAGAGTAAGTGTGCAAGGAGCTTCCTTTAGAAAAATGTGAAACTCCAAATTCCTAAAGCAGAAATTATTGTTTCTGAATCGAACAAGTTAAAAAAATGCTGTTTCTATAGCAATATCGATTCCTCTGGAAATTTGCAAATAATAGTTTGGATAAAATTACGTGCTATCGATTCCTAAAAAATCCCACCAATTATAGATTACGAACAGCCTTTCTTAGCTTGTAAACACGCTGTTTTGCTTGATTTAGGCTAGCTTAGTTTTCTCCCTTCCAGCCTCACTCGCTCTTTCAGGACCCATTGAAATGAATGAGCTTCTGCTATTTACAACAGGGGAGAGGGAGTTAACGTACATAATGGATCTTATGTCAGTACATCTCAGCGTCAAACCAGTTCCCAAGGTAGTCTGAGCAATCAAAAGCCTCGAACCTTTCCTGCAACTGCCTGCTGGATAAGGCTGGCTGCAGCCACCAAGGGCTGCCCTGCATAGCCAAGGCTTGGAGAGGAGAAGGCAACTCAGAGATTATGCCTTGGCAAATCTTCAGTGTCTAAATGATGGCATGGCCTGTTTACACACACAAGGGAGTATAAAGGAATGTAACTAAGCACAGGAAAGATAGGAGGTCATAAAAACATAAGAGGGGACATGGCAGGAGGTGGGAAAGAAGTACATTGTTTTTCCACAGGAGGTGCAATATGAACTAATTTGGTGGAATAGTTGAGATGTGATAGGACTGACACTAGGGCTCAGGTTTTCGGAAGAGCATGTGTATACTCTCACATCTGTTACTCATTTGCACATAAGATGGTACTGTACAATTCCATTGCACATACAGTCCTGGGGAAGACTGATTCAGGTCAAACATGCTACTGAGAACATTTTTAAATGGGTCTAAATATTTCTATATAGGTTTTATACATTGTTGATGATGGCGTCTTGAATGTTTTTGTAAGAGTTTTTGTGATGTTGACAGTGGCTCTGAGTCTTTTCATATCTGCTTTGAGTGCATTTGATGGGAAATAAGCATATAGAGACCTCATTTAAACATAACCAGCTTCTTGGGGTGAGGAAGATGTGGCCTGCATTGAGGTTAATGAACTGGCTGGCAGAGAAATCTGTAAGACCCTATTTTAACCCATTTCTTTTTTAGTGAAGATTATGCCCCTGAAGGCTGACTATAGAGAAATTCCCACATACCCCATTAAAATGTTCCCACCTACTGCTTTTCAACAGAAAGAATGCCAGAAAGACCTTTTAAGCCAAAGAGTTCAGTCATGTTATTTCTACCATCCCAACTAAAAATGCTTCCCTGCACTATTGCAACTAGAAATATTGCCACATTATTTGATGCTGAGCTTCTTCCAATAGAAATACCACAAAAATGCCTTTTCTTTGGGGTATTTAGACTATGAAATTCTTACAAATTGTATATATCAACACAGCTCGAATTGGTACCAAGTATTTTTCTTTTTTTAAGATTACCAGTGTTTTGTGGCATGTCTTCCCTTTTCCATTTTGAGAACACATCAGATTCGAGTTCCTGCTGGGAGGAAACTGTTACCAGAATTCGTACTTGGTGAAAGATGAAGAAAATGTAACTTATAAAAACAGCTATAAAACCTCATCTTTGCTTTAAAATTCAGTCAAAATCCTACCTTTCCTAAAGAATGAGATTGGCTGGTGTTTTACAGCAGAAGACACAGTCAAATGGATATCTTTCTTGGTGATTTATGTGTATATATAGTTATATAGGTCTTGCAAATCCTGTTACCACAGCGGGCACTGGCAGGAAAATAATTTCAACTTTTAAAGCTTCATTTAGGATATCTTCTAATTCAGAAATATTTGGTTATGTGAATGAACAGATGTGTCCTTCATGCCTCCTTTTCAGTTTACCACTTGGAAAGATCCAAATGCTGGCCTGAAAGGTCAAAGCAAGGAATGAAAACCTATGACATTCTGCTTCTTTGGTGGCACAGCTGTTGGAGAGCAATGGAATCAAAAAGGCACCTGTCCTCTCTACAGAGACTTTTGCAAGGTTATTTGCAAAAACATTACCTTGGAAGCTTCAGAATTTGGAGGGGAGCAGGCTAAGGTGAGAAAGCTTGCAAGCAAATATATGGAGAGTCACCCTGTGAGAATTCAAGCCCATAGCAATTTCCTTGGGCAAGGTGCATACCAAGGTTTTGTCACATTGTGTGTGTGGTTGGTGTGCACTCTCAGGGGCTTACTAGGAGACAAGGCTTGCCAAAAGTTTGTTGGAGGAGCAATATTGATTGTGATGAGATGGGATGCTAGATTCCCTCTGGTTTGGGAAAGTTTGGATTCAGTCAGGAAGCATCTGCCTTATGCTGCTTGCCGTAAGGGATCAAACTGGGCCACCAGCCTGAACTGGCTCCCCACCTTCCCAGCACTGTGTTCAAATTGAATCCTGAATGAATGTTATGGCTTAAAGTCTCGTCTAAGTAGCAAAGGTAACAAATGTCTTTGCTTTGACTGCTAGGGGTGAAAGAACCAACCCATAAGGATGAAGAAAAAATGTCTATAGTTTATTAAATACATTTCCATTTTGTGTCCAACACTACAAAAGCTCATCTTAGCACTAGCACTGTCCTTGGTTTCTTTGCAGTTACCTTGAGCTGTTCACTCAAATAATGCAGTTCTGCAGCATCCCAGGGCAGCATCCTAGGAAGGCTGAGGCTCACAGAGGAAGCCAGACCTGATAACTGCACTACAGGTTTCCAGAGAATGATCTTTCAACAGACTACAGAAGAGCAGGAATGACTGCTCCCAGTCTCAGCATTTGAAGGCAGTTCCCAGGTCATTGCCGTGGACATAGAGGATGTCAGAAATGGGCCCGTAGAGTAACCACAGAAGCAACCAACATCTAGGTAGGCCCCTTTGCTCCAGCCTTTTTTTTTTTTTTTTTTATTCCCAAAACTATTTGGCACTCCCCTGAGCTGTTGAGTAACTGGGTTAGAATTTTTTGTTTGTTTGCTTTAAACAAAATGGGATTGTTATTGTGCAATAGCATTGTTCTGGGATGCAGACAGCTTTTGCAGGCTGTCTGCAGCTCTGTATCTATAAAGTATCTGTGTTTTTAAAACAAAGGGCAGTGATCACGCTATCAGGTCATTACTGTATCTGTGTCACCGTGGGATCAGAGCCTGCTGATAACTGGGCCACCGACCCCCCCACGCTCCCAGAAGCAGCTTCGGTGCAGCCATCTGCAGGGCTGCAGGGTCAATGCAGGTGAGTCCTCGTCCTCCCACCCTGCCCCAGCCACCCTGCAGACCAAGATTTTCTTTCCCAGGTGTTCCCTGTCCAGACAGGCAGGGGAGCTTGATTTAGTACTGCTAGTAATCAGCACCTTGAGATGAATTAAAAGCAGGACTGTAAATCTCGACATGCTCTTTCATCCATGACTTTTTGGTTCTTAACATCAAAATAGATTGACATTCCTCTACCACATGGCAGGGTTGGGTCTTGTTTTACCGAGAAATTGAAGACTGCAGCCACAGCACTCATGCTGTAACGATATAGCGTGTGGGAAGAGGCTGAGTGACGTGTTGAATAGACTACTGGCTTTGTTCCTCTGGGACCCAGGTTTTCAGTTGAATCTCAAGTCCTGTGTTAAATGAGTAGTCTCTGCTCCGCTCCTGGGGGAGCAGCAGTCTGCATTAGAAACCACGGTGCATAATTCAGCAGACTCAAAAGCTGAAAGCCAGGAACCAGATTCTCAGAGAAAGTTCAACGTCTTTCTCCTGGACAGAGGATCCCTTCTGCTCCTCTGGGCTCAGGTCAGAAGCCGCCTCGTGGGCATCTTGCCCACAGTGAAGCCAAGGACACTTCTGCCAGAGTTAGTCTCAACCACAAAATGACTGGTGCTGTCTTGTAGCAGTAATGTAATTCTCCAGCTTGAATCTGCTAACACTCCTCCCAGAGACAGCACTATTATTAGTTACAAATGAAATGAGGAACCCTTTGACCAAAAAAACCCCCTTTTATACTATCCCCCTTAAAAGCTGTTGGGCATGCAAGCCCTGGAATAGCTTATACTCTCGAGTTCAGTTCAAGAAATCCCAAAAAGGTACAGCTGTAGTGCCCTGTTAATATCAAACAGATCCTGGTTTTATGAAGGGAAATTATCCCACAACTGATAACATAATCTGGTGATTGATTTGTCTATTCATTTTAATCAGACAGGATTCCAGGAAAAAGACTTTGGAGTCACACATCTTCCCAGGACCCTGACACCAATGTGAACTTTGTGATGAGACTACAAATGACTGAGGGACCTAGACGAAAAAATAAAGGTGCCTCAAGACTGGACAGTGGAGCCAAGCTCCTGGGAAGAGCAACCATCTTCAGCATAGTGTGCTGGTTGGAGGCTACCTCAGCCCAGAATACCAACCCTTCAAGATACATTCACAACAATGGCATGGAAATTAGGGGACGGAATAATAAGCACAGAGGGAAACAATAGGATAAAAGCATTTTGACAGGTAAGATGAATAGTAAAAAGGCTTTTTGCATCATATGAGCTGTATCTCATGCTCACTTAATGACGTTGATGTAGTATTACAAACATGGAACAATTTTCATTGGTTTAAGAACCGCTAAGGAATCATGGAAACATTTAGATTGGAAAAGACCTTTAAGAACACCAAGTCCAACCATTAACCCAGGACTGCCAAGTCCACCACTAAACCATGTCCCTAAGCACTGCATCTACGTGTTTTTTAAACGCTTCCAGGGATGGTGATTCCACCACATCTGTGGGCAGCCTGTTCCAATGCTTGAACAGTCCACAGTCCAATCTTGCTGTTTAACTGTGAAGTATTCCACCAACGTCAATAGAATTACTCAGCCTTTATGAAAACTTGAATCTAGCCCAGAGTTGTACAAATGCTGAAATTTCAGCACATTATTCTTAACAGTATGCCAGATCCCACAACACATGATGTCTGCTGATCAGGGGAAGCCAGGCTGTGCCATTTTCTTTTCTGGGAAAAGGCTGTAATAAACAAGAGGCACACAATTCAAGGGCTGTAGTAGGAATACAGAGGTTCATGTGTGTGCTACAAGGCAGTGCTATGCAGAGATTTGGAAACAGGGTGGACAGAGTAGCAAGACTATATTGCCCATGGGTGGCAATGGTGTTCTGACATGGGAACATGGCTTCCAGGACCAAGTCAGTGTCTCTTCGCTGCCCGATATAGATACGCCAGTTTGACTGGACACTTCTTGCACAGGAATCCTTACACATCACTGGGCTGCCTCATAAAGACATACCTGAGAAAGTTCTATTTCTGTGAGCAGAAGATAAATGAAAAGAGTACTTTCATTGGAACAGCTGTGAGTGGGTCTGGCTGTCTTGATAGGAGCTGCGTGGAAGTAAATGTGTACAAAACAGCTGCATAAAATTCTGTGATGTACCAGAAGGCTCCTCTTCCCTCGCAATCAATGAGATGTTAGCCCATCTTTCACAATCTCTGGCACCATCATATCCATTCTCTCCTTCTTTCCTTCAGCTTCTCCTTTCCCATCTCTCTCTCTGATGACCTGCCTTGAAGCTGGACTGCAGTCCTCCAGGTCTCACCACTCAGCAACACCAGCACCCCAGTCACCTGAAATGACTGTTCTCAAAGCTATAATTCACTATTATTCTTCATTGTATACACTAGACTGAACTGTCCCAATTAATAATGCTTTAGATTAAAACTTATCTGGGCTTTCAGCCACTTAAGAGTTGTCAAGCGTTGTACTTACAGTTGTAAGTAAGTCATAAGTAAGGCCAAGCTGGAGTGTGAGCAACTGGGTTTTTTTTCTCCAGAACACTCATTCGTTATTAATCTCTCAGCTAAAAGTGTGACAACTGGAGTGTTACTTCAGGGAGACTGATAAGACTGCTATGTTTTGGGGTAGAGGGTCGATATCTGAGAGCTATTTGTTTTAGATAAGCAATTAGGTCAATGTTATCAAGCTCATGGGAAAAAAAAAGGCATTTAATTCAGATCCTTCTTTAGCAACTTCAGTGGATTAGCAGGAACATGAAGGCGAATTTGGTTTCTCCTATGTGTACTCCTATGTATGCTCCTATGTAGGCTCCTATGTGTACGAGACCATGTTTGGAAATGTTTGATTTAATTTTCCATAACAGAAACCAAACTGAAAATTACCTAATACTAAATATATAGGAAAGAAGAAAAACTGTTTTGGAAGCAGGATGATGTAGCAGAGCAAATGTGTGTACTTATCAGCTGCTGCCGAGGAAGGTGCACACCTGCAGCATCCTGGAAGTCATATCAGTAGTGCTTGAACAAAAGGCCAGAGAGTCCTGTGTTTAAGATAATAATTACAGGGAAAACTGGAGGGGCAGCATGCTGTGGTCCTAATTGCATCTAAATACAAAGCTGAATGTTTTAAAGCTGGTCTTTAAATCAAAGAGTATTCCCCTTTCATTACTGGACCTTCAAGGCAGAGTGAATTCATAGCAAATTCTAAGGCTTTAAAGTCCTTTCCCATACATTAAATCATCAAAGACTTTTGTGTATGTATTTTGGACTGGCTTACAGCCAGTCAGGGGAGCCTTGACCATTTTCACACTATCTGCTTAGTGTTCCCATAGCAAAAGAAAGTATCTTGGGTAGGAACCAATCTACTTACTGTTAAATGCACACTACCTGTGTTTGTCTGAGCACTGAGGAACACAAATCCCCATTATCTCAGGACTGAGATTCCTTTTAAGACTCAAATCACCACTGAGAGACAAAACCAGAGACAAACTCTGTCCCTGCACTTAGCAACCTAATACCAAACTGCCAGAATATCCAGTTCTTACCAAAAAATAATTCCTTAAATAACTACCTCTCTCACCCAAAGAAAAACACCTTGCAACTTAGCCTTGCATTTTCACAGATCTTCTAGCATGGGAAAAGAGGTGGGGATTCCACAGCCGACAGTGTCCTCATGGAAATGGACCACTGTGAAGATGCCTCACTGATGACCTCATGGCAGAAGTTGCAGCTGCCATGGCACCATCTTACCTCAGGCAGGAGGATTCCAGCCACTCTCTAGCAGGTGTGAAAGGACAAAGCCAGCATCCTTCCAGTTCCCACTGGCAGGTATGAAGGAGAATGAAGCCATCATATTATATACTGAAAAGTGGGGTTCTCCTATTTCTGTGTATGATGCATTTATTACATATGTACTACTCTGCCAAGCTGCCCCTAACGTGCCATTTGTTTGGCACTACCTGTCATCCAGAAAACCAGGTGGAATGTCTTTAATGGAACGGAAAAAGCTTCTAGGCAGAAAAAAGAGCAACCCTACAAAGAAAACATAAATCAGCTGCCTACAAGGCAAACACAAAAGTTCAATAAGTGATAAAGGTTTTGTATCAATTGCAGTTTTATATAAACTTCAAGCGTAGCCCTTATGTATGCTCACAGTAGAAGCTTACACAATGTAATAGGGAACTGAGTTGTGCCGGCCTTATTCTATAAAATTTTGCATCCTCAAGTCACTTTCTACCTGCCTCAATGTAAGTGCAGGACAATTATTTCTATCAACAGTAGGCTGGGTAGGAAATGATAAATACATCTGGTTTCTGAAGAAAAACCACAGTAACTAATGGCAGACACTTCAGCCCAGGGAGAAAATAATTTTTTACTACCTTGCACATCCTTAGTATTGGTGGTCCGATCTTCACTAGACTCTGATTTAGCTGCAATGAGTAAAGGAACAACACAAAACTGGCATGTATTGCATGAAGAAAATACCACAATCCATGGCTTTAGGACTCAAATTGCAGCAAGATGATATTGCAAGCACAGGGTCAAACACCTGCTGCAGATTGTCCTGCCTTCCTAATCACTGAACTAAAATGGAGCACTGAGGAATCCAAAGGTATTGACTGCAAGTGACTAATGGCGGGCAGGATTTGTTTCTTTACCTCTGTGTCTAGCCAAAGCCATCCTTTGACACTGGAGAGAAAACCATCTATCTTACAGAAAAGTTCCAGAATGTTTGGCGTTCTGTTGGAGTCAAAAGGAATGGGAAACTTTGTGATAGCTGAAAAATGGGAGAGGTAAATTATACCCTTTGGATTTGACCAGTTTCCCCCAAAACTAAGGCACAGGTAGAGTATCTCAGATCTTCCTCCTTTGCATTAGGATGATAAATCTTAATGTGAGCCTGCCCCATCTGCCCGAATCTCCTACCCACCGGCCCACAGAGCCAGTTTCTCTTTATTCCTCGTGTTAAAAGACTTTTGCCCAGACTGTGCAATTGTCCATAGGTTGAGTTCTGTGGTCGAATCTTCTGATGAAGATAATTCATAGTGAGCTATCACCAGAGATACCCAGGATGTATCAGAAGGAAGCATGACAGGACAGATTCATCAATGATTTTTTCCCATATCTTTTTACCAGCTCTGTGCTCAGGCTACAATAGGGTCCTACTGCACTCAGTGGCAAAACTTGCACTAGTTTTAGTCACTTGAACCCAGACGGTCTTTATGTTCTCAGCTGAAGAAAAAAGACCAAACCCAGCTGCTCAGCAAGGGAATAGCCTGCATGGAATAGAAGGGAAAGCAAAAGGGAAAGCACCATGTGCCTGTTGGCCTCCCCCTCCTCCCACCTCGGCTCTCATGCATCCCCCAAGGTCAGGCACAATCTGTCCCTTTGTATCCAGGAAAGAAATAGGGCACAAAGTGTTAGGAATTTCCTAAAACTGTCTCGAATCATGTGCTGTTTAAGTAACTGTCATTTCACTGCCTGGTTCATTGACACTTGGGTCTTAAATGGTGCTTGTGGAGGAGTAATATTTTCAGCTCTGAAGGGGTAAAGAAAACAGTTTTACAGAACCAAAGCCTTTGAACAGTGATATGCCAAGGAGGAATATGTTGATATGCTTATTTCATGTAAAGCCTGCATTCTCTTTGCATGAAATCAACAAGATGTTAAAATAAGTATTTCACTAAAATGTAGCATGTAGGAGAGGTCTATTTTCACAGTAGGAAAACAAGTTAGAACAGATGGTTGAAGGAAAAATTAGTTTAAAGATATCAGAAACAGCTGAATAAACTTTCGGTAGTCCAAGAGAAAAAGAGGCTCAATCTTCTGGTTTATTCTTATTTTCCTATTTACATTCTTTAAATGCACTGGAAATGGCATTCAACTTTTCTAGTACCTCAGCCTTTTTGATTTATTGAGTTTTTTGGGTATGAATCACAATGTTTAAGGTTATGGGGAAGAACACTGTTAAAACGTTACTAGATCCAGTATTGCTCTCCGTATGTTAATTTAAAAAGTTATAAACTAAGAGGCACACAAGACACCAGAGCTGTTATTAGTCCACACCTCATGAACACACTGTAACAGAGATGGAAATAAAAATCAGGTTCATCTATTAAAAGAAAAATTCTCCCTTGTGACTTTTGACAGGTTCTGCTGTACATTGTAGCATGCAAATGTATGGTTGTGTGAGAGATCATTGCCAGCTTCACTTGACATGTTCAATGCCAGTGGAAGAAACTTCACTCATGGTGATGAACTGTCTGATGGATTAGACACTGGTTAGAATTTTGCTGGTGTAACGCCACCTTTTAGATTTAAATAGTGAAGAAGGAGGGTGCTGGATACAGCCTTTTGCGTGTTAAACAGTAATTTCTGCCTACAGGTATGCCAGAGACATTAAACAACCAGCCCTTTTCAATTATACTAGGTTATATCTGTACATGTCCTGATCTGGGTTAAGAACTAAAAAGGAGTGTTGGAATAAGACTTAATCTAAAAAGTTATTAGAAATTAGGCAGACCTAGCATTAGATATTGTTATTCATCTTTTCCTGTGGGGGAGAGTTTTTAAAATCTCAATTTGCATGTGAATCCATAATAATTCTACCTATATAATAAAATACTAAATGCTTTTCTGAGACATACAGTGAATTATCTAATTCTGGGACAGGAAGATGAAGAACATGCATTTTTGATATACAATGTATATATTAAATTTGATGAATGTGAAGCAGTGGTTTGGTAATCCTAAACTAATTTTATGATTGGAGAGGTCTGAGTCCCAGAGATGCTGGGGCTGTTTTGAGCAACAGCAGTGAAACAGAATTTTCATTATTATAACAAAGTTATTATTGTGTTCAAGCAAAATTATCCTCATGATAAAATATATGTAATGTATCCAGAAAAAAATCTTGATTCTCTCATATCAAATAGCAGCATAATAGTAGACAGAAATAGTTTAGTCGGGAAGTGTTATGATTGTTGGCATATGAAACTAGTTTGAGTCTTGCTGTCACTCAGGAACATCAACAAGTTATAAACAAAGCAATATTTTTTTTATCCTTAGATTTAAAGTGAGAAAATGTAAGGTAAAATTTACATTTCTGATACAAGCCCTCAGGTTTTCCTGGTGATAGAGCAATATAGCTCCAGGGTAAAACTATAAGAAGGTTGAATTTAATGACCAAGGTCAGAAATATATTTTCCTACCTTTTAATGAGAAGTTGATTTTTCTGCCAAAACAAAGATTGCTAGAAAAATATCTTATGTTTTTTAAATTAATATGTAAACTATTTTATAGATAACTAAAAATCAAAGCAAACCCACGGAAAATCAGTATGCTACAGTAACTGCTAGGCAAACAACAAAATGTGGTTAAATGATTTTTTGCTCTTTCATGAGGATGCCAAATTATTTCCAACTGAAATTTGACAAAAATAATTTCTTCAGCATAACCTATGAAAGATATTTGTCCTGTATCATATCTAACTTTGATCTTTCATGGAAAAAGATGCAAACATTTTGAGCAGCTTTATTTTTAGCCTACAATGGAAGAGTATTTTATCTACTTCCCGTCATAATTCCTAAGAAAACACATTTCTCTTGACTGCATTTTTAGTCTACTAATTTTTAGACCAGTATAGGACTTCTTTTCTGTTCAATGATAGAATGGAGCCAAATCTGTGTTTGTAACCTGTGTTTATTAAGAGAGATAAGTCGTTCCATAATAAACTTGTTTTATGATTAATCCAGTCTTGTTCCAGTGGCTGAATGAGATGCATAGTCATATCCTTCCAGAACAGGACCCTCAGGGAAGATAAATTTCATTTACTGGTAGAGAAGCACAAGGAGGGTTGAAAGACCAGAGAGGAAACCAGCTGGTAGCAGAACATGATCTAAAAGTGCCTTTTGAAGAAGACTTCAAAAATACAGTTCTTATTAGAACAATCTGAAATTTTTATGGATAAGTTTAACCAATCGATATTTAACCAATCATGTACACACATAAAAAAGCATAATCCAGCTCTTCCTGATTTTTTTGGGTACAATTTGGATGAGGCTTAAATTAAGTCATTACACCTGTACTTCCCCATGTTGTCCTTTAATTTACCATTAGGTCATGCATGCAGTTTGAACTGAACCAGGCCTGTATCTTACAAGAAACATTCAAACCACTTGATGTTGCTATTATAAAGCAGCAATGAAACAACTAGTAAGCCACATCTATCTTTACCACACTGACATTTTCAAAGACATAGTTTATCAGCTTCTTTATGACTATCTAAAGAAATTCCCAACTTTCAAGTATGCAGAATAGTCAAATAAGAATTAGATGATATTCACTTCTCCTTTTATTTGTCACAGGCAAGTTTTCATTGTGGTCCTTGATGGTTTTGATGGTTTTGAGCAAATTGCTTTGTGAAAGTTGTCTCTTTCCCTTTCATTGCACACATCATATCAGAAAAGTGCTTTCTGCATCTGCTGTTTAATTAAAACTGTCTTCTACCAACTGCATAAAACTAGAGCTTAAGTCATTAGTCACAGCTAGGAAACAGCTTAGGTGAACATGGATTCACTGTTCAGTTAATATCCCCTTTGAAGTCACAGGGAGATCATCCACAAATTCATTTAACATTGTAGTAAACCTCTAACATCTGGTTTAACAAAATTTTAAATGTGTTTCTCTTTGAACTCCAGTTTTATTTGTGCTTCCCTGCTGGCTGGATATGTTCCCATGTTGTGTGAAGAATCCATCTTTAGACTCAATAGTGTCCAGAAACCTCTGGAAGACCTCATGGCCAATCAAGGCACTGCAGCTCAGATCTCTGTCTTGTCCTCATTCCTGAGATCTGGGACCACCATTCAACAGCCAGTCTTTGGAGCTCCATGCTGACTTTTTGCAGACACTCACAGCTAACACAAATCCTTTCCCAGAACCCAAGCAGATCCCTGTTTAATCCCTGGGTGTGATGTATCATATACTCACCTTCAGGCTTTGCACAGCTCCTAAATACAATATAGCTCTTAAAAGGAAAAGTGTGACAGTTTAAAAACCAACAAATGAACAAGCTGAATACAAGTCCTTTTCTCTGTTATCCATTCTTTCACTGGTAGGCCATCTGCATAGGACATCAGGGTCAGGAAAGCAGCTGTGCCCCAGGGAGTTCCTACCCTGGCACTGCTCAGCCTCACCCTGATCAAGGAACTGCTCTCCATAAACATCTCTCTTTAGTCAGTCTTGAATCAGCAGCCCCTGGAGGTGGTCAGGGACAGCGATCAGGTGTACCGTTGATGGGTAATCTTCTCTCCAACGAACTCTCTCACTTGGGTGAAATACCTTCATTTTAGAAGCAAATCAATTATGAGGGCAAAACATGCAAATCATCAAGTCTTGTAGATTTGTTATTCTGTGCCACTAGTGTTGGGAATTTTACTACAGACACAGATAAAATCAAGTAACAAAGACAAAAGTGATAAAAAGAAGTTCCAGCCTCACATTCACATATACAGCAAGTTCATAATTTCCATCAGGACTCATGACTTGTTATAAATAGATTCTTCACATCAATACAAGCATTTGCAAATGTATTGCTGAACTGAGGTCCATGGGATATTGGTGAGCAGCAAGGACTGATACTTCCATAAATTTTAATGCTGACTGTGAAATTAAATTTTGTTTCTGAAAAGTCAGCTGTGCTTTGATACTGTGCTGTGAGACCCTGCTACAAAAATTAAGTGGTCAAAGGCAGGAACAGAATTGCCAACACTTGTAATTTTATTAGGAGAGAGATTGCTTTTTCTTAAAACCCTAGCTCCTCAAGTCATATGATTACAGGAAACTGTCATGTTTCATTCTTTCAGAAGAAACAGTTTCTACCTTTTGCGGTTGTAAAGAAAAGTTGAAAATATAAATCCAACAGACAGGGCCACCAGACGGCAAAAAGACATCAGCTTTACTGGTATTTTAAGGAACGTGATGGTTTATGAAGGCCTGAAGTTTGGAACACTGAAATAATGTTATTCAAACAAAGAAGGCAGTGAATAATGATGTGAAAGTAAAATCTAAAGAGTCAGAGTGCTTTCCCTATCGTACTAAAGAGAGGAAATAGCATGTATAGTGAAACTCCCCAGCTTCAAAGCTCATCCACATTTTTATCCTAGAGTAGTTGTTTAAAAAAAAACCCATCTTTATTCTTGGAGAATGGAGCACGTACTATGTCAGATGAGAACTGCTAATACACTAATGGAAAGATAAAGCAATGCTTTAGGTCTACATGTTGGAACTTTTCCTGTTTCTCCAGATAAAAATGAGAGAGATATGTTAAATAATATGAAGCCAAGCTATTGCAGAATTTGCAGAAACTGCTTCCTGTGAAACATTAAGGTTTAATTAGCTAAAAAGGAAGTGTACAGAGGGATGATAACTGAGAGTTGGTCACCCTGTCTCTCTGATGAGATTATCCTCTGTACCTCTGAACTTTATTATCCAAACAATACGTTCATGGCGTGATTTGGTGCCTCCAATAATCTTGTGCTAATTTTCACTCATGCTGTCTGTCAGGAGGCCCTGACTTGTTTGCAGAACAGCTCTGGATATAAAGAACAATTGACTGCATTAACTGTGTGCAGGAACATTATTATAGACAACAAAAAATAGACACTGTGTCCTGATCCAAGTCCATTGCAATCAACAAATAACTTTTGGTATTTTGATCTTTCTTCACTTTCGCTTAGTATGTTTTTGTGCCTTTATTTTAGAATTGGTTTATCTGATCACCCCACAAAGTGCAGTCCTAGGTCTCTTATAATGGATGAGAATGTGAAAACAGGGTTGGATTTAACTGGCCACCGAAGCACCACATGCAGACATTGGCGATGTACTCCTTCAAATACATGCATCACAAGGATACAGGCAGAGCTAAGGGCAGGCAACAGGTTACCGGTCTGGATCCACTGCTAAAATCCTTCTCTGCTTCCTTCTGGCCTCATGTACTTTCTGGCTGTGACCTGACCTTGCTCTTTGTCTGAGGAAGATGTCACCATGACAACCTTCTGCAGGGGTCCAGAAACTGCCTTGTAACAACCCATGTGCCAACAGACGGACTCTGCTCTCTGTTACAAGTGATGAGACTGGTTGTGTCCCACCTACCGCTTGGTGAACCCCTATTTCCCATGCAAAATGGGGTAGTAAATGCCTCTGTTAAGGTCTCAGGGTGCTCCACAGCTATGTGGTGCTCCTTACTGCAAACAGAAAGTGATCCTGCCTGGAGCAAAGCTGCAGTCTCAGGCCCAGCTCACTATTAAAGTTAAAAAAGCCAAGAATTAACCCTCTTCACTGCCACAGTCTTGGTATAGGCAGTACTTATTTGGGCTCCCAATACAGTGACACTGCATTTTCTAGGGAAGCTGTTTAGTGTGAAAATGTGTCAACATTAGTTCAGGTATTCTGAGGCATTCAGGGCTGTGGGGAAGGAAAGCATATAAAAACCTCTGTAAGCTGGTGTGGACAAAAAGCAAGAACAAAATGAGTTTATAAAGGGATTAAAGGATGATATGGGATGAGATGCAAGAGTCATTGGGAGATGTGGATCAAAAGCAGCTGTAGGGATCTTAATGTCATTTGTCCTTTAGCAACAGTTTAAGAACATCACTGACTGAGGGACCCCACTGTGCTAAAAGTATTGCACAAACTCATTGTAATTTTTACAGGCATGCTCTGCCATGAACCGTTTCTAATCTCAGTTGGTGAGCAAGGGCACAAAGGCACAGAGAAAGGAAGCAGCTTGCCCAAAGTAGGTTAGTAGCAGAAATAAAGATAGGATCCAGATCTCCTGCAGCCAACTGGATGCATCCCATGGAGAAAAGTGTAATCTACCTCCCAAGCCCATGGGGAAGATTCCAGGCAGAAAAATCTGTTCAAATAAAAAAGCAAGGAAAAGGAGAAAGTGTGGGCTTGAGGCATACGTAGGAACATGCTGACTGACTGTAACTTTCTCACAGTGGAAAGCTCCAAGGAAATAAACAAGCACAGATGATTTAAACAAAAAACAAGACTCAGTAGCTGCGGCACTCAGAACCTCTGCTAATGCTGCAGCCCGTTCTCTCTTTAGAGAAAGTAAAAGAATGGCAAAGACAGCACAGACCTCTCACAAGTGTATTATACAGTGAGGACAAAAAGAGGATAAGTATGTTATTCTAAGCTTTAGTGGTTTGGGGGAAATTCTGAACTAGAACATTTCTTTTTAGCTAAAAAAGTAGATTCATTTCTTCAGATATTTAAGTCTGGGTTTCTTGCTGTTTTACTTTAGCTTCTGTTCCAAGCTGTTTCTGATCCTCATCTTTTAGCTGTTTAGAGATTTGAGAGACTGAAAAATGGCTCCTGTCCATTGCAGTTCCAACATGGCTGTGAAAAACCATAGTTTTAAAAAAGTGGCCTAACTATTATCAAGGCAAGGTGCAATAAAAATAAACAAATCACATAGTTTCATCCTGTTGCATGCTGCCATTAAGAGAAGCATGGTAATTTCCTTTAATTTCCACACAGAAATTGTTAGCAATAGTGTAAGCATGGCATGAAACAAAAATCAAAAAGAAAGTAAGATTGCCGGTGTACCTGAGATTTTGTGTAGATGTCAAAGGTTTCAAAACCAAGGAATGAAATTATGAAGGAAAATCTAAGACAACAGAGAAACGTCATGCAGCATAATTTTAATACTAAATTTTAATGCAGTGATCCATTTCTTGTACAGGGAGAATATTACTTTTTTCCTCCAGAAACCTGAAAGCATTTTGTTTAAAGAGGCAGAGCACCTCTGTGAATGAAGTATGATAGTATCCCTGTGTTAAGCCTAAACGAAAGTAAACCTAAGTACAGAGATGCTAAAGATTAGGCTCTGCTACCTGCACTTCTGATCTGAGTTAAAGGAAATAATCATATTCATCATCTTTGGAGACTTGATTCTGCATAAAGGTGCTCAAAAATGGACGCAAAACCCATGCTTTCGAAATGAAGTGGTTACTTCTTAAAATTTGATCTTCCTACTACACATGATGTATTAGTGCCATAAAGAGTCACAACCCAGACATATAGGCCTCTTGCTTGCTGTGCTAGCCACTCAGGTAGGACATTTTGCCTGCAGAAAAGCACTGCTTGCTTTTTCTCAGATTAATTCCATTTCTTATTCTCTTTGCACACAGATGTTCTTCATATGTGCACTTCTGTAGCAGGTCAGAGAGAAACTTTCTTTACTTCACATTTAAATATGTTGGATTTGGGGTATTTTATGGTAGTTGCTATCTCCCTTAATGAGAAAAACATTGGTAAAACTCTAAAATCATGAATGACACATGTTACAATGTCAAACCAATTAAGGCAGGGAAGTTGCATGTGCTTTGGTTTCCAGCACTGGATAGGATCATCTTTAAACTGATGTGTTCCCAATGCAGGTTAGCTCATTATCAGCAGAGCTCTGAAAGGTAACCTCTAATGATGAATTCCCTAGCCTCCAAATTGCTCTGAAAGTTTATCTTCACGAGACCTTTTTCAGGCACATGTGAAGGGGATCATTAGTCTGGCCATTAAATCATAGGACAGAGTCTGGCAGCAGGGATACTGGTCTCAACTCTGCTACTGAGCTGCTTTGCTGAATGCAAGCTAGTCTCAATTTTTCCAGATGTCTGCTCGGATTAGAAGATTAGCCTCTACTTTCAAAACCAGCTGAGGAGAAATCCACAAAGAGAGCTGGAGCAGGCAAGAGAGCAAAAATGAGATGGTGTGTGTTCACAAACACCAAGCTTGCGCTTTGCTGTGCCTGGCACAGGAGGCAGCAACTGCTGCCCATGCACACACACGCAACATGTTGATATAAGCCAACATGGTTGTGCAAAGAGCTCACCTATTCCCAACACACCGCCTCTGTGTTCCTCCTGTTTTCCCTGTGTTGATCTGAGCCTCAGTACAGCTCTGACGCGGACAGCTTCAATACTCAAGTTCACAAGGCAGTGAAAAGATGTGGTGAATTGCTTAAGGAAAGGACCATGTCTAAAACCATGCTTTTTTTCTGGCAATCAGAGTTTTAATGCAGATCAGTTCACTGATCTGGATCACCATCACAGATGTTTGTGCCAGCACTGGGAGGTGATGGGACAGAGTTGTGAACAAGGTGCTAGAGGTGGACAATAGCAGTAGCAGTGCTGGTTTATGCTGTCCTAAAGTATATGTGAAACTAACAGCTTTATTCTTTTCTCTTCTGCTTATGGAATTGTTCAGAAGAACAGCATTCTGTACAGTCTACCTGTAGGAAAGATGACTTGATAATGTGATGATGATTATTGTCGCTTTTTAAATGGCTCCACTTCCTTTCATTTTGCAACACAAACGTTCTCTCTAGGGATTTAACACTTACAAATTTAAGCACCAAATCCTGTTGATGTGACCTATGCTCAAATAGTCACATTCAAAAGCATTACCCTCTGTATTGCTGAATCCATTTATCTGTTTATAACATATCAATGACATTTATCTACATGGAATTTATCTCTACTCTTGCTGCTCAGTTGCCTGGAAAAAGCAGCAAGGAGGTTGTCAGCTGATAACACATCACATATTTTCTACATTAGGACCTACACATCTGGGATAGAGTTTCTGGAGTTCACAGATCAGGCTCACTCTGAGGCTGACCTGAACATATTCCACTGGATCAGCCCCTGAAAATGCTGGCTGGGTATGAATGGAACGGATGTTTTAATGGATGCAAGATCAGACTTCGATTAATAAAGTTGAAGGATCTATTAATTCAGGGGGCATCTCTGCCTCTGCTTTTTAATTATACCCACAGGCCTCACAAGGGCCTATAATTAACAGCAACAAAGATGTGAAAGCAGAGAGGGACAGAGGTGTTGTGAGGTGTGTGTATCGCTTCTGTAGCAAGATCTGGAACGGAGACCGAATTCCCTATAGCTTCAGTCTCCAACACCATTTGCTTACGCTCGCCACATCGTTTGGGAAGGAGAACTTTGCAGGGATGTTTCCTGGAGGGTTGTCACCACACCGCTAGGTGCCCTGGGGGGTACACCTCTCTGGGGGGAGCCAGACACAGGGCACAAGGGAAGAGAGGCTATTGCTCACAGCTTGCCAGCAGCTGCGGATGGTGGCTCTCTGCAATGGGCACCTTCCCTCTGAAATGGGTGTTGTAGTCACAGTATCCTGAATACCTCCTTAGCTCCAAAGTTTCTGGGCCAAAAATCCCTACTCATTTCAGTGGCGTAAGCATAGTGAAACCACTTAAAAGAAGCCTGCAGAGCTTGCCCTGCCCTCTGTCTGCAGCCAGCTCCCAAAGAAAGGGCCTGAAAATTCTCCACATGGAAGTATTTCACAATTTTGTCACTTGTATTTTTTGCCTTCACATTGAGGGACACAACAAGGACAGGAATTGTCCCTGTGCCAGATCATAAGTATGCTAGAGAAGGTAAGGTCTCCTACCACCCAGTGCAGGTGCATGCTCTACTTCTTCCTGCAGAACAGTTTCTGCTAGCACAGCTGTAACTCTTCCCAAGTGACATGTCAGAAAAAGTCCCCTCAGCATATTCTGGGATGGATTTATAGAACGTCTTTAATTGCCTCTCTCTGTGCAACATACCCACACTGTGTCTCAGGAGGCAGCTGGGTCAGGGTAAGATCCCTCCCACTCTCCTGCTTCCCTCCTGCTGCAGCTGTATCCAGTCCTGGTGAGCCCACCTACAAAGGAATTTTGGGGAGAACTTTATTTCTCTTGCCCTCAAATAGGATTTTGTTCCTTTTTTAGTCTGAATGAGGGTAAACCTGGTAACTGAAGAGCTCAGTCATACAGTTAAACTCATACAGAAGTATTTAAACCATCTTTGCTGGGCTGTTCTGGGACCTAAGGTAGCTAACATTCAAAGGACTAAGCTGGAGGTCTCAAGTAACTTGTGTGGATTAACCCTTACAGGATGGGGTTTGTCAATATGATATTAACTTCTCTTTAATTTAAGTCTGCAGTGGTTGATCTCAATTAGTATGAAATAGGGTTAGCTATACTGGGAAAGCTTCTGAGGAGCTGACGCCTCTACATTTCTTATGCAACAGGCAATGTATTTTACATCCAACAGTAAGGTCAAATATTACCTGTAGGTAAAAGATACTAAACCAGCATCCCTTACCATCTTCTGGACTGGAAGTGGTAGCACAGAACGGTCTGGACTCCTCACGAGCACCTTTGCTAAGACAGTGTGCTGAGTCTTGAAGCACAGCAGAGATAAAGAATCTAAAGCGAAGTGATGCTTGTGGGGATGCGGCTCGTATCTCAGCCCAGGTGCGTACTGCAGCTACAGATAAGCTGTCTATGTACCTCAAAGCACCAGAATGTTCCCACAAACAAAGCCACAGAGCAAAAGCCACGTTTAAAGCTGCTGCTGCTTACTCGGTGACGTAGTCACCCAGTATGTCAGACCTCTTGGCATGCAAATGAGACATAATCCACTCATAACAGGGCTGTTTTTCACATCTTCAGCACTGAGAGCAGGGTGCCCTTGGCTAGAGATGAGGATGCAGCAAAATCAGTTCATTACCAGACTGTATTGTGCTCACAGGAGGCAATAGGATTGACAAGTGACAAGCGCTGCACGATGATGTGCACCAAGTGCCAGCTCTGGGCCTCCATCCAAAGTGGCTTTCTCAAGAAAAAGTACAGCACATCCAGTATCACATTGCTGGCTACATTTTCTCCCTTCTCCTCCTTGCAGTACTTCAGAGATCTGTAGGGGCCGCAGCTGTGGGAGAAGTCTTGCCTTTTTGGCAATTGTGCAGGATGGCTGAGCATATCAAATGAGCTTTCTAAGCTTAACTGATAATGACAACAAGTCTAAGGCAATCACATATAAAATTTTCTCTTCTTTCAGACGTTGCTGGATGAGTGCTGGCACAGCCGCCTTTCCTCACAAACATTTCAGATACTGTTTCTTACTTTTTGGCTAGAGCTTTCAGTAAGACTTGGAAAAAGACCAAGATTAATCATGGGCCTGGGTTACTTCCCCCCCCACCCCCCACCCCCCCCCCAGTTTTTTATCCTTGTTCTGCTCAGACAAAACACTGCTTGATTGACTTAAACCCCCTGTTCTCACTGAGGCTTTGGGGTGGGGTCAGGAATGCTCTGAAGCAGCACCTTTGCAGACAGCATGTTCATGACGCAGGGGTCAGATTCATTTCACTTACACCTTGGCTAATGGGCTTTTTACAGAGTACATACATTCACACACAGAGCTTTCTCTGTCTCCATAAATAAAATCTCCTCCAAGCACAAGTTTGTACCTTTATGGGATTTTTATGAAGTGGCGTTGTTCGGTGAACTTCACCTCAGTACATGTCAACATTATGTCTGGGCCAATGTGCCACAGCAAGAAGCTGGAAATGAAGGCTTCCAAATGTCAGGAGTGTTCATCAGTGGAGTTCTGAAGCCGGCACTTTGCAGACAGTGGAAGGGCACAGGGTGGGGGTGTTGGAGAGAGCTGGAATATCATCTTGACCCAAACCCAAATACTTCTAAGTCTGAATGGGTGTTTGGATCCAAAGTTTTGGTTTAGCACATTACTGAAACATCAAACATATCCATGGAAGAAGAGATCAGCCATTGAACTTTCCTTGCACGTGTGGAGTGTCCTGAACTGTGGCTTGGTTCAGGGTTCAGGTTCATGCCTAGGTGAAACATTTCTGCTTCACAGTGACCTACATTTTGTGGTTCAAACAGCTTTCCCCTGCAGCCTCTTCCCAGTGTGGTCTGAACTATTGCAATCTCTGTTTCTTCTCCCCCAGCCATACCAGTCTACCTAAGAATATCACCAAACATGCCCCTTGTATCTCCCCTAAGTCCCAAAAGGTAATTAATATATGAAGGCTAGAGTGGTCAGTGACGATATACCTACCAAAGATGACCACCTTGCAACAAGGAGATGCCCACGCTAGCTGCAGCCCAGCCAGCCTGCCCATCATTAGTGAGGAACCTGTGGCTGTATGGGCATCAGCCTGGGCTATACAATGACCTGGACCCTCAGGAGGAGTTTGGCTCTTAAAAGCCATGTCACTGGAACTTCACTCATTAAGCATACATACTTCAGTAATACAGAGGAAAGCAGATTCTGAAAGGTGGTCCAAGAGACGACTTATGGTCACATTTCCAGCTATTTACCTTTCAAGGAGTAATAAACACACTTACCACACAAAGGGGAAAAAAGAGATATGGGATTTAGGTTGTTCATTTGCAAAGAAACTAGGAAACTAATCTCAGCTCTTTCTTACTCTCATATGCTCTCCCAAGTATGACCATTTTATCTGCAAGAGCAGTTTGTTGAAAACCTCCATGTATCATCCCTGCCTGTGTCTCTTCTATTCAGAGATAAATAAGAATGTCAATGACCCTCTCTTCTCCTCAATTCCCTGGTTTCCCTGTCAGAACAAACAGCTAGGGCTGAGACGCCATCCCAAGTCATCAACTGTCCAGCTCAGCTGAAAACTGCCCATAGCTTTCCACTGCAACATGTCACTCATTGCCTGACTCACTAAAAACCGGTTGCATTTTTTTGCTCTGCTGAAACCTGTACAAAAGAGCCAAAGCCTTGACAAATCTGCAGCAGAAGAGCTATAGCTTTTTATGACCGTGACCTTAAGTGACCATGTTAATTTACTCTTCTTCCTGGCTCCATGCCAAATCCCACTTGCATGATCCACACAATGAGTCCAAGTTGTCCAAAGCAGACAAGAGGGATTTCAGTTTGCTGCTGTGTAATTAGGTTCAGTAAATAACAGTGCTCTTCAGCAGCAAGCCTAGTTCTGCTGGGGCTGAAGCAGGAGTGAGGAGTCGTGGGAACAGGAGAGAAAAGGAAAGAAGGGGAAGAAGGAATGACCCACAGAAACTGCCTCCATAGGTGCAGAATTTTTCTCCCCTGAATTGAGAGCAACAAGCAAAGTAGGGACATCTGATCAGCATTAGTCAGGTGCACGTCTACCTTTTCCCCTTCTTTTCTGGCCAATGCATTTTAGTGTGTGAGCACAGACATCACAGCTGGCTGCCAACCAGGAGTATGTCCCAAGTGGCCTTGGTTCTTGTCTCAGCCATGGAGGCTGGGAGGCAAGACCCAAAGGACTGTGAAAGCATGGGAGCACCAAAAGGCAGTGTGTCTGACCCCACAGGGAGACATAAGATTTTTCCACTGTCAAATGACTGATTAGAATAGCCTGCTCCTCCAGTCTCCTGTGCCAAAGAAAGATGTCCTTTCCTGCACGGTGGATTGTGTATGCATTGCCCAGTCCTGAGGCAGGGCCACCAGTTCCAAAGAGTAGCAGGGTAGGATTGTGCTCTACACATCAGCAGCACACCTGAAAAATCATTGGAAAGGAAGAGCATGCATTAGCCATGCCTTTTAGATACAGTGACCTGGAGGGCACACACTGAACTCAAGGGGACGTGCATTATACTTAAGTGCCTACTCATGCTCTCCTATCTGCCAGGTTGACTGGGACATGAGTCCTGTGTAGCAGCCAGCCTCCAACTGGTTACTAAGAAGGATCCACCAATATTTTCAGCCAGGAAAAGTCTGACGAGGATTAGGTTTCAAAGTCAACTCCTTGGCCTGACCAGCCTACTTGGAACCACTGTAAAGTGGAAAATATAAATGGTTTTAAAATTACTGTTATGCAAAAATGGAAACATGGCAATTTTGCTTTACATTTATTCATAAATGAAGCTCATTTGTAACAAATTAAGCATGTGCAACTTGGCCTAGATCCCACGGGTCCTAAAGAAAGCATAGGAGACAATCATACTGGGCAATAAAGTGCCAAGCTGAGGTCCCCAGTCCTGTGTGGTTCCTTCCTGCAGCTCATCAGTGGAAGCCATCCTTCTTTTCTTCCCTTTACACCCCGATTTTCCCCTCTTGTGTCTGCTCTCCTTTTCCCATTTTCTCCTTCCTTGCATAACACCTGTGCTGGAAAAAATAATGTTCCAACCTTTCCACATCTCCAAAAGGAATAATTCAATCAAAATATTGTAAAAATTGTTAATGTAAACAGGAAGAGAAGTTTTTAATTAGACATAGGAGAAAAAGCAGATTAGCCCCAGGATCTCTTGTGTGGAGATCATCGGGCCATTACAGCAGCTATTTTCCTGATGTCTGCGTGGATCGAAGCCAACTACTTTTTGCTCCTGCTGAAGAATCAGGTTAATCAAAACGATGACAGCCAAATGGACAGAGAGCAGGATTCATCCAGGCCTCTTTGTCTAAACTCCAGATGGAATTAGAAAGTTAAAGCACAGACAGCATGTCCAGGATGGCCAGGCCCTCATGTGACAAGCCCTGTCTAAAAATCGTTCCCATTAATTTGCAACTGTCAATCACCTCAGCATTCTGCTCTGAAACAATGGCTGGCCCCAGATCACAGCTTCTCTCCATCTCCTCGCACCAGCACAGCAGAGAATTAGGGATTTTTTTTTTCCTTCCTGATTAGTAAAGACTTCTTGGTGCACTGCAATTGGCTTGGTACAAGAAAATAAGCTGCTTGAAGGCCAAGGGACACTTTACACAGAACCCCCACCCCCCCACCCCACCCTCTAATAAAGAACTAAAACAATATAATGGATTACATTTAGTGGCTGCGTTTGGTCTGTGTGAATAACAAATTTTTCAACTTGGCACCCAAATAAAAAAAAATGGGAGTGGGAGGGTGGAAGTTGGTTTGAAGCAAAATTAAAAGCAAGGGAAAGAAAAACCCAAGATTTGCCACCCCACTGGAGAAGAAGGAGACAGCGGCATCTCTGTTTCACCCAATAGCTCATGGGTGGCTGCTCTCGCCCAGGATGACCTTACCCACAGAAGAGCTGAAAGTGGGTTCCAGTCACTGCTTCAGTGATTATAAGGAGAAGATCACCAGGAGAAACTGAGAACATCTTTCCTCAGCTGTCTATAACCCACTGTTTTCTGCATTTTCTTGAAGGGGGGTGGCAGCTCTGTTCAAAATCAAACAAGGAGGGAGTGAAGCAGGGTCTTATTCTGGTTGAAGATCTGACTGAAGATATAGGGCATATAGGAGATGACATAAAGCAAGTTCTCCTGCAGTTTTATGCCTTGATCATCTGCATTCTCTGGGAGAAAGCAGTACAGAAATTTTACTCATTCCTAAATGGGTTTAAAATGACTAAAATATATCTATTTGAAGGGACATTTACTATTATCAACAAATCTAATCCCTTGTTCTTCTGCTTGTATAAATTTCATGACAATTAAATTCATATAAATTTCCCGTGCAGAGAATTCACATTTCTTTTTTGCAGCCCACATTACCATTATATTGAATCTAATGTAAGACTCAAGCACATTTTTGAAATCAAATCACATTCATTTAAGTTATGCAGAACCCTTAAGAAAAGGATACAGGAGGAATTTTGAAACTCAGAAGATACTATTTGAAATGGCAGCTTTCTTTTTATTTTTTTTTATGTACTTAGAATAGTATTTTAAAACGCAAAAAAGTAAACCAAACATTTAAAATTGACTTCAAAGGAGTTTTTTTAAGAAGTTCTAAGAGTTTATATTTCAGTTCCACCTGAACTGAGGATCTTTCTCCAGTTGTTCAGTCCAGCAACCAAACTGAAAACCCTTGTTCTTTCCAGCTCCTACTATAACACAAAATAATTTGTTGCCTGTCTAAAGACACATACACACAGTATTTAACACATGTATGATACAGGGATGACATCACATGCTCTTTTAAAGAACCATACAGTAAAGATCATCTATCGTATACCAGATGAAACTTGTGTAACTTGTAGATCCATATTTTCCCCTATTATTTAGACTTTACCTACGAAGTTTGTTGTCATAGAGGAAGAAAGTGTTAGCTACATGAAATTTAATACAAAACCACACTCTTTTACAACCAATATTTTGCTAGGAGTACAAGAGAAAAGAAGGGAAATAAAATAGATGAAAAAGAAGGACAAGGGGTTTGAAAAATTACACTACTTCGCTCCTGGGGAACGGAGCTTTTGAAAATGAATGCAGTCATTAACCATCTGGCTTACTAAATAGTTAGCAAAAAGTTCCTCTGAAAGAATTGGCTTTACGTTCATAACTGCAGTTTATTGGTCCATTGGCACTAGCATGCCTAAACACAAGGGAAAGTCAATACTGTATCATAGCATCGCCTAGCTAACACCTGGAATATATTCTCTGGAGTGAAAACAGCAGGGAACTGACCAGAAATAACCTCTCTCATATTATTCCTTCAATTAGACCAAAACAAGTTTCCCTTTGAAAACTTAATAATAAACACTGCAGGTCATTCACTTGTTTGGGAGCCCCTTTGGGAAAGCTGAGCAGATGGGTCCCCTTATCTAGCCCCCTCGCTGTCACAGAGACAACAGCCGCAAATCAGGACAGATATTGATTTTAATTGGAACCAACAGCATCTACATACCGTCTTAATATCCACATCTTCCTGGAAAAAAATACATCTTTTTAAAAGATTGGTTTGTTTTGTCCCGTCAGGTTGATTAGACAGAATGAGGTAATTCTTCGCAAGATGAACAATTATGCCATTTTTCAGGTTCACTGCTTAAGTAGATACACACAGCAAATCCCTAGGCAAACCCGAGGTCTATTTCAGAGCCTTTGTACATACAAGCAGCACAGATTAAAACATTGTTCATACAAACTGAGGCAGTTATATTCTCATTATCAAACAGATTTGAGGTGTCGTCAGGGCGTCTTCAGTGGTTTTCATTGAGGCGTAAGTATTCCTTAGCTGTGGAAAGGACTAACAACACAAAGTGAACATCTACTTAAAATCAAATTATCTGGGACATTTTCACCACCCTCAGGGTAAAAGAAACTCTCCTCAAAATTCTTGCAAATTCATCAAGCCTGCTATTCCCTGAAGAACCTCAGATGCATTGCTATTTGCCTTTAACAGATGCAAGGAAGCTCTCTCCCCTGCCCCCCTCCGCCACGCAAATCTCTTTCCCATACGGCCTGTTAATTCCTGCGAGGGAGGTGAGATGAACAGGTGCCATGGTTCTTGACTTAATTGCTGCGAAAAGTAGAGCACTAATAACGAGCTGTTCAGTAGAGGCAGTTTCCAGCCTGGCAAAGCAGCCCTGCCAATCTGGGGGGCATCAGCCAGGCAGTGACACTGCCGGCCGGCTGCTGGGGCTGGGGGGTGGGGGGAGTAGATTGCAGTCTCAGCAGTGTGCCAGCCCCAGTAGACCTTGCAGTGTTGCCATTGTCATCAGCATTGGTATCGTCCTTCCAAAGCAGCAAACAACATCACCCTCCTTGCCGCTGGGAAGTGTAAGAAATTGCTTTATCACTAAGGGAGTCATCTCAGGGGACCTCTGCGGAGCCTGCAATGAAACGAGCAGTAGCATGAAAAGGACCGGACCCATGCCCACGCATATCCTGATGGAGGCCTTAATGGGGAACAAATTAGACTGGGGAACAATTAGGCATTGCATTAGGAGGCTGGAGTGCAAGCAGAGGGATCACACAGGGCTTTCATTATTCCCTTCAGTACGGGGCAAAGGACTGTCACAACATAGGCTGGAGGCAGCGTAAAGCCTGTTTCTACCCTGTCGCTGCATACTCCATGCACCGATGGCCACATCTGGGCCTTTGTGGGTGTGCACCCTGGAGAAAGGCATTCACAGGCAGCCCAGATGCCAGCGCCTATACGCTCCATATTCTCCAGCTCATGCAGCCATACTGCAAAAGCAGGAGGGTGCGTGCTGCACCTCCCCAAAGGAGAGTGCTGCCTTCCATGTGCTGGGCAGCTCCAGAAGAAATTCTTCCTCCACTAGAACCATCCTCACTTGGCAACATAATAGCCTTTCAAGGGAACTAGTATAACCCATGGCTTGAATTATTTAAAACTAGATTGTAGCAAGTGCCAGCAGATGTAGGGGAGATAATAATCACCGGGTGTGTGTGGGGGTGGCTGGGGAAGGACTACTGTCCATCTCTGACATATCTGCTTCCATGATTGATGAAAGCCCCAACAACAGCTGCCCTTTTGGCTAAGACTCAAGAAATCTAAGGGTTATTAGAGCTTTTTTGCAGGGCAGAAGGGAATGCAGAGGTGCAGTGGGTCTTTTGCATCTTGAAAATTGTGTAGCATACTCAGATCACTTCTCCCCTTCATTACCTGATATGCCTTTTTATTTCCTCTTGTGCCACTCATCTCCAGTCCCACTGCCAGACTGCCCTGAGAGCTTGTCAAGCTTTGTTTCTTCAAATGCATGCTTACCCTGCATGGAGGTTTTCCCAAGCTCTCACTGCTTCTATTAAAAGCCCCCTTGGAGATAAAATACAAGACTAACACTAATTACCATAATAATTTGTTAGAGCATTGCTTTGATCTTTTCTCACCTACCAAGTCAATCCTGTTCTACTCCATCTCCAAAAGTGTTAGATGTGATTACATAACTAATTAACACAAGAGATTGAATTTTAAAGAATGTATGACAGTAATTCAGATAAAAAAGTTTTGATCTCTTGATAAACAAGGAAGTGGGCAAACTTATCACTTCCCAGGAGACTCATAGCAGGCCAGTTATTGCCAGAAATCTAACGTATAATACAAATGGCTTAGAACAGCATTGCTAAGCCAGCAAGTTGTGCTGTTCCCCCAACACTTTCTGTAGAAAACACCATTACTTTTTAAAAACTCACTCACTTGTTTTGTTTGCATTTATGAAGCATGAATTCTCTTTGATCAGGAAACCCCCAAACTTTTTCAGAGGTTTTATCACCTTTCAGGATCAATTTCAGTTTGATTTCTACTTCAGAATAAGACAGTTTTGAGTTTTGAGTATTTTCAGATTCCTTGGTGTGTCATCACTATTTCATTTTGTAGGATGCCTGGCAAGTTATACAGATGAGCTCTCACTGTATTTCTTTGAATAAATAAGAATGAGGAGAGAGAGATATCAGATATCACACTTTACAACTAGGTCAACTTACACAACTCCTTCTAAAACATGTTAACTAGGTTTTAGGAAACAGAATCAGAGCCCGTTGGATTTATGCACAGGCTTTAGAAATTTTGATATCAAATTATGACAGGTAAAAATAGAACAGGAAACCAGAAGAGTGTCTAGGAGCATCAGGAACTACATAAGTGGGTTTATTAATGCAGTAAGGGTCTCTGCATGACTGCTTCATGTTTTCACCTGCAATATCTTCGATGTCAGAAGCTTCTGTTGGATGTTAGAAGCCAGTGAGAAGCTACTGATCCAGAGTAATTACAGGACGGTGTTATTACTAAGATTTTTTTTTCCAGATTTTCGACACCTAATATTTTGCAGTCATGGTTCCCACTAGGCTGTGGAGAGTTTTCAGGACAGGTGTAGCTGGTATTCAATGGTTAGGAAAACAGTGTTTAAAAAGAGTTATGAACACTATATTTAACTCACTGAATTATACTATGACACTTGAAGTGCAACAATAAAATCAATAAAATAAATAGTTCCTGAAACAGTGGTGTGTTCCAAACAGCCAGAGATGAGGGTGCCCACGTGAAGAGTATACCATGCAGGTCTGCTTTCTTATTGGTTTCAGCACATTTTTTATATTGCTTAGCGTAAAGGAGTGGTCTGCATTGCTGTGGTTGCTAGCAAGGTACATTTCTCCTCAAAGTTTAAAACATTCAGTAGGGATTTGGCATGGTTCACATGGCCAACTGAGACATGCACGGGATCAATTTTCAGTAAGAACTAGAGCCCACAGATGCTGCTGAGGGAAGGAAGGGAGCCTGTGGATGACCGGGGGTAGGAAACGTGTCTCCATGAAATGTTCACAGTTGTCTCCTGGTTTTATTTCCTGCATGCTGTCTTTCTATTTCCACCTTCTTTTTTTCTTTCCTCTCCCTTCCCAAAAGCCATCTGTGAGTGTGTGTGCTTGGGCCAAAACTGATAGATTTGATGTTGATGACAGCACTGGACTATGAGATGAAGGGATTCACATAGAAAGATTCTAAATAGATTTCAAATATGTGTGTTACAATCCCTTTTCTTTTTACTAAAAAAAGGAGGGAGGCGGGAAAAAAAGAGAAAAGCCTAGCTTTTTGACAATGGAGCTTCTCTCTCATCCTTGGTACTAGCCTTAGCATGGCATGCTACTTCAGGAGCTTCTTGCATGACAAATTGCATAGGAGCAGAGCAATGTATCATCAGATTTGACTCGTCCAGTACATTCATCCAAATGGCCAAGTCTACAGATCATTTCAGGGCTCACTTGTGTTACAGCCTTCAGCATGCAGAGTATGATTTATCAGCCTGAGGTTTGTTTAAATAAATAGACTTTGCAAACTGCCACGTGCAGACAGATCTCTTCACATATAGACTCCACTGTATGGTGCACAACTGAGAAAGAATTCTTACCCATTTGGCAAATCAGCTGATGTATTTTCTCCTATTGTTCCTTTACCAATGAAAAGTACCAATATAAAACGATTGCTTACTTAAGTCACTCAAATTTACATTTCATCAGCAGTGGCATATTTCTTATATACATCTTTGCAGATGAGTGGCCGGGTCATTTCCTAGTAGTTCAATTACTGGGTTAAAATATAGTTCAGCATCACTGATACAAAGAAGTCATATACCACTTATTAACAACATACTTGAGTTTAGATAGAGCCCTGAGACAAAGAGACAGCCTGTGTGTGGGCAACTTCATTACCACTGCTTGCACCAAATTTGAATTTGACCTCCTGATCTTTGCAGGGCTATAATGCAATTTAATTCAGTCACTTCAGACTTCATTTGAGGTGCCTTTCACTGAGAAAGGAATTTAGTTTCATATGTGCTTGAGTTCAAGCTGCCAAAAGGAAGTCAGGCAAATGTTCCTCTGATTTATTCCAGCCCAGCTTTAACAGAACCCATCAACATAAGCAAGAGGAGAGTTTTGTTCATTGTCTTCCCATACAACTATATGGATCTCATTCTTAATGACTGGAATCAGAAGGAAACTGAGCAAAAGTACAGAAAATTAGTCCCTTGGGTCATTTTTAATGATCTACAAAAATGAAGGCTCTGCTAGCTCTTTCTCAATTCTAACCTGATTGATGGCTGATGCTTTTGGAGGAAGAAAGGTGAAGCCAATGTATTGCACACACTCTGAGGTGAACACTGAGATAATAATGATACACAAGAAACTGTGCTCCCTGTTAGAAAGGCCTTTTCCTCAGTAATGTTTTTCCTCATTGGCTTCATTACAACTGTCGAAACACGGCTATCATTCGAGACGGGAGTGAAAAAAGTCCTCATCCTACAAACACTTTTTCCTTTGTCTGGCTACTTTGGGACATTAGGGAGTTCATTTGCAGGCAGGGCCAAATCCCAATTTCCCTGTGAAGGAGAAAGTTGACATCAGTGGATGTTTAGTGAGAGAAATGACTGCAGATTTGATCTTCTTGTAAACCCTGCAGCATTACGGAGCAGCAGACCCCATAAAATCAACTTGGCATTACCTTACCAGCTAAGTGCTAACTCCAAAGCTTATTATAGGACACTGTGACCAGTACAGTTCAGTTCATCTGAGCTTGTCTTTTCCTCTGTTCCTTCTAAAGGCTCCCTGCATGATCAAGGAAGAGAAAGAGGTGGAGATTTAGACCTCTCTCTGAATTTAGGTATAGGTTAGGATCTAAGCCACCCTTCTAGCTTTGATCTTCTATGATTGATGGGAGAAAGGGAGGTTCAGTGAGTAGCTCAGGGTATCTATGCCCTCCTCATCCTCTGGAAGCACTTACTCTCAGTTGCTGTATGCTTAAGTGACAAGTATTTATCAGCTAACCAAGTTAGATTTAAATGCCTGTAGGTAAGCAGGCTATTTGACAGCACGGATGGTCCTGATCTCAAGCTGGTTCTTCCCTTTACATGATTTTAACCATAACAATGGTTAAAAGCCTTCCAGAGGCTTTCTTCTCTATCATTTGTATTCTCTTGGTTATCTTTGGAGACCCTAAAGATGCCTTTTCAATCATTTTGTGCTCTTTCTTTCCTTTACCAATGTAGGCTGTATTCTACCTCTGGTGGTTAGTGCCATTTCTGAGAGGAATGCATAATCTTTCCCCCATGTACTCTGGTGTGTATTTGAATGTGTGGAAGAACCAGGCTCTTTCATACTTCAGTCCCTGAAGCCTGAGATTTAATTAATCATCTAATTCTTATTTTGAGACTTAATTAATCATCTAGTTTTAGTTCAGATGAGTGAAAATGCCCTGAGTGCTCATTTAGTCATGTTACCTTCTGGCATACTTCCTTCTACCATTCTTCTATACTTCGGAGTGAAATAGAAATGCAGAAAATAATTCTCTGTGCTTTATGACACAGAATTATTTACTTTGATCAGAGACTTCAAAATTTGCTTTCTGGTAAGATACACTTTCATGCTTTTGAAAAATAAATAATGAGACTTTTCAATTTAATTATTTTATCCTGAAGGGGAAATATATATGAAAGTAGGATATTGTGTAGGTCTCTGTGTGTGTGTGTGGTTATGGGTAATTCATTAAAAACACATTCTTCATCCTGCCTGCCCCTGGAGATGTGAAAGGTTAGCCTTTCTAGACATGCCACCTGTGAGATGAGGGATCACTATAGTTCCTTCTTCCTCCCAAGGACCCACAGTGCTCATTCTTGCTATAATGAAGAAGTTGATTGATGTATGTCACCCTCCATGCTGTTGACATCCTTATCTCCCTCTGCTTTATACAACAGGCATGACCTCCTTCAGCCAGGTGGTTTCTGAGTGCTGAATCCACTGCTCACTTCCACCACTCCCTCAGCACGCTCACCTTCAGCACACATGCCCACTGGCAGCAACCTATATGTCTGTCTGTCAGTGGCTCTGTAATGAGACCGGTTTATTAGGTTACATAATCCTACCTGTTTAGGGAAGGGGGGAAAAATTGTGCAGCACACTGGAAGAAATCTATCCTTGCTTCTAATTCTCAGGACTGTGGGAGGTAATTTCTTTTTAGTAAAAAAAAAAAAAAATAGAGGTAGGCTGGCATGTTCGAAATTAGTTCACTTCAGGGCAATCTTGCAATACTTTCTTACGGTTATGAGTACATTCAGAAGGGGGTCTGAATCGGAATGCCAGATGCGGACTCCTCTGGACTTTGTAGAAGGTCAGGCTCAACCCAACTGTGTCATTGTTTTCCCGGTACAATTGTATTGCAAGTCATTTTATCAGCCACTGTTGTTTCCTTTAGAAAACTTACTATTTTGTTATGCTGAAGAACTCTGTTGCTTCATTTCATATTTCATTACTGGGGATACTCGAGAAAAGAAGAACCTAGATAAATCTTCACTGTGATGCTTATTTTACACATAGGATTGCAACCTTTGGGTTGTAGTGACAATGCAGTGCTAGAGGCTTGGATGTGATACATGAATAGAGAATGAGGACAACAGGCTGGTCTCACTGTATACACGATGGTCACCCTGCATAGACAGGTCCAGCTCCAATAATTTGCAGTGTAAGTAGACAAGATAAAAAAAAAATCAAAAAGACAGAAAGGAATATTCAGGTAAATATTTCAGGAAAAATATTGTTAACAACTTGTATGGCAGAAATGTCCACAGATTCTAGTGAAGTTCTAGATTTTGTTGTGCTAACTGCTTCAGTGAAAGGCAACAAAACCAAAACTACATTAAGATCCAGCCTGTATGTCAGCACCTAAATTTGAAGCATTGTTTCCCTGGGCTGTCCCTGGCAGACAGAGAAGAGCATAGTTCAGAGGTTGGATAGGTTGAAATGCCTTTTAGACATGTCTAATGCTAAGGTGGATCAACCTAGATCTAAAGGACCCCTATCCTATAAAAAAAAAATAATTAAATATAATTAAAATTTAAAATGTAAAAATCATAATCAAAACACAATTTAGAAGCACAACTAAATTTAGGTGGCTTTTTTTTTTTAAGGGAAAACAAAAGGTAATGGCCATAACTCTTTAAATATATTTGAATATAGATTTAAAACGTGTAATTCCTGAAGTTGGTGGCTCAGAAAAGAAACCTTTCTAGCAATAGCTAGTTGAAAAGGAAAAAGAAAATCCTCTGTGTTTTATGTATTAAGTGCCCAATGCTCTGTTCAAGAACTACATCTCCCTACGAAAGAAAACAGGCTAGGGACCATTCTTCCCAGATGTTATAGCAAAGTGCTTTGTATCCAAAGCTCCTATTGGTAGCAGTCTTTCGCTCATTCCTGCTGACTCCTGAACTGTGTCTGGGAACTGTTTGGAAGAGTGCTTTTTTGGCACAGGCCAAAACTGGGCTAAAAAGCAGGATAACAAATTAACAGTAGAAGTGATCACATGCAAGTGTTCTGGCACTGTTTAATCTACTCGTACAGAGATAGCCAAATTGGCTACAGCTGATTTACCTACAGCTGGCTCAAGATTCAGGTTTTTTACCAAGTCACTCAGCTATAATACTGGTGTATGGAAGCACAGTAAACAGGCCTTTGGATTCCCACAAACCGTCTTGCTGCACAGCACCTAACATAGCAGCTAAACGATCTTGCCTCTACCTAAGTCCAGGGTGTCTTAATATACATAATCCATAACAAAACACTGAATGAATTCACCTCGTGTGCACTTCCTTACTAAGTCCCTTTGCAGGGCAAACACTGAATACAAAACAACAAGCCTGAATGCAACAAGAAATGCAAAGATGCCGCTCCCGGTGTCACTGCTCAAACCCAGGCTACCAGCTCCCCTAGTGGGAAGTTCTTTACATTTAACTTGAGTCAAGATTTCATCTATACAAATGCCTGGATAGTGAGCTTACAGAGACACAAAAATAACCAGAGCACTTACTAACCCCAGAGGGCATTGATGCTGCATTACCATCCATTCCTTGTCAGACTTAACATATTTATTATACAGAACATCTTTGGGAAAGGAGCAGACATCATAGTGATTGGTGAACAAAAGCAGAAAAGCATAAACACAGTACAATGGATATCACTCATGCAGAGTAATTAATCTAACGTACAGAAACAAGGGAAATATTCCCAATCAAAACTATCTGCTCCTTAAGCCTAAACATTCAATAACTTCCCAGCTTTGGAATGTATGTGCATCTCCTCCCTGGGTTTCCTGTGGTTTACATTATCATTTGCAAGGTATATTATGACAAGTTATTTACTTTGGGCCATCGCCCTGAGGCATTTGAGTGTCTTTCCTTTCAAAGAATGTCATAAATAAACATGAATAATCTGCATAAAGGGAGATGACTTTATCTTGTAACAAGTCAGAAGAGCAGGCTGTGCTCCTCCACATGCAATTCCCCACATATATTTCCTTTTGTCTGATCATGATGGTGGTAAGTTTTTGCGTGTTTATTAAACAAACAAACCTTTCCTGCTATATTGTACAGCACTACATTCGCATTCAAAGAGCGAGATGTTCACTTAAGTCAAATAGTTCCTATCAACCAAAGCTACTATTTTACTGTCAATGTTATTTTTTCTGTGCCATGCTAGCAGATGAGTAATTAATTGTGCAGCCAATAAACAAGCAATTCAGTTAAAAACCAGTAGCACTTGTCAAACAACAGTTCCTTAACACCACGCTCTGACGTCCCCCAGCACTACCTCATGAATCTAGAGACAGGGCACAAGAAAGCTTTTAGATTAAACAACAGAGACTTACCATAGCCTAGCTCCCAAAATAGCAGAGAGAAAGGCAAAAATAGTTAGACATGCTGATTGCATTGTTATAACTTAAATTGTATTCAGATGTGAACTCTGACGTGCCAAAAACTGTAAGAGCTGAGCATGAAAGATCAGAAAAGTGACATCTGGTACTGGATGCCACTCCAGACATGACTAATACCATTGGTATTGTGTAGGCTTTGCCCTTCCTAATTTAATAGTCAAATGTAAAGATTAGGCCCCCACAGCTCCTACAGTATCACGAGAGACTGTTTTACTGTATGTCTATATAAAATTCACTACTATCCTTTTCCCTGGCTCTCCACAGATGGGTTGACTTTGAATAGGCATGTATATCTTTCATATTGCTATGGACAGTTCATCTCATTACTTCCAGCTGGTGGATTTACAACTGAACCATATGACTCCATCCATTATTAGTGGGAAACAAGGGGAATTTGACCACTAAACGTTGATTTTATGCAAGAGTAAGTTTTTACTGCACAATTTGTGACATATATATGCAGCTAGGCCTACATTTCACCTTTATTTTCATTAAAGCTGGAGTTAAGCTCTAGATTTCCAGTGCATTATTAATAGCACAGTCCAAGTATTTTTAAGTCTTTAACTTTACTTTCATGAATATCATAAAGCAGCCAGAATTAAGAATTTGAAACTTTCTTCTTCCGTAAAGTTAGTCTCTGAAGTAAGGAAACCTAATCTCATTTTTTTCTAACCAGGATGATTCCTTCTCTGTAACTTTAACTACTTGTTGCTGCCACACCAGTTCACGTAGTGGTATATTTTAGCTTCTCATATAGTAAAGGAAAATAATTATATGCAGCTTTCCTAGAGGTCTTTGCAAATACAGGCTTCAAAATATTTTGACCTAGGAAGTGCATCTACTCATCCTTTACAGATGGATAAATTGTGCCACGCAAAACCAGCAGGCCTATTCCAAGTCACAAAGCAAACTGACACAAAGCTAGCAGCAGAAGAGCGTCCTGTCATGTATCCTATTCTGTGTGTGACCCAGCTGTACCAATACACAGGTAGATAAAAGTCTTTGAAGCTGTTAACCATGATTTTGTTACATGTCAAGGCACATGATGGCAGCCCGGGAGGGACGACAGGGGTGGCATGGATGACAGCACTGAAGGATCATGGAAAAGCTGGTCCACAAGGGAAGCAACATAGAAAATTCTACTATGAAACAACCAGCCAAGGACAGAAATTAAAAAATGCTGGAAATGTAAAGGTCACTGTGACATTTCACATAAAGAAAACTACCTATTTTAAAATAATTTTAATATTTATTTACGTTATATTTACTTTATTACTTTTATAACAAAAATATGGGTGCAGCTAATCAGACAAGCTTGGGCACAAAGTTAAAAGTGAGTTGAAACACCATGATAACTCTCTGCAAACACTTACTCCACAGTAAGTGGGTGACAGCTTAAAAAAGACCCCAAAACACAAAGGCTCAAATTTTATCACTTTTGTAGTACATCAATTCTAACATATAAGGTACAACACATGAGCCTTGCTCACAGTGTGTTAACATTGTTTTCCTCTAACAAAACAGCGCAATTATTCTTTCTAATATCTGATGTAGGAACAGCTCACATTCACTTGGATATGAATTAGCTCTGTACATGACTGTAAGCCACAGATTTCACACCAAATCTTTTAAAACTGATATCTGAAAGCCTGCTAGCAAACCATAGAAAGTATACATAGAGGAACCAAAACATTATCTACACATCAAATAGAAACTCCATGATGAATCAGGCAGGCTTAACCTGAATATTATACTGAAGGACAGAAGAGAACAAACCTTAGGATTCAGAGGTTCACTTCGGTTTGGCTAAGGATCCAATATTTGAACGTTCATTTTGGTTTCATCCAGACTGTCTGACCATCTTTGATCTTCAGAACTAGCCTGGGAGTCTTGCAAAAACAGGGTATTCTTGTGAAGCTTCCAGTAATTTCTCTTTCTGGTCAGACTTGAAATACCATAAAAGTAGCCCCTTTTTTGTGGTATTTCACCGGGTTGTTAAACTCCAAGCACACTGTCAGTGCTTAATAAATAACACATAAGTATAGTCTTTCAACAGTTCCGTTTCCAATCCTGATCAGCCATGGGAAGTGAAGAAGAGTGAAAAACCAAAAGAAATAATGGTCAACTCAATTCTCAAAATGTCTTTAACATTTGGGCTTTTGTAGTTTTGAAGCCAGGAAAGGAGGCCCCATGGCTGCTGTGCAGTACCAGTCACCACCATCACTGGAGGAAGAAAAACGGCCATAGTCAGAAAAGAGATGGTGGTTGTGTACCACATGGGAAATCCCTTCCAAAATCCATGCTAATAACAGGGTTGAAGTTTTAAGCTAGAGCTCTGAATGACAAAACATATCCCTTATCTTTTAGCACCCAAAAGTTCTCAAGCTTAAAAGTGAAGCAGAATTTTTGAGTCCTTTAGGTTCTTGATGTTTTGTCCTTTATTTTCAATGCCTTCTATCACATTTTTTTTTAAATCTTAGCACAAATCTCTGGCTCCTTGTAAACAAAAAGACAGCCAAGATGGCACTTTACCCTACCCTTATTATTGATAGAGGTAATGGAAGGGGGGAAATGTGTGTGACAGCTGGCCACCACAGCCAACCTGATTTCTAAAGAACAAAACATCTTGAGCTCTCAGACAACAGACATCAGTTTTAGAGAGAGGGGTGTGCAAACTGCCCAGGGAAATACCAGCAATTTACATATAACTCACATGAGAATCAATGCAGCCATTATTAAAACTTAAAGGCACGTGATGATTGCATAGAACAAGCTAGTACTTCTCTAATTTGGAAGTTAGGCACTTTTCATATTATAGATCCTTATCCTAGAATCCAGGCAACAAATATGTCCATTTTTCTTTTAGACTAGAAAATACTGAGCCTAACACTGAGCCTAATACTAACTTTTTCTCTGATAATACTTCAAATAAAAAGAAAAATGTGAAAAACTGAATTTTTGCAATTATCTTTCAGGTTACATTAATTTGTTTTTCTGTCTGCCGGAAAAAATCTACATCCAAGGAAGATGAAAAACATATGATTTTAAATAGTTTAAGCCATGAATATGAGTCAATGCTGCTAAACTTTATGATATGCTTCATCTAATTAATGTGACAGAATATACTGAAGATATACATTTATACATATATTATGGAAAATAAGAAACCACTCCATAGTTATGGTTAACATATGCAGAGATATACACGCATAAATACACACACACACACACACACGTACAAATGCAGGTAAATATTAAACCTATTTTGTAGGTTACTTAGATATACTTGCATTGCACTGAAAGCAAAAATGCATCATGTTATAATTTTTCTTGTACACAGAGGTTAAAACAAAAATAAATATTCACAAACATACCATTTAATTTTCCCTTTTGTAAGTGAAAATTTTGACAAGGTGACTTCTACAGTAACAGGGTCTATGTTAGTGAGTGTTACATATTTTATATACTTGTATCATGACTATCTAACTTTGGTTTTCTGATGCAGCCTATTCATAGTTGTAGCTGAATATTGACATGACTCAACACCCTGGGATAAGTTCTGCTACTGTGTAGCACAGTAGGCTGCTCACAGTCTGTTCCCATGTGAACATAAAAAAATATTCATTAGCTGAATTTTTCACATGCAACAAAAGAAAAGGCTCAGTTCCAAATGCTCTTAGGAAAGGGGCTTCACCTTTCAATATACTGATTATTTAAAAAAACGTGTGAGTGATTTAGTAGTTTGTGTCCTATGGTCTTTTGGAAGCCAAGGAAGTGACTAGGTGAACTCCAAGGAATCTATTTACGGGAGTTTAAAATATCGCCGTCTTGTCACTTCACCTGTCACCTTGAATTATCCATCCCATGAGAAAGTATGCCATTCTCGAGCCTGTTTATCACAGTGTTTGCTTTCCCAGCCTAAACCCACTGCCATTACAGACTTCTGTTACTAGACTTTGCCCTGTGGCAGGATCGTGCATGTTACCTTACGCTGCTGATTCTGCTGCTGGGGCACTGCGCTCAGGCAGGACGGCAGCAACACACCCTGAACCACTTCCAGAAGAGTCCTTGCAGCATATCTGACTGTCCCCTTCGGCTTCTCCATCACAACATTTTGTGATTATGGAATACCATCTGCTTTGTGTCATCTTATTTCTATTGAAATCTGTTTTGTTATTCTTCATTGGAAAAACGTTCTGTGCTTCTGAGCACCCATGTCACCTACCTCCATAGCCTACATCCCCTTTGGTGTGGATGAACGGGGCTCCTCATGCTGTTTCAGACAGGGCTACGCCACGATCTTCATCATACATTGGAAGAAAAAAGTTGCCTGCTTCATTCTTCTTGAATGAGCGCTGAACTTAAAATTTTCTTTCTCTCAGGATCTCATTTGGTCCTCATTCCTGAATGGAATAATCAACTAGGTTATCATTCTATAAACAAAGTCAGAGTTGTTATTTTTCCATGCACTTTGTTTTAGATTTAGCTATATCAATTTTTTTACTTGATTCATTTCTCCATCGAGTAGTGTGACCCCTTTTGTTTTTTGCAGACAGCTTTTCTAAATTAAATAACTGAGCATCATCAGCAAACTTTGTCATCTCACTGCTCACCTCTTCCCTGATTTATTATTACTGTAGCACTCCATGCTTAAACCCCTTCAGAAGGAAAAGTGATCTTTTGTTCCTATCCATTGCTTCCTAACTTTTAACCAGTTTTTCATCTGTGTGAAGACATTCCTTCTTATCCTATTGTAGCTATGTTTCCTTAGAAGCTTTTGGTAAAAGACTCTGTTACAATTGAAGCATGCCAAATAAATAATCCATGCTGAAAAAAAGAAATGTATTTAAATATGTTTTAAATTAACTGAAACTTCAGAAAAGCCTTATTTAGAATTCTATCCTATTAGCCAATAGCAAAATCATAGTGCCCTACACCACACATTTAGAGCACATTAACACACAACGAGTAATGTACATGAACAGCCATTTTTTTCATCAAGTCTAGACAAAACCTTTTTTTGGAAATGCCACACTAGAATACCAGTTATGGCAACCCCACTACTAACTTGGGATGTGTCCCATAAGGTGATGTGTGTTCATCCTGAACACTTATACCTTTGTCATTTCCGGTGAACGACACCTTTCTGGTTCAGTTTTGTAAGTGCCAGGCTGACTAACGAGTTGCGCAGCTTGTGCCTTGTATCACCTGCTGATTATATAATAGGAAACGCATGAAGTGATTTTATTTTTTATATTTATTATTTCTTCACTTGCCAACATGACTTTGGTGCAACTAATAAAATAAGGAATATTTCTCTGTGTTCTTTATTGCGAACTAAAAATTTTAAAAAACACTTTTTAATGTCAAATGAAAAAGTTGTTATTCCCTGGCCAAGCTGGCATATACCAACTTGTCTTTCTGCTTCTGGTTTTAATAGAAAGGAAAAGGGACATGTTACTTTCATAATAACTTGATTACCTTATGGGCCAGGTCCTTCCTTCAATTTGTGTAGTATCTACCCAGTAAATGGTTGTAGTGTTTGTTTAGTCAGATGCAGTTAAGTACTAGTGACTTATGTTAGCAGTCACACCAAATCAAGCTACTAATGAAATTCCATTACTAAGAAATGATAAAGGCTGTGAAACCCTCTGAAAACACAAACATCTTTAAAAGTGTAAAAATGTGCTACTCTAAGGAGAACTGTACTTGGGCTTTTGCAATACCTCTGTCAAACCCACATACACCCTCAAAAAAAGGCAAAAAGAAAAGCAGGATTTCTTCAGCTCCATAAAACTTATATTCTTTAAATTGGCTTTACTAAACCACTAATCAGTGTTTGTGAAATTTTGCAGGTCTTAGTTATAAGACCTGGTATAAGACTAAGTTATAGTGCCCAGCAAGAGCACAAGGGGCAACGGGCACAAACTGCAGCACAGGAAGTTCCTTCTGAATAGAAGGAAAATCTGCTTTACCTTGAGGGTGACAGAGGCCTGGCACAGGCTGCCCAGAGAGGCTGTGGAGCCTCCTGCTCTGGAGACATTCAAACCCCACCTGGACGTGGCCCTGTGCAACCTGCTGCAGGTGAAGCTGCTTTGGCAGGGGCCTGGACTAGATGATCTCCAGAGGTGCCTCCCAACCTGGACTATTCTGTGACTCTGTGATAATCCTCTTCCTTTGACCCAAACAGCCTGTGAATTTCCACGTTTTCCAGCAGATTTAATTTCTGTGACTAAAGGCAAAGTAACTCATGGGTTTCATGTCACATTGCTACAGTTTCCAAGCAATTGTGATTAACTTGCTGTGATACACAGTTCAATTTTTTTCATAACTTTGCCCTCAGTAGGATAAAACAGCAGAGTGGTCTACACTGCTGAACCGTAACCCAGCTATTCCTTCTGGCTGTGCTGATTTTGCATTCATAAGTACCAAAGACCATGGGTTTCTACTTAAAAACGTGGGGTTCTCATAGCTGTAAAGTCCAACACTATTTCAGATAACGCTCATAGTATTTAAATAATGTACAGTGGCTGAATTTGTCTTTCTGAGAGAGCCATGTTCAGAAGTTTCTCATGCAATGTTTACATTTTTACTGCAATCTGAGAAGATATATTAGGTCTGCTACTTTGGGTGAAGGGGATTATTATATCACATTCACATCAAGTTTGCATTTTAGATGAATGCTTTTGGTCTTTCTCCATGGTTGGAAACATAAAATGCTGGATGTCCAGTGGGCCACATGGCCACAAAACCCTCACTATTGACAAAGATGGAAATTAAGTCTAGTTCTTTCACTGCAACAATTATGATCTGATGAAAGAATTACACAGTTTTTGACATGAACTGGGACAGAATTATTTTTAAAAAGGAGCTTCAAAGATATTATAGAGGCCTTCAAACCCTCCATAGACCACTGGCAATCCACAGAGAGTCAGCTGTTATCCTCATTTCCAGCTAAGAGAAACAAAACAGATGGGAGGAGATCAAGAACAAAAGCAGAAAATGCAAGTGTTTTGTTTTTCAGAAAGGGAAAAACATTTATCACACTCAATACAGTACAAATGCATAAATACTTTCCTAGTATTAATTTTCTGTGTAAGCAACCACTGTCACTGCCACAGGGGTATTATATTGAGTGTGCATAACAGAGGCGGCAGCCCACACGGTTCTGAAGGGGAGGGGACCTGGTGCTGGATACCAGCTCTTTCACAAGGAGATCATCCACATTAATAAAGGTTTTAGCACCCCTCCCAATGGAATTTGAAGAGAATTTTTAATATCAGTAAATTTCCAGACAAAATCCTAGTTGCTTACTATGCCCAGTTTGGGGTAATGAAAATTTAATTTCCTTAAGTTCTTCTGTGCCGAATTTTCCTTCCTCCATACTGAGTAAAAATGAAAACTGAGTAATACTTATGTAAAAGCATTCTGTCACTTTAGCCGTGAGAGTTGTAAAGCCCAAACATTAAATAGCAAATATTATTTAGCAATAGGGAAACCAGTCTAAACAAGTTAACAGAATCTTTTTGCAGTCTCTGACAGAGTGATCAATGGTGAGGATGTGGCATATAAAACTATGTTAAAAAATGCAGCTTGCTGGGATTTTGTGTGGGATAGCACGTAAGCTGCAAATATCAAGTGTAACCTCTTGTCTTGGGCTACAGGGCACACGTCCCACTGGGACTTCTGTGTTCAGCTGCCAACCACTCAGACTTTCACATTATAATGCTATCGTGTATCTAAGGCATAGCCCATGTAGGAGTCTCTAAGATACTTCAATTTATTCAAATTGCATTTAGTGGCTGTACAAAGGCACTGCAGCACAAACCAAAGAAAAGAACATAGGTCCTGCAGAGTATGAATACTAATGCCTTCTGTCTTGAATTTTGCAAAAACAATGATAATTCCAAATGACTTTATTTCCATAAGTATCTATGTTTGGACACTCAGAAGCCAAAGTAGCTTGGGTCATAGGACTCCTCTGAACATCAGCTGAAGCTTTTTTCCTCCAAACTTCACAAAATAAACTTCTGATTTGATTTTAAAAGATTTGTCACTTTTGGTGTCCTATGAAAGTTTTGATGTCAAGGGAAATCAAAGACTAAGGTATTTTTTTAGGGTGTTTTTTTGGTTTTGGTGTTTTTTTCATTTTGGAAACTGGGGTGATGAGTGTTCGTTATGAAGTGAAACATAACATCAGGACTACTGGAGAATGTCAACCAACGTTATTTTGTCTCTGTCTCAGTGAGATGTCACTGCTGGACTCCAGAGTCTCTTGTTTTGGAGCCTGGTTGGTTCATGGGTCTTTCTGCTCTGTGAGGAAGCATGAAACCACTGACCCTGGTGACCCTTGTGATCTCCAGCAGCATACTACTAATGCATCTACTCCAGTGAATCAAACAATGCCAGGAATTGTTCCTGGGCATTGAAACTTGATTGCCTACAAAATAGCAGAAAATTCCAGGAATGTTTTTGCCAGAGACAGCTGTAATTTTTCCAAACAATTCTAGCATATGGTCTGGAAACTAGCATGCCCTACATAGTGATCCCAACAGGTAAGTTGGAGGTAGTTATCCTCCGATGAAGAGTAAGAGATCTTCACCATATGTATATGGGATCCTCCATGCTAATTGGCTTTAACACCAGAGGATGGCCCAGAACAGACTTAGCCAAGGAAACCACTGTTCCCGCTCTGCTGGAATCCTGTCCGTGGCTCAATTATAATTCCTCAAAGCTGGGATGTGTTTGCAAAAGATTTTAGCTTCAGTAAATGAGAATTTTCTCATCAAACTATTTCATCAAAGGACTTCCAAACCACTTTAGCAATTTGTATTTTCTTAGCACAGCCCAGGAAGTGCCTTGAATCATTTAACCCCAGGAACTCACAAGCAGATGTGGCCATAGAAAGCAGGTAGTGAGAGTCAGAGGTAGAACGAGTACTTTCTTTGAATTTAGTTAATACTCAGCCACTTAGTGTTGTTATAAACATTTTCCTATTAAAAATATCTACCTTCTCTCAGTAATAGTGGGATGGTAGCAAACTACTACCAGACATAAACAAATTAAAATATGTGGAACTTTAGGTCTTTTTTTGTTAAGGAATCTTCTAGGGTTCTCATAATTCTTATTGTTCTACTTTGACTGTCTTCAGTATGCCAGCTTTCTTCTAGCATCGTTATGATAAAGCCTGAGCACAACAGTCAGTAGCTAATTCAACTAATACAGTTCACATAGGTAATACAATTTCTTATTCTGTCAGAATATCCTCTGGTCAGCACATATAGGCATAATACCCTCTGCCATTGCAATGGTAACTTCTGATCAATGCTTTTCCATATTTTTTTCTAGAATACAGTCCCTTTTTTTACAGGATGCTCTTTGTCCCTAATAAGGCTTTCTGTTCAACTGCATGAACAAGTCTGGTGTTTAAATGAACTAACTTCCAACAACACATGGAGGTCTCTGTTTTTTGGAGTACCACTAATTTTTGTGCTATAAGGTAGTATCACTCGAATCAATTCATTAGTCTTACTTGAAGTAGGATGGTGTCTGCTAAAGACATTTTTATAGAAATAGTTACCAGCCTTACTAGCAGTACTATCTATAGCATATGCACAGGATATTACAGCATTCAGCCCAATAACCAATATTCAAATGCCTCTCACCTTTAATGGAAACAGCAATTTATCATTTTCATTTGTGGTAACAGGGCCTCACTCAGTTCAGTTTATGTTTGGGCTTAAAAGGAAACTACACTGAATTAACACATAGATTTCACATATTTTGAGAAGAGGGCTCTTCAAATGGATTCTGAAGGAATATAGGAGGTCACTCATGTGTTAATGGAGCAGATACTATCATCTTTAGGAAGGATGGAGGATTCTGAACCTGAACATAACTGAAGAGAACAAAAGCCATGGGGACTCTCACCGCAAATCTCCTAAAAGTGTTATTGAGTACTTATGGTTTTCTTCAGTGGCATCTAAGTTTGAGAGCAAACTAAGCAATCTTGGAGAAATAAGCTATTTGCAAGAAGTAAAAGCTTGAAAAAAAAATTTTCAATCACAGCTACGAAAAGTAAATCCTTCCTCCAGGCAGGAAAGTTTCTATAGCTGCTACCATCATCCATTTGCCAGCTCAAACACAATCTCTTCTAAAGATTAACTTAAGTCTGGTCTCTAAATGCTGCCTCAGTAGCGGAATTCTCCAAATGTCCTGATTTTGCTACATCTATTCCTGCACCCACCTCTCTCTATTTTTCTGACATCTACAGATGATTTTTCCCTTTTGTAGTACCACTGGTATAGAGGGCCACAGAAACACTCTGAAGTTTATCAATAACAATTAACCACTGGTTTCTGGCAACCCGGACTTCCTGGCACAAAACACCCTGTCAGCACCTAATAAACCATTGTTCACTGCAGTCTTCAAAGGTTTACTATCACAGACAATCATCAAACAAGCACTCCATTGGCATCCTGCAATTATTAAAGTTCTACTGTTATAAAATCTTCAGCACCCCAAGCATCTGCCACTGAGGTGTGTGGTTTTGTGCTCCTTGCTTTGTTTCTTGGCATTAACCTGGTGAGTCCTTTAGCAACTTCTCTGCTTTTCAGTAGTTCTGCAGGGTAATAACATTTCTAAGCATATTTTTATATCAGCAAAACTACCTGATGAAGACAGGATAAAACAGTAGAAGGCTATTTTTGCTTATATAGATTCTTTTCTATATTTTTTCCCAAGAAGGACAGAAAAATGTCTACGCACAAAAGGTGAACATGAAGAGAGAATGATAAAGGTCCAACATAGCTTTAATAGATTCAGACATAATAAAAAATATAAGGGGAACTTTGGGGAAGAGCTGAAAGAAGACTTGGTGCTGTAAGAAAGTAGATGCTCTCTAAACTGTTTGCCTTGCCCTCCATCAGAGAAGCAGAACTTCTTGTATTTCAACACGTAAATAAGCAGATCTCCACTGAAGTCATTGATTCATATTATCTTTTTCTTCTCTAACTCGATGACTTTGGACAATTTAGAGTTTTTTGAGTGCTGGTTGAGATAAAAGGATGCTCCTGTGTCAACCTACAGCTGTATAACTAGCTCTTTTGTCATGACCACAGCATCACTCATAGTCAAAAAGAAAGCATGATTTGTGATTAGAATTTCAGAAGCCATCATTTATTCTTTCCTGTTTCCACCCTTCATCATGATATCTAAAGGTGGGTTGCACAAATTACTTCATTTACCAGACCATCTTTGCACTATAGTAGATCACACAGTTTGGAGTACAACAACTTCATTATTTCAGGCATTCCTCATCCCATTCATGTGGTTTATTTTAGATGGGTTCGACTGCATCGACAGTCTGCGTGGCTGGAATGTAAACAAGGAGGTCTTGGCGGGCAAGGCAGAGGAAAGTGAAGAAGCAAGCTCCAGAGATTGTGCTGTGTAATATGGAACAGGCCGGATATGATTTTAATTAGAGCACATGCCACAGGATCATTTGCTCACAAAAAATATTCAAGGACTTGTGGGCTAGAAACCTCTGTTTAAAGGAAACTTCTCTGCCCTAGGCTGCTTCAAGATGTCACTACATTAGCTAGATTTAAATATGTGTGGCTCATTCCAGATTCAGTGCCCTCGAGTCTTTCTGGCACGATAGTCACTTTCTACTCAACTCCTGCCACTAATCAACACAGAAGCTGCTGTAGAGCAGGGCTTGGAGGGTATTTAGAGAGAACAGATTAAATAAAGTGGAATCAGGGCAGCTTGGTTTCAAGTTCAACCTCTTTTGCTAGCTCTTGATGCTACAGCTTGCCACCTAGTTCTGAATTTCTATAAGCGAGTTCCTTCTGTAAATGAGGTTAACACTACTTAATTCAGAAGCACGCTGAGCTGAGGAGCTGAGGTGTTAAACAACCCTTCATAAGGGATAGGAAGAACTTTAAGTTTCCTACCTGTCTGCCATAAATTATTGTTATTTGTGTAGCACATAGAAGGCCCATAATTATAAATTATAGATGTATATCAATACACATTATGAAGTTATCCCATTATTTCTGGCATACCAGAAACATGTAAAAATAGGCAGGTTTTTTTCCTGAAGACCTTATTGAGATGAGAAAAGTGACTAGCAGGCTTCTGCTACAGATAAACTAACTCAGGATCAAATGACTGACCAAGATCAAACAAGAATTCCACGGCAGTTACAAGAACTGAGACCACTTTCCCCCTCCTCCAGCACCATAACCATGAAATCATCTCACTTGTCTAAGACAGCAGCAACTCAAAGAACTTAGTGAAAGGGAGCAGTGTAAAGGGAATTATCCTATTATGCTGCCACGGTTTAGAAAATGATGACTCTGAAAATAGCAGGCCAGGAAAATGTTTTATTTTTCAAACCCTACACTAATTCAATACTTCTGAAAAACTTTCAAGTAAGTTTTTCTTTTCCATATCCCACAAATAAAGGTCTAGATTCCTGGGAGGTGAAGCGTTTCTGGTAGAACAAGTCTTTACAGAGACCCTAGGCAGAGGAACAACTAACAGCAAATACAGAGGACTTGTGGAGATGTCATTTTCCATGTAATTAAAAGATTTTTTGGAAGGCAGTTTAGTATACAATCTTTAAAACAATTATTTTAACAAGGTCTTATAATTACTAGGGATGTGACTGCTGCAAAGCATACTCAGGGAATTGTAAAAACAGAACACACTTGTGATACATGGCTGTGTCCCTGGGCCCCTCATATGTCCATGTAAACAAAAAGCAGATCTTTGGAGTTCACTGGGGTCATGTTGTGGTGAAATTCATTGTAGTGCATTTGCATGGCAAGCTTTTGGTAGCAGGGGTGTCTTCTGTGAGAAGCTGCTAGAAGCTTCCCCCACATCCAATGTCAGCCAGCTCCAAGACGGACATGCTACTGGCCAAGGCTGAACCCATCAGTGACAGTGGTAGCACCTCTGGGATAAAATACTTCAGAAGGGGTAAAAAAATCCTGCAGAACTGCAGCTGGAGAGAGGAGTAAGACCATGCAAGAGCAACAACTCTTCAGATAACTAGGTCAGTGAAGAAGGAGGGGAGGAGGTGCTCTAGGTGTGAGAGCAGAGATGCTCCTGCAGCCCATGTTGAAGATCATGGTAAAGCACCTTGTTCCCCTGCAACAGATATCCACCTGCAACCTATGGAGGACCCCACACTGGAGCAGGGGGATGCCCAAAGGATACTGTGACCCTTAGGAAGCCTGCAATGGAGCAGGATACTGGCAGTACCTGTGGACCCATGGAGAGAGGAGCCCATACTGGAGTGGGTTTACTGGCAGGACTTGTGACTCCACAGTGGACCCACGCTGGAGCAGTGTCTGCTCCTGCAGGACTGCACCCCATGGCAGGGACCCATGCTGGAGCAGTTCGTGAAGAACTGTAACCCATAGGAAGGACTCGCATTGGAGAAGTTCACAGAGAGCTGTCTCCCATGGGACGGACCCCAAGCTGGAGCAGAGGAAGACTGTGAGGACCTTACCCCTGAGGAGGAAGGAGGGGCAGAGACAGTATGTGATGGACTGACCCTGTCCCCCTGCGCTGCTGGGGTTGAGGAGGTAGGGAATTTGGAAATGAAGTTTAGCCCAGGAAGAAGGGAAGGGTGAAGGGAAGGTGCTTTTAAGATTTGGTTTTATTTCTCATTATCCTACTTTGATTTGATTGGTAATAAATTAAATTAATTTTTCCCCAACTTGGGTCTGTTTTTTGTTCATGATGGTAATCGGTAGGTGATCTCTCGCTGTCCTTATCTCAGCCTTTTCATTATATTTTCTCCCCTGTCCAGCTGAGGAGGTGAGTGATAGAGCCACTTTGGTGGGCACCAATATCCACACAGTGTCAACTCACCACACTCATGAGAGTGGGATACATACCTGCTATGGCTCTATCATAATAAACAGCAGCAATTTTAAAATAATAACAGTGAAGTAAAAAACATAGTCATCATATTCTTTTAAAAGATACATATCTGCGATGAAATGTGTTCTCTAGCTCTGGTCTAAGTGTTACAGCATTGCTCTTTGAAAAAAAAGGAACTGGAAGAAACTGAAAAAGTGACACATGCTGCTTGCCTCACTGAATGTTATTTTAATACTAATGTGGAAATTTTGCTTTGTGCACAAACACTTTTCTTTAGGGTGGATAAAAAAAAAAAGAACGGTTGAAGAATTCTGTATCTATTTCACTGGTGATGACAAGTATGTTAATTGCTTGCAGATAACATCTGCTCTAGTGAAATCAAGATGCAGACTCTCCCTGGACTGGTAGTGCTACACTTTGCACTTTGCCTAGGAGGTCTACTGCTCTTTGCTGAAGTTTGAAGGGAGCTGAAGTGCCTTTGAATTATTTTAGAATCTTCCAGTAACTGAAACCAAATCTGCCAGGAGTCCTGGGTCATCGCAATGTCTCTCTTTGAGCACAGGACTTACCTTTGAAGCTCAGAGACTTTCACTGACCATGACGCTGAAGTGTGCTCTGGCTGAAACAAGTTCATGGTGATCTGCCAACAGCCCCGCATGAGAAAGCCTCTGATTTCTTTCTGTTTACAGTAGAATGTGAAGGGCCTCTCCTGCTGGAAAAGCGTGAGCCTGGTAAATATAATGTCAGATCTAAGGAGCCCTTATCCTCTACAGACCACATTTACAAGTTTACAGTGTGAGTATGCAGACCCTGCCATGAAGTTACTTACCAGATGTGCCTATTGAGTCTGTCAATCATGGTGTTGAAGAAGCAGCTCCAGACTGTTACCATTCTCTACTTCCCACCATGCATTTGCATATGTGTTCTTTAATAAACTTGTAGCTTCTCTAAAATACTTGAATCTTATTAGCTCTCCAACATAAGGGGTTTGCTATTGCAATCTGTTATTGCAATAGCATTTATGAGGGAGCAAGGGACAAACAACTCCCACTCAGCCTTAAGAGCAGACCATTATTAAAATCCTAAAGACACAATGAATAGCAAGTAGAGGTCAATATGCAATTGCACACTTAATAGAGCTTGTTCTGTGCCAGCCGGGTTCCCACCAGGAATAAAGTTCAGCCATATACTGAGGGATGTTGCCAGGAGTTGTGCTGCCTGGGGAGAAAAAAAGAAAAAAGGCATTTCTTGGTTTTATTGAATTGTTTTCCAAGCTCTCCTCCTGTATAGGAGTAATCAACTACAAAAAAACCCCTGCAAATCAGCTGAGTTGCAGAACTGGAGCTTATAGTGGATTGTATGTAAGATCTACTCTGTATCTACCTATGGAGATAAAGCTATATCAGTTTTATCACAGATGATTAAGTGAACATAAGTTAATGGTATTTTCCTATTGTGGCAAATAGTTGCTGATCTGTATAAAGAAAAGTAATGCCTATAAACCATAGGTTTTTGCTCTTTTGCTTTGTGCGCTGCTGGCAAGGCTGGAGTCGAAGTAAATGCGTTCATCCCGTGGATCATAATTAAAGACAGTTTTGGATTGACTAGAAAGAGTGACTGAGAAACGACAGCAAGAATGATCATAGATTTTTAAACATACAGAAATATTGAAGGAGTTGGATTTATATTCTCCAGAAAGGAAACAACTGAGGTAAACATGATAATGAGTCAAATATATCTAGAACAGCTAAGAAAGGAGAGGTAATATACTGTTCTCCATGTCCAGTAAGGTTAAGACAAGTAAGTAAGGCTGCAAGCTAAACTCACAGTAAGGGTGATTTCAGTCCAAACCCAGAGAAAAATTTCTAACAGGAGTAACCGTGAAGCCGTGGAACAAATTGATGTGAAAGAGTGAAATCTTTATCACTGTCTGTTTTTAAGAAGAGGCTGAGCCTGCTCTTTCTGGTGATGCAGCTGTTCCTGCAATGGGTTAAAGAGGTGATATTAAAAGTGTTCTCAAAAATATTGGCAGACTTTTTTAGTATAACTTGACAAAACAAGAGCCACCTAAGGGAAAATGTCTTTTTTTTTTTTTTTAATAAGGTATTCCTAAAAATGCTAACCAGCGTCAGTCTCAGGAGAAGCTGAGCAGCAAGGTCCCTCCTCATTAAATCACTGTACAAATGGCAACATGATTTCTCTTTTTGACCTTGTGTCAGCCAAAGTTTTTAGGTGGTTCTGGCTATACCTTTTCCTCAAAATAAGCACACAAAGAAGACTTTTAAACTCTAAAACTAACTTTTATTTGACTAGACCCTGAAACAAAGTCAGTTTTTGAACAGCAAAAATGTCAATCTTCTGGGAATGACAAAATAAAAAGAATAAATCTCACTCTCTTTCCTTGCCAACTGTGCCATTGCAGGGGGGTGTATCCTTTCCCCAAGTCTTCTCTCAGCTCAGGAGTGTTTACCAGCTTCCTGGGATGCAATAAATGACACACATTCCCTCTGTGTCCCTAGATAAGGTCGGTCTCCTTCCTCACGACTGAGGCAAGGCTGCGTGTCTGCCCACTGCTCCTCTGAGGACCTGCACAGCATCTGCTCATGCTGCTGGTGTCCAGCCACCCCTGTGCCCCTCAGCCCAGCCCTGCACACCCAGCCTTCTCCTCCAGCACGGCTTGGGTTGGCTTGTCCCCAGGGAAGGCTGTCCTCCTACCTGCTGGGGCTCCCATGGGAACCACAACAGCCACCACCAGAACCAGGGGACAGACATCTGTGTCCTGCTGTCAATGTAGCCCTTTGAAGGAATACATACCTCACATATGGTAAAAACATAACTCCTACCCGTCACAGCAAGATCACATCACATCACATCCACTGTCACCAAGAAAAGGCTTTCTGCTATATTTTACCCTTTGCTTTGTTTTCACACCTTTTTTCTTTTGGATTTTCTTTAAAGGAACGTTTCCTTGTACTGCTCTGCTCTCAAAAGGGACAGAGATAACATTTCACAATAATCCCAGATTTGCCAAATATTGCAGAACAGTAACTGTGGAGAGGTGGGACAACTGAATCAATATTTTGGTCCAGTGAGAGACTTCACATTAAGTCAGTCATGTGGTATAGCAACATCCCCTTATCTGCAGAAACCCTCCGCTTCTGCTCAGTAAGCACTGTTTAAGAGCCTTCTCATGAATAAATGAAGACCTCAGGTCTCAACAGTAGAGGGAATCTCAGATAACATTGGAAATTACAAAGAAAAAAGGAAAAAAACCCAAATTAATAAAATGAAAGTTCGTAGATTAATCAGAGCCAGATTTCAGAGCTGGTTATACAGTTTGCCAGACAGTCAACAAGGTTTGTCAGCACAGATCACTGAATTCAAGAAGACTGTGGATTTTTTTCAGAAAAGGGCAGTATTAATCAATTCTTGCTCTAGAATGCTGCTCTGGAATTTCTTAGCTGGTTTTGGTACAAGACATACCTCACTGCTAACTGTGTAGTAGCTTAATAACATGAAAATTTCCAGTCTTTACACAAAGGAATGAAGGGTTTCATTTTATTTCATATATTTTAATGTAGTTCCCAAAAATTAATGTCTAAAATTAGGCTTTTCAGTTTATAGACAAAACTCTACTTGATTTTGCAGAACTGCGTAGCACCCAGCAATACCTACCAATGGCATTTGGCATATATTGGATGCAGAACATTACTTGCCTAAATGTCTGGCCACTTAGAGCCTAAATTAAGGTACTCCCTTCCAAAAATCTTGTAAAAGCTGTTGTAGGTTCCTTGTTTACCTTTCTAGTTCACTCTGGGGTTTTTTTTGCTCAGCTCCATATGGACACAACTGGCTGCAATCACACATTGAAGCTACTTTCTCCAATACTGAGTTTTAATTTCTGTAGTTTCAATCAAGTGTTTATTGTTCAGGTTATAAAAATAAATATATTCCCTTTAAAGCTTTAATTCCCTGACTCCCTTCTCCCTTCACAACTTTTAACAATAGGAAAGGTTCAGTAACCTCATAGATTTACCTATACACAGAAAGGCTGCATTTATCTACTCCCCAGCACTAGAAAATTTGGAATGTAAAAAAATATTTATATTTTTGTAAAGCATACAGTCCTCCTAATGCTCTTCTTATATTGAATTTTTACTTCATATTGAAACAGAGAAACACAATCATTTTATTGACAGTGTGTTATTTCAAACTGATACATACACATGCCTTGAGGCCGGTGTAGCCCTTACTAGTCAAAGGCAAGAGAGAAGAGTAACTGTCATGTTGCAAACAAGCCATAAAAAGACAATACATTTAGTAAAGTTATGCTGCAAAAGAATACGCTGTTTTCCATTGAAACACTGCAAATCCCCAAACCATACAGTCACTTTCAATTATGTCCTTCCACTTGCTTCTTTGTGACAATCTTATAAGATTGATAGAACTGCCTTCAGTTTTATTGTTTGGTTTGTGGTGGTGGGGTGTTTTTTTTTTCTTCCTTCTCTCCTTATCCCTGCCTAGATATTGTAGAGATCTCTCACATATACAGCTTATTTACTACCATGACCCTAGTCTCTTAATTTGGAAATAACAAAGCCTGCATTTCAGCAGAACCATTTTGTGAATTATTCTGCTCTAAGATGCCTGTTATTACAGACTAAAATAAATGCAATAGCAGCCATAGTTGGGGAGTCCTCAATTGAAAGAAAATCTACAATACACTGTACCATAAGATTAATTGGTCTAATGAGCCAGCAGACACAGCTCGTTTCTGTGTCTGCCTTGCTCTAACAGTTTACTCGGAGAAATAACCTTTGAAGGAGTTCCTACTGGAACTCAAAACTAAAGAGCTGGGGGCAAATTACACTTGTTATAACAGCCAGGAAAGTTCATGCAAAAACCAGAAAGGAAAGATAGAAGGGAAGGAAGGAAGGAAGGAAATAAGGAGCAAATATTCTTTTGGGGAAAACTCCTGCAGACCTAGGTTCATACGCTGACCCTTGTGGTATCTGCTTAGAAGGCTGAAAGCAAGACATGTCTAGCAGACTTGCCTAGAAGGTCACTTACATATATGACAGGTGTGGATCCAGAAATCTATGAGTATAGTTGAGAAATAAAAACATATTAAAGCTACAGAGCCTTTCCAGAGATTCTGGTGTGTGCCCACCTTTGTGATAGAGGGTGAAAGCACTTGTTTTAAATCTTCCTGATTTAAGAAGGCTGAAGTCTAGACCTTGAAAAGCCATTTGAAAGGTGGTGAATGCATTGGGATTTTATTTCCCCTTTCTTGATTGCCTGACAATACACCTCCTATTAAAGGAAAAATGTCTATTTTTGTTATCAGTTGTTCACTGATAAACTGCTTTACAGATTGTGATGAAACAATTTGGCAATCATTTGCTCTAAGCCACAAAAAGAAGAAAAAAATGCACTGTTCCCAGCTTATTTATGCTTTCAACCATTTCCTCTTGCCAGAAACAGCCCTGGCCACTTGTTTTAAAAGGAAAGAGTCAAGATTTATTTTAGGTGATGCAAAAGGTTAGAACAGAACATTAAAGAAATCAAGAGGTACCATGGAGCACAGGAAGAGAAACTGAGACCACCTGAACAGATGGAAGACCAAAAAGGACACACTAGAAAGAAAAGAGGGAAACTTGCATCCTACAGCTATTGTCAGGAAAAGCAAACATGTCCCACTAACCTCAACTCTTTTACAGTTGGTATTCCAGTCACCTCCATGAGAAGATCTTGAGGACTTGAAAGAAGATATGGTGTTTCTTTGAGCAGAGGTGCAGAATCCATCCCCTGTTAAAAGTAACCATCACCAGGAAAGGGAAAACATAAATGGAAATACTCCTAACCTTCCCAAAAAAGTAGCCCACTCAGGAAAGGTTTGGGAAGTAGGGAGCTAAAAAGAACAGGAAAGGGAACTGATTCAACAAAAATAGGATCTTGGAAATCTGCATATAAAAGAACAAAACAAAAATGGTCAAATTTAAAATTATTAACAAAATTCCTCAGCGAAAGTGTTGAGGATGTCTTTAAGCAATACTTGAATTTATTACCACAAATATTTTTTTCCACAAAAAGATGAGTATCAAAATGGAACTTGCTGACGAAAAATGGGAGGCAATTCCTGGTCACAAGCTGGTTACAATTTACAACAGAAGAATTAAACAATTCAAGAGTAGATAAAGCACTGTTTGGACTAAAGAGAACTACTTATTAAGTGGACAAACCCTTGACATATACATATATATGTATAGACACACATATGCCTATTGGCCTCAACACCATGTTACAACTGCTCTGGTGAAAGTTTTCACCTACCAACAGACATATATATGCCTGCAAGGGAGCTCCAGGAAAGTCCCATATACAGTCAAACAGGTATCGTCTCGTACATGACCATTACCAAACTCCACCTAGTTCAGTTAAAATGGCTTCTTTGTTTCAACCTCACTATTTTTACCAGGCAGTTCCTCCAAAACTGTGATTGCCATGCTTAGAAACATACTTTAAGTGTTAGCCTAACATCTTTCTTGATCAATTTTATACCCTCTTTGTCCTTGGACCCATACTTTCACAATAAGCCTGGGCTTATTTCTTCGCTTTCTTCTTAAAACATACCCAAAGATTTTCTATAACATTAAGAACTGAGTGAAGCAGAGTTTTTCTGGGGCTGATCCATTAACACTGTATTTAAGGAAGGCCTGAATAGCTTTGTAGACACAAGTTGGTACTTCCTTTTGTGAGTCTGATTAATATATCACCTATGTGGAAACACTGCTGTGGCATTACACACAGAAAGAGCTAAGATGCTGTTGCCCTACCCAAGATACTGGCTTATAGAAAGGGAATTATGGACAGTGCATCTTGGTACCTATTCAAATGCAAACAATTGTGTAACGGTGACACTTGGACTACCTTATTCTGGTTGCATCAATGAGCCCAACACCATGAGTTGCCAGGAAAAAAAGCATAGAAATTACCTGAAGCTCTCTCCCTGGCTGCCTGGAGCATCTGAGGATGGCTCCCAGCTAACCCTCAGCTGAGAAAATGGTCAAATGTGTGTCATTATCAGTAACACAATGCCTGAAGCATTGCGGCTGGTCTGAAAAAGAATCACTTGGGTTTTTTGGGGGGTGTTTTTGATGTGCAAACTATAATCTTCTGGTAACTTTTCCAAGGGCTTTAAAAAGATCACAATTATTTGCTCTGTCAACTAAGGTCTTGTCCAGGTGGCAGACTATGTAGAATTTTTTCCACCACCTTCTGATATACAGCAAAATGTAGACGCAATGCTGAGAGTTAATGTGTACATAAGCAGACCTACATGTCTGTCTTTCAGAATTACTGCAGTTTACCTTGCTGTGTGTTTTCAAATGTGCTTACACTGTTTATTTTATAAAAACTATCACCTTTGCTAAAATCACTGTGGCAAATCTGCATCTGGGCATCAGATATTTTTGATAAATGCAGAGGAGGGCTTGTAAGTGTTTTAGACTTACCCTGGGTCTTCCACCTTTTTGATCTGCAGTCAGAGAAGACCACTTAGCTCTAAAGGGAGCATTCAGTTGTTTGGTCTTTTTCCCAAGTATTTGAATCTCCTTGATTCAGAGCATTCATTAGGGAAACAGAGTAACCAATGAGTGTTAGCATTCACTGCAAACTATATACTTCCGCCAATGTATTTTAAACTAGATTCTTTTAATGATACTCTAAGTCATTTGCTTTCAGATGAACAGGGCATAAGCAGCTTCATGATCATTCTCTTTTATGTATGTCAGTTTGATTGTTCAGTAACAGAGATGAAACAAGAAACCTTAATTTGAGCTGGAAACAAACCTCAAATCTCCTGCTTCTCATATTCAAGCTTTAGGCACAGCACTATTTCTCTCTTCATATACATGATGAGTGACTTCCTGCCTTTGCAGAGCCCGATTCCAAAGCCTCCATGGTTTCTAAAAGCCTTTAGATTCACTGTTTCATATTCAGTACAGGGCAAACAAAGAATATCAGGAGCACATCATGAATGCTGTTCATTTACTAGGTTTCTTAAGATCTTAGGAAAATATTTAATGGACAGTTCTTTCTGGATGATGCTGTACTGACAGGGATTCGGTCAGAAAAGGGATGAAAAATTGCACAAATCTGTACTGCCAGGGTCTGCAGCAGATCACACACACCAACTTTAATGCTGAATATTAACCTTTTGGAGAAAAAATAAACCAGAATAGAGAAAGTGCTGGGGAGAAGGTCTCCCAGTGACAATCCAAGAAGAACAGATATTCCAGACAAGCATCCTTCCTGGAAATCCTCTTCCATGCAGCATGTGATCCTCCCATCCATTACTTTTGCCATAGTATCTCAAAGTTCCCATATAGCTTTTCATCATGAACCATTCCAATTCCCTATTCCTGCTTCTTATGTAAGTAGCATTGACTGGAGCATGCTCTAGAAAGTCACTGCCACAACAGCATAGGTTACAAATGTCAGAGCTGCTAGTGAAAAGCAGACTTGAGAATTGCAATGCAAAGTCTGCAGCATTGCCTAATTTAAGGCATTTGAGACGTTGTGCAAAATAGCCATAGTTCATTAGGCTTGCATGCCAGCATAGTGGAGTGCAACAAGATGGTAAGCTCCCTAATTTCTTGACCTTTAGCTGCCATTCATGATAAAAGCTTTTGTTTGCCTTTTTGGTCGTTCATATTTTAAATAAAGCGACCTCTGCAAAACATATACAATGTAATGAAGCATACATCAATACAGCAAACTTCAATCACTTGCATGAAAAATGCATGAAAATAATAATACACGAAAAACAACTAGGACTGACCCTTGTAGGAAGAAAGTTGTTCAGACAAACTTCTCAGGGAATACAAGTAGTGAAGCCATTCTTAAAAATGAACTTAAGTTCAAGAACATTTTATGAACAGGAAGAAAAAAGGGTTTCGTTTTTTAGATACTTTATTCACAACAAGTAATTTAACCACATGTACTTCAAAGACAGTGGTTTGGAACTGTTATTTATACAGTGTGGAATCTATTGCCAAAACCTCATTTAACTTAAGTGCTGTAGCTCATAAACAGGTTTTTTCAGGAACACGAATGAACACACCATGCTCTTAAAGTGTTATTGTGTGTGGCTAATGGTAACAGAGATCTGTGACGCAATCTTCCAAAACACTACTGAAGTCCTGAAGTGCCTGAATTTTGTACTTGTGCTGAGATAACAAAGTGCCCAAGAACATAAAAATTTACTATAAATTTCACCTCAAGAGTGTCTACATTAACAAAATAATGAACTAAAATTCTTTTCTAACATTGAGCCATTCAAAAGACAATGGATGACAGTGTAGAGCAGAATATTTTAACTTGTCAGCTTATTCTATAACCATACCATTCCTTGAACTGTCTATGTCATATGACATGGTTGCAAAGCATTTGACTGGCAGCAATGTTGCTTGCATAATTAGTGGAATGCCCCTAGTGATGACTTAGGGTTCTCAGCAAAGAAAAAAAAGCCAGGAAGAGTTAAAAAAGTGCTGTAGCAACCACATCACTATAGGAATAGTAATGATAGAAATCTTGCAATAGATGGAGATCTTTCATAAATGCTGAATGGGATTCAGTACTGAAGTACCAGTACATGTAAAGCACATGTTTTTAAAAAGGGCTTCATAACATTGCCAAGTCATACCTGTGTCATCCTTTAGGTGTAAGTTAACCTCTGCAAAAAAATAACTAGATATGCCAAAGCCCCAGGAGAATAAATGCTCTTCAGGGTGGAGTACCGGGGGGCAGCTGCATTGTTAAAGGAACAACAATCAAATCTCTGTCTTGTGTGTAGTAGGTGGTACATGTACTAGGCTACTAGTACATTCCTAGAGAAGGCAGAGGTAAGATAGGAAGGGGACTTTTCCTCGTCTACTCACTGTATTTACTGAAACATAAAGTGGAAAAAAATAAGCACTTCATGGAGCTGGCTCAGAAAGCTACACTTCCCCCAGTGCCTAGATCCTGGTAAATGGCACCCATACACTGCTGTGTTCTCATACATCTTTAACCTCACTGCAGACCTGCTCCTTAATCCATCTCTCACCCACAAGCAGAACTGAACTGTTTGTACAACCAGTATGAGGAAGCTAAGCAGCAGGAGCAAGGGAAGGGTTTAGACAAAATATATGATTTGAAACAGAATACAAGATGCAGCATAGCTCTACTGTTATTATTACAACAAAGTTCCTTATTCAGCATTAGACGAAAGCTACTGACCAATTTTTGTGACATATTCCAATATAAGAGCATTCTGAACAGCTCCAACCTCCACTGACATAAAACAAATCAGTCTATTAAACCAGCCCCTTGTTTAAGCTCCAGTTTTTAATTTTCTTTCTTAAATGCTATTTCAGTTACAGTCTGTAACAGGTAGGAGCCTGTTATGGACCACTAACTTTTTCCACAGCAAATGCATAACTTTACAGGATTTTGTGTAATCCAGCAGAAATAAAGCAAAAACTTAAATGACTATTGCTGGCTTATCACTAGATACCACTTCTAGCCATAGATAAGTCATATTACATTGCACCCAGAGGGTTCTATCAACACTCACACAGAATAAAACACCTGTTCTGAAAGTAATAAAGAATGAAGCTACCCAAAATTTTTTGAAAACTTTAAGCCATTCATTCCTGAAGTGACTTTTTAAAGCAAAATTTTAAAATTTCTTTTGCTTATACCCAGTACATGACAGTGTGATCTGGGAGGCTGTAAAGATTTGATTAGCATTCTGTGGGAAGGTTTGGATATTTTCTTGATGTGTTTTCTCTTATCTCTGCTTCTAGTTTATCAAGACCCAGATGAGGTAACCTCATACTATACAGTTCAAATATTCTTACATACTGCTGGAGTCCTCAACTAGGTGGAAATTACCACAGGTTGAGAAACACTGTTGTAAGTTTCAGTTTCAGAGTTTTTGTTTTGTGATTGCTTGCTATTTATTTATTTCTCTGTGAAGAGTTTTCAGAAGGAAAACTAAGAGGCCAGCATATGGGTATGGAAAAGGTTAAATTGGATGTAAAACAAACACCTAAAGTTAGACAAACAACAAAGTTATTATTTCAACATGAACTGCATCCATTCCCATCTCATAGGGATACAGTAGGACTGGAAGGGATGACCTAGGTCAATGTTTTCTCAGGAAACCATAACATATAATCTAATTCATAAAGTCACAACATTTCATCAGAAATCAATTAGTAGGTTGGCACCTTTCCACACCATTAGAAAGAACAATGTGATAAAATAAAGTGTGCATACTTCAATAAAACATGAGCCACATGGGAAATTATTTCCTAAAATTAAGCTCAGGATTAGAAGTGCTGAATGAAAAGGTTAACATCCAGAAGAGATCAATGACCAGGAAAGCACTTAAGACATCAAAGAGCTGAAAATCACCAGGACGTGTTATCATTCATGTTTTTGGTGTAGTTATTTATGTGTCTGCACAAGGGATTACCACAGCCCCATTACAGAGCTCTGCAAGGAGACAGCACTGAATGGTGGACACTAGGAAAACAAAACACATTTTTAAGTACCGACCAACCAAACGCTGGCCTCCAGCTGTGAGGAGATCATTAATATTTATGATACCAAACCTAACCTCCTACCATTTAGTCAACAAAAAGGGATAAAAATGAAACGCAGGAAGTGGAATAGCTCAACTTTTGATTCACAGGTTCATTGTGGAGACTGCTAAATGTAAGACCAGAATCCATGGAGTAATGTGGACAGATTAAAAAAGACCTATGATTCAATCCTCTAGTCACGGTTATGGAAAGTTCAGAATTACAAAGAGCTTCTATAAATGCCTCTGTCCTCTGTTATTTTGTCCTCCAAACCAAACCCACCACAGTTAAGGGTAAACTACTATCATCCCCTGAAACACTGAAGGGTGCTGAGCTACTGTCATTCCTGGTTCTTACCAGGATCTGGCAATGCACCATGGCTTGCTCTTTTTTATGTGCTTATGCAGACCATTGTTGGCAAATTGTATGTATATTTGTACAACATATGGCTTTTGGTATGTTAAAGACCTACCCCAGCTATCTGCAAGGGGAATGTCTTTCACAAAAACTAAACAGCTTGTTTACAGCCAAGGTAAATAACAACCAAATTTCTTCAGGTTGCCTTTGCTTCCTGGCCAGGAAATGTCCCAGGGGACACTGTTAGCTCCAAACCTGAAGCACTGAAGCCACTTGGGAAATAATTGTTAAAAACTGAGAGCCTGGTTAAGAGTTGAACTTGTGAACGACAAGAAACTCATTCTATGAGCATTTGGAACTGAATGGATGCCTCCAGGGGAAAAGACACACCAAGTACAAGGTTGTGCTGAAAGCAGGACCATAGGACCTTGCCAGCATATAGATGGGCTTTGCAGCTAAAATGGCTGTGGGGGCATCCTGATATCTTCTCATATGGATGCTACACAGTGGGTCTCCTGGGTTTGAACTGACTTTGTCTGGGAGTCATGAGGGCCAGCAGCTCCTTGGCATCAGGCACGGAGAGTCATAGGGGCTCCCCAAAACTGGGAGGCAGTTGGGCAGGGCTCTGGTGGTGAGGTCCTCCCTGGCTGCCCCTTGCAAAGGAGCAGGGAAGCTGTGGGGCAGCAGGGACAGCCCCAGCCCCAGACATCAGGCACCTACCTCCCTGAGGACAGCTGAGGATGGGCTGGAATGCAGGTTTTGAGCTGACCAGGCTCAGGGGGCCCATGGCTGGGCAGCAAAGGGCTGTAGGGAGCTGGAGACCAACCCTGCTGCAGCACTACTGGGTCAGGGGCTGGATGCCTGGGGGTCTGAAATAGGGTCCTGGGCTGTGGGCAGGATTGGGGTAGCCGTTGCAGAGCTGGGCAGAGTTAGTAAGAGCTGTGGATGCCCTATAATCTTTATTTTTTATATATTTTAATATCTATATATATAATCTTAAATTCATCTGAATTTATCTCAATTAATTTTATTTTTATTTTTCAAACTTCTTCTTATTAAATAACATCTTAACAAAATAAGTTGGTTACCTTTCTCTTAATGTTTTCGTGTTTGTATGATATTAGGGTGCCTCAGAAAGTCCAAATAGCTATTTTCCAAAAGACTGGCAGCCCATGGTGGTGATCCACTGCTGTACCACCCAGCTCCCACTGCGTGATCAAGGCTATCAAAGAAGCGCAAGATATTCCTCCACAAACCTGAATTTTAGAGTCAAAAGGAGAGGGAACAGACTGCAGTTCATGCGTGGAAAGGGGAACATAAGCTAAAGAGTATTGGTGAATACGCTTTGTGAGTACTCTTCATGCATCCTGAAGAGTACTGACGAGCACTTGGATCTAGGGAGGGCTGTACTTTCTCAAAACGTTCTCCTAATGTCAAACAAACCCCTGCACTGACCTTAAAAGAAGTGGGCAAAGACAGAATTTTGGAAAAAGCCACAGAGGAATGGATTATATGAATAAATAAGGATGCATTAGTCTTTCTTCATAAATCTCAAATCATTCAACAACAAATAACAGTAGTCTTGCTCTCTTTTACAAATAGGTGAAAACCTACATCAAACTGATCTCATTCAGGGGTACCTAATCCCCCAGCAGCAATACTAGAAACCATGCTGTTCTTTGCACATTACATTGTCCTGTTTTTCCCTTAAAGCTTCTCCTTTTCTACAGAGGGCTCTGTAACATGCAAATTAATGCCATTCAGCACTGATTTTTTTATGAATGCAATACTCTTTTGTGATAGTTCAAAGTTCCAAGAATAGGGTGTATGAACATCTAGACAACCGTGATCTATTTCTGAAGGGCAGACCTACACGGAGCCAAAACACTAGACTCTGAAGGGACTTTATAGTTTTCAAGGCCACCCAGAAGCAGAATTAATCAGTGTTTTCAGTACACCTTCTTATGTGCATCTACAGAAATGGTTCTTCCATGAATGAATAGAAAATAACTCTCAGGCACACTGTAGAAAATCCGCTTCACAAAGAAAGATTAATTTCATATATTTTTTTAGATATACCATTTAAAATGGAATTATCTTAATTTTAAACAATTTAGACTTCAAAAGTTAAGTTGCTCATTTTGGAGAACCACTGTCACAGTACAAATCCTATTTCATTAATTTAGACAATAATAGATGGCTATAGACTAGAAATAAGTAAATTATATTTATCCAGCAGCTACTGTCCTTTCCTGGCATGTTCTAACTGACTGAAGGTGTTATAAAATATCACCAGTACTCTTTGGTGATTGTTGTTGTGCTGTACTATTTTCTATCAGCATTACATTTCCTACTGTTATTTTTGACATTTTTTTCCTGTGCTGTAGCCATCTTAGCAGCTGACCTGTCAGAGCATGTATTTTTCTTCTGACTTTCATGTGTGTTAACTATTGTGTAACAAAAGCCTGCTTCACACAGCACTGAGCAACTTTCCCTCATAGAGGCTGTGACAAGAGGTATGGGCTGACAGACCCGTCTCAGTGTCTCCTGATATTATTCATTGTGGAATCCTGGGCCAACGCTAGTCTCCATGGTCTTTTCAGTTTACATTCTTTGTTCTGGAAGATGCCAAGAAACAGCAAGAAAGCATTTATTAAATTAGACAGGGAGACATTACAAAACAGGAAGGGAGTTGGATGGATGAGTATTTATCTTCAGAAGGTCCCAGCAAAAAGATTTGTTTGAGAGAATGACTGGTTTGGTAAGCTATAGGCTTCTACCACACTTCAGCTGGCTAAGGTCCTCTTGCTAAATCGCTTGTGCACGTGCACCCTTTATGGAGGTACAAAGAAGTATGTTACTTTAAGTGGGACTACAGGTGTAACGGGGTAAACTTATTATTTATCATCTATGGGAAACTTCCTAATGAAATGAAGCTCACAGGGAGGGTGTCAGGCTTTTTGTCACTTAAGATCTTTTTTTCAAAAAAGTAAAAGATGTAACATGTATAACTCCAATTTTGAGCTCAGCTAAAATGAAATATCTGTTGCATTCTAAACTCAGAATGAAAGATTACTTTCTATGGGCTCTATTCAGCAAAAAGTCCAATTTTTGTGGTTTTGGCAGTAGTTTCATTGTGGGCTTCAATGGTTTAACTTTCACGGAGCTGAAGTCTCAATCAAGAGCCAGAAGTTTCTCCACACCTCCCCCTTGAGAATCAGCCTAGAGGTTCTGGCAGCAGTTCTTTACTAGTATTGAAAAGATGTCATGATCCCAAAGCACATAGTTTTGCTTTATATTTGCTCATATCTGCAGTCTACCTTAACTCTGTCTTGACATTGGTCAAGTGTTAATGTTAGCATATATAAACTTAATTGAAAAGCAAGAAATAACCAGCTACTTTCTTTTTTGAAGTATGGGTAGGAGCGAATATCAGTCACGTAGAGTGGGAGAAAAAAAGTAATTCCACAGGTGATGCAATTATCTGCAAACTAGTTTTGAAAATACAGAGTTAACATTGAACTTAGGAACCGCAAATACATTAGCACGTGGAAATACAGGGGAGATACGAAAGCATCTGTAAGTTTGCTTACTTTATAGGCTTCTACTACACTTCTTTTGGTTATATCTCCTCTCTATATTGAGTACCTGTATACATTGTAATATAAAATGCAGTTGTGACAAAGTGTTTCTGATACCAGATTAAAAAGAAAACAATCAAATAGCTTTTAAAAAATGTTCACTTTTCCCAGTGTTGCTTAATTGCAAGAAAAAAAGAAGCATCTTGGTTCCCTCCTTGTAACCTAATATAATAATTCAGCTACTTCATTTCAGTTTCTGAGGTTTGGGGTGATGAGAATTGCATGACGTCCAGGAGCTAATTTATTCTGTGTAGGATATGCAGGCCTTGAACAACAAACTGTAACAATTGTCTGGAGCCATACACTGAGTAGAAAAGATGTAAGTATAAACTATTTCCCCTAATTTTCGTACTTGTAACTTTGCAACCTAAAAATCATTCAGCATTCTTATATGAATTATATAAACACATCTGTTGTAGACATCCACACATTTTAATGCAGATGGAATATTAGGTGAGTTTGCAATCTTACTACGCCATGGAAAGGAACAGGTAACAGGTATGCGCATTGACAGTGCCCCTAGCCCAATAACTAATATTGATTCAAATGCATATTCTCATAGGGTGTATGGGTAAACAGATGCATAAGGAGTTCCAAAATCTCATAAATCCCACTGAAATGAATATAGATTATCTGCCTGGGGACATCATGCATACAGAGTGTTTGTGTGCAACTGTAAATGTCCAAATGGCCTTAAAACGTAGCTGATGTAAATGATGTAAATGATGTAAAACCTGATCCTGATGTGAAAGAAATTCTGAGTGCGAAAGCGGCATGAGAGCATCTCCCAGCCACTAAGCCTAGGTTCTTCCTCTGTTCAGTAACAATGCACAGGTAGGCTGAAATGTGCCTGGTTCTCTAGGTATTTTGAAATAAACTTCAGCTAGTACAAAAATTATGTATTTTCCCAGGTATTCCTAAGTTCATCCCTACAAGCAGACAAATCAGTTCTGCGTGCAAGTCTAAAGGAGAAAGACTTCATGAGATCTCGAAATATATTTTTAACATTGTAACATCAAGTTAATCAGTTAAAGAAACGATTTTGGTATCTGAAAAAACACAATATTTTTCCATGTGTGCACCGAGAATGTAGCAGCGGTATCTTAAGATGCAGAAGAACAAATAAATCACCATGTAGGAAGCTCAGACTTAGATCAGTTGCCTTGCAATAATTGCTCTCAAATGTGCACTGTGCATCATCTCACATTTACTCCAGGGTACAAGAACACACATAAACCGTTACTGGGAAGAACAGCTTTTGTGCTGCAAATTCCCATCTAACCTTACCATATTTATTGATGTGCCAATGACTTGTTATTGAATGGAAATAAGTGAGTTGGTTAAGAGTCTGTAAAACCTTTTACTTGCCCAGAAATTGATGACATAGATTTATTCAGTTAAGTCCTTTTGGGGATTTTAGGAGCAACATGCATCATTCTAAATTTCTCAATGACCCTTCCCAAGAACAGGCAATTTTTTGTGGTTGCTTCAGGTAGAAGAGAGAAGTGCATCATTATCACTTAAAGGCTAATGGAGAGGTGGAAAATTTACCCTGGTGAGCTATAGGTAGAAGGGGTTACAGGTGCATATTGCAATAGGTCTCATTAGAAGTTCAGGAATATGAAAGAAATGTTGGAAAAAATGCTTACAGTCAAGTCTAAGTACATTGAAGAGATAAACAGTATGGAAATAGAAACTAGGAGGAGATTTTGCCATGAGTGGTAGGTGGATTTATGTCAGTACTAGCCACTATGAATCTTTGGTTATGGGTCTAGTTTGGTAGATTCAGGCGAGTTAAACATCTGCCATAATTTAAGTGATAGCCATAAGAAATACATGTGAAAGGAAAAATTTGGGGCACTCTATCCATCTGGCCATAGACACAGATTTATACATGAGGAGGAGAAGGTGGCAGAAATTAGTTTATTTCAACACTGAGGAAGGTGGAAGCATATTTGGTGAGATTTATCTGGGAAAACTGCAGTATATGATAGGATACACACAGCGGTCATCACATGAGAAGGAGTAACATGTCAGGGGTGCTTATAGCAACAGTTACTGTGGAATTGTAAGGGAATGTCCACCCACATCACCCATGTACAAAAAAGCTGTAGGAGACACTGCTCAATTATAAGTGTCCCCACCTCAACTAAAGCCTTTTCCAAAGTTCAATATCTTTATCTCCAACAAATATGAAAAAATATGAAATTTGGTATCAATTTTAAACATTAGATTTACAACAATTGATAACAAAAATATGAAAATAACAACATAACTTTCTCTAATTCCAGAACACTGTATTACGCCAGTCATATTACCAGTAAAGTGTAGATGGAAGACAAAGCAGTGGAAGTGATCCAGTGAAAGCTAAACACAAGCTTATCACATTAAAGTCTAAATTTCATACACTGTAGAAAGTGAAGTAATGAAACAACCCCCAACAGGAGCATATTGCAATACTGATTGTTCAAGTTCTGATAGAAATGAGTAGATGAAATGCTTTGAGTACAAGGTGCTAAAATAAAAACAGCAGTTAGCCAAATCCCCTAGCAACACATAGGTTCTCCTTCCCTTCCCTCCCCTGCCCTCTCCCCTCCCCTCCCCTCCCCTCCCCTCTCTTCTCTCCTTGTGTCTTTCTGAAGTTTTGACATATGGCTTTGGAACTGAGAGCAGAGAGCAGCCCAGGCTGGACCGCATTAGGCTGACCCATTTGTGATAGCCTGGATATTTTCAGTATATGGTTCAGTAGTGGGCACAAGTCTCCATCACCTGGCTCAGCTAAACAGGATGGGAGGGAACCTGTTCACAGGCACACTGGGAGCGTAATAGCTTGTCTGACCAAAACCATATACCAAAACTCCTGTCTCAGTGTGGTTGGAAACTGCTGTACATCAGGAGAAATCCAGACAAAAGGGCAGTTCCAAGAGAGACACTACAATGGCAGCCTAATGCAGTGTGACAGACAGAGTGAAATATAATCTATAGTAATATTTTGCTGTATTACAGAAATCCTGCCAGGTATCTGATGGTTCTATTAGAAATGGACAATTTCAAGATACCCACAAGTAATATATTACACATCATCAGTTAATACTTGCTCATCTTTAGTTTTTATAGGACGATTTCCACAATTTAAATATTAAAGAAGGTTCTAGTTTTCCTGCTAGCTAATGAAACAGGTGCTGTGTCCATTTAAAAACAAATATTTTATGCACTAATTGACTCAAGAGCAGCTAAATCCGTCCATCCCAAGAATCTTCATTGCTCTTCTTTAGAGTTTTTACAAGAGTTGTAAAAAAGTCATTACTGCTCATAGCATAAAAATATTTTCCCATTAAAACAGTGGCCTGCTTTTAATAAATCCCAAAGTTATTGTTGGCTCTGGATTTCCAACGTGTAACCAAATGAATATTTTTTTTGTGTGCAACTCATGAAACTTAATATACTCTGTAAAACTGTTCAAATCCTTCAACAACTCATTTAGTCTATGCAGATGTCAAGAGAGACGAAGCTGTATTTTAAACTATTATATAGCCATGAGTGACCTTTCTTTCATTACTGTTATCCCCATAAGTAGGAAAGGTTGTATTAGCAAAATTTCTACTGGGTTGCTCTGGAAAGGGAAATTTGCCTTCTGTGCTATCAAAAGGATAACCCACTTCAGAGCTTTACCTGCAACTCTTATATTTTATCAGATAGATAATAGCAGTATCTAGGGGAACATTTTTCCTTTGTCTTGCAGCTTAGTCAGGTAAGTTGTTGGTAAACTGACAAGTTTCCTTGAGCTAAAATTTGATCCACTGAAGTCAAAGGAAATGTAGGCATTGCATTTGATACTGCTACGATTTTACTCCATGTTTTTAAAGCACAAAAGATATTCCAAAAAAGGTCTGTTTCAGTCAGTCATTTCTGCACCTGAAGGAATATCAGCTTTGTGCTCCCAGCTTCATTCCACATGGAAGGGTCTTCATAAAATCATGGTAAAATATGCCAGTGATGGTTTTTTTCATGACCAAAATATTTCATATTTACAGTGTGAAATATCTTTCATGTAATGCTATTATGGCTTCCATTCAAGAAAGCACCCTTATTCTGAAACAACATACAACCCATAGCTGTCTTGCACCGCACGCCCCACCGTTTCCAAGTGCTTCAGCAAATGGCTGGTACTCAGCACTTCCCTGGGAGCCCACACTGTAGTGGATTTAACTAAAATTGAGTAATTATGATAAGGGATTTATCTATACCTAAGTGACATAAATGCACAAAGAATCCCTTCAGCATTCCCCAGCTTAGATGTAACGACAATTTGGCATACTGAGACACGATTATGACTATCACTTCTTTAGGTTTTCTAAAATTAAAATAGACATGTCTGTTGTGTTTAATGCTGGATTCAATACCATCCCAGGCACAGCCAAAAATTTGACAGCCAGCTCAAAACTAGGCTCCACTTCAGGTACATCTCTGGATTCTCACAATTTAGATAGGACCTATCCGCCTTTTTCCTTGGAGCTGGGAGCTTCTGTACCTTCAAAGGCACCTAGTTTACAGCACCCTGGAAACACACAGGCTGAAAAGGGACATACCAGCTGAGCTTTGACAACATATGGGTTGAGGCTTTCATAGAATTATAGGGTATTCAAATGGCCTCCCCGAGGAAAGGCACCTAAAAATTAGACAGGTCCCATTTTAGGTGTCCAGCAGGCATGCTGCATCTTAACTGACAAGCCTGAAAAGACAGCAGGACTAAATTAGGCATATATCTTTAGTTAGCTGTGCTCATGACAACCCCACATTTCCGAAACTGTAAGGCCTAAGGAGATAATCATGATAATCATTATTATAAAATCTTATTTATAGGAAAACAGTGTTAAAGAAACTCACTGGGTAATTTTACATCATAACCCTTCTTTGGACTGCGGTATGTGTTTTAGAAAAGTATTTAAAGGCTTCAGATGATACAGCACATACCAGAAGTGGGAGAGAATCTCAGAAAATAAGCCTTGCAAGAGTTGTTCTCAGTATAAGGTGGAAAGCTTGAAAGGGTGGTTTATAACAGAAATCTACCTGCAACTTTACAGTACATCTAGGACCACCTGCAGAAGTGTCCATCTGTAAGATGGAAGGTGTACCTTTGAGTTTGGTTGGTGTTGAGTACACCTCCTCTGCCTGACATGGCTGCTCAGTGCTTTCCATCATATATCTGTGTAGAAAAAGGCTGACCAGTTCCTGGATTCAGAAAGGGCATAATTCTTGATCAAATAAACTAAAATGACATTTTGAAAATCAATTTTCTGTTTCTATACTCCCAAAATGCTTCTTACCACCCACGAATACCAGCAAAACCCAGGTGGGTTGCGAGTGCTCAGCACCTTGGGACCAGCAGTGAGATGGCCAGTAGCTCAGAGTGACTTCAGTTTTCTCAGGTGGAAGGGTTTGATGAATAAAGGCGATCTATGGCCCTTAACAGTTATAAAACTTGCCTGCCCTTTGAGCCAATTTTCTGAAAATTTTTTGCAAGTGATGTTGCTGACAGGGCAGAGCATACATAAAGTATTTTTTAAATAAAACCAGTAGGGCACTGCTGCCCAGACCAGCTTCAGTCACTGGGCAGCCTCTGTGAGCTTCCCTCGTCAGCAGAGCTGGTGGCACTGCTGGTCAAGGCAATGCCCAAGGAGCTGCCATAATGGTTGTCCTTGAAATTCCTCAGCTGGCAGCCATTACAGAGAGGGATGCTTTCTTCTGCTTCTTTCAGAAACTGGTTCCAAGGGTTTCTTTTAACCCCGACCACAGCTTCCCTCCATGTACTAATGAAGTGGTGAGCAAACGAAGCACTCTTCAGTCAGTCAGCTCAGCTCCAAGGAGCAGGCAGAGGTTGTGATGCATAAATGGGGAAAAATGTGCCAGGGGAAACGATGCAGGGTGTGAGCATGCAGGGGACCATGCAAGCCGCAGGGAACCCACACCAGAAATGTTGGCAGCGCTCCACCCTGAAACCAAACCTGCTGATTTACCTCTTGTTCAAAGCTGCCTAAAAGAGCAAACAGATATCTGGTAAAGGGGTCAAAAGGAAAACCCTGTGTCTCAAATAATGAGAAATAAGACATTGTGACCTTCTCCTGCAAATCCTTCTTTAGCATTCTTGTATAAAGTGGTGTTATACACATATTTTTAAAGGAATCTTCAGCAAAACGAAGCTCCAGAGTGCAACTAAAGTGATGTTTTACTGACTGCCTCTTTTTTTTTTTTTAAATGAAAAAAATGTGCTATATTTCAACTATACTTCAGGATTATTGGGTTATTGTAAGAATTACTTCAGAAAAATAACATTAGAAATACAGGCAGTTTACAGAAGTGGGTTAAAATTAACATGCCTATTTTACGTAAGGACACCTACAAATATAAATTTCATCCTCTAGAATTACTAGGAGGAGAGAATTAGAATCCTTAATGAAGTTGCTTTGATCTAACCCCAGACCATAATTAATAAGATGCCTGATATATATCTAATATATCGTGTTACACCAGGGCAGAGGTAAGGTTGTTTGGTAGCTTTTCATGTGAAAATATACACGTTTCTATATTGGGTTTTTTAATCTTATATTCATAATATTTTCTGGTCTTACAATGTTTGTTTTAGGAATACCACAACAGCCTCATAAAAGGATTTCATGCCAAATCACTGCTATGTATGCACTCTCAACCTCATTGTAGATTTTATCTGGGAATATGTATGTGCATTCAGTCACTTGGTGCAGAACAGCTAAACAGCAATCAGAAAATTTATTTTCAGTATCAAAGTAAAGTTACAATCTCTTTCCCTAAAAAGGTGTGTTTTCAGACAGGCATCTGGAGAAGCCCACCACTGCATGAGACATCTGTCAGTGTGTGCCCCTGCAGTTATCTTGGAAGGTGGTATCAGCAAGGTATTTCAGCTGAACAATGATATATACCTCAAAGTTTTCTTGCGTTTTTGACTGATTTTAATTTAATTTGTAAAGCCATACCCCTAAACATTTTGTTTTGTTGCATCATCCTTTAATTTTTAATTTATATTTTTAGAAACATTGCCTTTTTTCCATTTAAATATGTAGCCATTGCCCATTTCCTTTATTTGACTGTTTTTAGAATATACCATTTTCTACAGTGTTCTCCTTGCCAAAAATAAAAATTACTTTCTCAGCTGACAAATTTCAGTACCTTTGCAATAAATTTCTCCTTCAGAGCATCACAACTCAAATGGCAGCAATGAGTTCAAATCAGCTTTATAAGTGGTGTACAACTAGACAAAAATATTTGTCAGCGTAATTTCACATCTCTTTTGGACACAGACAGGAGATTTATTTTCCAGCAGCATCTGAGGCAATGGCCTCCACTTTGTATATACGATTATTTGTGTCAAAGCAATTTTGCATGCTTTTCAGCCATTCTGCTTAAGGGTGGCTGAGATCTATGACATTTTGCAGTTGCATGCTGGGAGAAGTAGTCCCCCACAGGGCATACTTCCCATATTAAAGGGATTACAATCTCCCCATTTTCTGCATATCTGATTCAGACCTTCAGCTCCATGTGAGCTGCCAGTGCATTTGCTCGGTTGGGCAACATTTGGATGTTTCTCTCTTAGGTTTTCCAGCCTGTTTTAATATACAATATCTGTTCTGTTCAGATCTTGGCTGTGTTGGACTTTCTTTTCTGGAACTGCAGAATATCATAAGTTTGGCTGCCTAGCACCACTGTCTAATGTAATACTCCCTAACCCGTCTTTAAAAAGCCTGCCAAAGTCAGATTACTGCAAACATGAAGATCAGATATGTCTAATATAACTTTAGAAAAAACATGTGCTGTTTCCGCATTGCTATTATTGTTCTGGAAAGAAAAGCAGCAAAAAGGATTTGACATCTACTGTCTGCTCTGGTAGTTGTGGTGGCTACTTAGAAGAAATATGAATAATGCATATGGCAGTCCTGCAGGACATCTAACCTTATTTTAATACAAATTCTAATAAGACTCAAGTCTCATTTACAAACCTATATTGCTTTCTCCTTAAAAACAAAACAAAAACTTTCAGAATGAATTATCTTTCTATATCGAAAGTGTCCATGCCTGACACAACCAAAGACTTTTTCCCCACAGCTAAATGAAATGCCTCCTTCTATTTCTCTGTCAACCTAACAATGATAATGGTCACAGCAGTGGTTCAGGAAAGGTGTGTTTTTCAGATGTATACTTATCTGTTCCTCACTGAGGTACAGCCATTGTAATATTGAAAAAATATTTTGAATTATAAATGTAAAAACAATTGAAAATACATTCTTTGTATCCTCATTCAGAATTCTCCTGACTTCAGGAATATTTCTCAGGTTAATTAAGTTCAGAGACATCAGTAAACTTGATCAGATAGGGGATTTCTTTCTGAGAGAGGCATAAATACTCCAAATTTCACAGAACTGTGAAAAAAAAATAATCATAGTAATATTGTTACAGCTCATTATAATGTCCACAGAGCAGAAAAAATAACTCTGGAAATCCATTGTGCTAGAGATAAACCTTTTTTTTTCATATTATTAAAATGGATATTGCAATGAATCTTCAGTCTATAACCAAGTCACAGCTGTGCAAATTATCTGCAGCCACTACAGTAATTATCCTACAGCTAGGAGGGCTCCCCAATTTTATTTTCAGGTTCTTCTCCAGAAGCGCTGACTTTTCATGAAAAGATGAGCTTAAGCAAAGCTAACACAGTGGTGCTGAAGCCAGCAGTGGTAATAGTTACCATGAACCATTTCAGTTTGAAAATTACTGCTATAAAATCAGTGGGACTGACCAAGGGCAAATCAAGTAGACTTTGGCTGAGTTTGTTTGCCACCAGTGAGCTAAAAACTTCACTGAAAAGGAGAAATGTACCTCTGTAATGCTTGGATTCTCTTCCCTTTTGCACTTGTTATGAGCTCTGAACACCATGCCCCCAAGTAAAGTGGTGATCTCCACAATGCTTTGGGAGAAACCTGAGCTTTATATGTGGACTTATCTCTATCAGAGGGAATCACACCAGAAGTACGACCACCTGTGGCGAGTGTACAAAGATGGCAGGCTGAACCAGGTTATTTATTCTTCAAACAGTGTTTGGTCAGCAGTCCTTGAAGAGATGCAAACAAGACATCTCCTGGGAATTTCTGCAGCACAAGATGCCTTCACTCCTGAAGTACTGGGCATAGTAGTACATGACTGTCTTTCCATGTTTAGTGCTGACTATTTCTTAAAAAGTTTAAAACTTATTGTAGCCAGAGTGCCTAAAAAGTCCCATAAAATGGGCATGCAATGACTGAAAAATATGATGCACTGCTAACAGAATAGCCAGCTTTTCAGCTCCCATCCCTCTTCTACCCCAGACCCTGGTGTGTGTCATGCTGACAACACCACAGAAGAAAAATCCTGCATATTTTGTAGTTTGCATTGCCCTAACCTCCTTTTCTCAAATACTTGCCTTTGCTTGTGGCCTCCTGAGAGGCACACTGTCATCAGAGTCTGCCATAGGCTCTGGTGTCCCCTTGTACATCATTAGAAGGTCAGTCACAGCTTATGTTGTGGTTTAACCCCAGCTGGCAACCAAGCATGATGCAGCCACTCACTCACTCCTCTCTCACACAGAGAGATGGGGAGGAGAATCGGAGAGGAATGTAAAACTCGAGGGTTCAGGTAAGAGTGATGTAATAGGTAAAGCAAAAGCCACACATGCAAGCAAAGCAAAACAAGGAATTCATTCACCATTTTCCATCGGCAGGCAGGTGTTCAGCCATCCCCAGGAAGGCCGGGCTCCAGCATGCGTAACAGTTACTCAGGAACACAAACAGCATAATGCCAGATGTCCCCACCTTCCTTCTTCTTCCCCCAGATTATATACTCAGCATTAATATCATATGGTATGGAATATCCCTTTGGCTAGTTCAGGTCACCTGTCCTGGCCGTGTCCCCTCCCAGTTTCCCGTGCCCCTCCAGCCCTCGCTGGCAGGGCCCAAGAAACCAGAAAGTCCTTAACTTAGTATAAATATTACCCAGCAACAACTAAAAGCATCAGCATGCTATCAACATCGTTCTCACACCAAATCCAAAGCACAGCACTGCACCAGCTACTACTAAGAAAATTAACTCTATCCCAGCTGAAACCAGGCCAGCTTATGTGTATCTCAGATGGGTTCCCAGTGGTGAAAAGGCAGCCTCTTCTGCAGCACTAGGAGAACAGCAGCTGTCTGGCTGGAAACAGGCAGTTGCTACACTGGGTGTACCCAGGAAAGGAGTAAGAGCATCTCCTTCGAGCTAATCTGCGCGTGCTGCCTGTTCCACAGCCTTTGGTTGAGTCCTTACTTCCAACTACACCAATAGGGACTGATTAGGCACCAATAATTACATCCCTTGGGATGCATTTGTATAATCAATGGAAATAGGTCTGCAGAATTCTCCATGCCTTAGTACTGGCCCTGTAATCTCTAGATAAATATTGTCTCTGCTAGCAAGCTGTCATCAATTAAAACAGTATGCGCAAAAACATCTAATGGTCCCTGTGTTAATCCCAGTCAGAATTCAGTTTCTGAACACTCTCTGGACAAACTAACAGATACAGATAATAAATTAGTCCTTTAAAAATAAATAAATAAATAGCAAAACTACTTCTGTAATTAGACATACAGTTCAGTGGGTATATGAATCTTTTTAACATGACATTCACAGTATAAGACAAATACGTATTTTTCCACGTTAAGGTCTTAAGATAGGATATCCCATCACTCCACTCCTCAGACAATTAGCATATTAGCTAAATTTGCTGACAGGCATTCTGTGTGAGATTTATATCTCCTTTCAGTCCAAGTGAAATATTTGTCTTTCTGCAGTGTTTTCCAAGAACATACAGCATGTTTGAGAGCTTTACTGTCCTGTTTTGATAGCTAAGTCCAAAACTAAGTTTAAAATGAATAGCCCAACCCAGCTCTCATGAAATGTCAAACTGAAGCTGGCAAAGGAAGACAACAGATCATAAAGGTGGCATTCTCAGTGAGCTAACTGGTGCCATTATACTTTAGGTCCTATCCATTGCTACACTATGTACCCTTACTTGGAGGGGTTTATAACTTGGCTGCAAAAATGTTTTCTGGGTGAAACTTGGCAGACAAAGTCTTCACATATACAAATACATTTTAAAACAAATATCTGCAGAAAAAAAAGAGAAACATCTGTCTACAGTAAGTCCTTGAGCAATGCGTAGGCAAACTGAGCTGAGCTGGTAAGCTACAATACACCCAGCACAGCCCCATGCCAGTCCAGAGGGCTAGCTCTGCCCAGCTTGCCATCATTTCCACAGAGGAACCAACATGATGTCTCCTTAGAAAAGATAGGTTTCTCCTACCAGCTCAGCTGAATTCGATGTCAGCATTTGGAAGCAGCCACCATGCCTGCAGGAAGAGACAGGGCTGGAAAAACTTGTCCTCGTTGGAGCAGCTGCAGGCACAGGGGTGAAGCTCAGGATCAGTATCTTGCCCCCACCCACAAAAGCCTGTGGCGGAGCTTAGGCCCAGCCCTTCCACAGGAAAGATTTCATGGCTCCTTATTTAGTGGGCTGTTGCAGACACGCTTCTGGCACCCACACCCTCTATGTTCACAGAACGAGTAGAAAAAGTCACAACAGCAGTATCTTCCTGCAGGACTGTCATCAGATACTTCTTAAACCCCTTAAGACTCCTCGTGCAAGACACATTGCAAGCTGTCGCCTGTTTCACAAATTGATCACAACACAGGGAAGTAGTTTCAAGCCCCTCAGACTTTGTCAAAGAGAGAATTAAGTCCTGTCCCACTTTGCTGCTTGAATGACGGTGTGTTTCAGGCTTAGTAGACAGGTTTCAGTTCTCTTAAGATAGGTTATGATTTTCACTGAGTTTAAAAAGGTCATGGATCAGGCCCCAAAAACTATCCCAGAGAGCCTGCAGAGCTAGAAAGCCTCTAATCTCACCTGAATATCTGAAAGATGCAAGAAACTCTGCCCCTTTCCTGATACATCACAAACTATGTGTATTACAGCAGTCATGCTGTTTGGCATGTATATATGGTATGGCTAAACCATCTGTGTGAGGCTATGTAGAAGATGGGGAAGGACTCATGTGTGCCTCCCAATTGTTTTTATTCACTAAAAGTGGTAATTCTATTTGAACTAAAGCTGTTTCTTAATTATAGCTAAATTCGGGAGAAAAGTTTCTGATTAATAAGAAAGAAACGCAAAAATTTCATTTCAGCATTTCCAGAATGAAGTGTTTTGCTTTTCTGGATTAGATTCAAAAAGAACATTTTACAATTTTCCATAAAAACCAAAACAAAACAAACCAGCCAGAGAAGAAGATGATGGCATGTAGCCCATAGCTGGGCAGTCTGTTTGTGTATGAGGAGCATTTTGAACATCCTACCTCCCTGGAGAGGGCATGCACTTACCTTTAAACAAGACAGTCATCCTGACTTGTCCTTTCTGTCCCCCTGAAAGTTTATTTGCTTCATCCCACCCTGGAATTCCCAATATCTGGGTGGTTAGGAGGTACACAGTCTTTGTTTAACATCCCTGCTCTGACTCAAAAAAAAAAAAAAAAGAAAAAAAAAAAAAAAGCACCTCCACACTTTTCTGCTGAGCTATAAAGTAAGAAAAAGAGCAACAACTGGTAAAAAATCTGAATTCAAACCACATAACTTTTCTTAGTTTCCATTTTGGCTATTGACCTGAAAAATTAAGTCATGGACTGAATGAATTTACATAGACCAAATGTAAGTTTTAGCAAACCCTGTATACTTCCACAAAAAATATCTATCTTTAGTTCCCCAGTGCTGGCCAATCATTGTGTTAAGTCTGTGAGAAACAAGGCCAAACAATGACTGTCACAGAAGATTTGATCAGGCACCAATGTTACAGACGAACTCTTCCTAAAAGATCAGAAGCTAAAAACCATGCAAGACAATGTCTAGCCTAAACTTTTGGTTTGGAATTTAAACTTGAATTAACCACTGAAAATATTTCTTTTTCTCATTTTCTTCACTTTCTCTGCCCTAGGGACAGAATAAGGGCAAAGTTTTATTCTCTAGTATTTTTATTGATAACATATGTCACTTCTTTCAAATATATACTTTAATTCGTACCTCAAATAACAGTCTAATAAGGACTTGAGCTGGCAATTGAGCATCTATAGTACTGTCAAGAGATTATAAATGTCTAGGAACAGCATATAAATGTGAACAAGAAACATCAAGATCAATGCCTGATTTTACAGTGGGTAGGCAAATGAAGTGCTGATGCTACTAATTCAGCCATTTCTGATCAACACCCAGCTCCTGATGTGTAAACATTATTAAATTAAGCTTCTGACAACATTTGACTGGATCTCTGTATCTGATACATCTTTTGACCCAATCAACTATTCAAACTAGCTGGCGATAGGAATAACCATTTCATGTGTCTTTCAGTGCAAGAGGCCCCAGAGATTTTTTTCTCACCAATTCCCAACACCCAAGCAAACCACACTCTTTGGAGTTCACCCAGATTTACCTGTTCTTTCATGTTTTCTGCTTCTTCCTTTTTTGCACACGTACTAAAAATGATGCTATATGTATTATACTAAACTATGGGGTTTCCATATTATTGTATTGTTGTACCAAGAAATCCCAAATTTGATTAGAAAATCTCTACAAATAAGTAACCCTCTAGAGCTTACGTAAAGTTGCAAATTTTTCTTGCAGAAGGCACACAAATGTTAAAAAAATGGGCCACCTCAGTTTTCTGGAATCACAATAAAAATTAGCTGAAGCTACAGGTGAAATTAAATCAAACATGTCAATTTAAAAAACTGAATAAAGGAAACCTTGGTATCTTTTATCTAAGGAATTTCATGGATGCCACCCTTGAAGAGAACTGTAATACAGAGAAATAGTGGAGTTAAATGTTGAACATATTATACTTACAAAAAAATTAAGTTGATGTGTAATCTAATATAAACTGTTAATTTTTTGTTTTTCTTTGTTCTCTCATTTTCATTCTCTCTTCAATTCACTTGGCGTTCATTCCTCAGTAAACTAATTACTTCAGTTTTTATATATATATATATATATATATAAAGTAAATATACTTTACTGTATTTACATTCACTGCTCTCAGTCAACTTATATTAATGAAATCTTATTCATGATGCACCAGAAAAAGCCCCAAAATAACTGAGATTTAGGGGACTGGCCAGGTTTGATAGAAACTATGGAACTGAACTGCTGCTAAAGTCAGCCCTTTCAAGACTGCAGGGAATTTCTTCAGAGGCACTCAGCGCTTAACTTGCGACTGCAGCGGCAGTATTGCAGTATTCCTATGTGTAAGACCAGATGTGGATCTTATATATATTCCTCACCATTTTAGGTTTCTGTACTAGTTTACCATCAGTCTTCTCAGACACTGGCCACGGATACATGCCTGCACATAGGTGTCTTGAGCAGAGAGATCAGCAGAGGGTCAGGACATGAAAGCAGATGAGGAGAGCCTCCTGACTTACTAAGACCATTGAAAGCTCAACCATGGTCATCAACTGCATCCTTTAAAAATGCCAAAAGTAATTCTAGCTCCTTTGTAAGAAATTTGTTTCAATCTAGTGATAACAAACTCATAGTTTAAAATTAGTTATAATTACCTTTGAGGTGGCAGCCATTTTGTCTTCACCAAGTTGAAACAGGACTGCTCAACACTGGTATTTCTTTTTGCTTTACACTTATCTCATCAGGGTCCCTTTTTCCCACTTTCTCTCTCAATGTAATAAGTTTTGTTACAAACTGTACTATAATTTCTCAGTAATCTGAGAGGATAACCACAGCTGTAGTTTTGAGGTTGCCAGCAATTCCTGCTACTGGCAATTTTCCGTCAGTCTTGTTAAGAAAGTTGCCACAATTTTACCACAAATAGTGAGTCTGTGGCATACTCCAAAATTTGCATACAATTGCCGTTAGCTTAGCAAAATGATCATTTCTGTTAACAATAGGTCTCTAAAACTGCTTGAAAACTGGGCTTCAGCCAAGCCAATCTGGTTTACATTATATAAAGTATTTTAATGTGAAACCTTTTAATAGAAATCATCACTAAAGTCACTTTGACATTATGCCTGCTATCTGCAAGACTTGAAAAACTAATTGTATACTTGCTTTTTGGATTATTTGTACTGTTTTTTCCACAAAAAATGATTGGACACATGTTTAGCCAAAATTTAAGTACAAGTTATTTTGTTAACATTATTAAAATGCATATTCAGCAAATTCATTTGGCTGCATTAGCTTGTACATTCATGCAGCTTCTGAGTCCTTACACTGTGTTATTAGTAGCTCAGAAGAAAATCTAAGATGTGTTTGGGGTGCCTTTTGATTTCATAGGTTAATAAAGAACATTTTTAGTGGTATTTAGAACCAGGTGAAACTGGTTTGGTTAGGGATTTTTAATGAAATGTGATCAAACTTCACCTAAATTGATTAACTGGACAAAGTTTCAGTTTGTAATGATTTATTTTGCTGAACACAACTGAAACCCCATGGATTGTCATGGCTTCCATTATATTATTTCCTTTGGTGTATCTGTAGAAGTATAAAATTAATTCTCCAAAACACATTACATTTTAACTAATGATTTTGACTTGGGACATTCTTTCTGTAATCCACAAGTCTCACATTTTCATTTGAATCAGGTTTTCAAAAGGACTAAACATTACAAAGCTTTCTATAAAAAACTAAAAAAATGAAATTTGTTAGCAGAGCTGTCCTTGCAGTAAGTCCTGCTATCTGGCATAGAGTTTCTCAGCTGCACATGTAAATCAGGTGTGTCATTGCATGTACATTTTGCTTACACTCCTGCTTGATCTTGTTTTATGAGGTAGCGTATCGCTGAGAAGGATGGAACAATTTAAACACTCTGAAGGGCTGTGGTTTTGATCTAAAAAAAGGATTGTGGTTGGTCATATAGAAAGGACTTTTCCTTCCTAAAATGCTAAGGGAATAATTTTTTTTAATAAAAAAAAATCATCTATTCAGCAGGTTTTAATTCTTTCAGAGGAGCCCAGCAGTATATCAAATTGTTCAGTTATTAAATGCTGACACTATAATGAAGCCACCTTCTCTCACGATTATATCATTTTCTCCATTACTGAAAAGACTCTAGCCCAGCCATCCATTTAACGGTGTTTTCTTTACTAAAAAGTAATATGTTTTGCTGATAAAAATGGAACCAGTGTGTTCTTCAAGGTGGAAATTAATTTTCCAAACCTCTGCTATTTTGAAAGTTGGCACAAGGATGATCTACAAATCTTGATTTATTTCACTGGTCTTGGCTGTCCTTGAAACAAAACAGATGCTGATGCTTTTTTTTCTGTACTGCTCAATGTGAATTTTTGGATTCTGGAAACCAATTAAAAGTGATAGGAAAATTATTGGGACCTTTCACTTATATTACCTCTTAATATCTAACCAGCATTACACTGCTTATATTTTGAACAGAGACAGAGCACAGCAAGGCCCAGTGGTCAGGACCTCCACTATTCATTCTTTTCCTTCTGACAGTGGAAATCTAATAGATTAAAAGTGTTGTAAATAAATGGACAAACACTGTGCTGAAGAATATGTAAACGTTCACATCCAAAATCTTTAGCTTAGGACTCATCTTTATTTAATATCAAGATTTATTACATTGGTGCCATTCCCACATGTATTTAATCTTGTGACATCCAGCTTGGGCAGGATGATAGAAGAGATTGCTTTCATAAATCTTAGAACTAAATGAATTGATCATCAGGTAATGAAGATCTTGACTACCAGTAAAATATTTCCTCAGAATGACTCCTCTTCATAACAAGTTATTTTTTCCTGACCCGAGGGCAAGTTAAATTTGTCACACCATACAACAGTGTCTAGATTGAACATAGTCTTAATTAGCACTCTTAGGACACTTCTATTTGTCTGTGACCATGCTGATGACTTCATAAATCCTCTGACTACTGTTTTTGATATAGTACTGGCTGCCATATGACTAGTACTGTGCTACTCATTGTTCAGTTTCAGACTGAAAGACTGAGGTACCCTTTTGCCTGTGAACTTGAGCCCATCCCATACTGAAAAAAAAAAAAAAATCATCTTAAAATATTAATAAGAAACACTGATTTGGATGACTTTCTTTACCCTAAGAAAGTGAAAATGTTATGAGCATGTTAGAGAGTTAAGGGCTTTTCCCCCTCATAGTACTACATTTATAAGCCATAACAGAGTTTCTTAGTAAACTTACAACATGATTATGCACAAAGTGGACAACTAGATTTAAATATGTCTTGTGGATTCTTCTAGACGGAGTGTAATGGTCCTGCTAAGGCATACCACGTTCCAGGCCCCCAGTGAAGTATTTAATCCTTACCTTCTTCCTCTTTTCCATTTTGACCCTTCCTTACAGACACAATATTACACCTATTTATAATCAAGTTTATTTAACTAAAAAGATGTGTTTCAGTAGATCAGCTTTTGGGTCCGTCTCTAAGTTACTCTTCTAATATGGTCTCTCAATCAGACTGCTAGAGCTGCATATGAATTCCATCTCTCCTCAAAATGATCCCATATACATTATTATTATTAAATGTTAAAAGCAGCAATGTAGCATTAAATTAGAAGGGTAACTATTGCAACCATTCAATGTCCATGGAGTAAAATGGCAATCTACAATTGTATTCCTGCAGAAATTATTTCCTTCTTTAAATGCTTGGGCTACTTTTTTGGCATGAACAAATGCCTGTTGTTTCTTAACATGTCAGCATGCATGAAGTTTAGCACAGTGCAATCACCACAGCCCTTGTTCTAACTCAGCCTGCACAAGCTGACTTTGCAAGTATTTCTGTTAGATTCTGACATGACGCACCAGTGAAAGAGGGTAGTCCCTTCAACCATGAATCACAGCTCCAGACCTCGCTGCACTCCTGTGAGATGGTTACCACATTTCTCCAGTCCCACACTCAAATCTCTTCTCTTTATTCTGGAAACACAGAAACTTGACTAAACACATCATATTGTACGTGATCTCCTAACCAGATGTAACGATCAACCCAAAGAAAAGTCATGTAACAAACAATAGATAAGGCAAACTTTCTTCTGATTATTCACTCTTATTTCATATTCCTCAACTCAGAAGAATCATTTGCAATTCTTTTCACAAAGGAATTTGTCTCATAATCTGCGCACAATAGCTAAGCACCATTCACCCACTTGGTCAGAGCTCTAGCCATTCATTGTAAGTTTTTAACAAAGAAGTGCATTCAATTTCCAAGGCAACCTGCTGCTTTTACTTTAATTCACGTCACCATTAGGATATTTTAATGGCTACTCCAAATGGATAAACAGTAGAGGAGTTAGACTGAAAGAGATTGCAGAAAAGAAGTTGAGAATCACAGGTAGAAAATAATAGGTAAAGTCTGAAAACTAGTCTCTGATGAGTTCTCATACCTCGCCACTGTTTACCACGTCTGTGGAAGGTAACATGGGTCTGTACTTCCTCCCAGCTGCTGCTTCAGTCAATGTTTGGGAGAAACTCTTCCTAAGATCGGCTGACACTAGGCAGTTAAGCAGACATGAAAAAGGTTACCTAAAATTACAGAAAGAGATGCTTCTGCATTCTCCAATATGTTTGAGTGAGAAAAAACAATCCAGGAGACTCCTTCCACTTCCATGTTTCCATGTCAAACTTTTGTCACTGTTACATATCTGTAACATGTACACCACTTCTGTTTATGTTCACGTAATATCTGCACAAAGATTGTCCACAAATAGAATTCCTAAATGCCCTTATTTGCAAACAGTTAAGAAGTCTATCCCAGAGTGTCACTGGGCCATATTGACCTCTGAAACATCCAGGTGGGACTGAAAATCAGTCTGAGTTTGCTATTCTTCAAGTGATTCTTTGCTAATCACCGTACCTCCTGTAATTTAAATCGTTTCATAATTGCATTAGGAAGAAATCCAGAGTAAACTCTTTTGCTTGTTGCCATCAGCAGAAGCTGTTGATGGAATATGCTCTGTCATAGTGGACTCACCTGAATGAACAGTGGTTTCCTCTTCCAGAGGAAGGAAACAATTTGCTTTTCCCACAAGCCCATAAAAGAGGGTGTTGGTGTGTGTAAATCACATACTTTTGCAGCCAGCTCAATCCTAAAAGACCAAGATTACTCTGCACGTATCTGAAATGAATTCAGGCTCCAGTAACCCAACATGGAACTCCAACTGCTGACAGACTATAGGTCTTGAAATACAGACCATGTGTCTATTTTAAACAATGGAAAGTTCACCTGGCAGATGTACAAATTTTGATGGAACCAACAAATAAAGATAACAATACTTAACTCTTACATATCTCCTTTAAGTCTTAGCTATAAAACCTCTTTATAAAGATAGGCAGATGTTTATATTTGTATGCTCCATCTTCAAAAAAATGAAATTGTTTTCTGCTTAAAATTAAAAGCCCAGACAATGAAGCATAAAAAATCAGTAGCAGCTAGATTTTCTAGTGCTGCTGTATCTTCATTAGATGCTTTAAGGTGTATACTGAAAAGCTTTAAAAAAGTGATTATTTCAATGCCCTGATCTAGGCAGCCAACCTTAAAGATATCCCTCTAATTGACATGTTGCATGTCCTTACTATCCAGCTTTGGCAGATCCAAGGAAAAAAAACCTCATGGTTCAGTTGCTTTAAATGATCCACACTTCATAACAGATGATCGACAACAACCACTGAATCTATGGAGTTGTGTCCCAACTTTGGATACTCATCTGCTGAGCTACAGGTACGTAGAAGAGAGTTTTCTCATTTGTATTTTAACATATTTGAAAAAAATAAACCACAAAAAAATCTATGTGTTTGGCTTTTAATATCCCTTTTTGATTTAGGTTGCTTAATATTGCTGACCATTTGTCATCTTACATTGGTTTTATTGCTTCAAATGTTCAAGATCACCTGAAAAAATAAGGTGCTTGGACTATACACCATCAAAACTCTTGCAGGCCGCAAAACTTCTAGGGAAAAAGGGCACAAAATGAATCTGCAACTGATTTCAGGATATTACACATCAAATTTGGGCTTTCTTACATTTTAGGGAGCCAGAGGCAGCTTTGAGTTTCTGTGGGTTTATGCCTGCAAATTGAATTGTTATTGACTTTTCACAATTTATTTTACAAGAGCTTATATAATATTTTTCATTTTCTAGTTTGCCTGTAGTTTGAGAAAAGCACATATAACTTTTACAGCCATTGAAGTACTGTAATAGTAGGTGAAACAGAGGGGTAGAACCAATCCGGGGCTGTTTTACTTTAAACAGTATCTTTTCCTGACCCTCTACTGTCATATGGATTTTTCCTCAATACTCCGTGAACGGTACTTTTGGTTTCCTGCACATACTCTTTTTGCTTACTTACCAAAAAGCAAAACACTGGACCCTTACTTGTTTTTATAATTTCCTTCACTCATGTTGTCCCTTTATGGTGATCAGGGACCACAGAGGACCTTGAGCTCTTATGAAACTTTATAAATAACCCACTCAATACAGCAGCATCCCATAGGGCATGCTTCCCCCACGCAGAGCATAATCCCACCTCCCCACTTAGGTCAACAGAGGTTTGGCCACGGAGTACAGTGGGAGTAGGATAAGGCCCTAATATTTCACCAGTTACCTAGTTGCTCAACTGCTCCAGAGCTGGTAGGGTAGCAGGAGCTCATATGACACTGTGATGTAGAAGTCCCCAGTTTCATACAGCCTTGCAATGCTCTTAGCCTCATCAGAGAGCCTGATAATCCTCAAATGATACTGTTGGCTTCTTGCACTGTTGCCTGGTAATGAAAGCAGAGAAATGCTTCCAGCAGTGAGCCATCACCCTTCAGTCCTTAAGGGAAAACACACATGTGAAGAGAAGCACACAATCATGCATGCATGTGCACGCACACACACATATGGCTCATATATATCACAAAATGACTGGCTGGAGCCATGACTGGCCTGTGGAAAATCTTATCTTGGTTAGATTAAAATACACCTCACTTTTTAAGTATTTTTCCTTCATGAACGTAGTCATCTTGTTACCTCAGTGAACCGCATTTTGTCCAATGCCTTGTACATTTGAAAAATTATATGGTTAAGCAAGACATTTCATAATCATTAATCTATAGTTAACTCAGTCTGCTGTATTATGCAATACTATGAGGAACAGCTGGGGCCCCCTAACCAGAAAGCACTTTTATGGTTTCTCCTAAGGGCCATTAAATCAATGTGATGAGAGCACAGCTGGAAAAAATCCTGCAAAAATTTATCAGATCCCACACAATATGTAAAGGGACCACTTGGTGCAATTGCAGACTCAGCACCAAGCCCTCTCAGTTGAAACTGCAGGTGGAAGAACATTTACAACACAGCTCATATATAGTCCTGAAAATGTCTGCTGCCTCTCCCTTTTCTCTCGTCTGTGAGGTTTTCCATTTAGGCCTCACTAACTGCTATGATTGCTGTGGATCCCTTAGGGGTAGATTAATGGGATCATGAGAGCAGCCTTTTCGGCAATTGCCTGCTTAAGCCATTTGAGATGGAACTTCCTAATGCTAATACAGGGGACACTGGCAGTGCTGTCCCTCTTACCTCAAGCACACTCTGACAGGGGTCTGGAAATCTTACAGTTTCCTCCTTCACATTTTGAAACAGAAGGCAGAAAAGAGGAAAAAGCTATTAATCCCTGAAACCCACCTGTGTAACAACTGTTCACACATGATAGATAATTCAAAATAATTAAGAAGGAACGCTGTTACTAACTTATAATGTCCTACAGAATTAACCTCTGATGAAATAAAGCAGATTGGGAAATGAAAGATATATTAATCATAATAGAGCAGACAAAAAGAAATCACAATACCTGCTTCATGGATGTCTAATGGGTTTTAAGCCACAGAGCGATTTCTTTAACACCTTTCTTAAATGCTTTTTAAGGACCTGATACTAGAAGTCTGTTGAAGCCAGTGTAGTTCTGCTGTGGACTTAACTGTCTCTGGACCAGATCCATAAATGAATTAAATGAAAATATAGTAGAAAGGGAAGAGATAAGTATTGAAAGAACTCCAGAGGCAGGGGCAAAAGAGTGGAAATAGAGTTCAAAGGGGCATTACAAAAAAACCCGTGCACACTTCTGGAAGAATCCAAACAGTAGTCCACGGGTATTTTTGCATACTGGTGCAAAAGTAATAATTGCACATGCCTGATAATCTTAAGTTTAAGTTTAAGAGCTATGGTTTAAATGCACATTAAAAAGCTCAACATTAGAGGCCTTGATTCTACCAGATCTTACATCCTTACATTCAAATTTACGCAAGGCAGTAGACAGGTGTCTTCCTACTGCTTGACACAAGTGGCTGGTGTAGAGCCAGATCATACATCTAGGCTCATCATGAATGTTTTTATTTAGTTTCCTTCCTGTCTTCTCCAGAATGAACAACCCACACAGCCTGCTTCCCCTCTTTGCTTCTCTATTTGTGAGACTGTGCTGCCTTTAAATAAGATGCTCATGAAACAGCTGCTGTGTTCAACACTGCAATATTACCAAATACCTTAGGGTAGGAACTAAAATGAAGCAAACAAAGAAAAAACAGACTGGAAATGTGCATGTGTGGGAGGGAGGGTTTTGAAGCAGAAACAAAAACCACTGCCAAATTAGAACTTAGTTATATACACCACACTAGCAGCTTTCCATTTGCAAAGGAGCCATGATCTTAAAGGATCACATTTTGGCAGATTGCACATGGACAGTAATTACATAGTAGCACACAGTCAGCATCATGCATATATGAAATATGTACATGCATTTGTATAGTAAGTATGCGTGTATATATGGGGGGGTGGAGGTATAAAAATGTAATGTGCATGATTTCTGTCATATAATTAATCTGTGCTGTATTTCATAGACATATGACACTTAGATATGCACACATACAAAACATATAACTCATAATATCACACTGCATTTTGATTAAAAATCAAGAAAGATCATATCCCACTGAAACATCTTTTTCCCTGCCACCCTTCACAGCCAAAGAATCTGGTTTTATGTAGCTTAGGAAGACTGAAGGACTCCCAGAGCAAAGATGAATAAATCTTTTTCTGAACCACTAAAGTCTATGGAAGATTTCTTACTGTCTTCAGCGCTGCAATATCAAGTCCTTCTAGGACTGAATAGGAAGACCAGAATCAGACATGCATGCAAAAATCTGTGCTTGAGTGGCAAAAGCAGCTCCTTCTGCTCTCTGGGACTTTTTTATAGGATTGTGTACCTATATAGCAGGAGCCACAGGGAAGAATAGCTTGGAGTGAGAAGGGGAGAGATAAAAGTGTGTGACATAACAAATATCCACCTCCAGGCAATGCACTGAAAAGAAAATTCTGCTTCACACTGTGCTCTCTTTTCCTTCTTAGCCTTACATCTTCTGGAAGTGCATTGAAAAAAGCCAAGGTCATTATGGAAAATCTCCCTTACAGACATGATGCTTGAAGGACAGAAGTGTAACACAAGCAAGAGATCCAGGGCATGGCTGAAGAGAGGGGCAGCTGGTGCTCATATTCAATAATTCTTTAAAATTTTATGTCTCCCCAATGATATCCTTTGTGTGTGTGTAAAAGGTTCCACATTATCCACAGAAAAGAGGCTTTTAAAAAGACCCACTTAGTTTTCAAAAGTGCTATTGGTTCTTAAACATATTTTGACAGGCTTGCTGCTGTTAAAATATCCTGACATAACCAAAGCAGAAATACCCTCTGCAGTAGTTCATGGTTCTTTTTACTGAGGAAGTCTGAAATGAGTTTCCAAACCCAAAGCAAGGGAAGGACAGAATTTTTGAATTTCAAAAACACAGAAAGCCAAGATTCCCTAAGGTATACAAAAATGCAGAGGGAGAAATTCTATCTTCCCAAGGTTTGCCAAATGAAATGGGGAAGAGGGGGAATTAATTCTTTTCAGAAACAAAAGAGAAAACAGAGGAGAAAAGCTTGGGTCATGAGCACCAAGCAGGCAACAGAACAGCTTGTTGCAGCACACATCCTCTCCACTGGAAATGAAGTCTAACACAGGATGCTTTCAGACCATGAGAATATTGTACCATTAGATCAAGACATGACACACAGGAGTGACCAGTAGGAAGCTCTTCTACGATATTACATTGACATGTGGCACACTCAGAACTGTTACGACATCAGGTTTATCAAGTCTGCCAAAAATCCCAGTAGAGTCCCAAAGAGTTGCAAATATAATCCAGTTCAGATTCATGTTCTGCTATTAATGGTAACTAATGGAAGAGAAGACAGACCCTGGTATTCTTACTACTTCAGCTTCCAAGAGGATGTCTTGCTGTGTTAATTCTTATTCATATCCAGACCACCAGAAAAGCATTATGTGCTCATTTCCCCTTAATTATATCTCAAGATAATATGTGGGTAATGTGGCTCATTCACCTCCACTAAATATGAGCAGTGCTTCAATATTATTTCTTTTAAGACTTCTTTAAAAAATTCATGATTGCTTAGATCAAAACCTGCTCCTTGCAATTTTGATCCTATCTGGTTAATTGCATTCAATTTCTTCAATTCAAGAAGGGATACTTTCTCTTCTTTAAATCCTTCCTCATCATCATCCATCCCAAATCAATGTTTTTAATTAAAAATAAACTTGATTCAGTGTTCCTGGCAAACTCCCATATTCATTCTTGATACCTTATTCAAAATGAAAGAAACTTTCAAGGTCCCTGCAGAATTAAATTCCAGAGATAGTAAAAAATTCAGCAGAGATTTCTCATGCTAAAACCTTTTTTGAAGTATTGGTCCAAAAGCAGTGAGATACATGGGTAAGCAAGGGACAAAGGGCATTACAGAAGATAATTTTCCTGAGTTCATTGATTAAAGTTTGGAAAATAAGAGGTGTTACTGGAAGTCTATGAAGAATTGCTTCCAATATAGCTGATAAATAGATCACCTTGCTCTTAAAAAACCAACATCGTAAAAGATTTTAAAATGTGATGATAAAAGAAAAACACAACCCAAAACCTGATAGCAAATATATCCCTGAGTGGACGAATGCTTATTTGTTGTTAGTGATTTGTACTGTCCAAGATGTGGTCTCACCTTCTACGGCATAAGTATGACTTACAACTCACTTAAGGCTTAGCCTTCACTTCCATGGGGGCAATACATAAAGTCAGAACTCTGAACAAACTGAATTAAACAGACAGTTGCAACCAACTACCTGACATCTTCTGATTGTCATGGGTCATGTGTAGATCACAGTTCAATGAGACACTTCTCGTATTATGTCATATCAAGCTCTTAGATGTGAAATTTGTGGTCAGTGAAGTTCCCATGGCATCCAACTATCTAGTCATGGACATTCCCAAAGCACACAGGTCCTTATGGTATATCTAGGACTCACAAAAAAAAAAAACGAAACACAAAACAACAACCCTATTTCCCCTCCTAACTTGGTTCAGGTTCCACAAAAAAACAAGGCAAGAATAAGTAATTCCCTTTACCTGCTTCTTTTTCTCCTTGAATCCCCTCCTTTTGTCAAGGTACACACACTCAAAACTGAAAACCTAGGGAACAGAGCAGTCAGTTATGATTTAGGGTACCTGTCTTTAGTTGCCAGTTCTCCCTGGAAGGCAGAAGAGAAATCAAGTACCTGGCCACTTTTGATATCATCTCTGATTAAGTTATTACATACCAAGTTACATACCAATGCACAAATACTTAGTCTTTGTGCAAAGACACGAAGGAGAGCTGGTAACTCTGCCCCTACAGCATTATGGTGAAGGAACATCAGATTACAGATTAAAGTCATCATCAGATGAACCCTGAAAATAAAATAATTTACTAGACCTCAAATGAATTCCTTAATTGTTATATCATATTCTTTATTTCTGTTTTCCTTTTTCCTTATCTGGGCCATTGTGTGCTTCATCAACTCACCTGAAAGGCAAGAGAAGACAGTAGACACCACCATCTTCTCTCACATTTTTATAAGGGCTTAGACAATCCAGACATGTAATTCAAAGTAAAGAAAAGCACTGTATTTCAACTTCAACTCATCTATATTCTCTACATTTCTCACTGATTAATACACTACACAGAATGCTGTTTTCCATAGATGTCACATTTACATATCTCTCCCTCTCTAATGTGCAAAGAGTTGGCTTGGCTAGCTAACTTGGCACTGGTAGGCAGAGAGACACCTAATGAATTCCTCTAAGTAGGTACCATGACTTAGACCACTACTGTGTCAAAATATTATTGTGATGCAAAAGGTCAGATTGATGACCCTTTGAAAATGTCTCCTAAGTCCAAGAATCTGTCTTGGTACATTCCTGATGGCATGCTGTTAACACACAATGGAAAATTTGATCAACTGCCTCCTTCACATCACTTTGCAAATGACCTTCTGCTTGGGAAAGCACTGTGTAAGCAATATTTCTCTCCTTATATATGGAACATTATTCAAAATGAAAGTCCAGTCCTCCCTTTGAAAGGCTTCTGCCTGTGACATTCTCTTTTGAAAAGCACATGAGTACTGTACACTGACAGATTCTCATTTACAAAAGAACTTTGTAAATATTGGTGGAATTGCTATGAATTTATACTGCTGTAAATACTTAAACACCACACTAAACTCTCATTAGAACTGACTTTTTACCCATTAACCTACAAAATATTAGCATGATCTGCTGGTCCTGAATTTACCATGAGATCAGACCAGCAGGGAAGGAGATGATGGAAAAATAACTATCACTTTTACCCACAACTGCCTGCACTCTTCTAATGCCTTACCAAGCGTTTGGTTGTATTTTGACATCTGGTGATAGGGTGATTCCCTGGTATAATTACCATGAAAGATGAATTGCATCACCTATCAATATTCTTTGCTATATATGGGCACATACCTTTGGTGGTTTTAGCAGTAATACACAGAAATACAACTGTGGGGCTTTAAAACAGGTGTGTCCTTCACTAGCTGGATAGAAAACGTGTTATGATTTGTTGCTACTGAATACTTTGGCCACAAAATACTTGCCTACTTCACAAATTGGAACCTAAAAGAAAAGAAGCTGAAAGGAATGAATTAGAAGAAATATGGCTGAAACAAAAAAAACCCTAACAAAACTAAATTGAAAGTTTTCTCCTAATTTCAGCAGCTTTGGTTCAACTTCCCTTATATAAGTCCAAGTAGCAGAAATGACAAGTTAGTTCAAGAGCTTAGGAGTTGTAAATGTATCTAGATGACAGAAAAAATAGCATTATACATTCACTTCTGAGTAAACCACTTACAAAGACATTTTTTAAGGGATGTTTATACATTCTTGGTTTCTTACATGATGTAAGTATTGAAATAGAAACTTTCCCGAACAAAATGGAAATTACATCAACTATCCAACTGGCCTTTAAAACCTTAGGTTATAGTACTGTGCTTGTATGTGTTTGGGTGTTTACTTCTCCAAAATACTATCAAATGGCATCCAAGGTATAAGATCTACTTCTCTCAGGCTGTCAATCACATAAGAGCTGCCATTCATCTCGAGCATTCCTTTGGAAGGAAAGATTTCTTGTCTGCTTTTTAAACATTGTGTAAATAACTTTTTTTAGACAGGACTAAGAAACACTGAATTGGGAAAAGAAGATAGTTCCCTAATCCATTGGTGTCAGTTACATTACACTATACAGTCATCATCAGGCAAGGAAAGTCAGACAGGCAAAAAAAAAGCCATCTCTCTACAAGCACAACTGCATTTAGAACAAAATTTTTAAGCAGCATTCTGCTCTGCTTCCCTAGCAACTAGGAGAGGGGTTTTTGTCTGGGAACTTCAAAAACCAGATTGCACTGCGATCAATCCCATAGGTAATACTTATAGTATGATTTTGTAGGAAAGTATGGGTGATCATGGTATTGGCCATTAGTCTGAATCTGGTTTGAGTAGTTTTAATCAGAGCAACAGAATTTCAGTGATGGTACGGTAAAAGCCGCTGATGTTGTCTGGAAAAATATGAGATGAAGGACTAATGTGAACTGATCAAAGACTGGGAAGCAGACTGGGACACATTTAGAGCCCAAAAATGGAAGTGTGTTTTCTCTGAGGACCCTTATCTATAGTTGCACAAACCAGTACCTGAAAATCTGAGCTTATGGAAAATTTTAAAATCTGACACTGAATCTTGCTCTAGGTTTCTTTATGTTTCTGCTTACAGATGTTCAGGTAAACTTTGACAAAACAGGTTTGCAGTCAGAAAATGAAGTTCTATCCAAATAAAAATGTATACTGAAATTTTCATGAAGGAGAAAGGACTTCTAAAAATGTTTAAAAAAACCAACCCAACTTGTTTTGGTATTTTGGGGAAAAAAGTATCAATATTTCTTTTGCAAATTACTTTTTATGTTGTGGTACATCACATGCTTTTAAAGTCAAGATGAAAACAAGCCATTAAAAGTAGGTTTTAGCTTTTTTAATTGACATTTTGGCACTAGAATTTAGAACTAAGTTCTGAAGTTCTCCACGAAACAGAATTTTTTTTCTCCATACTGCTCTAGTTCTGGCCCACACTGACATATAATGATTAGAGCATGTGAAGCAAGTTTAGCTTGCTAATTCTTAATTACAGAAATAATAGCAAAACTTGGAAGAATCTTAGAAATACTTTAGCACATTCAGAAAACTCAAGGAAACATCCACAGCAGTATCAGTTGAAACTAACTAGAAAATAAAACCATTTTAATACCCTAAGACATGACAGACATTTAAATATTTAGAATCACATCTGATTGCAGAAAAACCGTTTGAAAGCTAGCTTAAATGCCTACCTTGTTACCAATTATTTTATGTTAATATTTATCATAAGAATGGTTGTATTGCATCAGAACAAAAGACTCTTTCATCCAGCATCATGTGAACAATATTGGCCAGTAATGGATGCAGGAGACATTATAAGACAGCTTTTTCCCTGGCGTCCCTTCCAGTATACCATAGCTTAGGGACTTCCTGAGGCAGAGGTTGAAGCCTGACCACCAACTGTAAGCTGTGGATAGATCTATCTTCCCTAATAGGTAATTATTTTTGGATTAATTTATACTGTGGGCCTGTACAGCATGCTGTGGCCATGAATGCGAGCATTTGAAAATGTATTTTAATTGACTAGACTCATTATTCTGGCTCAGTTTTGAGTTCATTTCATCTCTATCCAAAATGCTTCAGCTGGGGAGGAAGGAGTGTTAGATTTTGGGTTTGTTGTTTTTTTAAGAGCTTATTAGAACAAATAAGGATAGCAACCTAGGATTTTATTTGTGGGTGTTTTCACTTGTAGCCCAAAAGGCTTTGTTGAAAACATCTAATGTAAGATTACTTTTAATGAAAACCAGAACTACAGGAAAGTGAAGTCCTGAATTCAGTTGTATTTTACATCCTACCATGTGTAAAATCATTGGATCACTGGATCTTTAAAATTTTATAGGTAGTGGACCTCAAATATATTCAATTTGGCTTAGCCTAAAATCTTGATAGGCACCAGACATCATTACGATTACGCCAATACAGTCTTGTTTAATCCACCTATGTAGGTGTTAAACACACCTACATAAGAGCTAGAGGGAGAACAAAAAAACAACAAAAAAAAATCTCAGTCTGTTCAGACAGCAAAGGAGGGAAACTCAATTGACTTCAAAGCCTCCTCTAGGGCTTGAGAAATGGTAGGAAATGTCTAATATAATTTTCATCATATAATTTTCATCATTCTAGAGAGAAAAGAGAGAAGAATGAGAGAGAAGGCAGATACTCTTTCAGAGAAATTGAAATCTTTGGATTCATCCCAGTGTGGATAGATTTTGTCTTTTCTTTTTTCTTTTTTCTTTTTTCTTTTTTTAATAAAGTTTTACAGAATGTTAGCTTTTTACATGAGAGAATTATTTCACATGCAGCATTGGCCAGGACTGATTGCAACCAAACTTTTCCCACTTCTGTGTTCTGTGTTCTGTGTTGTTGTTTGTTTTTATTTTCTGTGTAATTAATGGCTGCCTAATTATATCCTACTGCAACAGGTCTAACTTTCCTTCAGTACCACCAAACATAGAAATCAAACAGTTGCTGACAATTCCCTCTTGGTGTCAGAACAGAAACAATCCCAAGGCAATTCTAAGGCATGTGATGTCCCAGTGGAGGAGACATGGGCTGGGTCTGACAGAGGTCAGACATGCTTCCGTGGTGTGAGCAGGCAAAACCACTGTTGAGCCTTTCCAGTCAGCAAGCAGGCTTTTTCTAGCTGTAGGGACACACATTTCAGGACTAGGCCATGACTGCACCATCCAAGTCTTCTGTCCTTTATAAGGGAGTACTAGCAAGCTTCAGAATACCAGTCTTCATCTTCCAAGATAATAAGAATTTTACACAGATACCTTCAAACAGGACCTTAACAAAGTTCTATTACCCACATCATTTACTTCCGACAGCAGACCTGTAAATGGGAAGCAGTAATAACCACTGTCTATCTGAGTAAACTGGATATGCAGGATTTGCTCTGACCACCAGTCTTTGGATGAGTGGTGGGCAAGCCAGTGTATATGATGGACTCAAGCAGTTCAATTACTCAAGGATCTATTGTCTAATTCCTTCGAAAGAATTTGGCACAGCATTTGGTCTGCATCTGTTCTCCCTGCCTCTCTCTGTGGCCAAGGTATAAAACCTCTGAATGCAAAAACGTATGCTTGGAAAAATTAATTCAAACCAAATCCACTTTGGAGTCAAAGGTCACCATGCAGCAGAAAGGACACTGAGACACTTAAATTTCTTATTATTCTAGCAACTTTGAGAAAGGAGCTTCTACAGTCAGACTATTCATTCAGCTACATGTCACCTAAATAAGATTAGAATACAATAGCTCATTTCAAAAAAACATGGTGAGGGGACAGAAATCCTCAGCTGATACAGTTCTTCAGCTACCTGTAAGTCAGCAACGGCACCAGGGTTAGGAGCAGCTTCTATATAACTTTGTCTAGGCAGACAGTTTGGAAGGTGAGAAGGAAGCCAGGTTAAGAGGGTGTGGGAAGGGACACTGGAAATATGGTAAGGCTGAGGTAAGTGAGGGGGCTTGTGCAAAGGACCTAAGAAGAATTTTTGACCTAAGAACAATTTTTGCAAAATGACTCAGTGGTGTGTAGCGAGGGAGGTAGAAGAGGAAGCAATCTAAGGGTAAAAGGATCATATCTTTTGGGCTTTCTTATGGCCATTGGTTTTGCTGGTTATACATGTCTGCTTTTGGATCTCTGTAATGCCTGTCTTATAAACCTGCTTAAAAGCAACTTTGTGGACAGGAAGTCAGCTGTCCATCAGTCTCTTGTAGATGTGTTTGTTTCTTCTCTACTAAATACATTTTTCAATGACCTAAGAATAATTTTCCTGTTATTATTCATGGAGTATAGGTCAGTGGGAGAATGAGGCATTGCAGTGGGAGACAGAGGGCTTCAGAGAGAGCAAAGCTTACTCTGGTGTAGAGGGAAGGAGATACACTTCCACAGCAGAATAGACTCCACTTGTTCAGCTATTCATGGAATAACATGTTAGATTTGTGGTGGTTTGGAGAGGAGGTGGAGCATTTGGTCCAAGCTTGGAATGGATGTGTGAATCAGGAGCAAACAGAGTTTACAGTCCAGAGAGGGAATATCCTCAGAGCATCCCCAGAAATTTTATTACAGACATCTTTCAATGAGAAGAGTAGTGAAAACTGTCTCCTTGGCTTCTGCTATCTCAAGATATATTCTCCTACTTTCCATTTAGCTCATCAGTTTTGAAGAAAAAACATTAAGCTAAATCAAGCCCTTGCATTTGCCATTTCCAGCTCCTTCTATTCAGAATGCAACTGCAAGAGGAGGACAATGCCATTAAAGTTAACACCTTTTAAATATTTTCTTTCTTTTTTATAGGTCTTATATGCAATAATTGGCAGAACAACACATTTGGAAATGCATAGTGCCAAAGGAAAACATTCAATATCTTTCCATTCAATGCCCTGAGTATTTTCTCACTCCAGGGTGTAAAAACATTTGTTCTTGATTCACATGGTTGTTCCAAATCCTTGCCAAATTATGCAAAGAGCTGTCAGATTTAATAGTGCAAGTGTCTTATTCCTTATTATGGGGCTTGGACAAATAAAAGCAATACATTGTAAAAACAGGTAGTGAAGATACTGCCAAAAGCCATCACACAAAGTTTTTTTAAATAACATTCTGTCCTGTCTGCAGTGCCTCTCCCGGATCTCAATTCTCTTTAAGGTCTGAGTTTAATCTGCAGTGCACCTGTAAAATACAACCAATAAACATTATTTTTGCTTTATAGGTACAAAGACACTCCTTTTGCAGAGGCTGCAGCCTCAATTCAGTAATGGACTGAGCCAGTTGTTTGATATTAAGTACACAATAGACCCCCAAATTCATGTTTTAAAGGTCCTACTGAACTGAAGTCTCAGCAGCTTTCTCCTGCACTCACAACAAAATGCATAACATGCCAGAAATGGAGTATACACTCCCTTGCCTGGTCACATGTAGATTCTTGGAGATAACTTAACCTTTGTTTAAAAAAGAAAACAAAACAACAATTTTGCTTAAATGTAATTTTTCTGGCTTGTTTTCCTTTCCTCCCAAGGCAAACAAGAAAAAAAAAATTCACTGGAGGATTCAGTCCTTGTGGGAGTATGAACTGTAACCACCCACCACTCCACTGAGTGGCCTGAGCAGCTGCCTGTAGAGTCCTGTCAGGTGGGAAGTTTTAATCCTGCTTTCGGAGACTGTTCCACTTTGTACAAAATACCTTCACGCTTATTTCAACAATCCAAGTGATTTATTTGTTTAACACTATGGACAAAGCACCTTTGACTCTCCAGCCTGCATGACCAGGTAATCATTTACAGCTGGATCATCTTGAAACTGATCTCATCACAAAATCAGAGCAAGACATGAACTGTTGCCGAGCACAGAAGATGCCCAAAAGACCGTTATTATGTCCTTTCCCATAATTCCTGCTTCCTGATACTATAAAGTGATTGTTGTGGGCCACATAAAATCAAGCAAATTATTGTAAGTATGTAGAAATTAACAAAAGATAGACAATATCCCTCCCTAAATCAGAATAAACAGCCCATGATTCAGCTTTTAGCCTAAAAAATCTGAAATTATCACAAAAATGTACATCTGGCCTTAAACTGCTAATTGGAACTGTGAAAATTCTCACTTGGACTCTAGTTTGCTTCCTTCCTTCCTTCCTTCCTTTCATTCTTTTCTTTCTTTCGTTCTTTCTTTCTTTCTTTCTTTTTTCTTTCTTTCTTTCTTTCTTTCTTTCTTTCTTTCTTTCTTTCTTTCATACTGTTCTTTCATTCTTTTCTTTCTTTTTCTTTCACAGCTTTACAGGTATGTGATTTGAATTCTGCCATTAGAAATGCATTTCAGAGCAAGACTGCACTGCTCATTAAGTGAATATCACCAGCTTTCAGTTGTTTCACAGTCTTGCTTCCCAACCTGTAGTCATTTGTGTTGGCAGAGAAACGTTTGCAAAATTTGATATGTAATAAAAGTTAAAATAAGGATATTTCTCGGTTTCCACTTGAGTGTGTCAGGAAACTGGGACTGAAAGATTTATAGTTTTGGGTACAAAAACTAGTTAAGAATTAAGCAAGAAGGCACTCTTTCTCCCCAGGAAAAAACCTCTAGTGTTACAGTCAATAGGATTTTTTCCATCTACTTCCATGAGAAGATGATCAGATTTCAAGATGTAAATGGAAAGGGGAAAAACTCAGTGATCCGACTAACTTACTGCTTTTACTGAGAAGGGAGGCACCTCCCGAAGTTATAGCAATTTATTTGCCTTAATTAAGGAAGGTGCAGTAGCCTCCATCAGGTGTCAACACAACTACATCACTTGCACCCCTTCTCCAAATACCCTCTACATGCAATAACTGAAAGGGCTGCTGAGAGTTGCATTAGTGGTGAGCCTGGAACATAATCTGTCCTTCTTAAACAGAAAGACCACCACAGATAAACATCCTCTATTCCTCTAGCTAACTTGGACCATTAAAAAAACTGCTATCTGTGTAGACTTGGCCTCAGCTGTTGCATGGAAACATTTGAACACTTTTGAATTAATTTAATAGTTCCTCAATCTGGGACAGTCACTGAAGTGCACACCTGAGTATCTCCAGGAATTTACTCCTAAATGAGGATTTTCCAAATCAAAATAAAATCATGCACTTTCCTTTATTCTTTCTACACAATCAAAATGCATTTCATATGATACCAGACAACTGGGGGGCAGGGGTGTTGCATGGCAAGTTATACTAGCAGGTTTTCTTTCCGTTCTTCTTAATACAGGGCATCCTTTCTTCTTATTTACAAGTGCTCAGAGTGCTATTGGTTACAGTGCTAAAGTTTTGCCTTTCCAAGCAGACAGTACACTTTACTCTTTGACCCTTTTCTACCCTCCTGTCCTCAGCTGCAGTGCTATAGTATGACACTGGCTCCCCTTCTCAAAAGAAAGAAAGAGGGAGAGAGGAAAGTATTTTTCACTAAAATAATAGCTCCTCTTTTGGCAACAAACAAAGGAGAGGAAAAAATACATCCAGAGAAACTAAACTCTTTAAAAGTGCTTTTTTGCTGTTTGATGACACAGGCATAAAGCCAAAATTCACCCATTGTACTTCATGTTCAAAATTTCTTCACACAGCTCTAAATTGCTGACAGCTCTTTAGCTACAGTCATGCTACCGGGCGCCATTATAATAGTTCACCATACCATTATGATGTGTCAATGTTTATGACCTGTATCCCAAAACTGGATGACACTCAAATCTGTTGACTGCCTCTAAATCACTTTTTTGGAAAAGGCTTAAAGTACTGAGATTGCAACTAGAATTGCTATTGCTCAACTGGCCCCATCTAATCTTTTTTTCATTGAAAACACAAAAAGGTTACAGAATCATAAAGCCCATGTGGAACAAAACACAGGAAAATACTTATTGTTCTCATATAGAGGAACACATATAATACCCACAGCTGTATGAAGGCCCAGAGGGCTTTTTTATTGGTGCATGGATGAATTTTTATTGCTACTGAATAAAGTGTTCTTGACACAAGTATTTGACCTCTGACACTAGCCAGATTCCCTCTTGGTGGCCATTAGAATATAAATCCTACTTCATGTCTTCTGACTTTAAATGATGCACTATCTGCAGGGGTTTTTTAGTATGAATAAAACCAGAGAAACAAGAGTAAGAAAGTGTCTTATTGCCTGGAGATGGGCCAAAGTGGGCTGAGGAGATTTCACTTACCTTAGCCTTGAAAACCTTGAAGGCATGCTAGGCAGATCAACGTGCTTCACAAGCAAGCAAGAAAAATGAGCAAAAAGGGGAAGGCAGGAAAAGCAAAGTGAGAGGTTGCTGACTACTTAGGGCTTGTAGGTGTTCAGTTAGCATGGCTGAGTAACGCCTGTTGTAGTCAGGCAGCTAGAAGAATGATGCGCTTAGCCTTCAGTGATTACCTTTCTTTCATCCTCCAAAGCCTATCCATCTGCATAAAACTAAGCAGGACTAGTAGTCCGTTTTGAAGGAAGGATCAACCTGCCTTTCTCTGTAGTGTGGATGCCCTCTGAATATTTCAGTAGCCACATTAAACTCCCATTGGCTGATAAATATGAAAGTTAGGCTCCCTCTTATCTTAGAGGGAGCCTTTATTGATTTCATTTCTTCATAGATCTTTTTGTACACTTGGTATCTCTGTTCAGCTCATATTAGCATCTGAGGACTTTTAATTAAATCGGGTAACTGACCAGATTAAAAGGTATCCATACCAGTTTTGCTGCATATTTTTCAAGAGAATTCTCTATAGGTACTGACTTAGTGGAAAATTGGCTTCTGATATTTTTCTGAGTCCTTCCTGTGTCTTCTCCATCACACCTCTAGCTCTCTGACACTCTCTGTTTCTTAGATCTGACCTCATGTAAGACATCCCTCATCCTCCTCTACCTTCCCAGGGATGTCCTATGATCTTGTGACCAATAAAGCAGAAAGCCAGGAAAAATAATAGGCAACAATGCATTATCAGAAGTTCAGTCCAAGCAGTTCTAACAAGTTCTGTGCCTTTCGTCCCATTTTTCAATTATAACAGTTGTTAAGTCACACCCCTCTAAGTTATTCTGGTAATAAATCACTTTGTCCATCTGGAAAGTCCCCACTCCCTTCTGGGAAACACTTCCAGTGGCTGTCAGGAGCCCGCACCCTGTTTATGAGATAGTCCCTCTGGACAACAGAAAACACACAGAGCATCAAGCCACCATTGTGACTCTCTGTACAAAGTTCATACTGGTTTAAGTGGCAAATTATACTAAAAGCCCAGAGGAAAAGCCAGGAAAAAAGCAGAATGTGTCCCTTTTTGCTGCCCTTCTGCTGAACAATGGCTAGGGGTACCCACAGCATCTGCTAGTAGGCAGTGTCTAGGATTTCTTCGAGGAGCGAAGTCCCTCAACCTCAGCCAACATATTTGTGTTCAGTATTTGTGAAACAGCTCAAGTTAACAAGGCTTTCTAATAACTGCATCACAGGAAACCAGCTTCTCAAATAAGTTGTTTGAAAGGGTAGTGAAAACTGGCTCCTGGTACCCCATTCCTTCAGCAGGATCTTTCCTTTCACCTTGGCTGTGTCAGGATGCAGACAAAAGGTGGAAGCTCTGACCTGCTGCATGTCTGCTCTGCAGGTGGAGAACTAAAGCCAAAATGGTCTTACAAGGATCTGCTGCTTTTCCTCCACAAGCCTCCCCTGGTAACTTGGACATGTTGGTGAGTGTATCTTAAGAAACAGGAATGAGAAGATTATGAAGCTATGCAACCTCAGAGGTACCAGAGATACAGACTAGTTATCTACCACTTTTCCATCAAGCAGAAAGTAGATATCATGGTGCAAAAAAAAAGAAACAGGAAGAGCGGGCACCAGCTGGAAGAAGTACAGAAACCACTACTATTCACACCACCTACAAATAGCAAATATCTCATTACCTATTGAAAGAGATGGCACTGCAGACAATACAAATGGATTCCTGTCGTGGCACAGTGTGAAACTCGCTTCAGAATGATTTTAGGTATAGGGAATCTGACTCCTCAGGCACGAAGGATAAAGCTAGCTTATTCTGCTGTAGTTATATATTGAATGCAAAATTAATTAATTTTTTTTATATAAATACTATATTTGCACCTAACCTACATATACAGGACAAATGATTCTGAGGACAGGCAAATGTCATCTACTCAGCCACCTACAACATGGAAACAGCAGAGAGACTGAACAAGTCTGATCTGGTCCAAAAGAAACAGACATTTTCAGGGGGTTTCTAACTTTAGTAGAGGACACCACAGGCTTCTAAGATAGCTGCAGGAACATATATGAAGAACAATATACCATGTCATGGCTGGCTGGTGAGAACAAGACAGAGGAAGGCTTGCAACGGAGCAAGTGACGAAGATGGATTGATTTGAGTGATGTTTAAATTTGGTTTATTATGGGGCTGTGGTTGACAATGTTGCAAGCTGCTCACCTCCCAGAGAGATAGGCATGTGGGCCATTCTTTGATTTCATAAATCATCCAGGAACATACCCAGAGCATTGACCTTTTATGGGGAGGGAGCTCAGGGCATTCAGCATAATTTAACACCGGCATGTCGGATGGTGTCCAGCACAGTTTAACACTCCTTAACCTCTGCCTCATTAGACATCTGTCCTGTCATTTATCTTTCTGTTTATTTTCCAAGTGATATATTATTGGCAATAACTAAGGAACGGGCACTGATGTTACTCTCCATGGAACTGCCATTAGTCAGCTGGAAGTCAGGCCAGCATCACTCTGAAATTGGTACACAAAACAGCTTTTAAAAGATTTCAGATATTTTCTTTGCCAAGCAATTTCCTCCTGGCATGGGCAGCTAGCACCCCTATTATATGATCTTTTATTTATTTTTACTCTGTCCAGACCAGATTTTAGGAGTTTTTAATACCAGCAAGTATTATTACTGTTGGTAATAAGACCTGAATTATTCTTTCTGCACAAGAAACTTCATCCTGTCTGTGACAACCATGGCTAAATAAGAAGCCAGCAGGGAAATGGCAAGGTCTTCCATTCCAACCACATATATATACATACTTGCACACAGAAACAAATACACTTATACACACACACACACACTCACATTCTTCCCTCTTGCCTAGGTCATCGCTATAATGGCAGATATTAAGAATCCTTTCCAAATACAAATACTGTAAAATGCCTATATTTGACTGAATATTGGAGGTTTCATTTATGCTGCCTTTCTTTATCAAGTGGCACTACTTTTCCAATATTTGGTATATTGAGTTACACTCTGGAAGGGGGAAAAAAAAGCAAAGAAAGCATGGGGCCACAGTGAGGGGAAAATGAAATATTACACATTTTTTCTGTGTTGTGTAACATATGTGTTGTGATATTGGATGGGAAGTAAATTCCAACAAAGATTCTTCTATGGTACATATGGTACTAAGCATGAATTTGGATTTCTAGGCAATTATAAAGAAGGTACAAGTCCAGAAGGACCTGTAAATTAAAAAAAGGCATTCCAGATTTGTTTATATTGTGGATATTTGTGAGTCAGCTCCATAATAGAGGTAACACCTTGAGAAAATATTGATCGTGTTTTGTTTAACTGGATAACAATATTTTGCTTTTAAATCCATCATCGCATGAAAGATATTGAAATTTTGAGCAATAACAAACAATTTTATACGAGCAATATTACCACTGAGACACAGATTGAAGTAGTTAAGGAACCCACTGGCTGACCTGAATTGTCCTCTATTTAAACACACACACATACACAGAAACCTTTGGAAAAAAAAATAAATCCTAAATAATATCAAATGTCCTGAGAAACTGCAAGAGACAGGTATCCCTGAAATCTGGATTATGGTGATGAGAAAGCGCAAAGCGATGGGAGGCAAGCTTGATGCTGGCTTGTGTTGGTTCAGGCAGGCGAGAACAGCCATGAAGGAATTCAATGGGTGGGAGGGAGCTCGCCAGGGTACCAGAACCTTTACTTTCCAGATGTACTTTATTTATAAAGTACTTAATCCTTTTAAAACTACCTACATCCCCCACAGATTTGGCATTGCTTCATTGCTTAATTAACACCATCATCTCAGTTTTTGTCTAACACCACGGTTGGAGAAAAAAATTACATCTCTGTACAGGCAATTGCTGCCAGACCTAACATGACACTGAAAGCAATTTTGATTCCATAAACAAGACATCTGCTCTTTGACTACTTTGGTTCATGCTCTGCAACTGGGCATTTAGCTGTACTGTTTTGAAAGGTGGGATCACATAACTAGAGTTTAAAAGCTTGAAGGCTACTGTGACCTTCCAGACTCAAACTCTTTGGCTACTTCCTTAGCAGTGGAAAAACAGCATTTACTAGTCAGTCACAGGATGCCTACACACCACGGAATGTACTTACAAAAAAGGCAATGTGATCTGAGAATAAATCCAGCAAGGTGTTTCTAGGAGTAAGAAAGCCACTAATACAAGGGCCTTGTGAAACCTTCAAGTGTTGTTGGCTGTTCAGGTCACCCATGTTGACGGATAAGAAACTCTTACCAGAACAGGTGCGGAAATGGCTGCTAGGATGATCCAAGCAATGGAGAGTTTATTTTACAAGAGGAAATTAAAAGACAGTGGCTTATTTAGCCAAGCAGATCCAAGCCTGAGAGGGGATACAGTCACTCTTTGTAAATACAGCTGGAGGATAAACACCAGAAAAGGGAAAGAGCTTTATAAGCTTAAAGACAAAGAGTTGGCATAAAAACAAAGAGATATAAGGCAGTCATTAAGAAATTCATGCTGGATATACATGTAGGTTTCCACTCTAAGAAAGGTGAATTTCTGGACCTACCATCTTTTTGTAGTAGTGGGGTCAGAATTCAACATTGGTTTGTGTTGGATTATGAAAGATTTTATGTGATAGAGCGTGACAGGCCTAGCACACGCTGTGTGTCACTGCCCGCAGCTCTTCCCACCCTGTCCCTAGCTGCGAGGATTGTGAACCAGTCTGGAGCATGTTTACAGCCCATATTTCTGCATTTTCTTCCTTTGGAAACCAGGTCACGAGAGGCACTAGGATGGAAGTACTTGATATATTGTCCGTACTTCAGTATTGTCCCTGGACAGAAGGAAGCACTCCCAGCTGTCTAGGTGCGGGGCTGAAAGATCCTGCAAATCTGTCAGTCCTGCAAAATAATTTGTCTAAGGTAAAAGTCTTACAACAACAGGGTAATCTGTGCTTTTCCCAAGCTAGCCAGGCAAGGTAAATCTGCCACACACGCTGCTTTACCTCAGTCTGCTGAGGTGCGGAGAGCTGCAGGCTGCCCGGCCTGCAGGCTGCCCAGACCCCAGCCTTGCAGCGGGCACATGGCCAGGGTCTGAGCAGCCATGAGCCCCTGCCGAAGGAGCCTCCCGAGGTCTGTTTCTGCCCAGTACACATGCTGAACTCTGCACTCGTTGCCTAATCCTGCTTAAGAGCAGTATTTAAATGTTTGTGTGTCTCCTAATTAAGTGCCAAAAATTTTGAGTTTTCTCCTCAGTGAGGGGAGGTTCAGTCCAGCCCAACTTTGATGTAAATCTGATGACACTAGTGATTCAGTCAAGCTGCATGAGTCAGATTTGTACCAGTTTCCCCCCACACCCCATTAGTAATAAAATGTAAAGCTTTATTTTGAAAGTACATAATTGATAATGTTGTCAACAAAATTCATCATTTCCTCAGCATCACCCTATAATGAAAAGCAACGATGTTAATACAATGCAGGCCATAAACAAAACCTTGTTTAGCTCTATGGTTTTAGTTAAATTCTAAGGCTTTTAATTTTTGTATATTGAAGTAGAAAATGGAGCATACAGAATATTCCAAATCTATAAATGCATCTAATGAGTTGAAAAAAGAAATTTTAGGTTTTATAGTCTTCTGTTATTATTTAAACTCCCAGACAAGGTTACTTTAACATACACAAGATAGATTATGTTTAGCAAGACATTTAAAGATCAGAATTCCTGTAAACACCAGTGTAACATTTGGGCACAATAAACTCCGCTTCCCTTTCTGTGTTAATGATATTCTGGGTAAATGCCTGCAGATCATTTACTTTGGAAAAAATTTGTATGAAAAAATGTGAGGTTTTAGTTCAGGTTCTCTCAAGATAGAAAGCGTACTTGCTAACACTTGGACAGACCCTCGCCACACACAGGCACACGCCACACGACATTAAACCTGAAGAAAACCTCTGTCTGAACCTCCCTCCAGGCTGCAGTGGCAGAGCTTTGAAACCTGATTTGTACCTGTGCCGAGCTGTAAAATGTGTCCCACCCCACCTTGTAACAACAGTATTTTAATCTTCCAGCTAGCTCAGGCAGGAATTTGGGGTGGGTGGGAGGTTTGCTCTCTCTTCAGGAGATCAAAGGCTTCGGCCTCTATGCCATGTGTTTTCTCAGCAGGCTGGGACGTTACCAGCTGACTGGGGCCCCCACAGAACAGGTATGCAGCACTGGTCTGAGGAACATGGCGCTCCAGGGATCTCCTTCAAAACTTCACACTGATGCCTGTACTCCACCCTGCAAAACGCTGTGTTGAAAACTCTACTGGAAAACACATTGAGGATGGGTCCCAGAAACAACATTCTTTTAGCCCTAAAAGTGGACACGTAGCCTGAGGATGCAGAAATGGCTCCTCATGGAGTCAGGTGCCTGCCCTGCCCAGCTCAGCAAGGCTGGAAAGCACTGTGTGGGAAGGGGACTGAGCTGGGAGATCCCTCCAGCCCTCCTCACTGAAGGGCTTTGTGCCCCCTCCCTCAGCCCAGAACGCCATTCCATGTGTCACTGTGAGACCCTCAGCATCAGATGGCAACTTTTCAAACCAGGATAATTCCCAAAGCCATATCTGCTCAGCTGATGGGCTTCAGCAACTCCAATGATGTTTGGCAAGAGCCACCAATTTGTGTTTGAATCACACACCAAATAAATTTTTGAAAAAACATACCAACAGTGTGTGGAAATGACCATGAAGCAGCACTCACTGACCAAAAATGCCCATATCTGAATTCGTCCCAAGAAAAACTGCAGTATTTTTCTTTTCTACAGAAGTATTCTTTTTTCCTGGTTCACACTATTAATAACCCATGCTATTGCAGCACAAGTGACTGACTATGGACATGTTCCTGTTCACACACTGAGACATCAGGTATGGACTCACTCTGAGACAGTTACACCATGCTGTCACCTGGACCTGCTCCAAACCACAGGAGAAAAGGCACTGTGATAAGGGTGAATGTCATCAGCTTCACAAAGGACCCTACTGTTAAAAGTCAGTAGGAAAGATCTTCCAAAAGAGACAGATACAGACCAGATATCTTTGTTTCCTCTAAACTCACCTCCAAAATTTGTTCAGTCTCAGGTTCATCTTAAGTGATATTCCTTGCACAGAAGATTTTGCTTTTCATCTCATCACACATTCTTCTCTTTCAAAGAAAACTTTTTAGTCATGAGAGACTGCTAAAGAAATGCTGCAGTTTCATTGTTGTTCTGAAGCGATGAATACAGGACTGTGATATTTCCAACATTCACAACAAGTTAATTTAGTTTTTGAGTGGTTTTCTGCCATTTTTAGTTAGACCAGCCTGAAATATCTTTAGATGCATCAGTTAAGTTATTGAAGTTCGCCTGACTTAGTTTCTGTTGGAATTCAGCTTCATTCCAATACCAATGGGACAGAAATTTGGAAGGTACATACGTTTCCAAGAAACACAGGCCCTATCAATTTGCAGTCAAATTTAGGGTCCCAGATGCCCCAATTACTTTTTGAAACTGGATTTTAGAATCAGAGTCTATTTCTAATTACAAAACTTCTTTTTCTTATTGCCAGTGTATGAAGCAAGATCATCTGATGCTAAAGAGTTGTTCTTTGTCTAAGTAGATTATCATCATTATCATTGCACACAGCCTTCAGAAATCCATACTCTGAATGAGTTTCCACTATTTTGTGCAATATTGTTTGTTTCTTCTCCTAACTTATTTTATAAATCTCCCACCCATCTTTAAATAAAATACATGCAAATTCCTGAACACGGAGGTTTTGTACAATAGCATTTAGTATTAAGACATTAAGGAAACCAGCCTAGACACACACTGAGTACCATAACATTCCTCATCCCACCACCATCCATATACTATAGCTGGATAATTTCATTATGGCACCAGAAGGCCCTGCTTTTCATTAACCAAAAAGAAATCTCCTGTCAATCCCGTAAAGTCCGAAATACTGTTACCTTTTCTCCTACACAGGATATGGTATAGTTCTTTCTAAAATCTTCAGACTTGCTGATAGAGCAAAAAGCAAGGAGCCAAATAATCCTCTTCCCCCCTGCAAAAAAAGCCTGTTGAGCATATCTAACAGGCCAGAGCTCACCAATTGTTTTCCCCTCTTAACACATCTCTAACAACTGTACATATAACTTTTTTAAAAATAACACAGAAAATTTAAACCAAATGCCACATGTCCAAATAGCATTTCAGTTATACAAAAAAAGTCATCTTCATTTAGGTTAGAAGATGGTGGTTTACAGTAAGCAAGGCTGTATGGTGAAGATATTAAAGCACTTAATTACAGGTCAGTGTCTGAGGGAGCTGATATTAATATAGCCAAAAAAAGAAACTGTGCTTGAGGTTTGGAATAAGTGGTGAGGCATGACGCAGAGATACAAGAAAGCTGTTTTGGATGGCAGAAGCTTAAGAGAAGGTGATTCTCAAACCAGTGGTGTTTGGAAAGAACTGAGAAATCAAGATGTAGCCAGCCTAAAAGAGCAAAAACAATGGCAGGGAGGTAGAGGTAGGAAGGACTTTCTGAGAAAGAATGGTAGAAATTCAGGAAGGACTTTCAAAACAGTACAGAAACATATAATAACATTGTAAACACATTGAAGAGTTTAAAAGAAGAAAACAAGTCCACAATCCAGATATCTCTCTGTTGATACCTGACGTGCAATAACAAAGGCCACAGACTCACTGTTTCCAATAAAGGGCACCATTCCACACTATAAAGTCCAATTTCTGGAATATTGGATGAAAGATTATTTTTGGAAACATAAACTGGGAAATAATTGAGGTCTCTTTTGTACGCTGATTTACCAGCATTTCCAAAAAGCAATATAAGAAGCGTTTATGAGTTCCTATCAAATATGGCTTCATTTATTTGTCAGAAAGTTCACAGAAAGTACAGGAAGCGAGCTACTTTATTGCTTATATCGAGAGTGGGGGCTGGGAACAAATCTGTCCCCACACCCTTCTGCAATAGCTGTATTTTCTGAAAAAAGGTGAAACAGGGAGGAAGATGAAAAGAAGAGAAGAGAAGAGAAGAGAAGAGAAGAGAAGAGAAGAGAAGAGAAGAGAAGAGAAGAGAAGAGAAGAGAAGAGAAGAGAAGAGAAGAGAAGAGAAGAGAAGAGAAGAGAAGAGAAGAGAAGAGAAGAGAAGAGAAGAGAAGAGAAGAGAAAGGAAAGGAAAGGAAAGGAAGAGAAAGGAAAGGAAAAGAAGAGAAAGGAAAGGAAAAGAAGAGAAAGTTAGAGAAAAGAAAAAAGAAAGAAAAGAAAAGAAAAGAAAAGAAAAGAAAAGAAAAGAAAAGAAAAGAAAAGAAAAGAAAAGAAAAGAAAAGAAAAGAAAAATAAAGGGAAAAAAATAAGTTGGCATTTCTGTGTAAACACATTGCACTTGGAAAAGCCTTCCTCATTAGCTTTCAGACATTAAAAGAATCTGTGTTCCTTGTTAAAAGAATAAATCTTGGCAAACTACCATTGTGACAGAATGGGATATATCTGTGTCAAATTATGAACCCTGTGTTGTATTAAGAGTGCAAACAAGCCAGGACATGCCCAATTACAACCGATTACACTGAATTCATATGGCTGCCGGACCTAAAAAGGTTTTTTGCACCTCAGTAAAAGGCTAATGCCCATAAAGCCTACATCCCCTTGATTTGGGTATGCCTATAGGAGTGGGTGCAAAGGGACACAAGTGAACTCTGACCATATACACAACTAGCCGAACAGGAGCCAGCTCCGGTACAGAAGCCACGTAGGATACGTTCTACACAGTCAATTGCAGGCAGATGTGAGCTCCCTTCGCCAGCACTCTAAACTAGCAGGCAGAGTTGTAGCCATGTTTACTGTGGCACAGTGTCATTTTTGAAAGAAACAGAAAACAAAAAACAACAGCATTTTAGGTCCTGGTCTTGCCTTCCTCATAAAGCTCTGGGTTTGGGCCTCTCCTTGTCTATACAATTTGCATTGTACTGCCAGACAGGGCTTATTAGTTCAGGCTCACTGCTTTCCTAACTGCAGTTTTGCAGTCTCCAGACCATATGTGCAGCAAACGCTGCCTGCAAAAGACACGCACTCATACATTAGTACACCACCAATCTTAAACCAGCTAAGCGAAGCCAGCTTCCAAAATAGGACTAACCTGGTCTAACAAGGCTGAGAGAAGAATGTAGATTTCTGCATCTATCCAGATATGCCCAGAAATACCCACCTTTGGCTCCCTGCTGCTGCTCCACTCCTGTGGAGGAAGAGTGCAAACACTGCATAGAGGGAAACCCTAAGGAAAAGCAGGATTCTGGTCATTCACAACACAGCGTCACTGCTGACTGAAGATTTGTAAAGGAAAGGGACCAGGAGGCTTTCTATCTTTCTTGTCTGGAAATTACTGCTGGTTATATTAGTGTTTCACTGAGCCTCAGCTATAGACTAGGAACCCCATGTACCCAGTGCTATGCTACATCCTTCCAATGAGATTATGAACTAATTAAAGCAGATGGAGTACTAGGAGGCTAAAGGCATTTTTGATCAGCAGGGTAGGCAATGGCCTGAGCACATCAGTAGCCCTGTTGCATTTACGTATTAGGGAGAGAATGAGTTCAGGTTTGAGGGCTCTGAGTCTCAGGGCTTGTTTATAACATATTTAACTCCCAAGTGCTATAAAAGTGAATGATTCACTTTATGTATTAAATTTCTTTGCTGAGAGCAGCAAAAGAGTTAAACAAGAAGCTGTAGCTACACAATGTCTAGTGTGGGATGTGGCATGTCTAAGTAGTGGGGTAAGTAAGTAAGTAACTAATGTATAAGTAAGTAATCAAGGGAAGTCTGAAATCCTTCTGTAACACTGTCAGGGTTTTTTAAAATCTTGATTCACCCTACTTGAAACCTCATGTAGGAATGTGCTGGCTTTAAAGAGTGTGGAGTCAGGGGGGTTTCCCAGGTACATGAGGCTGAAGAACAAGACAAACATTCCTGATCATCCTGTAGTAAGTAAAACCTCGATATTGGGACAGTCACCCAGCTGTAATTCAAATTACTGCTCTGGTGAGCCAGGGACTAACTTCAGATGGAGTATGAGTGCTCTGTCCATCTGGCTTTTGTGAGAGAAGTGTTGGGAGGGCTCAGTAACTTTCTCCCCTCCAAAATTCTGACCTGTGTTGATGGCACGTCAATACAGAATAGGAAAAAAATACATCCTGACATTTTTAAAGTAGAGAGAGAGGGAAAAAAATGAGAGGGAGTGTCTTCTACCCCACTCCAGAACTCAGATACCAATTTCAGCAGGCAGCTCCCTGTGTGTCCATTTGGGAAGTGCAGCTAGTAAGAAGCTGATGTGCCCAAGCCACATACCTGGAAGCAATGCTGAATAATAGCCAGGTGCTCTGTTGGATGGGTTGTAGAATCAACATAAGACAGGTGACCATGGAGATAGGCCCACCCTGGACTTTAAATACCATTACTTTCATATTTTTGCTTAGTTTTAAGGAGGCATTTCACAACCGACACCTGTGTTTTGTCAGCTTCATCTAGGTAGCTTCATTAACTTGCATATAGCTATACTGTGCAATTAATTTTTCTGCTGTTTAGATCTGGGTGAGATAAACTGCAATGAATATCCATTTCCAGAGCTGGGAGGAATTTGGAGGCAGCACCCTTGGTTCCCTGAAAGGTATATCCCATTGCACCACCCATTAACCTCTGAAATACAAGGAGCATTGTTGGAAACCTCAAAACAGAAGGTAAAGGCAAATCATGACGTAATAATGTGAGGATGGATTTGTTAAGTGGGAACTCCAGCATAAGTGCAGACACTTATTCACCTCATTCTCTTGAGTATGAAGTCAACATGTAGCCAGAAACTTCTTATGGTCTTACTGCTCCTCAAGAGTAACGCTTCAAAAAAATTCCAACCCTGGCAGCAAAAGGTACATGCACGTCATAGGTGATAAATGTCAAGTAGCATCCAAAGAAGATCAAAATTAAGGTATCCATGAATAAGTGTCCAAGGGAAATGTCTTAGCCTCTCTTGGGGAGAGTAAAATGACAGAGTAAAGCTGTATGTATGTGTGTGCATGCTATATGGCTTATTTAATGAAGGTCTATAAACTCAAATTATTGTGTATAATCAAATCATTAAAAGATAGTATAGAAATTATGACAGAAAGTTATGAAGATGTGACTAACCTTATATGTCATTAATATCTGAATAACTGTTCAGTTCTGGCCACTTTATACTAGAATAGTAGAGTGAAAACAAAAATCCAGAGGTGGATGTTAATTATTATTAATCACACAGGATAATTCCCATTCAATGGCACAGTGAAAAAAATTGAGACTGAAAGGAAGGAGAAAGAGGAAACAATGAATGATGCATATTAATGCTTTTTGTTTACGTCCAAGTAAAGCTGTAGCTGAGGATATCTCTATTTCAGGATGCCTTATTTAGTATTGCAAAACTGCTGTTTGAATCACAGTAAGAAGTGAAAATTTCCAACTTGTTTATAAATGAGCATTCTGAAAATACAATGTGATCCAGGCGCATCAGAGTATTTAATCTGAGACTTTAAAAACATAATAATGCAAGATCAAATAATGTTGAAATGAAACAAGTTTTCAAAATGAAATGCAAGATGGGATTTTTGGGGTTTCTGGAACATTTTTTCCAATTTTCTTTTGTAACAAAATCATAGCAAATCTGACAGTTTTATAAAGCAATTTTCATTCCAGCAAAAATACATTCTCTGCTTGAATTTGGTTTTATTATTAGAGCTGTGGCCAACTATATTCCTACTACTCATTCATTTGAAAAAAAAAATAAAAGAAAGAAGGATATCCAACAAAATTATCAGGCAAAATATTTAACACCAATAAAGTCAAGTACAGCTGTAAGATACAGCTGAATCCAGAGTCTTCATAGGAATCAAAACCAGATGAGATATTTAAGAAGGGTAATGAGCATAGGCAGAGTTGCATTTACAAAGAGACAGATACCATCTAGTACATAAGTCAAACATTAATTGATTAGGGAGAAACTTTCTCTACAAGCAAGCTATTTCTGACTGCCTGTTATGGTATTTTATGCACTTTCCCTGTCAGGTTTCTGATGCCCCTGAGAGACAGGTAGTGTTTGAATGGATAGGCAGCTGGCCTGCTGCTATTTGGTCCTATCTCTGTTACTGTACATCCTAGAAGAAGTAGGAGAGATGTGGTGCATGTTTCATTGCTGGAAGAAAAATTCCCCCACACCCTCTGCCCCCAAGCCTTTGTATCTGCTGTTTCAGAATTAAAAATTTGGCTCACAATCCAAGAACTCATGCATCCATAATCATGCTGCTTGGAAAGACCTCTTTTGGAGATAGTTTTACACTGAACCACTTCCAGACGTCCCCAGTTTCCTCTGCTAACATAGGTCTAGCCACTTCTTTGTACTTTTTTTGCTGTGTTTAGTTATTCAGATGACTTTTATGTCACAGCTTGTAATTCTGCTCATTCCTTTCAGCAGCATTTCCTCCTCTTAAAACTTGCTGATTGCCTTCTTACATTTATGAGGGAGCCCATCTACAGTTCAACCAGAACACTAAATATGTTATATGTTCTGTTTATTAATGCCCCGGAGAACTGTATTTAACAGTGCAGATAAAAAAAAAAAAAAAAAAAAATGCTATACTGTTCTTTAAAGGAAAGAATTAAGAGGGAAACTTACAAAAGTGCAGTTCTTAAAGCCAGACAGACACACTTATCTGTTTCTCCAGCGTTACCTCACAGGCAGAAAGACACTTAGCTGCAAAATTTATCAGCTATGAGGTCATTATTAAAGCTGGTCAGTCTCAGTAGTCACTTTAAAGACGATAATGTTCAGCGATAAAGTAAAATACTATAAGATAGTTTTGTTATATTTAAGTAACTGAGTTATGATTTTGTAGTTTAAAGGATTGTGACAATGCTTTCTTTGAAATTTCTGGCCTAGATTTTCATTTAGGGAGCCATTTACATATTCGGCTCTTTCCATCAAGTTGGCTTTAAGAATCAAGGAATACAAGTGAGTCCTCGCCAAAGAATATAAAAGAAAATGCAAGAATTTAGATTTATAGTAGAGCTGGTACAGCTTAGCTTGGAGAAAACTCACCAGGCAAGCAGGCTCTTTTCCTTAAAAGAAAGCTCTTTAAGCTTGCAAGCTATGGAGAGTTTCACTAATATCCATGGAAAATTCTGATGTGAAAGTAGGAAAGCAGCAAACATTTAAAAGTCTAATTAGAAGCTATGCTGTCAACACTTTTTGTGCAAGCTCTTAGCCTGTGCCCACTTCAACATTGTCCAAATTCCCACATGATGGAGCCAAGGAGCAAGTGTCCCTGCACGGAGCTGTCATATATAATGTAGCAAAGGGGACCTGAGCTCATCTTGGTTGCTAGTGGGAAGGTTTGTGGATCACAACCTTCAGCTGAGCTCACTCACAGAGAAAGAGTTAACTTGCATGTGTGTCAGGCTCAGAGCCCACACACAGACACCGTAGTTAAGCTGCAGTTGGTAAGCTCCAGTGAACTCAGTGTGTGTGTAAGTGCTTGAGGCAGCCTCATATTCAGAAATGTGGGACATAAAAAATTCCTGATGATCACAGTTGCAAATGGTCAAGCACCTTCTCAGTCTCCTAAACAGAAGTGCTCTGGTGAATATTACCCTGTACCAAAAGGGTAGCATTAACTTGCAAAGGACTGGTGGGGGCTGCCTTCCCTCAGCCCCCTCTGCTTCCTGCCCATCTTTTCACACCTTCACCAGCAACTGACTCTCTGCCCCAGTGTGTAGAAGCTGCTTCTTATCAGAGCCTTAAATATACATATCCTAGAGCTACAGGAAAATTGCAATCCAAATTGTGCAAATTGAGGACCACATCTCTCATAAGCCAGGCAGAAAACTGTCGAATGCTTGAAGGTATATTTTCACAGTTAACGCACACAGCAGATTAGTTTCAAATCAACTGCCTAATCAGGGTTCCCAGGAAGGCTGCAGGCACATTTTTCAAAGATGAAGAGAAAGGCTTTCCTGCCACTTTAACTACAGTCGTTATGAAATCCTGGAGCACAGGGCTGGTGAGGTGCAGGGTGTTTCTCCCCAGTGTGTTCCCTTCCTTACATTTCAGCCTGCTCCCTTTGTCCCAAGAAGCTCTAAATACAATGTGTATTTTCTTACTGAAATATTTTTTTCTCTTTTCTCATTTTTTCTTTCATGAAATCAAATACACTTCTCCAAATACTATGTCACATGAGACTTGATATTTGCTTATTTACACCAAATATCCAACAGAATATAGAGAGAAAAAGGTGAAATAAAACGCCATCTGCCACATATTTTAACCATTTTTATGATTATACCATTGTGCACATCTCCTAATTGTTTCCCCTTCTTATTGAGTTAATAGACCACAAAAGGAATTACTGTATAGGTTTCTCATACTTCAGCTTATAAAGCATCCCAATTTCCTCCTTCAGTTTAAAACTCAGGGTATAGGTGCTCACCATGGGGACCTTAGGTAGGACTCCACACTGTGTAAAGTTCTGTCTGAAATATATTTATCTAAATTTAGAAATAGTCCCTGCAGACTTATATGAATGGCTCTTCCCAGCTGCAGAGCCCTCCCTGTTTTTATTTGCAGGCTGTGGCCTGGAAGCAGCCATAGGCCCTTGGCCCCTTTGCTGCTGGTGCAGAGCAAACTGCCCAGGAATCTGCAGGGTGCCCTATCCAGAGGTCCAGCTCAGGGGAAGGACACGGAGTGAGGACAGCATTCTCACTTCTGGCCATAACAAACATCTCCCATATTCATACCCTGTCAGCAAAGCGCTTCCATAAGATGGTGACTCTGTTGACCTACCTGAAAGCCTCTTGAAGAGCTTTACCAGCTTTTAGGGCTAAGTCTAATTTGTATCATTTTCCCCTGTCTTACATAGCCAGAGAAGGTGCATGACCCATGCATTTGACTGGGATGGAAAGAAGCTGCTGTCCCTTGGCCACTTTCTTTGACCAATGCTGTGTTGTTTTCTCTGGTCAAAGACCCCTTCTCTGCACAGCCTCCTGTAGGATTATTTACTCTGCCTTCTGGGAAATCCATCACTGTTCTGTAAATAAGATAATAAGTTTGCTGTAAAGCTGACACTGGTCTAACCTGCAAATACACAATTAACATTAATGCCATGCATGACTTTTGCCAAATCCTCGCCTTGTGGCATCACTATGATTGGCATGTTTGCAGCACACTTTGCAGGAGCTTGATTTGCTTCACAGCTTTGAGTCATTTTTATGTTCAGACATATAATCTAATGAGGTGAAAATGGAAAGCAGCCCCTGAGCATTTGGCTATTGCTGGGAAAGAATGCAAATTAAATATCTGAAAGAGAGAGCAGGGCACGGGGTAGTGTGTCATGGAGCTTCAGAGTTCCATCAGGTGCCTCACCAGCTTGCATAGCCTTTGTGTCCACATTGTCTGCCTGTTGGACAGAGCTAAGAGGCAGAAGAATGACAGTCTGGGGAAAAGAAAGAAAGACAGTAATTACGGGACGTATGTGATTAGCATGGTAGCCAGAGAAATTAAACCACTAGTCCCAGGAATCTTCCCTTCTATAAGGTACCTGTGGTGGAAGAGAAAAGCTCCTCACTACAGAGTTCAGCTGGAATCCACTCCCTGCTAGTTTAGCTTGATTGCTTTTTTGGATACCTACTGTGGGGGTTCAGTTCCTTGACCTTCCTTTCTATAGAACTATATTGTCCTGCCATGAAGAAAGGCAGATTAAGAATTTACAGGGATCCTTCCATCACTGGACTCTGACGGGAGTGCTCAGGGAGTTCATTTTTCATGGCTTAAATTGCTCCAGGCCAGCATTCTTATCAAAAAGGTTTGGTTTAATGTAAAACACAGACTTCTTTTCTTTCTTTTTAATTTTAGCTCTGTATTAAACAGCACTACAAATTTCCCTTTGAACAGCAAGTTCCTGAGCTGCTTTCCTTTGAATAACATATAAATTTAGGCTAAACTTTATTGTTCCTGAGTAAATCAGTCTAGTTAAGAAGTTTATAATTATTACTAGGGAGGCAAAATGTTTTACATAGCAGCTGAAAAGTCTGGAAAATTCCTGGTGTAATTAGACCATGCGTTCATTGTTTGCTTGCTCTTTAAAGGTACCAGCTTACAGGATAGTTTCCAAGCTTTGTCTTTTGGGTGCCTTGGGATCTCGACAAGGTCAGAAATAAAAAGAATTAACAGTCTGGTAAGCATTAGCTGGCATCCCAACCGTTGTTTCCAGCAGGATTTCCCCCCACACCTCCAAGCACATGGTGCTGTTTCTCCACAAACATGTTCCCTCAGTAATTCCCCAGGATTTTCACTACACAGCTGCCATTCCTCAGGTGGTACCCACTACTTGTGCTTTGGCAGCTCTGGACCAGGCAGTGCGGTGATGGGAAGAAGCCCTCTGGGCCCTGCAGCAGTGCAGCATTTCTGTCTGGCAAGGAGGTGCTTCTGGCACCCCCAAGCATCGCAAAAGCTGCTTTAGCCCAGTAGCACCACAGGTACAGTCAGGCTGGGAGCCAAAGGTTCATTCCTCCCCCATCCCTTAGGTGCTTTGAACCCACACTTTGTCTGCAGAAATGCCTGAACTATTAACTGCCAAGCTTTGGGTACTCAGAGACAGGAAGCTGTTTCACTTTACAGGGAATAACTAAATATAAATCTGGCAAGAGACATGGAGCTGGTGTTAGTGTAATTCTGGAACCTAGTAAGCACTCATCAGAGAGGGTCAGAGAAATCTTTCTGTCCCTGCTCCAAGGACAGCATGCACAGTCTTAGATTAAGCCACCCTGAGTAAAACACATGCAACAGAGCAAAGGGGGTAACCAGAAGTCAGGTGTCCTTCCAGCGCCATGCTTGGATGTGCTCTTCCTCTGTTTTTCTGTCCTCTCTTCATTCAGTCTCCACAAAGCCATGCTCAGATGACTCCTAAGCCAGAGCTACAACATCTTTAGAAAGTGAGAGAAATAGTAACAAAGTGGAGCTGCAGATGAGGAAAGGGTCTTTACCCTCATGTACACAACCCAGTCTATAAAATTTCACCTGTTCCTTGAAGTTGCTACCAGACTGAGCACTGTGGGTAAGACAGTCTGGAGAACACTTCTGTGTGAGTGTTTTTGAGGAGCAGGTTTAAAATAGGCACCAAATGGCCTAGTGCTCTCAAGGTAAATGTAGTAGCCAGCTGGAGAATATTATTGTTGGAGAATTTTAACAACAGAAATGTAGGTGCCTAGAGAGTTTAGACACCATCTGAGTAGAGATTTTAAGGATCTGAATTTTGGACCTAGAGTTAGATCGACTTTGGAATCCAGTCTTAAATTCCTATGGTGAAATAGAGGCCAGCAGCTGCTGCTCAAGTCTATGGGAATTTCACTATTGGCTTCAGCAACACCAAGAGCTCCTTGTTAGAACTAGAATGGGAACACTCCTAAAGAATAGTCTACTTGGCAAATGACATGCCATTTTCTCTAGCCCTATGATCATAAACAATACATATATGACATGAAATACAAATATTTACTATGGCAATTATAATTTCCAAAGAACAAATTACAAAAATATCCATTTTTGCCAGCACTGAATGTATGTTTGCTACTTTCTACATGTAAACCTACCTAAACTGCCTGTCAAGTATACTAAAAGTCTGGGGAATCAGTATGATAGTCAAATGCTGTAGACAGATGGTTTCATACTTCGTGGGAAAGCCTTGCTTTTCAAAGAAAAAGTTTTAAAACTTCAGAGATATTGATGTATTCTCAGCTAACCAGATGCTGTATACTAACAGTGTGCCAGTATTCTCTCAGTGCTGGAAGAAAAATAGTTGAGACAACATATTTGATGGATTTGTTTAGGGATTTTGTATGCATATGGAAATCATTTGTTTCTCTACTGCAAAGTATGTTTGATTGTTCAGTATCAACATTTAACTAGAAAAAGTAGCTACAGTGCTCCCAGTTGTGCAAAGCACGAGCTAAACTAAACAAAAACCAAAAAGCAGCTTCAGCATATCTCACGCTCATTAGGAGAACAAACGATGAAAAAATTAACTGATGACAGGTATGCAGATTTCTGTAACTCAGTGGTTTAATGTAAGAGTCTTGCTTGGGTCAGCTACACAGAAGGAAATCCTAAAAGGCTGGTGTGAATCCACCTGCAAAAAAAAGTGTGTTGGTGAGCATCAACAGGTTATGATAGAAAGTTCCACTGAAGTGTTAACTCTACAATGCAGTCCCTAAAGAAAGAAATAATATCTTGTTTGTATGTCCTTACTACAGAAAAACACTGATGTAAATAATTTCCTCCTTTCTGCTCCTGAGGTTCCCAGATGCAAGAATCTCGGATAGAAATGGAAACGTAGCCACATATGGCACGCACCCTGTGCAAAGTCATGCATTGCAGGTGACCCAGAATGCATTGAATTCATTATGTGCACTCTGCAGAGATGCACATGCACCTCCAATTAAATGTATTCTGGACTCGTTAGACTAGTTCACTTGCACATCTGTTGTGTGTGCAGGCTACTGCATATTCAGTCATTCCAGATAAATGGCCAGATTCTTTCTTCTTCACACAAACTTCATTTCCAAGCAGCTTGGATTTCCTTGGACATGTCATCTGATATGCCTGGGTTTTTTTCTATTCAAAATCAGATGATAGTGAAGACGTTCTTATTTTACAGAATATATTCATCATTCCAAAGCATGATTTTGTCATCCTGTTTTACCTTAATTGAGGTTGAAAGTTAAAATTACCACATGATATGTTTTCTTTCTCTGAGTGATTATATGTACCTACTTTACTGGTGTAAATTTCCCAGAAAGAAAATTCAGAATTCACTTTACTTATTTTTATTGTTGCTCCATTATAAGATGTTTTATTGACAACTTTCTCAATGATAAACTTCAAAAGCAATTTTCTTTAAGAATTCAGTAACCACACAAAACAAATCACTGTCTGGGTAACTTGTTATTTTTCTTTATTGTAATACATAATGAATTTTTGCAATCAGAATATGAAATAATATTTCCTAAGGCTTGGGTTTTTTGAACGAAATTACTTGTATATAGCTGCTTTATGCAACTTAAGATGTAATAATTTTGCAGATGTGAGGCTATAGCCAAACTGAAAAAGAATCACTACATTTTGGGATACACTACAAACCAGACTATTTAGGTTTGTACATAAGAAAGAACTAGAAATGGGGCCAGACTGCCTCTTAGGCTGGGGCCTGAATTAAAATTGCATCAGAAAGCTTTGGTTGCGCTTACCACAACAAATATTTTTAGGATTTAGGACATGGATAGATTTAGTATCACTCCCACAGTTGTACTTTTGCCAGCAAAAAAATGTCAGGTTCAACTTTTCAAATATTTCACTTAAAAATAATGAACATCCTGAAATCAGTGTGCTTCCCAGAGGAACCTGGATAAAATCAGGCACCTGCCTGTGCATCCACGTTTGCAAGTGATTGCTTTTGCATTTACAAGCTTTGAATCAGCATATAAAATGTCCTACAATGAGTGGAGGCGGAAAGGAGCATGGCATCATGCTGGAAAAGCACAGCAAGGATTTACACAGCTAGTAAATAAAACACCCATCACACCATTGCCTTCTCTGTAGTCCTTCAATTTGGTACCCAAGCCTCCAGGCTGAGTGCTGAGCTCATCCCACATGTGGCTGCTGTCCCCTCTCCCTTTCCCGTCCCATTTCCCTCTGTCCTGGTTTCAGCTGGGATAGAGTGAATTTTCTTCATAGTAGCTGGTGCAGTGCTGTTCTTTGGATTTGGTGTTAGAATAATGTTGATAGCATACTGATGCTTTTAGTTGTTGCTAGGTATTGTCAAGGACTTTTCAGTTTTTCAGGCCCTGCCAGCGAGAAGGCTGGAGAGGCACAAGATATTGAGAGATGACACAGCCTGGACAGCTGATCAAAACTAGGCAAAGGGATATTCCATACCATAGAATGTCATGCTAAGTATATAAATTGGAGGAGTTGGCTGGAGCCTGCCAAATGTTGCTCAGGGACTGGCTGGGCATCGGTCAGTGGGTGGTGAGCAACTGCATTGCGCATCACTTGTTTTTCTCCCTTACCTTTGTATTCTTTTCCTTTCTCCTTCTCCCCCCTTTCCACTATTATTATTATTATTTTTAGTTTAGTTTAGTTCAATTATTACATTTTTCTTATCTCAGCCCTCAGGTTTTACCTTTTTTTCCCCCAGTTCTCCTCCCCATCACATTTGCCAGGGGCCAGGGGGAGAGGTGGGTGAGCTAGCAGCTGCATCGTACTTAATTGCCAGCTGGGGTTAAACCACGATACCCTCACAGCCTGTGATGCAGTGTTGGTGAGGAGGGGGCTCAGATCCATGTCCAGCAGGACAGGAGTTGCCTCTCAGTCCTCCTTCTTGGGTGGCTTTCCAGCTGACATGCCAATGCTGGTTAAAGGAAGCTACTCCTGCCTCAGCATGTTCTGCAGCTTCAGAGATAAATACTTTACTGTAAGATCTCCACAGAGCCTTTCCCATTTCTACAGAGCCAAATGGTACTGCAACACAGTCCTGGCCCCACACATGCCTCATTTTCTATCTGTGTTTATGACCCTTTCTCATCCAAATTGCTCATGATGGAGATTCATTTCACATGAACATACCAAGATGTTGTGCTGACCAAACGGCTGACAAGCAGGAACCTGCCCCAAAGGCTTTTGCCTGCACAGCTTATTCAGTAATACTTTTATACCTCAGCAGTACATTCACTTGGAGGACTGTGAAGCGCTGTACAACCACAACTAGATATAGCTCCAAAACACTTCAAACAACATGTGTTAGGCCATTATCTGCTTCCTCAGTTGGGAAACTGACTCCAAAATGGATAAGGCCATATTTAAAAAAAGCATTCCAGCCTTTGTTTTCAGAAAAGCTGAAGTACCTACCAGCTCAGCTGTAGTCAACACGTGCTGCTGTTCTGTTGACTCTTGGGGAAACCTGACATTTCTCAAGCTGGTCAACTGAAGTGGATTTTTCAAGAATGAATGGGTACTTCTGAGCAAGTTATGGCTTCTCCAAGTCTGTGGCAGATATTTGTACATCTCTTAGTTAAAACAAGCCCTGAAGAAAGAGAAGAGTTCTACATCTCCCTCAGAATAAACTCTCAACAAACTACTGGCTTTAATAAATTTGGCACGCAAATCAGAGAAGACCCAAACCTGTGTCTGAGTCTTTTACCATCCAGGGCCATAGTTCTCACTCTACAGCAAATGCACTCCTGTGGGACAAGCAGCTGCTGTAAGCAAACTGACTGACAAAGACATCTCAAAATAGGTATTAAACAACTATGCAATTCGGAGAAGACATCAGTATTTTAATCAGACATTTTCCCAGGAGTCTGTTACTAAAAAGGAGACAGTGGGTGGGAAGAAAGCAGTGGAGTCTGATCTATGCCCTTCAAATTACAGTGTTCTCTTGTAACATGTTAAGTATTATGTGTCATAGAGAGAAAACTTGTGATGGACTAAATGGACAAATATAACTCATTGCTTGGGACAAACATTCTGGGAAATGAATTTCTGACGATTTATTTTCTTTTTCCTCAACCTTAAATCAGGGATTTGCTTTTGAACACTCCTGCTTGGTTATGGAAGACACTCATTGACTCCCTCTCCCCTTTCCTCAGATCCAGTGGTCCCTGGGTAAGGAGTCCAGGGGCACAAATAATTGAAGGCAAGCAATGAATTTCTAAAAGATAAAAAGGTCTGCACAGAGGAAAGCTGTATCTAGTGCAGGTAATTATTCAGACTTTTCTAATCAGTGTAAAGTAGGTTAGGACTGTCCCAACTAGCTTGAGAGAGCAGCTAAATGAGATGCTGTACAGACAGATTGCCTTTTTGTTTCTGTCTGTTTCTATCTGATACTATTTTCAAAGCTATTTGGGGTGAAAAGGAAATTTTGTCATGCATTGTGTGTACATGTACACCCATCTCTGGTCACAATCATGTCTCACTAGCAACAAAGAAAATATGCTTTTAGGCTTGGAACTAAAATATATCTTTCCCTTCAACAAACACATATCTGTTTGAAGTCCAGTAATTATTTTTATCTAGTTTGACCACTTCTGATAAGGGAAAATTAAAGAACTCCCATAAGATCCCAAGGGTTAATTTGAAATTACTTTTTTTTTCAAATATTAAACTAAATGTAGGGTATTTCTATACAGACAGGTACCAACAGGAATAAGTGGATTTGCCCACCCAGGATCCAAATCGGCCAGATGCAGAGCAACTTCAAAACTTTAAAAGCAATTCAGTTACATTTCACAGTGCTATTTTCAAGGTATGCCCTCTGCTTTAGTAGCTACTTTACCACTCTAAATCAAGTCTAAGCCAGTGATCCCCTGAGTCCATGTCATTTAGAAACTGGCTGATAGTTGTCTCTTTCCATATATGTCTATTAAAAAAAAAAAAAAAAGGAAAAAACACCCTTATATTTATCTTTACCTCTGAAAGAAGATTTTGAGTTAACCAGCTAACACTTACTAGTGTGCATTTGATATCCCAGGCTTGCAGGACAGCTCAGGCTGGATGGGACCTCAGGAGGTCCTGGCCCAGCCCTGCCGCAGCAGCTCAGCACCAAGGTCAGACGGGGCTGCTCAAGGCTGTGCCCCGCTGGGAATGGAAACTCCCCAGACAAAGCCAGCACAGTCCCCCCGGGCAGCCTGCACTTCTACCTCCGTGGCCCCAGGCCTCAGGGGAGGAAGTTTCTCCATGTATCCAGTCTACACCATCTCATTTCAATTTATACGCACGATCTCTTGTCCATCTATCACGTAGCACTGTGGGCAGCCTGGCTCTGTCTTAGTAAAGTATAAATGCATTGCACGCCATAGAACTCAAGGCACAATAAATTTACCTGTGCTTATGTTGTCACTGGCAGGTTGGGTTAAATTGCTTTTGGGGGTTGCATCATGAGCTGGCAGCTTCTTTAAACCATGATGGTTTTTCTAGCCACAGTTCAAGCTGGTCATGCACATGCAGCTCTGAAAGTGCTTACCTTTGCCCTCCATGTCAATGTGACTCCACACTGTGTGGGAAGTAAAACATGTATGGAAATATTTGTACGGTCAGGCTAAGATAATGCAGAAGGATCTTGTGAGACTGAGCAAGCAATAAAACAGCAGAATAAATTCATGGATACACATGTAAAGTGATATGGGGAAAATAATCTTAACCTCATATATAAAATAATGGGCTTTGAGCTGACTGTTATGACTCAGGAGAAAGACCCCGGGATTATGTTCTATGAAAACAACTCCTTCCTTGTGATCAAAAAAGCAAATTGAAAGTTAGGAATTATTAGGAAAGGAGTAGAGAGCACACATAGCTACGCAGCTGTATAAACTCATGGTGTGTCTGTGTCTCGAATACTGTCTGCAGCTGTCATTTCAAAAAGCATATAGTAGAAGTGGCAAAGGTTCAGAAGAGGGCCCCAGAGGTGCCCAAAGGTTTGGTATGGCTCCCATGAGGGGGGTGGCTGAGCAGAGTCGACTCTGCAGCCTGGAAAAGAGGTGGCTAGAGGGGTGTTACGACCACAGTCCACCAGAACCATGAGTGGAGCAGGATATGCAGTTCACCATCTCTTCTACTGAGGACCACCCAATGAAGTTAACAGCAGCCAGTTTCAAAATCAGGTGACTCCTGACACACAAGGAAGCAGAACCATGGACCTCATTGTTCAAATGTGACTTGGGGTAGGACTCAGAAGAGGCATATGTTGGGAATAACGAGAGAAACCAGAACAGACTCAGAAATTCTCCTGACCTGCAACTAGTAGGAATCCAGGACAATACTCAGGAAAAATGTCAAATACGCTTGTCCTGTCCTTTTGGGGGCATTTGCTTATAGCCACAATTGAAAGCAAGACATTGGGCTAGACTAGCCCTTGCTCTGACAAGGTATGGCCTTTTTAATGTTCTTTTTCAGGGTCATAGTGTGTTTGTACTGATGTTTTGATGCCATTATAAATTCACTTTGTGACCATTAAAAGGAAATAAACCTTTACAAGGAAAAATGAATGATAAAAGTCCTATAACTTGAAAATCAGGACAAAGATATTAAGAAAAATATTATCATTCAAAGAGTTTCTTTGTAAGCTAGCAAAGAAAGGTTTAACAAGAACCAGTGATGGCAGTTGGAGCCAGATTAGATGGACTCAATACAGGAGCAGTTAGGTAACATGCAATGGCCTGTGATACACAGAAGGTCAGCTAGATGATCTAATGTCCCTTCTGGCCTAAATATCTCTGAGTATAGTACTCTGGCAGCCACACAAATGTTGAAAGCAAACTCCAACTCAGCATGTTTTCTGTCAGCCACACCATATCTAGATAGATTTTCATGCCAGGTTTTTAAAAACTTGTCCTGTTGATTTTATAACTGCACTTTTTTTCTCTGCTTGAAGATAACACTGAAATTCTAGGACAACTTAGAGCCATAGTAACTTGCAACCTTCAGTTTGCATTTATTTGTGTAAATATTGGGTTTAGTTTCAATCAATGCAATATTTTCATCTTTTTCAAATCCCTGGTATTTTACTTTTTGAGTGTAGCTGCACATAAAATAAATTTTTTTCTCCCTCAGTGAAATTTTGATTTCCACATTTTTTGGTTTTCACCACAACTGTAACACCAGTGAGTCACATATGGATTTCCTGATCAATTAAAGAATTGCTCATTCCAAACAGAACAATGTTAAAAGCCTGGAAAATGATTCTGGCATAGGTTGCAGTGCCAGGATGGGGACCTAGGCTTGTTTTAAAAATGGAGGAAAAAAAGAAGCAATAATATGAGCAAACAAAAAAGTTTTGTAACCAAATCAGAAAGAAGAGGAATTCTTTGATAATCCCCTGTCCTTTCCTGATTTAATACAGGTGATACAAGGAATCGCTGTATGGTTAATGGCTTCAGTCACCCTTCTATACCCCCTGTCCACAGAACATCCAGAAATCCCTGCCTTTCTTTCTCCTTCACATGTTCTCTCTTTCTGAAACTAGTGTTTCAAAATAATTTAAATCACATGTAAAAAGACCTTCTAGTTTCAAGTTTCCTTCAGAGTAGCCTATTAACTCTAATCACCTCTGATTTATAATTTTGGGTGGCATTTACAGATTTCTACAAGTATACACAAAATCCATTGAAGATTTTATTAGTCCTGTCTAATAAAAACACATGCGTGAAATAAAACTGCTACTTTATCTAGCCCATAAACTCTCAGTTTGTCTACTTAGAAGACAAATTGTTAGTAGAAGTCAGTGAAAGCAAAGGTTATATCTGAATCACCAGTACATCTTAAAAAACTCATAATCTTATCACAAAGCATGTAAAAGGGCAAAGGTTAGCAGCAGTATCCTACTCTTTATACCATATGGATTTGTTTACAGAGCAATTCTCTGAGATATTATTTATAGGCATTAGTCTGTGGTATCAGATTAATACATGAACTTATGAGTAGGTAGACATGATCGAACAAGCCAATAGATTTTTTCACTTCTAATTACCAGGAATCTATCTAAGAACTAATGAGTAATAATTTAACAAAACCAAGAATTTGTGTTCACCAATCAATTTATCATGCTGACTTAAGGGATTCACTAATTTTCTCAGTAGTGACATAATAAGATATTTACTCTTCACCTTCTGTAGAAATGAAAGTCTCAAAATCAATGCAATGGCATATGTGTAAATGTGTTAATAATGGTACAGCTGAGAGATTTCAAAATGCAGTTGCCAATATAGTATCATAATTACATCAAGTTATTAGTGAGGTTCCAGGGAATTGATACTATTTCAGGTGGAAGTCAACAAATTCATGAGACATAAATAAAAACTCCTGTACATTATGAATTATAACTGGAAAATTTAAACTTCTAAACCAGCCTTAAGTCAGACCCACAAACTGCAAAGACAGGATCCCAGAAACAAGTGCCTGAAAATAACTGATGAATCAGCAAGTGGAGAGCTCAGCCTGAACTTCGTACACAGTCTACAAGAAAAGGGCTAATGCAATCGTTGCACGTATAAAGAGGGAACCAGTCCCCCTATGGGGGCAGACTATAGTATTATGGAAATTAATTTATCCCTCATACAGCACAAGGCCTATGCATTTTAGAGTGATGCATGATGGTCTGGTGCACATTTTAGAAAACATGGCAAAACAGTAGGGAGGGAAGGGGAAAGAACAACAAACCCAACTGAAAGACTGGAGAAAATGCTTTCTTGGACAGTGATAAGGGAGTAAGAAGTGAAGCTCAATAGCTTAGTTAAGATACACATTTGGGAGAGGAAAGACACAGATTTGGAGACATAAGAAAATGATTGTTTAACATCTATGAAATTAGGTATTGATTGGAAGGAGACTGGATCTCTCCCTCAAATGAAAACCTGATTGCAATGACCTGCATAGTTGTATTCATATTACCTGGCTGCCAGAAAGTGCAAATGTAAACGGTTGCCTGTTCCATACAAAATTGTAAGAGGAAGGCTTCAGACATCCCAGATTATCCTCTGATGTGTACAACGTATGGTTTCAGAGTGGTAAGAACTAACTCTGAGCCACTAGAGCGGAAAAAAATTATAACACCAGATATATGGCATCATTGTGCAAAGCCTGATCCAGAAGGCATGGTTAGAAAATGAGCACCATGATAGATGCCACAACCAGGACTTATGACTACAAGAATTATGAGGCACCAGAGTGGGTATGTTGAATTTGAAGGTCAAAAGCAGGAATTAGTTTGGCCACAGGCACCTATGTGAACCACATATCCCACCTCTGTGCAATAGTGACCCCAGCTACTTCTGAGCAAAGCAACTCTCATTCTCAGGTGGGCAGCGGCAAGGCGCTAGGCTGGGCTGCTTCCCACCACCACAGCAATACTCCACCTGTGGGTGTGCTTCTCGTGGGTAATGGGACTGAAGAAGGCTCCTGTATGGAAACACTTGTCATTCTCTGTGGCATGTCCAGAAGATGATGTCTCTATATAATAATAGTCTCTAATAAAATGTTATTATCCTGAGTGAAAGTACTCTGGCTTCACAAAATGAGGGGAAGTACGTTCATACTTAAAAGTGAAATAATTAGCTATCTTGCTTGAAAAAAAACAAGCAATTTCAGTATTTTTAAAATATTCAGTGTTGTATTTTTTAGCTTAAGTGATATGAAGCCCAATTATCTGCCATCAACCCACCAAAAATTCACTGACTTTCACAGTAGCTTTGCCTATGAAGGAACGGCAGGACCAGATCCATAAACATAAATTAAACTGCTAAGTCTATTACCTAAAGTTTGCAGTCATTGATTCCTTCAAGATTTCCTAGTTCAAGCCCAATAGGTAAATGACGGCAACACCTACCAATACCACTAAACTCAACAGCTGGTCATTGCTCTCATTAATATTCCCTTTTTTAAATTTTTTTTACTACAGAAGGAACTTGGCATAAAATTTTCCAGCCTGGAAGCAATTTTTATGCTTGCAGATTTTCAAAGGGATGCCTTTGGCCTCTTTTAAGTTACAGAAACATAAGAAACACATAGTTAGCATTTAAGAAGGAACTTTCCTTCTTATTGTTATCTTGATGCAACTCTCACGTAGATGAAAATCCTTTACATGGTGTATCAGTATATTCGTTAACAGACCTAAGATTCCCTTGCTTTTCACAAAGCACCTGTGTGTGTTTATAAGTGATATACAGATATCAGTGAGGGGCCCAACCAGCAAAGACTGAGTCTGGATTCGATCATTCTGAGAGTTCAGTGGTTTTGGATCGGGGGATTTAATCTGAGCCCATATCTTATAATGTATTTTAAAAGTGAAAGGGCTTTTCTTCTGCCAAGATGAGAATATAGGGCTGCAGGGATTTGCATTGCTCTTGCAGCTGTAGACATCACTAGCAAATATGGCCTTAGTTCTGGAAGCGACTTAGCTTGATTAGATCTCCACCATGACATAGCACTCCATTACAGCCAGTCTTCAGAGGCAGAGTGAGCCATGCCAGCTGCAGCCTGAGGTCAGAGATGACCGGGAGAGTAGACTGCAGTAACACTTCGGCATTGCCCTCCTGAATATCACTGCAGCATGAGCCTTCACTATTACTGCCCTCAGCATCAGGGAGAGATGTTTGGCCTCCAGGCTGTTTATTGGAAATCTAAGGTTCTCATTAAATTTTTATGTTTTTTAAAAACTAGATTTTCAAGAGGTGAGACAGTAATCTGAGCCTCTGTAGCCACCAGCACCAAGACCCCAGGCTGCAGATCCTTCCCTGCACCAAGAGTCTGTGGAGAAGGAGGGGGTGGTGGCAGAAGAGGTCAGGGGGGGCAAGGCAGGCTGTGCCAAGGGACAGGGGCACTCAGTTAAAGTTTAACTTCAGGGGATTGTTAACTGAGTACCTTATTAATCTCCTTAAAACTAGTTTACCTACAGGATGCTGCTAGAAGTTTCAACTCCTGACATTTCTCTTCCTCAGGAATTGCTCCAGCAAATGAGCCCTCCTAATTTTTTATTGAATTCTCCCCTTCCTGAATACATCTTTTCCTCAGCCTTTCCTTGGCAGAATGCAACTTTAAGATGAGCACTTGACCTGAACTTTGCAAACCCTCTGCCTCTGAGTATCACAAAGCTAGTTAAAGTGTGCTTCCATGTTGTCCTAATTAATGGAGGCTGAGTAGGCAAAACACACATTCTGAGAAATATTTTCATACAAAAGCTTCAGAATAAAACTTGATGACAAAACCATCAACTTTCCATTGTGAAGTAGCCACAGTTTCACTATATGATTTCTTATTCACTGCTGAATTCCAAGTCATCTTGTTTTACCATATTTTTCCAAAGCAATTTAGAAATGGATCACTTTCAAATGATACTATGAAGTTAACTGAGCAGCTGTCCTGGAAAAAAAAAGTAATTTCTTTGTTACAGTTGATGAGTTAAGGAATGAGTTTCATGAAAGGAAAGCTTGTTAGGGACTCATTCTTACTACAATAAAGAATGTTTTTCAATCCCAAAGATTATATTATCAGCAAAGTTATATATATTGCATAGAAATCTGTATCTGCCTGTGTACAGGCACAAACACATTTACATACATACATGCACATACATGCACTTCAATAACTATACTTACTCATGTTTGCTCTTGAAAGTTAAATACTCTATGAATGTAAACTCCTATGTAACATTAATTGAAGTTCATTTTCCCTGTATTTAAAATCCAGGAAGCATGTGATGCAACATCCTAGTCTCTGTGCTACATCTGACTAGCTCATATTGAATACAAGCTCTGTTAAGTTGAAAGGATTTCTGGTTTGTTTCAACTTGAAAGTGATTTAATATGAGGCCCAGAGAGAAAATCTGTCTCAGTAATCAAATTATAACAAGTAAGGATTAAAAGTATTAAGAAGTTTAAGCAATCTTTTAGCTACCCTGTGTTCTTGAGGTCATTTGAAGCTGGCTGTGGGAATAAGTAAAATAAAATAACAAGAGGGAAAAAACCCAAGTATTATAGAAGGGAATCAAAGAGCGTCCTTCAGGATTAGATTATGGTACAAGAAAGGGACTGAAACATTTTCCAGGATCCTTAACTCATTTTCCTTTGGGAAAAATAATTTTAAAAGGGTATTTTAATACCAATCTTTCTTTTCTTTCCTTCTAAGTTGGATGTACTAAAACTTAAAAATTCAAAGTTTTTATCAAAAAAAAATTCAATAATTGCTGGTAATGTCCACTAATTCACAAAATAAACAGCATTCCCCAAATATATGATTTTAGGGACTGGTCATATGGTATCATTGTTCATTATTTGTTATATAGATACTTATATATATAAAAATAAATGAGCATATTTAGCTTAAATCAATAGTGACAAATGCATTAACAACAAATAGATTTATAGAAACCATACAAAAGACAGTCACGTCTACTTTCGTAGGTCATTTTAACAACATTTACAAAGAGACAAACTGAACCAACTTGATACTAAGGTACTGGTGGCATTTCCAACTTGATGCAGGAAAGGGCTGAGGTGATGCTACAAGGAGAAATAAATTTTTCTTCTCTCTGAACCTGCTTTTCTTTCAATTAGTAGCATCCTTCCCAAGAGCTAAAATCACTTAATGTCCCTATAAATGTCTGGCATATCCTTTGAGATGAAACCCACTAGCTCTTACTCCCCCAGCCTGTACCAGTGAAGACAATTATGAAGTGGAAAAGGTGAGGACTTGCAATCACAGTTAATCTCCTCAAATTAATTCATTGGGAAAAAAACCCCACATTGAAAATTACTTTTACTTTATACTGATATTCTGTTTCCAAGAGTTTTTTTTAACCAACTTATCCTGAGCATTCATCTTTGTGGTAAGTCCTGACAAATGCATATGTATAGATAACTATTGTACATGGATGAGGTTTACTTTAGAGCAACAGCTCAGTTCTAAACAATTCTGAGCAGAAAGCACCTTGTCCCCTGCCATGCCCCATGCCATACCCACGCCCATCACTGCCCAGCTCACCATGCTGTTGTATGCTCTGTGGGAAATGTAACCCCCAAAGGACCAACCAGACACCACCCTCATGCCGAAAAGTTACAGTCTGTGCATTGCCTAGTTGCTGTGCAGAGAGAAAGGAAAGGAAAGATCAGAGTACTGAGCCCATTTATTATATATAATTAAGGATTTTAATTAGGTTGTGATGGGGGAATTGTGGACATCTGATCATAATTAGTTTTTTTCTAGCAAATGAAAACTTGTTTGCATGATCAAAAAAACTCCCAAACTTAATAACTTAAATGAGGCAACACAAGCCAAAACACACTGTGCAAGCAAGCTGGTGTCCAGATTTGATCACTAAGCCTTCAAAAAGCAGCTGCCAATTACTAATAGATGGTCTTTGCACCAGAAGTTCACTTCCCAGAGAAAACAGTGAGTCCACGCAGTACTACACATATGTTGTGTGGAGGACTGTTTTAAAAAAGAGGTGGGGCGGGTGAAATCTGCATTGGGTTGAGCAAACATCACCGGACATGGCTAGGGTGTACATGCTCTCGGCAGTTAGCTGCCTTGCTGGCAGGCTCACCAGGGAGTACAGAGAGCAAATAGTTTCCAAAGGTGGCAAAATATGCTTTCTTGCTTTCCTTTTCCCCCACCGTAAACTGAAAATAAATATAACTGACTTAGCTTCTGACACATAAATCTAGCCAGATATTTTCTTCCACAGTGACTTTAATTTCATTATGCATGTATTTTAAATTAAGCTGTTACTGCCTGGGCAACTTCACTAAGAAAGTCTCCAAGGCACAGGGGCTGAGGGACCTGGCAGGACTGTGACTGGCAAGTGTGGCTGGGTCCCGTGCTCCCTATGCAGCCATGGCAGAGGATCCTGCTGCCCTGGGCCGGGGGCTGCAGCACTAGGCAGACACCGTGAGGGACATGACGAGAGCAGCTTTGCTGCGAAATGTGAGGCAGGTGCAGACAGGGGTGCTGGTCTCCAGGGATTTTATTCATGACTTGAAATTATGGTATAGATAGTATTTATACATATATGCATATGTACACATATTTTTAATACATGTACACATATGTGTATCCACTATATTTTGGCCCAAGTATGCTATAATTTTGGTGACATTTTTGGACAAGATATTTGTGAAAGCAGTGACTATTTTTTCCTCAAAAAAATAGTCCCAAAATCTGAAAATCATCAACCTGCACAAGACAGACATTCAATAAGTCATTTTTATTGAAACATTTACCCATCTGTTGCTCTGACTTGCAGAGATAAATGTGATTTATTTTTCTACCAAATATATGGTGCTGACAGTATCTTTTTAAGTTTAATATGCTTGATTATGAAAATACTGTCACTTAATAAAAATGACATTTGTTTTTTTACCTAAGCATTTTAGGTTTTGTACTGTGCTGTTGATATGTTCCCAGTGTGGAAAACAAAGCTCAGCAGAGGATGTTGTTAATTTTTGAGTGAATAGATAGACAAAACCTTATGTAGATGTGTTCCTCTAGAGAAATGAGAGGACCCCTCACCTACTTAGGTTGTATGTGACTCTCTGAATCTCACCTTGTTTTCTTATTGCTACCATGCTGAATTCCCTTTGGGGTAGTCTTGAAAGTGTGGAAGGGCTTGGGTCCATGCCTGCCGGATTCAAGAGGTAGTTGTCAGTGAAGGACGCTTGATAAATGCCTGATTTGAGATCTTTATTTGGCAATGACTTCAGAGCAGTTTTTCATATGCTAAGGGAGCTGGCTCTTGAAAGCTCTTTAGGAGGTACAAGGCTCCTTCATGGGAGAGTGAATCTGCTGGGAAAAGCTTTTGATGAGATGTTTTAAAGGATGTAGAGGAGAGGAAACTATCTGACTTTTTAAACATACTTGGAGCGTACCCTACAGCTTCATTCAGGCAGTACCAGTGATGTCAGAGAAACTGCTTTGGCGAGCCAGGGGGTTGATTTCTTCTAGTTACCCAGTGCACAAATAACAAGGGAGAGAACAAACTGTTCTCCTTGACTTTAGCTGTAGGACGAAAACAGACAGCACACCCAAGAAAGCATGGGTGAATGGGTGAAGCAAGGGAAGTGCACCTCTTCAGAGGGAATAATCTGCCTCTCAGTCAGAAGTAGTATCTCAATGGTGACTTGGATCTTGTCAGCCATAAAATAGGTCCATAAAGCAATAAGAGGGGTCCATGTCATCCACTGATGAGAGGGTATAGACCCAAGGCATCTCCAGGAAGAGAACAGACAACAGAGGGAGCCTGGATCACTAAGCAGTACTTCCACCACTGACCCCTAATAAGGACACAGCCATGACCAGAGCTACTGGTCACCAGCAAGGATAAAAGCACTTAGCTCTAAACATGGGTTCTGGTTTATGGACTAAATAAGGAATCCATGTATGCCTTTAAAAACACAATATATTTCCCCACCATCAGGTTTCCTGACTATTTTGTTTCAGGGCTAGTGGGCTAGTGCTTGTGAGGTCATATCTGTGAAACATTGTAAGTTAGCACAGAACTAAGTCCAAAGAAATTCAGTCTACTGAAGAGAGGATTTTCAAGTGCTCTACAGTCTAACATTAGAAGAAAAAATACTCAAAAGATGTCTACTAGAGACATTCAATTCCTTTTCTTTTTAATCCCAATAACTATCGTGTCCTCTTCATCTCATCTGACCAGAAGAAGGTACAAACTGTACACCTGGAGATTGTAGCACACCTGTCACCACCTGCAATATGACCGCAACCGCAGATGTACAAAGTACTGCACTTTAAACTGAAGCATTTCTCTCAGTAGAGAAATCCTCTCCCACACTATGACTGTGACACACAAAGTTAAATTAAGATTAGAACAAAATCTGGGAGGATGATTTAAAATGAGAATCAAAAGGTTACAAAGCTAAAGGCTTTTTCAGAGCCAATGGTTGTCATAGTAACCACTTGTACAACTTTTTTTTTCTTGGAAACAGAGAGTAAACACTTATTAAAGTGGGCCTCAGTGATGCAGTAAGTACATGAATTTATTACTATTTGCAGTCAGAGCTGGGTGAAGAAATCCAGGAGACACTATTTCAGAATTTGTTTTCCTTCTCAAACCAAAGGTCCAATGATACAAAGTCATTCAAACAACCAAGGAGCCGGAGATGCATGTTTGTTGTCTGTTTGGGCCCATCCTTGGGGCCCTGCGGCTGCAGCTAAGCAACCAGCTTCATCTGGGTCAAACTCCAAAACATGGACAGTAGACATCAGGCTATCACGTTGTGAAGAGTATGACATGATGTACAGCTGGCATGGCAAATTTTATTCAAAGAAACACAGTTTAAAATTAGTCTCATTTCTCTGTACTAATTAGGTTGTGGGTTTTGTTTGCAGCAAAGCTGTATGTGTTAAAAGTCTACTGGAAAGGATAACAGGTAATGCAAGCTGCCTTCTCTCGAGGCTTTAGCTGTATGGGAGAAACCAACATCCCATTAAACAAGATAAGATGAAAATTATATAAAAAGTATTCCAAGGCGAATGGTATGGGTAAGTTAATCCATGGACTTGAAGTGCTGTGGGCATCTACAGTTTGAACTGTAAACATTACAGGTGTTTTGGATCACTCCAGAAAAAGGAGGATCTGCAGTCTCAGGACAAATTTGTTCAATAGACACATGGAAACAGCAAATTCTTGATTGCTTGTGAAAACATGGTCACATTAAGTCATGTGAAATCCTAATCTAGGTTTTAAAATTAAAACATTGAAAAATATTAAAATCCTCTTTTAAAGTCTTCTTTTAAAAGATGAAAATATTTTTTAAATATTTTTTTAAAAAAGTTTAAAATATGTCTATGACATTCACCCTTTCTTTATTAAGCAGCAGCACTTAATTATGACTTTGGATGTAGATGTTCAGCACCTACCTTTGGACCAATGTGGATGAAGAAAACAAAGGCAACTCTGATTAAACTGAGTTGCAAAAACAGGGGTCAAGTGTTAAACTCCTAGCCATATTTATTACAAAAATATTGCTGATGTAAACTACATACAATTGACATTTGATCTACAAAAGACAGCATCCTTGTTGCAAATAACACAAAATAGAACAGCTCTACCCTTAAAACACTGTAGTGCCTACTATGGCTAGAAGGTTTTGGACATCTGACCTCGTATCACTCTCCTCTTACTACTCATTTCTGTGAAGAAGCCTTTTCTTCAGCAGAATAGAGATGGGCACAGCTTTACAACTAACTCATAGCCAGAACTATGAAGTTACTGAAGGCAGGAGAAACTTCTACATGTTGAAGATTTGTATTAGGGGAGTGAGATCTGAGCATCTATCCTTCATCCTAATAACTGCAAAAATTGAGCAATGGTGCTGGAAGCAAGGCCCCAGTCTTCCCACCACAAACTGTTGTTTTATCTTTGCTGGGCTACCTGTCAGACTTCTGCCTACATGTCTTTATGTTCTCCCTTAGATGGAACAAATTCTCTGTTCTAGGATGCTACTTCAAAAAAAATTGATGAAAACTGTTTCGGCTTCAGCATTCCACTTTCTTACCTTAAAGGCTGGTTTGAGGTTTGACCTGTGTCGTAACATTTTGGGAATGCACACTGGTATTCCCTTGGGAACTCAATCAGGAGGCAACTGAGTATTTTATACCAGGATAACCTAGTGGGAAGTATTTTTGTGGGAGAAAGGAAAATGGAACATTGTGGACATAAAGTGTCAGCAATAACTGCATGTTCTGAAGATCCTGAATTTGGGAAGTGTTTAGTTTTCTCAGCAATACCTACTAAACTAAGCCTCTCTGAGAGACAGAAAATGCTTTGGCTACCTATCTACTACTAAATTAAATGAGTGTGGGTCTCTGTTTTCTGTCACTGAGTCCAACTGGCATGGAGCAGCCTACATCCATACTCCTCGATTCTCATCTTCCAAAACATGCTGGCAGCCACCAAATTGCCTGTGATCTCTCAATGATCTTTGGCCTCTGGAAATCCTTACTGTTCTCAGCAATTGCTTGGGATAGTGCTAGCTGGTCCAGGTCAAAACCATACTAGGAACCCTTCTAACAATTTAAGTTAGGTGACTGAGTTATGTCCAGGAACATTCTCAACACAGTGTGATTCATCAGTATAGATGCTGTCATTTTAACTTTTCCCCAAACAGGCACAGATGTGAGTTAGGAGTTAAACAGACCAACTGTCAGGACTGGGGTAGTTCTGGAAATGCAGACAATCAAATTAAATTAAATTAAATTTTCAGTTTGCAAGACCGAAATTCCGACTTTGACATCCAGGTTTCACCTAAGACTTCACTTAGGTATATGGTGCTAAAATTTCTTGATCTGAGTTTGTAGTTTTAATGTAGCAAATGTTTTCAGAATGACCAAATGAAAGTTCCTAGGCTTGCTTTTCTTCATACACAGCACAATTTCCCTGTCATGAAACAAACAGCCATACAGATGTTTCTCAGATGCATGAAACACAATACAAAATTTCTGCAGGAAACCACAATTTGTTCTGGTTTTTCACTCCACATGAATTTTTTTATGCAGCTCTATTTAGGACAAAATTCTAGTCTAAAATATCTATTTCCCATTTATTGATGGTTTGTGATATTATCATGTATAACTCTTTGCACCGTTTCTTTCACTATTTATTCGGCTTTCAAATGTCAAAAAAAAAATAAAAATTAAAGTTGAGCCTAAATCATGATCTGTTAAAAAGGACTCCCAATAAAATTTGCTGTATTTCTGATGGACACATGAATCTACTGTTGCAATGCCCACTGGGGATTCAGAAGTATAGAGCCTTAGGCTCACTAGGTGGTGAATGTGTTATAAAAACAGAAGTACCTGATGCATAAATGTGTCATTAATTTTTCAGTCTTGAGTTGAACAGCACAGGGAGTCCTGCTACGCGCTATAGGGAAGGAGAATAATACCTATTACCTTCCTTTGGAGAACTACAGCAGAAAAAAGCTGGTCCTTTCTTAGCACAGCTCTTATTCAGGACATGGCTGGTTGCTTTGCTGATGGACATGAAAACTCTCCAGCTCAGTTCACTCACTGACTGACTTATATGGCCCTATGAATTAGGCTGTGATGCTTACTGTGCTGTGAGACTGTATAAACTCTGGGGTGCAAAACACTTATCTTCCTCCATTTCTAAGGCTTGTGTATGGTCTAAAATGTGTGCTAATCGTAGTCAGGGATTGGTAAAGCGTGTGTACTGCACTAGACAGGCCAAGTTGTTGCTGCATAGAACAAGGGACCAAAAGGCATCGTGACGCCTGAAGCAGAAACAAACTAAACCCAAGCAACTCCACCAACAGACAGGAAAATGACAGGGAAGGCAAGAAGGAGCTGAATCACCCTGGATGGAGGGAATCAGTGAAAGAAAGGAAAAAACTGAGATTAGCAGTCTCTCCTCTCAGTATATATCATAGTTATCTAAACCACAAGTGGAAGCTTCTGAAGTTTGTACCTCAGCTTTTTTTCAGTGCTGCAAACAGCAGTAGATTGTGTACTTATCACAGGATGCTTTATCAAGGGATAAATTTTATCAAAGAATAAACCTCATTGCTTCAGCACTAATAAAAAATAACTAGCATCTCTCTTCCATGTAGAGAAAAGTCAGTGTCTGTACAGTTTTTTGTACAGCTGAAGTAAAATCAACTTGGCAGGAGTTATGTGATAAATAGAACTTAGAAAAGAATCCAGATCTTCAAATTAGAGATAGTCAGGATTATTTTTTTTTTACAATTGTTATGTGCACACAATGAAACATACTGCTTTAGTTAAATCTAAGTTTTCAGCAGAAACACCACAACTGAAATATCTTTTTAGCGGAAGAAAGAAAGATTCTCACCTGTTGAACAGTATTCCAAGTATGGATAAAGAGAGACAGGTATGCCTAACCAGAATAGCCAAAGCATTTGACAGAGGGCCTGAAAGATTTTATTCCCCATCAGAAACAGACAAAACCGAGTTTCTACATCTCACGAGTGCCCTAATTCCAGGTCTAGTCTATAGTCCCAGTTCTTTTACTGTCGATGAACCATTTCAAATAGTTTCTGGATTTTCCTTGGGGAAAAAAAAAAAAAAAAAAAAAAAAAGAGAGAGAGAGAGACTTTTTATCTACATACTTTTTTTGCAAGATGAAAAAACCTTTTTCCTACCCAGCTCCACTTCTGATAGAGATAGATATGGATATTACACTTGCTATACTGAACATTGTTACGGTTGTCTGGAAAGCAACTCTTGAACTCACAGAGGCAAATCATTGCTGTGGCTAAGGGCTGATCAGTGCAGGACAGAAAGTGAGTAATCAGGACGATGTGGTTACAACTCTTTGATTCTCTGCCAGCACTGGCCACAGAGGCAGCACACCTTAGAGCAACCCTCAGGCTGGTCTAACCTACACCAGATGACAATGGTCTTAAGGTGGCAAACTGCCAGCTGGAATTATCTGGAGCACAGTAGCACTCTGGTCTCATCCCCTCCAGACTCTGGCATTATTATTGTATAGGCTGGGATTGGTAAAATTCAGAACCATGCCAATCTAATGTCTACTAAATACTCACTGCTGCTGGGAAATTTTCATTTCAATCTGTCCCAGTGTATTTTTGGTCTATCATCTTGTTAACTCATCAGTTAAGAAAATCTTCTCAGCTTAAAAAAGCCCTGCTGTGGTGTCACGTTGTGGTGATCCCACAATTTTCTAGTATGCTTTGCACTAGAACTCAATGTCACTGACGCATCTTAAAGTGAGAGGTCACATCAAGAAAAGAACCAGCCAAGAAATCTGACAAGATACAGCTTTCTTGACGCTAATGGAGCCAAGAGTCACAAAAAAGGCTCTTTCTGAAGACTAGAAATTAGCAGCACTGCTGATGATAACCACTGTCTCTTACACAATTGCTGCCATGGTTACAGAAAGTCCTGTTCAGACAGAACATAGCAGAAGAAAACGGGGACCAAAATGAAGCTTTCATAAATACGTGTGTGTGTGTGCATGTTTATAAAATGACACAATAAAAGTCTTTTGCCCAACTTTTACCTTCAAAAAAACTTGTTAAAATAATGCATTTTCACAAAAAACCAACCCAGCCAAACCTTCTATTTCTAGTCAACATAAATGGGCAGTTCAGATAAGAAGGCAGTAGGACTATAAACTAAAATTAGCACACAGTTGCCAAAAATCTTTTCCTTGGGAGGAAAAACACTTTTGATTACTGAGCTTATCCTCTGTGCTTTCAGTAACTAACATCAAAACAACACCTTGTCCAGGAGATGTATCAGGGAACTCCTCATCAGAACTCTATGTCTCTGCTTCCCATGCTGGCATGTCCTTCCTCAGGCAAACTGCTTAGCATACGTGTGCTCCAGCATACTGCTGGAGACCACTATTTCAATTTCCTAGACCAAAAACTTAATTTCAGAGTCTAATTCTGCATGGTCAGCAGCACCAAATCACTCACCTATCACGAGAGTTTTAAAAGATCTGAAAGTCATTGAAGTAGTCAAAGGCAAAATAATTCTTGTGCTATCTGTACATTTTGTTCAAAGGAATATTAGGTAACAACTTCTAGCTGAGTAAGAACAAGAAAATCCTACAGAGATGTCAATTCAGGATAATTTTCCTGTGACCTGCAACTCAATGCCTGCTTAATTTACTTAAGCATAAACTTTTGCTTTCATAGTAAACATAACAAACACCCAAACCAACTTCCTCATCTTGCAGGTGGAGCACAGAAGTGTTGGTAGCTGGAAATGGCAGCACACTTAGCTTCTGCTAGCTTTGTCTTTTCTTTATCGCTGCACTTCTCAAAAAACCCCACCTGCTTATTGATTAAGGTTCTCCAGCAAGTTAAAGAATAACCATAAGCTCTTTCACAGAAAGGTGGAATATTTTCTGTGTAAAGTCTCCTCTAGGAAATAGTGGGTTTGATGACAAGAGAAGCTGGTAGTACCCTTCTCTGCAATAGGCAACTTAATGTTAGGTGTTGTATTTAAAAGGCTACCCTTCTTTGTCATGAACTTATCTGTCATTCTTATCACTGTGGTATCTGCTCCCTAAATTACTAGAATAAAGTTTACTTTCATGCAACCGAGTCAAAGACACAAATGTAAAAGAAAACAAACCATCCATTTTTGGTGTCAAAATTAAGGCAACCATAGCCAAATTTTTTAACATATTAAGCATGGATAACCCTTCATATTTTGAAAGCACAGGGATCAGAGATTCCAGTTACACATATGAGGACTCAGCTTTTCTGCAAATCAGAGCTTATGCACTCCAGTCAGACATGGAGACATGAGTCACGCGTATGCAGTAACTACATGCAAAGTACTGGGGATAAATGAAATTGCCACCATCCTTTGTAGCAGATGAAAAAACCAGAATCCAGTTCTTGACTGTAGCAGACAAATACCTTAATGATGCAAATGTGCTTTTGGTTCTGGCAGCCCTTTCCAACTTCAAAGACTGGGCCTTTTTGACAATCACTACTCAAGCCTGATCCATTTCCAGAGCAACTCCGCTCGACGTACTGAACTGACATTGATCTTCTGGAAACAGGACTACAGACTGAGGTATGTTAAGTGAATGGAGTAATGGGGAGAAATAGAAGGCTGCTATATTCTGAGTGAATCAGCCTCTAGACATGAATAAGAACCATGCTTTCCATTCAGCAAATATCTTCGAAATTTAACGACACATTGTAGTAGCAGAATTTACGAAGTGCTAGACCTGCATGGAAAGGATTCACATCACCTAGCCTGGGGCAGCTAGCCCGGTCAGCAGGTTGCTCTCTAGTCAATGATGGAGTTAGGCCCAGAGGTTGATTTAAAAATAGGAAAGGGCTTTGAGAGATCATTTAGCTTATTCCTTATCCTAAAACAAGATCACCCATTTCTCATGCCTTCCTCATAGATAGTCTAACCTGTCCTTGTAAGCTGCTAATTCTGTGAAAGCTTCACAACATCCCAGAGCAACCTAACAGTTCATAATTCTTAGTGTTAAAAGGTTTCCCAGAACCTTACCTGTATTGTCATCACTCCAATTCAAGTGTCTTTTTTTTAATCATCATTTTCTTCTTACCCACAGTGGACACAGTGACATAGGTCAAAGATTCTTTCAGAGAGTGATCCAGAACAGGAGTCTAAGAACAGACTGTTTAGAGAGACCTGCTTTGCAATATGGCCAGCTCAGATCAATGCCTAGCCATAGAGATAGACCTAATCAATGGATTAGGCAGGTGGCAGTTGGGCTAGATGATTGTAGTTCCTTCCAACTGGAACAAATTTATTGTATTGTATTGCATTGCATTGCATTCTATTCTATTCTATTCTGTTCCAATCTATTCCATTCTATTCTACTCTATCCTATTATTTTCTATTCTATTCTGTTCTCTTTATTAATTATTTCTAAACAGCCATATTTCCCTTTAGGATAGAGCTGGTTGCTTGTCACGGCAAGAATGAGAATAAACTATTTTTTTCAACACTGAAATATATAAAACCCATGGCCAATTGAAAAATCCAGAGCAGAGGAAAGCGGAAAAGGAAAGAAAAGCCAGTGGCACACAATGTTTTAATTAATAATAGGTTGCTGGAACAGGGAAATCATGTGAAAAGTCAATATCCTTTACCTCATAATAAAAGTGGGTTTAAAACCTTTTAATATTATTCAACTAACAGTTTTAAGTGCTTTAAAATTCTATTCCCCACTAGGCTGGAGATGTGAAAACTCAGAGAGGAGTCTTTCAGTAGTGGGCTGGCTGATGTGTCAAAGGGCGTAAATTTTTAATTCTTGAGTTATGGTTTTAGTTGTTTTTTCTTCAATGGAAATCATGGGTAATGAGACGCATATAGGCTTGGGGAGAATTTACTCACTCACTTCAGCAGGAGTACTTTCTGGTTTGACTGAAATATACTAATGGTGGCCAAAATGGCCTCAATAGATACTGCAAAAATTGAAAATATTTAATGACTAATGGCATGCTGGGACCACTACCTCACACAGCTTTGAGGAAAATCTTGGTGGTCTTCTCACTTTGGCAGAGAAGATTCAGCACCAAACCACTGGAGAGTCTGCACTTCATTTAACACAAAGCTCAGAAAAGGAAAAAAAGGTGGTACCATCTGACTGTGGTAGCAGTGTAAAATCCAAGTGTCTGAAGGCCTTCCATTCCAAATCAATAAAACACTATTACAGCTTTAATCCCATTGTCAAAAAATAAGTAAAGGGACTTGCAGTAACTGTAGTTTTCCTAATATTCATATCTCACCCTCATCACCAGTTCCTCACACAATAAAAAGGTTAACAATATATTTATTTTGATGATGATTTCTAAGGCCAACTTTTCCTCCATTTAGCTTTTCTTGAAGGGAAAAAAAATGAGATCATATCACTAGAGACAGCTTTCAGTAAGTTTGAGATGTGCTCTGATCTCATTTTTTTACACAGTGACTGTCCTGTAATCATGTCTAGGCTGTTAAGTGATGTTTAGACTGTTAAGCAGTCCAAATAGTGCTAAAATTCATGAGGGATGTCCACTTCTGTTATGAAAAAAGACAAAGACTGTTACATCTGTATTCCATCTTTTTCTACTGATGAGGTAATGTTAATTTTTCAGAGATCACCTTTTCCTTTGGTTACTGTTAGGAAACAAAAATCATGCGTTTAAGTAACAGTTGATGAATACAGTGCTAAAAATAAGTTTTCTATTTATTTTTAGTTGACGACAATTTCATGGTGTAGAAATACTTTTTGAAGTTTTCTCTTCTCATCAGGGAACCTATTTATTGACAACCAATTAGTGCTTCCAGCTAAATCTCATGTGTTTACAGCAATATTTCTGCCTCACTTATTTTTTAACTGTTTAGTTTTATGTTCTCATAGACTTGTGGAAATTAGTTATTGAAAAAGCTGTTCTTCACTTTTTCCATCTTGCAGGTCAGCGTGAGAGTCTATTTTATGGTTTAGAGAGCTTTGTTCAGGCTCTTTTCATATATCCCAAAGGATGGGTATTCTACCACTTTTCTTGGAAAACTTTCTACAGCTGAATGGACTTCATCATTAGGAAAAAAATCCCATAAATCAGCCTAATTTTCCTATGGTACATTTAAATCTGTTATTCTTCTTAGTTACAGTGTCCTGGACCCCTTTGCACAATCCCACATCAGTCTTTTCTTTTTAACATCTTTCAAAAATTTTGGCTTAGTTTCCTGCCCTAATAACTGTTGTTACCTGTTCTGTGGGAGCAAACCCTTTTCTTGGCAGGAGACACCCAGGTGATGCTGGATACGTCCTGTTTACCAGACATCTGACAACTTTTAACAGCAGCCAATTTTTTTCTAAAGCTAAATGACATCATCCAATATACTGTGGTAATTGGGTATAGATAGACCCAAAAACTCAGTTTTGCAGAATGCTTACCTAGCAAAATGTGCTTTATCTGTGTTTACTCCTGCTAAAATGCCTATGTTTGTGCAATCAGACTGTAAAAATTCTGATCAAAAAACTGAGAGGTGCTACTTTTCCCCTACTCTGCCTCTTAGGAACTTTCTCTGAGAAAGCACAAAACTGAGTATCATGAAGAGGATAGCTAAGCACAACTTTGTTTCTGATCATTATGTGTGTTTGCAACGTTTGAATAGCTGATGTCTAAAACCATCAGCAGTGCTGCCACTGAGCAGCCGGAGAGGTGGTTATGGAACATCAGGCAGGACCACGAAGACACTATTTTTCCCCTCATCAGCAAAGCTAACACATGAACAGAAAGGCCAGCTAAACTATTCTCTCACCCCTGGAGATGGCTATTGGAAGGTATATACATAAGATCAGAGAAAAACAACTTTTATGGCATCTCAACTCTCCTGTGTACCTCCCAAGGCCAGCACAATCTAATGCCTGATAATAGCTTCGTCCACCTTCAGTGGAAAACGTACTGTGAAAGCAAAGGTAGTTAAATTACTGTGTGAAATTCATCAGTCTATAAGAGTAAGTGAAAAAAAGCTGTTGGAAACCTCCTGAAAGACAGGTCAGAGCAAGCAGCTAGAAAGCTCCTACAGTGAATCAGCTGCTGGAGGAATAGGGAACAGCTCCAATGGTGGCAGGTCCCCTCAAGAACCTCTCCTTTCGCATCCTCTCTCTTGGCTGCTGGTTGTACCAAATGTCAGGTGAACATTTTAACATGGTTGTTCTGTATCACAGGACTTGAAAGCTTCTGACAGGCACAGGGACTGTAGCAAGCAGGGGGTGGGTAAGGAACCTTCTGAAACAATGATAAAAAAGTTTCATTTACTATTGTTAATGAAAATGAAAATTGGTAAACAACTTGGAGACTAGCATCACTAACAAGGACAAAGTATTACTGAAAAATTAATCTATCTCCTAAAATTTAATTACCCTCACTGTATGTGTATCTGAGAAAGAGGTGTAGGAAGCGGGGTCTTCAGCAGGAGTGTAACAACCAAATACACTCACTATCTAATGAGAACAAGTACATTTGAAAAGATCTCTGATGAAATGACAAGTGAAGTCTTAACAGGGAAGGGAAAAAAGAGAAAATCACAATTTTATGTGGTACAAATAATTTCTAACAGAATCAGATATCTATGTGGACTTCCTACTCCAAAAATCTTCAAAGGTTTAGCCATGTTCTCTGACAAAGCACTACATTTTGTTCAGCTTTTCCTCAGGTCAAAATTACTTTTTTCTGTCTTCTTGAGCTTGAGAAAATCTCCAAGACAAATGATGATACCAGATTTATTTTTGCCTTTCAAATGCCGTTTGAGCAGATGAGATAAATATGCCACCTTTAAGCATAACTGTGGGGAAAGTCTTGCAATAAGACTCCATAGAACGTTATTGTATATTCATATAACTGGGACTCTACCAAACACTTATCATGATTTTTTCCTATAAATCTCAAAATCCTCAAGTGAGGATGATGACTGTATACATACAGCATTTGTATGGAAAAACTAAGCAAGAAAATACTATAATAATCTGGAAACAATTCCTCAATGTGCTGTTCCTTCCAATAACACCACTTGTCTAAAGTGTACTGTGGCAAAGATTGCAGATTATGATTCTATTAAATGTTTGGCTTACTGTGTATTTTTAGAATGAGTAATTCTCTGGGGCTATAAAACGGTAGTACAAACTGGAGGTAATAAAGGACATGAAGTTTCACTTCGTTAGTCAAGTACTCAGCTACATGTTTTTTTTCTGGGATAACAAACGTTCGTAGTTTATTAATGTATCCAAGGGTAGCTGCAGAGTTTGCAAGGCATTTCTGCTGAGTAGACTAAATACTCAGGAAATTTGAATGTTTAGGATCAGATCTGCCATGATACATGGGTGTCTGCATTCCTACTTACACACTTAACCTGCGTTTCAGCATCTTTAATGTTCTTCATCTACTGAACTGCCACATAATCCCAGGAGGATCTAAATTTCTCTGGTCTTTATGTGTGAAGATGAGCCACAGCTGGTGAGCTGCTTGAAGGCCCTGCCATGCTTCAAGTGGAACAGGAACTTGATCCCAGGCTGCCAGGTCCCAGCTGAGAGCCCTGACTCTTTGGGTAGTGGCCACTGAGGAGCAGATCTTTCTCAGCCTCTCCTGACAATTTTTTTCCATTTGTAGAAACAGTTTCCCTGGAGAGAGGGAGTGAATTCTGGTTCCACACTACTAATACACAGTTTTCCTCATTTTTCAGACAGGAAAATTACATTTCTGCATGTCCAGCTACAAGAGAGGATAAAAATTCCCTGAAACAAGATTTCCAGTTCTGTCCTCTCCATCCTTCTTGTGACAACTCAGGAAACTCCCTGCTGGTTTCCCAGGTTCACTTCCTTCGGTGCCTAACTGTACCACAATGATTAAAAAAAAGCCTGGACACCTAACCTGGAACTAAAACCTTGACAGTATGCAGTGCATTTAAGAGACAGGTGGTGTTCACCTCTGCCTTACCTAGGTACTTTAATTGTCATAAACTCCCAAACCCATTAAATTCAAAGACGAAACCTTTTCAATATATTTGAAAGCTCCAGTATTTGTGAGACAGAGGTGAGCAGCACACCACTTAAATATTTAGTTTTAAAAGCACTCTCTGAAAATACATTCAAGAAAAATCACTGGAGAGACCTGTCATGGTTCACCATGCAGATGACAACACTCCCTGGCATTTATCGTCAGACACATGTTTGCAAATTCCTTTGGTAAAAGTAGTGGTAGTAACTGCACCTTTCACTATTTTCTGCTTTTGGTGGAGTCCTTTTGTCAAATCCCTTATTGTCAAGGGCAAACACTGATCCTATTGAATTTATTGGCTGAACTCTTAATAGCTCCAGAGCAGTGGACAAGAACTTTGCTGGCTCAGGGTCAGTAGTGCTGAATAAGCAAGCATATTGCCACAGGCAACATTACACATTCCTCTCCCTCTAATCCAGGCCATAAAAGCAATAGCCATAGGTTTTAATATTTTTTTGTTTGTTTCTTACACCCATAAGTAACTTGCAGCGCACCTAAACTGGCTGGAAACACAAACAAGGGACTATTGCTCCTTCAACACTACAAGGTAAACTTTCCTAACATCCCAAAGGGATGTTTCTGGTAGTACTTGAGCAAACTCCTGCACATGGCCAGAAACAAGGGCAACATGTACATCACTGGCTGCTTTTTACTTCCTCATATTTTATGGAAAAAATAGACCAGATTTTGTGTCTGAACTTATTTTCTTACAGTTTATCTTGGTTTACCCATCTAAGTTAAAGGAAAAAAATGAATAAAATTTCAAGTTTGTGCTGAAGTCATGTGTTGACATGCCATGTCCACCTCATTTCTGTGAGGGGCAGTTGGGCCCTATTCTTCTCTTGAAATCTATAGCTTGTAAGCATTTAAAAAAATGCTTAGTCAAAATTCTCAAGCAAAATAATTATTCTATTTCTAAAATAGAGAGTTTTGTATCTTCATAGAGGAAACAGCCTCAAGCTGCACCAGGGGAGATTTAGAATGAATATTGGGAAAAATTTCTTCACCAAAAGAGTTGTCAATCATTGGAACAGGCTTCCCAGGGAAGTGGTTGAGTCACCATCACTGAAGATATTTAGAAGATACGTAGATGTTGCACTTAGGGACATGGTTTAGTGGTGGACTTGGTAGTGTTAGGTTTACAGTTGAACTCTTTGATCTTAAAGGTCTTTTCCAACCTAAATGATTCTACAGTTCTATAAGTATGTGCTTATAGAATTGCACTGTGAATACTAATTTGGGTATCTGAAGAGATGTCAATAATACTATTACAAAAAGTTTCGCTATATACCTTTCATCTGTCTATTATTGCCATTTCATCTAATATTACTTTGTTTAATTCTTCAGAATGTGCAAGCAACTAATGTTCAGTTCCTTCTTTATTATTAGCAGAAGGAAGACTTTGTTACAAAATAGTTCTTTTTATCTATGGGTATGACTCTACTCTACTCTCCTAGAAGCAGGTTGTAAACATTCGCAAATAATTCTACCAGCTTAAAATGTTCACATACAGTAATAACACATAATTTTGACTTTCAGCAGAGTATGACCTATTTTTAAACAATGAAAGATAACAGACAAAAAAATATTTTGAGTGAGAAGACTGACTGACTTCACACACTACTTTAGCATTCAAACTCTTAGAAAGGAAACAAGAATATCACAAAGACAATTTAGAAGAAAGTATAATATTTGATATGAACTACTTGCTAGATAAATCATCTCCTCTGCCTTTCTTATTTTCCTTCTTTACAGGTGATCTCTTTCTGCAGGAAAGATAACTCAGTTTCAATCCCGCTCCTATACTACCTTTAAACCAAAGTTGAAGGGTGCAGCCTTGCTTTCAGAGACTGCAAAGAAACGGAAATTCCTACTATTTTTTCTAAGCAATCTGTAATACTTTCCTTGGTCTCACCATGGCTACAACCTTTATAAATGCGCTATAAAAATAACTAAACTAATTCAGGGGCTTGGTTCCCAAACTTAGTGGATTCCCATCAATCATATTCTGCTTGATGGTAGCTGTGAGACTGTTCATCTCCAGAGTGTTACTCAGAAATTGGTGGAAGCAAAATCAATTACATCATTATAGAACGTATCGTTCTTTGTACAGACAACTTTATGAGCTCCTTGTGTGACCCTATCATCATCTTTTGTGTCACCACAAAAATTAGTTTGATAATTATTTACATTCACTATTTTTGACACAAAATGTTAGAAGAGTTATCACTGCGAGGAGCTTTAATATCATTAGTTATAATGCTGTGACATTTGCCCAAAGTATACATATTCACCCTATGCTTCTCTATAGCTGCAGAACTGTATGGGATAGAAAGTCATAAACCTCAATACCGAAAAGGACACAGCCTCTTGCAAAAAGTTGACAACTCAGCACCCCCAGATCAGACAATTCAAAGACAGGAATTTCTTACCTGTCCTTACGCGTGGATGTGTGTGGTATGTGGTATAACACTACAAAGACTAGAGCCTTTACAGCTACTACACAGTGAAACATTCAAACTATCTGTCCAAAAGGTAACTCATGCACCAACTCAACAAAGTGAAATTAACACAGGATGCCACTAGGATTAATTTACTGTGCTTTTGCTACTGTAGCTTCATGATTTTCAGCAGCAGTGTTAGTTGAAGTAGCTCTTCTTCAGCTTCTTTCTTAACCCCACAAGTCCTTATAATCCTTGCACTGCATAGACTACTGCAGGTCAGATACCTGGTCAAATTCAAAATAAACTAAAAAGAGGGAACTTCTCAAACAGGCATGAAACCTATGGTTTAGCAGAGCTAACACACTATCCAAGTGCACTTCTCCATGCCATTGCATTACTCTGCCGGGACATACTACCAGGCTTTCTCATTTGTGGAATGGAAGACGGGTCTTTTGGCCTCTGATATATCAAACTAGTAGATATGGCTACAAAAAACCCCACACTGGTGTTTTTTTTTTTCCATGTCTGCACCCTGAAGATTAATAATTCAATTGAAGTGACCGGGTGCTTTGCAGTTTTCAGTGGAGCACCAGAGAAATCTTGACTATTTTAAATGATGCACAGTGCAGATTTTTAAAAGTGGGGCTGAAGTGTCTTTTTGTTGGGGTTGTCACCACACCCCACCCCCAAATAAAAGTCCATGGAAGTCTCATGCAGAACAATTTAGCCCATTTTATTCTTCAATTAAAAATAATTTATCAGCTAATCTTTACTGCACAGAAAATTGAAAACTATCTGGACCAGTTTGTTTTCTGTTGTGTAAGGAAAAGGCTATCATTTTACTTGTCTAAAGAAAGCTATAACCAGATGAGTAAAATGTGTGGAGGAAAAAGCAGGTTAAATGCTAGCATGCTGATGAAATGATATCATCAGGATGAAATGATTATGTGGTCTCCATGAATAGGTGCGCACCCAGCCACTACGACTCTTGGCATTTCCTCAAACTGACCCAAAAGGCTCACGTAGTTATGTCTGTGCTAATCTGCGTGATCCTCCCTTGCATGCTGACTTTGCAAGGACAGCTGTATTTCTGCAATCAGTTGAAATGTTTCTTTTGAAATATGGTTATTCAATACATGGTTTTTAATGAGGTATTACTGTAAGGGCTGTACTCTGTAGTCCCCCCTAAGGATAAACTTACTCCAGATGAAAAGGATCATCTGGTTTAAAATGGTTAAAGTTAGATTTCTTTCTGATTTACTTTCAGCTGAGTATAACAGGAGATAAGATGCCTTTTTTAAAACAGGGCCTAATCCTGCAGCCTGTAGAGTCTGATTGAAAGAGTTGTATTTAGCTGAAAAATATGTATTTGTGAACCGTATCCACAAATTCCAGAAAGGTAGACTGAAAATTAAACTGAAATGTTTGGAGATCCCTCACCCAATCAAGCCCCTACAAATCCTGGTGTTGACTTATACCACACTTATCAGACCCACTAAAGTCTGGAGTATATGACTGAAAATATCAAGTGAGGAATCTCCTCATAAGATTTCTGTTCGAAAACACCATAATGGTATTATAACGTGCCTGCTTTTGTTGTGACATAGAACTGTGACAATTTCAATCAAATGAAAAATGATGTTCAAGGGGAAAATAACCCTCTTATCCAATTCATTATTCTTATAAAAATAAAAAATGTTTTTAAATTTTGTACAAAAATTGAAGTGGAATTACTCCTCATCACCTCTTCCCTTCTCTACATTTGTTCCTCCCCCACCTGAGCTTTTATAAAAACTATGACATTAACATTACACCAGCTTTCTCTTTTTGTGCTTTCCTGCTCCTAAACTTCCTTAGGACTCAAGAGTGTGTTAGTTTCTTCTACTGTATGTTTCTTTCCCTTATATTAATAGTACTGTCTCTGTAACTAAACAACAATTCTCACCCTTCTTTACTTGTTCCCATACCATCAATTCCTGAAATATGTTTTGAAACTTTTACTATTTCCTTGACAATTCTCCCACTACAAAATAACTGAATAATTCTGCAAAGAGCAGATTTATAACTCATAAAGACTACAGTGTGCAACTGGCCCAATTATTTTCAGAAAGAGTTTGTATTGTATCTGAAAGGTAATGACTAGTGTATAACCCAAAGCTTTCCCTTCTCTCTGAAAAATCCACAGTCAGTGCATTGGAAAGATATAGCTTGACCTTCTTCCTTCAGGAAAACTGCATATGATTTGATTATGGAAGCTTTTCAGAGGTGGGAATGTTAAAAGAATTGTTTCAGTCTGCATTTATACAACCAGAGCTCCTGTTTCATATGTTTAAATAATTGTAAAAGCACAAAAATAATTATCTGAATAAAAAGTCTATAATGGTAGTTATTTCCCAATGTTTTATAATCCATTGCTTCTGTACACTCACTGAAAAGTAATGCTGATGTAACTCCTTCAGAAAAATACAATACAGCATTTTCTGCTTGATTCCAGCAATGATTTTAATGCAGCTGCTCTTGCTATATCTACTATGTTTAGTTACAGTAGCCATGAAAACCTCAAAATGGGTATAAGGTTTTGCAGCTTCAGCATATTACAAGTTTAACAGTCTCTGGGAATGACGAGCCATCTACTTTATGGTAGTACACAAACTGCTGGAGCCTAAAATCAGAAAATTATTTTGTTGGGTCAAACATTACTATTATTATTAATATTTTTAAACCCAAATAAATTGAATAGCATATCAAAATTTTGGTATGGCTTTTGGAATGGTAAATGGTGGAATATTTTGCTTTACGTAAATACCTAGGATTAAAACCTATGTTTTCTAATGAGGCTTTTTCCTAAGTAAGCCAGACCAGACTCAGAATTAATATTTATTTCTTTCTTGTACTTTCCAGCACCCCAAAGAAGTCAAGACAGACATACAAGCTTAGGCAAAGCACAAAAAGAAAAAAATTTACAGGGGATTATCAGCTAATCTTTTCTGACTTGATATCCATGTCAATACCTGGCTCTGATTAAAAGTTTTCAGGAATTCTAGCAGAGCCCTAAAATTGAGACTTTTTTAGTAAAGCAGATCCAGAGCTCAGACCCAGCACTAAGAACATCCAGCTATCAACCCCTTGCATATCTTAAAGGAAAGAGAGCGAGAGAAAAGGAAAGAACCTTCATGCACTGAGATTTACTGAAAATGTATGCTTTTTAAGTTTAATTTCATTAAAACACTTTTTCAAAACATATTTTTTTTGCTATTATCTCTTTCTTCTATCTTTATAGAGAAGAAAGTCATAAAATGAAAAGAATAGAACAAGGAAATCCTACTATCTCATGGCTCTGTAGCATTTGTTTTAAAAACAAGAACATTTACCCAACTCCAAATGGACAGTTAGTTAAAATTTGAAAAACTCTGGATCAACCTGCTTGTGCACCTGGGATGAAATGGAAATCAAATGAGAGAAAATCAGGTCAACAAAAAAACCTTCCTTTTGCTCTGGAACAGTCTAACACAATGAAATTGATATTCGGAAGTATAATATTACATAGTCTTTTTAAAGAGAGATTTACACTTATCAAAACAAATTAGAGCAGGAAAATATTTTAATAAAGACAAAATCCATGAAAGTTTTGAAACCGACTTCATGCCACAAGCTACAGTGTGAACGTGAGATCAATGAAAATAGCAGAAAGGTAAACTGCATCATATTGACAATCATATTGACAGTAAGATGAAAGAAATTCATAGCACAACTTGCTCCATAGTAATTAATGTTTTTCTATGTCTAGACCATCCTTCTACCATTTTTTCCTATATGCCATGCATATTTTACTTAAACAAATGCAGTCTAGACCCATCTTTAAATACTATGTTTGGGAAAACCCCGGTTAGTATATCCAAAAGCTGACTTAGGCACTTCTCTGGTTTAGGAGCTAAGGTTTGAAAGCACTGGCCTTTTAACCCGGTCTCTCAATACACATAGGACAAGTTCCTCATATTTCTTCTCACAACAGACAATGTTCTTAGTACTCATGGTATCTAGAAAGAGAAAAAAATACCTAAATCCTTTTAGTGTAAGCATTTAGATAACCAGGTGTTAATATGAAATATTTAACAGCAAGATTCTTCAAATGAATCAGAAAATACACTGACAGATAATCTAACCAACCTTAAATTTAAGATATGATTGAAATCTAGTGTGTTCAGTATAACAATCTGGTAAAAATGGGTCTGAATGGAAATTAAGAAACAATGCTTTAGCCAGTTCATTTTCATAGAATCATAAGACCCTTCCAGATATTCTGGATATATAATTAAACAGAACCAGGACAGCATGGAACTATATTTAATAGAGAGGACTTAAAATAAAATTCACCTGCATGTAACTGAACACAAAACAACTTCCAGCACCTCTTACTGAAACCAAAGTAGTTTTTCCTTTCTTGGCTTCAGAAGAGCAACTGTGCTTCCCTGTAGTTAGCACAACTAAGTTATACTCCTCAGAGGAAGGATGAGAAATAGATTCCCATGGGACCCACCTCTCTTCTAGACCGTATCTTGCTTTAATTATGATTCAATTCGAAAGCATATCCAAATAACGTATCTTGGCAAAATGAAGATGTTTTACTCACTACAAAGGACTGTAAAACCTTCTGGCACTCAAAAAATTCACTCCTATCAGGACATGAAAAGTTGGAAATGCGGGAGTTGGGGTAAAGTCAGTCATCCTTTCCACTGAGTTTGCAATGATTATGACTTGGATACATTCTAGGTTTACTTAATAATATTAAATAATAATATGGAATAGCATTCTTCCCCTCACAAATGGCCAGTCATCGTTCAAAATTTAGAAAAACCAAATAAACCTGGTCAAGACATTTTGGAGGGGGAGCAGTCTCTGCTGCTTCACCTGAAAAAGTGAGGAAAGAAGGGGGAGCTATGAAGACTGTCCAGCCTAATATTTCTGGGGTTGGTAAGGGAAATTTTGAAACTGTTCTACCTCATTCCATATGTCAGTTGGACTCAAAACACCATTGAGCAGATGAGAGTAACTACAGCAACGGCAGCTCATACCTCATCCTGTACTAAGACCTTTGATATGGGAAAGTGAGATGAGATGCCACAGAACTGGTTGTCCCCCATGACCAGGATTTAACTCTTTTTGTTGATGGAGCGACATACAAGGACCTGAGTAAACGAGAGAAACAGATCAAGTATCTTTCACTTTGCTGTGTATAGAAGAGAGCTTTTAAGACTCACGAATCTGCATTTGAACTCCACTCTTCCTCTTCTTTCAGTTCAGAAGACATTTACAGTTCTCAGTTACAAGAATGAAAACACATGGCTGGGGTCTGAGACCTTATCTTGCCAGGATGGACATTCAGTGGGCTGGCTAGAGACATCGTCTTATCCATACATAGAGAAAAGTACCTGTATGTATATGTGTTATCATTTGTCTCTCTGTGTGTGAAAATTTCACTTCCTCTCCCATATAGGTTACAATACTCATGGATTTAAAAACAACATTCTCGCAAAAACTCTTCAGCACGGTTTCTTGGTAGAAACAGTTCCCTAAATATTTTGCTTTGGAAAATGTATTGAGTTAAGGATTGCCATTCTAACACACATTGAGACCAATTTGGTTGAAAAGGTTATGCACTACACTTTTATCAAATCATTGATGCATGCTGCTGCAAAATTGGCTAGATAAAATCCTAGCAAATTCCCCCCCAAATTTTTTTCCCCTTGACATTAAGTAATCTATTTTATATGGCTTATGATACGGTCTTATGAAATACAGCGAACACTTTTAAGATGCATTAAATTTGCTTTACATAAGAAAACCGTGTGATGTTGAACAAAATAATTGGGATAACATTTAACAACACTTAAGTTTCTGATGATTTATGTTTTTTGAGGAATCCAGCAAAACAAGGAGGGGACCCAAACGTATGTTTGTAGACTATGTCATTTTCAATTTATTAACAAGTAGGAAGCAAGCAAAAAGGATTATATGTTTTCCTTCCCCCAGGCTCTTTCAGGAAGGCAAACTCCCAAAATGGTTGGAAAAGTTCCAGAAGAGGAGTTGAGTTTTCTGTCTCTCTGAAATTGGGATGAGGCAACTGGCAGGGCTCTGTGCCAAAAAGGTGTTGGCTGCCATCATGGCTGTACCCGATGAGGGCTTAGAAGAACAGGAAAGTGTTTCTGTTTATTTTTAGTTGTTTTCTTACTCCTTCTTCTTTTGAAGAAATTCTTATAAAAATGTTTATCTTGTCATCATGTGTAAATTATGTAGTATATTTTCAGTATTAGAGGGTTATGTCCACCCCACTGTGGGTTATATATCAAGATTCCTGCAGCTGTTCTGAAAAGTATTTTACTCTGAAGATACTCCAAAGTTCTGGTTGACTTAAATTTGGAATAAGGATTTTGCCATTATATGCTTTATGAGAGGGAGGCTGGTAAATGTCTGGACTTTGGAACTGACTTTGTGATATTTGGACTGCACATACACATCATGTGGTGAATTAGCATGTGGTGTTCTTATGCAAACAATAAAAACAAAACAAAGAAAGAATTAAAAGTGCATTTAAGAAAATTAGTTTCAGCATATGACTAAAACAATCCCATAATAGCAACAACTTTGTGGTAAAGGTACATACTTGCCAAAAATATCTGCTAGTGTGGAAGCCTAGTACTCAAACCCCTCAATTTAGCAGTAGTAGAGAAGCTGTTACTTAGTTAACATCAAGTATCATGAAGAAAAATTAAATGCAGTCTGGAGACTGCACTTAAGAGCAAGATACAGTAGTCAAACCTATCCAGGCAAAACCTTGCTCCCATTTTCAGCTGTGTAGAACACTTTGTATGACTTTGGACTTACACCAGTCTAAACTGGGAAAATTTGGCCCAAAATGTACCTACAGACACAAAAAAAAAAAAATAAAAAAAAAAATTAACAATCCTAAAATTTAAAAATGATAGACACTAAAAAATGTTCACCTGCAAAGTTCTTTATTTCAGCCAATTGATATTTTCCCTTCAGCAACTGCAATGCCCAGCCAACTGAGCCCCCAAGAAAATCTATGCTTAAAGGCAGTGACAAGAATGGGTTTTCTTACTGGAGGCAAGATACACAATTCTATGATTTTTAATACTGATCCCTTAAATGTTAATAACTTCTGTTATTTACCTCAGTTGAACTGAGATTTGGATCCTACTGCAAAACAGATAACAGACAACCAGAGAAAGTAGCTTGCCTAAATCATAACTGAGGGCATAGATCGTAAAGAAGTTATTGTCTGCAAATTTTTAGTAGTTGGCTTCCTTTCAGATCAAAGGGCTTCAGTTCTTAGAACCACTTATATTGGAGATTACATCTGTTCTTCCTGGACTTTTCCTAGAGGGGAAGGGTTTTCCCCAGTGCACTTGGTCAATCTTTCATCTGTACAAATGTACAAATACAGTAGTTCATGCCAACAAAAACAAATAAATAAATAAATAAATAAATGATTGAACTTTAGTAAGGCTGTATTATTTGTCACACTTACACAGTTCTGCAGCTAGAACCAATCAACCACTGTGAAATATTTTCCACCAGTGTTAACTCAGATTTTTAGAGATACATATTTCAGCTTAGCTTTTCCCAAGTTAATGAAATTAAGTTTATCATCAGGAATAGGGATTTAATCAATATAAGCACACTTCAGAAAGCGTTTACTGGAAGGCATGTTTACATCTGTCTTCTGCAAGCTTCCAGCTAAGAATTATTACATATGTTCAATCAGGACAAAGAAACATAACATGCAAACTAACTGGCTGATCACAGACTGTTGCCTTTCAAATGGCAATCGGCAAAATCAGGCAGCTGACCAGTGGGCTAAAAAAAAACCTCACCAAGAATATTCAACAAACAATTCTGCGCAGTGAATACACTTGAAGAAACTGAATTATTTATCAACAATTCATGGTAAAGAAGGAAAATTTTGTGAATTTCTGCTCAAAAATGTTTTAGAGTACTGCAAGCAAACATTTAAATAAGATACATTTACTGTTGAAAAGAAATACAATTAAAATGGATGGTTAATGATAGGAATTTCAGAGATACTAAAAAATCTGATCAATCAGCATGAGACAGTTTTATAGGGTAACAAAATCTAATTTCTTATCAGAAAAACCAAAAAAAATATACCTGAAACTGAAAAAAATAAGGAAAGTAAGGATAAAAATTATTTTTTTAATTGCTTAGGATGCCTTGCTCTCTTATCTTGCTCTTCTACTCCAGGGATATATTGTAACGTATATGAGCCAACAATTCTAGCACATATTTCAATAACAGATTACTGTGATCTAATAAGGTTAATTTAAACAATTTTTGGTAAGTCTCCATAGATTCAGCATTGGATTCCTTTTTTTTCTCTCTTAATAATAAGAAATACTGTCAAACAAGGATTCACACGCAAAACTGCAATAGGGTTTTCAAGCCCAAGGATTTAAAAACCATGTTATTTGCAAGATTTAGCCAGGGCTAATAAAAACTTCAGATTGACTCATTTTATTTACAGGGTCGGGTCAGTTTTTCAAATCTGTCATGAAGGATTGTGTTAGAAAGAAAGATTATACATAGAAAAACACATATTAAGATAATATAAATGCTGCCAGTTACAGCAAGTCTATCATAGCTGCAGTTACAGAGTTGCAGATGATGGATGGGTAGAACTGCATCTTATTTACTATTGGATCTTCCCGAGGGTCTCTACTGGCTTTACGCAAGCTCAAGAAAGACCAGAGAAAGAATAAAGTGGTGTAAAGGTAGTTTCAAACCACTTTAGGAAGTTGGGGGGGGGGGGGGGGGGGGAAGGGAAGGAAATAGGAAATGCTTCCCTCTTAATCGGTTACCTCCTGCAATGTTTATGTTGTTAAACATCCACAGTTCACAAGGTAAGGAGAACCTTGCTTCTTACCGTAAGAAAAATACCAGGAACAATCTCTCCCTCAGTTTCGTTTTCTATAAGAAGCACAGTTTGACTGTGTCTTTTATCAGCTCCATCTTAGGCTTGACATTTGGGGTATGGGTATGTACATAAATAAAAAACACTGGAAACAAAACAGATTTGACACTGCAATTCAGAAACATTCCCATGCTGGCTGCTCCACTTATGTGCTGAAAAGCTCTTACAGAAAATGTTTTGATGTGCATCTTTATATCCTCAAGAATGCCTTCCTCCAACAGTTCATATGTCTCTGGTGTAGATTAGTTATGGACCTTTCACGCTGATGAGGTAATCCCCTTAATGTACTATACACCATAGGATATCCTCCTCCTCTGTTTCATGTTCTGACATTGCTAAAGGTCAGGAAAGTGTTTCATGTGCTGCTAGACCCTATTTAAATGGGAAATTACAAGAACAGATCAAAATTTATTTTTCTGGGCTTCCAAGGTACCTAGGTAAAAAAAAAAAAAATAAAAATAAAAAAAAAAATGAGTGCACCTTGTATTGAAAGTAGAGTCACAGTTCTCCTCAGAATTTGATATCAACCTCTAAAGATTTATTTCCAATATAGTGATTGGTAACACAGTGGTACTGATACAGTAAAATGAGATCCATACTGTAACTGCTAAGAATTTTACTCATAGAAAATGTAGACTTCACATCAAACAGTAACATCATAAAAATAATTTATGTTGAATGCAAAAATTACTGCTCTAAACACATGATTTTTATTAAAAGTATACTTCCTCTGTAACAGAGGCATGTAAAAATTAAATTAACTCAGAAATAAAGATATTTTGTTACGCAAATTATGTCTCAAACATGGTCCACATTTCTTTTCAAGAGGGATGCAGACAAGAATTAAATTTACTAAGCTCTAAAAATATTATACACAAGCTTTTTAACAAACATTATAATTATACATGGAATTTGCAAGAGAAAAAGTGAAAAAAGTTGGTATTTCAAAAGTGTTTCTTTATTTTTCCTGTTTGTACAATAACTTCATTTTATTTTTTTAACAAACTGATATTACTACAGTTTATAAAGTCCTAGATGTGGTACAGCTTTAGACATTAAGCTTCTAATCTAGTTTTCTCAAAAGAATATGTATTCCTTAGAAAAAAAAATAAAGAAAATGAAACAATGTTTTTCAACTAATAATTAACACAGTAAAGAAGAAATGAAATTGTCTTTATTCATGTTTACATTGGATCTGATGCTTTTCTCTCTTTTGTTAATAATAATTTTAAAAAATGGTTGTGGTTTTTTTTTGTTTTTTTTTTTTTTTTTTTTTTGGGGGGGGGAGGGCAGGGAAATTTCCACAATTTTTAAGCAAAAGCAACAGCACTGCTAATGGTGCTAATGAAGGCTCATCTTGTGAATTATCTCCCCAAAGGACCATCTAAGTTTAATAAGGAACATGGAGTATTTGCTTCATCTATTCTTTCAACTCTTTAAAGCCTGGTACCTGTTAGCTTGGTATTTATTATTGCTTAGGTTCCAGCGTCAACGGTCTGTGACGCTGGAACCATCCTCTCCCTCTCTTCCCTTAGCATTGAAGTTAGGGGTTGGAAAAGGAGGAACAGAAAATACTGGGAAGAAACTGCTTAATCTTAAAGAATATTAGGAATGTTATGGAAACTGGAAGACTTCTCTGGGAGAGGAGTCATAATTGGATTTTCATGCTCGAATAAAGGCATACGATATCAAATACTTCATAAAAAACCTTTAAAATATCTAGTAGTCCCTGTAGTTGGCAAAAAAAACCAAACAACCCAACAACAGAACACCTAAAAAAAAGAACAAAAAAAAATCTAACAAAAATCCTCTCCTTGATTCTCACCTGGACAGTAGCTTGATATTGATGGGTTCTTCAGAGAATAGAACATAGCCCCAAGTAGTCTAAGTTCCATCTGGGGTTTTATACATTAAAAAATATCAGCCAGAGTTTCTGAACTGTAAAAAAAACCCCAAACCCCTAATTTTTTAAAAAGTTGTATACATAAAATCCAATACATACAGAGAAGGTCTTTACACATCATAACAAATGTTTTGAACTACAGTTAGTAGAGACAAAACAATACTCTCTTGGTAAATCACCAAATTTCTATGACATCGTTTGAGAGATGCACAGCCTTCTGCTTCACCAGGAACTTCACCAAAAAAAATAAAAGCCATTAGAAGAGCTTTCCTTGGGAAAGGAGTATCCAGCTTATCCCATCCTCTTCCCTTGTGAATGAAAGTGGGCAAGCAAGAAGTAGGAAAAAAACATGTTAGCAGAAATATCCAAGGTACGATTCAGGTCAATACACAAAAGTTTGTTTTGGAGAAGTTCAATGTAATTAAGCATCCATTCTACCCAAGTAAAGATGATTTGGAAAGGTGTTTTCTTTTTATTTCCAGGAAAACCTTGCAAAAGATTCTAGGTTCATGAGAATAATATGCCAAAGTAAAACTGCTGTGCTTGCAGCTCATACTATGTTTTTAATATTGTCTATTCTTCCAACTCTTGGCTATAGTTGCACTGTTTAGCAAATAAGTTCAACGTAAGGCATGGTGAAGGTGAACAATAAAATTTGTATTTGTAGGTACAAAACTATAGTACAATTAACACAACTAACACCTTTTCAAGCCAGTAAGGTATTCCATAGATTGTTGAGACAACTTCAAAAATTGCAGTCAACAGTGTCATTAAACCCTAGGTCCTACTTTCCCAACCTTACAATGTTTATGCTTATGCAACATATATACAGAAATATTTCAGTGACCAGGGAAATGTAAGCAACGATATTTCAAAATCTTTTATAAGGGCTACTAGCTCCTATGCTTGGCTTCTCCCTGAAGATTAATGTTTTTGTGGAATTTAATATTTGAATTTTACTTACAAATTAGGATAACTTAAATAAAATATTCTGTATTAATGTCCACAAAAGCACAGGACAACCTACAGGAAAGGTTAGAAAAAGAAAATCTTCCAGAGCAGCCCTGCGATAGAATCATTTGGAAAGACACCAGGGCCATTCCAGTACTGATGTTCCAAGAAATGCCCCCAGAATGTCATGGATACAGCACTGTGTTTTCCAAGACCGGATGCTTGCCTGAAGCAGAGTCTCACTTCACAGACCCATGGCACACATAGCACACACCACAGAGCCACAGTAGCTGAGACCAGGGAAAGTATCATTTTCTGCCTTGACTGTGAGACTGAAGCTTTCATCTGCAAAGGTATCTTCTGAGACTGGTGGATTCAAACTAATTTCAGATCATTTGTCTGCAAGACATTGTATAAATCTGAAATAATACCAGTGATGGGGCTAGATTGTGTGTGTGTGTGGGGGGGGGTTCAAGTTTGGAACCATTCTTAGCCAACTGTTCCTTCTCTCCTTCCCATTTTACAAATTTCAGTCAAAGAGAGGAAAAGAAAGCTTCACCTAGCTGTTGATGGCTCCTTTGAAGCTTTTTCTTTAAATTCTCTTGAACTCAGTATACATTTCAAAGCCAACAGACTGCTGAAGGATTCTCACGCTAACTACAGTGCCTACTCATCAAGTTCACTATCTTCAGTAACTTTCCTCGTTTCCACTAAAAAGCAAACATCACTGCCACCCCCCAAAAAACCAACCCCACAAATTAACCTAAAAAAACCCACAAGTAGTGATGAAGGACTCTCATTCTGAAATCCATAGCTGCATATATACATATATATATATAAATATATATAAAGACTTACTAACATATGACAAACAAATATAAGCGAACAACCTGTTGGTCATTTAAGCGTTTAAATGAAAAATGAGTTATTGCCCAAATTCACATAAAGAATACTAACATGCCTTCAAAGAAAATTGGTAGTTAATCCATTCTTTTGGCAGTAGTGGATTTTCAAATGTTGCAGCCCTAAATTAAAACTTCAGTACGTTCTCCAGTCTTATCCAACAAAAGGAAAGGGAAACAATAATGAAGACAAAAAACTAAGCAAGATTAATTTCTTTTGTCCACTTCTGAACTTGAATTTTCAAGGTTTCTTCACGTGAATTTGTGGAAAGAAAACTTCCAGGATAGGCAACAGGGGAAGTACCATCAAAATTAATTACCATGTGGAACCCCAATGACAATTTTGGAAGATATCCCATACACCAGAAAACTTTAATTAAGCTGAAGTTAAGGTCGAACAGACACAACGCCAACTATTGAAACAAGTTTCAGAAGAGCATTGTTACTTAGACTATATGAAAACTACTGTCCTCCTTCCCCCCAAAACCCAACCCTTTAAGTCTGGAAATTGCAGAAACCCACAATTAAACTTCAATATGAAAAACAAATTGTGAAACTACAGAAACAGAGATAAGGTTGGCCAAACAACCATTTGCTATGCCATACCTTTCCCTTTTCCTTACAAGACTCCCCTCTCTTTAAAAAAAAAATAAATTAGGGTCTGTCTACATTTTTAATTGCTAACTGACCTCCAGAAATCAGTAATACTTAAACAGCTGACTAATTTTGGAAACGGTATTGTTTTCACTCCTCAGAGTAAATTATGTGTGTACAAACTAGAGAATAAATAATTTAAATAAGTTTAAATATAACCCATCACCAGTATGTTAACTTTAGCTTTTACTCTATCAGTACCATGCACCACCTAGGACTAGAGGCTTCCTCGTACTAAGTTTTCAGCTATGTAACAGAATTTTAAAGATTGGCTTAATTTACTTGAATGTTTTCCCTTATCTGGTTTATTTATAAAACTTGAGCAAATCTTACTCAAACTGATTACAGTTACATATTCTAATCTGCAAGTGTACTTACCTGAAGTTAAACACATGAAAAAAAAATCACATTAGGCTGTCACTTTTAGAGGTTAGCACAAATACGCTTAGACCAACTTAAACCTGATATAAGGGATTAGAACCTCCAGATAATCCAACCCTATTCCTTACTATAATGTAATTTTTGATTCAGGATCTGTTCAATTGCCCAAATATGTAGCTTTCTGTGCTTTCTACACACTTAGGTAACAAAACAGGAGTCTGTGTTCCTGTAGAGACTGACCTAGTGCTAGAAGGTTAAAAGCAAGCCATTCCTGTAGGAAGTGCTCTTGGTTTTAACTGCTGTGATTGCATTATCACCCAGTAGTAAGGCTGTGCCTACATGTCTTTTGTAAACCAGAAGTAATTTTAGAGCTGTTTAGGCATTCTTCTACGCTCTACCAAGTTCTCCACGCACTGAAATCATTCCCCCAGGAAAGCGACCTTCTCAGTAAGAAACTTGATCTCACAGGTATCAAGTGACCTGAAAAGATCTTTCAGCAGTTTGGTCAGCATGACATTAATAACCCAGCCCACAGGAGGATATTATGTACCAAAGCCTGTGTGAATTTGTTGAACGTGGACTGCAAAGAAACTGACATACCCCCAACATTGTTCAGCAAACAGTAGATGAATGAATTCCAACTATGTCTGCGGAACCAGAAGCTGTCAGGTGGGAAGACTCTTCACCAACTTCCTCAAGAACTTGCAATTCTGTATGTAACACAACTAAAATGCTGTCAGCATCTTCTCAGCCCAGAACTGAAACTACTCAAACATGTAAGAAGTTTGTTCTATTATGCTCTTATCATATGTGAGTAGGCTACCACAGCAGCTACAAGTACAGTACCACTAAAACATATCAAGGAATCTATATTCCAATACTTACATATATAGTATATTGAAATGGAAAAAAAAATATACACAGTGCTGTGAAACAATATGAACAACTCAATTTTACAGCTCTGGATTTACTGTAAGCAGCACTTTTATTTGAAATATATGTCACACCTAAATATATACCCATAAGTCACCTCAAAACCCTATGTATTTAGTAGTTACAATGTCCTGTCATTAGTTGTTCTAAGCAGATAAACAGCAATTCAACCAATGTGAGCTACATATTTTATCATTAAGGTTGCAATATAAGCCCATGTCCTGTACAAAAAATCTCCTGCATAAAACTGCTCATAGAACACACTAGTTTTTAAAAACAAGGCTATGCTGTACAAATAAATATAAACCTAGAACTAAGAAAACTATCCGATGCTGAAACACTGAACTTCGAAGAAAGAAAAATCTTCGCAATGCATCAAAGCCTCACATATCTGACTTTCACCCTCTCTGCATGGATCAGCAGAATACCCTTTTTTGATGTGAATGAGATTTTTTTCTTTTTTAAAAACTTTAATTGCCCTACATTTGTCAGCAGCACAGGTTTGGCGGTCTTAAAGAATCTGGAAGTGTCACTTTTTAGTAGGAATAAACAGAATGTTTTCTTTAATGGGAAGTCACTGCAGGGAAGAAAAAGACAGTTTTTGCTCTATCCCCACCTTATGGCTAGAAAAAGAATTTTCCTATCACAGCATACATATTTCTGATTTTTTTCCTTTACTTTATCACTATAGACAAAGAATATGTCCTATTTGTATCTATTTGTATTATGCAACTTAAGGTATTTTTTTTAGCAATCATGCACTCCCCCACATACAAGCACAATGAAACTCCAAAGCATAAGTGTCCTTTTGATTTTCTGAATCAAAACAGCAGACTTAATAATCCAACATAACTTTAGATTCAGATAGGACAGTAATTACTTGGGCCCTAACCCACAACATCATACAGGTTGATATATTCCTGTTGACTCCATTAGGAGTTAAACAGCTAGATCTCTCTATGGATCTACCTTCACTGATATACCATTCTTAATATTCACATTTTAAAAAAATACTTTTAAATCTAGGAATCAGGTGATTTATACCACTCAGAAAATATTAAACTTACACATCCTACAAAATAAAAGGGTGCATGAATCTGGTTTTAAAGTTTTCACAACTATCTTCTCTCTTCACTTGCAAGAAAAATGATGTGACCATGAGAGCTAGAATAGTCCATACTCCTCATAAGACTTACTTAAGTTGGCAAATAGCAGATCCTCTTTATTCCGTCACTCCATACATGAGATGAAAAAAAATATCAGCAGCACCACCCCACAAGGGAAAACACTCTCTTCCCTCATAGCCACCTGCTTATCAATAAACATTTTTCTTCTTCTGTGCCTTAAGCACTTACGATGCCACTCGCTGGCCCAGGGACTAACACTAGCTACATGAAAAGCTGAAAACCAACACGAGGGCCACCACAAATACTTTTGCCAAATTCTTCTTTCTTACTTTCTTACTTTTCCCTCGTTCATTAATGGTCATAGTGAAAGGGTGCAGTAGGACATGAAACAGAAACATACTGAGAAAGCTGCAAAGAGAAGAAAGAATGGAAAAACTGAATAACGTCTTACTGTGCCTTTAAATTTTTATGTTTTCTATCCTGTTTTCTGAGGAAATGAAGAGTCATAACTGTATTGTCAGAGCACCCCCCTTCCCAAAATCTCTTGAATCTTACCTTTAAAACCAGAGGAAATTCAATAGTGAGTCAATAGCCTCAGTGGTTTCTAAACACTGAATTTCTCAAGGTTTCATGGAAACAGAAGCGTAGAAGAGACAATGCATCTGCATGACTCTTCCCTCAATAATCCTTGCCTTTTTTCTACTAATGACAGAGAATCAACACAGGAATTTAAATAAGAGAACCCAAGCTCATTAGGACTTCCACCTAGTCCTAATCTAGTTTAAAAAGACATTTTCTAGAAATATGTGCTTTGATGTTTTGTCATTAAATAGAGATTCAATAATGGAAAAGAATTACTAATATATTCTCCGAAGTTGTATTAATTGGAAGTGTTCATGATTACATTGCTGTAAGGCATTACGATTTTTAAAATCTAGTAAGGAGTACCGCGTAGAAGAGACCCTATGTATATACACGAAGGAGTACAGAAGAGCTGCCAAATATGAATACAATTAACCTTGTAGTGAACATTCAAGAAGATACTAGAAAAAAATAAGAGCATTGTATACTTCTGAATGCTTAACCACACTACATCAACCACATTAAACTTTAAATAAATGCTTACTGCAAATTAAGAGACCTGCCAAGTTATTCAGGTCTTCTCAATACCTGCCTGCTTCAGCTAGTATGAAACATTCACAAAGTAGTCGCAATCTAGCAACAGAATACATTCTGATTCAAACGTCTCAGGCCTGAAGAAAAAAACCCTCTCCAATTAAAAAAAAAAAAGGCACTTTCTTAACTATGAACACAAGCCGAAAACACTGTGTAAGATATTATAACAGTGCACTGGTGGCTGGTTTTAACCCTTCCTTGCCTTCTTTCCCTTCCCCAACGGTAGCTGATTATCCATCTACTACATAAGAATGAGAACACTCTGCTAAACTCACAGTCGATCTTGCTCCTAGGCAAATAAAAAATAAGAAGTTTAAGTGGACATCAAAACAAGTTCCAAAAGCTACAGCACTCAAACAACTGTATGATGAGGAAAGGTATGTGGTTTTACAAGACCATAAGAAAATATTTCAGGGAAAAATTAAGAGAAAACATTTCTAACAAAGGAAAATCTAGTATTGTAATAAAACTGTTAAATCGCAGACAGTAATTAAATACCTAGCCAGATCTCCCTTATTCCCGAGAAGGTACTTCAAATTATTAAGTCCAAATATCCTCTACACATGTATGTTCTCATTTTTCTTCGTGGATTCCAATGGAATAAGAGAAGAAAATGCAGAGTAAGGAATCTAGTCAACCTTACAAGAAGCAGACTAAACTAAGCCCCTGAGTTAAGCAAGCAGAAGAGTCATCCTTTCTTTCTGCATACTGTAAAAGAATGACTTTTCACAAGTTGTACAGGCTTTTAAAAGTATGTGGACAGTTTCCTTAGACTACAAAAATATAAAATGCAATTCTTTTTTACTGAGTTTCTATAATACACTCAGTAACTTGTTAAACAGAATTAGACTACTCAATATAAAATGTTTCTTAAAATTCTTTATTTTAAGAATAGCTCACTGTGCATAAGAATCAGATACCTCATATTCCACAAAACTGTATTACCAGCTCAAAATGTGAGTTTCAACTATATCTTTATTAAAAGATTTATTAAGAAAAGCGTTCAGCAGCTGTTTTAAAATATCAGATTAGGAACAGATATGATCTTAATTTAAGAAGATATTTTTACATAATGTACATTTCCAGACTTCTGACAAGTTAGGATGACACTCATCGAAAGGGAGGAGGAAGTAGCTTGGCACTCATGCCAACTGATCTTCACTATTTGTACAGGATCTAACTTCAAAAACATCAGCTGTGCCAGATCTTTTATTATCCATAACATGCATCTGTCCACACCAACTGCATCAGAGACCACCAACTTGTCTCATATACCACATCAAACAAAAGACCAGCTTAACAGTTGAGTGCTATTTAGAATACAAAGTATGTATTCTTTCCCCAGAACACAGACGTTTCAGCCTATTTTTCAAAGTTATTTAGAAAATATTAAGACATTTATAAATAAATCGAAGCCAAGGCATTCAATACACTAGTTTCTACAGTGATTGTTTTGAAAGCCAAAATTTTGTTTAACTAGTAAATCTACTTTCAACGGCTTGATCTATAATGGATTTAGTGGAACCTGCATTTTTATTGCTGTTCTCCTTTAAAAGTTTCACACTTCTAATAATAAATGTCACATTGTACCTGAAAAGTGACTATGGTATAGGCATCCCTCTGTTATTATGGAAGAAATAAGGTACGCTGGAAGTCTTCAAGGCAAGTGACACACATTTTAATAGTATGCATGAAGTGTATGAAAATATACATTGTAAGATTTTAAAATTAGTTTTTTTAAAGAAACAGCAAAATAGTCATGAGATAGACATCAATAAATACTTCCACACGTGCAAAAGCTGGCTCGCAGGATCTCACATTAGTAAGAAAACACAGAAAAACATGTTTTGAAATTCCAGTGGTCTGTTTTCTAGCCTCTGCTTTTCTTTAAAATAACCTGCAAAAAGAAAAAAGTATATTTATAACTGCTTTTATTACTACAATCCGGGCTGCAGTAAGAAATCCAGAATGCTAGGCTGATCAGACCAAAGCTTCACCTAGCCAAACAATCCGCTTCCAGGAGTATAGCCACCAAGGATAAAAGACTAGGGAAAAGGTTAGAAACAAAGCACATAGAAAAATGCAGTATCAGAAAGTTTGGTGGGTTTTGTTTGTTGGGTTTTTTTGTTTGTTTTTTTTTTTTAATAGGAACATTCATAATCAAGAACTCTGTAAAAGAAAAGGCTTATTTTAAAAATGAAATGCTGAGAAATACCAATAACACTTCCAAGCTCTCAGCATATTCCTTGAAGCTCTTACCCTGTTAGGCCTAGACAAAAAGAAAAAAATAAGGTTTGCGATCATATGGCTACTACGCTCAATTTTTGTTTGTAATGCCTTATTTCTTTCTATATCAAGAGTGCCCAGACCCTTGGAAGGACATTTTTTGGTTTGGAGTTTAAGTTGAAAAATGAACTTCAAAGCCCAAGTGGGACCATTTAAGTGTTAACGTTATTAAAATACAGGCAATTTTTCCTTTCTTCTCATCTTAAAAAAAAAATTAATAATAAATGGAGCACAAAAATGTTCAAATAATGTTAAGATTGCAGTTAAAAAGAAATCACAAATGCAATTCCAACTGTAACATTCACTTGGCTACCCTACACATCCTGTATATATTTCTGTTACTATAGTAATACAAAGTATCAAACTAAACACTTCACCAGAGGGAAAAAAAAAAAAAAAAAAAAAAAAGAAGATAAACAGAATCCAGGGGACCCAAATATCAGATAACACTGTTTTGTTCTTCCAGTTTGCCCAGCAGTAAATAGGTGGCTGAACAGACAACAAATTAAAGACCGAGTTCCTTCATGAAACCTAAAGCAGATACATCCTAGCGAGTGAAATGAGCTACGGAATACGAAGGATTTCAGTCATACTTTGGCACTACTCAAATCCCTTCTAGAGAAAGCTGCATAGTAGCTTCCTCTTTCTCTTCTTTTGCATGTACACAAAACTTACCATGCTCTGTAATTCAAAGGGTTCCTCCTTCACAGATATTCATAGAGCAATTTTTTGTTACGCTTAACTACCCATATAACAACCCACAGTTTAATACTCGCTTAGTCCTTCGCTTGCCGAACACATCACACGAAGTATCTCTTCAAGTACCATCCACACAATGCTGCAAGAAACCACTTCAAACATCTTTCAGACTAAGCAGGTAAGAACTGAAGGTGTAATGTATTTGAACCTCTTTGAACTATTTCTCACTTGTTCCGTAAAGCTTCATCTATGTTACTGGAGTTAAAACAGAATGTTTCCTTGATATAGTACCATCTGAACTCCAACTTTGGAATTTGCTCCTATTCCCTGGGCTTTCAGGATGCCTGCTGGTAGACTACTGTGTAGACTTACCCACATAATGAAACTATGAACTTAAACATGGAATAATCAAAAATAGGGCTATATTTATTAGGGCAAGGAGAGTTAATTTGATGTCTTGGTAATTGTGAACTATGCCAACAATGGATTAAAGAACATTAAGTCTCTGCAGGTTTTGGACTATAAATCCAAACACATAAACACTAACACAGAAAACTTTTGCATATGCTTTTGTAATACATTTTTACATTAAACAAAAAAAAGAAAAATATTACAAATGCTTTATTACCTTTGCTGCAGCTATAGTGTGCTCAGGTTTAATTATTTTACTTCTGTTCTCAAAAGCCTTTGTCCTGGCTTCTTCTGCTAGCCGATGGAGAAACAGCAAGAAGCTCAAGTGTACCTTTAAAAGAGGGAAAAAAAAAAAATTATCAAGAAGGGTTCAAACTGCTTGAGTTTTTTTTAAAAAAAGTTCATTGTTTGAGACAGAGGATTCACATATCAGACTGCTTCCAAATTCCTGAAAGGTGTTCTCAGGAAAATGAAGTACTACTCAGTTCAAGTCCCAATAAATTCCCAAGACATTCCTTACTGCAAGACTCCGGTAAATAAAGTTTAAATTTGGTATACTTGAATAGTTGAAGTGCTCTAGAAATGATCATACAAACAACAACTGATCTAACAGAAGTCAAATCTGATTTTTATTAGTATTTTTATAACAAAATATAAATATCATAGAATAAGATGAAGCCTTTTTTGCTTACTAGTTAGTATAGTCAGTTTTCAGTCACTACAATGGCCAGACTTTTAACGAACAGCAAATTTATTCCTGCCTTATCAGCAAATGGACCACAGACAAGTTCAAGGACTTCTGCCCCTTTCCAGTGTAAAGAAGCACTAACATTAATTTCTCCAGAACAAAAAATTCTCCACTGTCAGCAGGCTCCATCCATTTTTTTCCCAGTTCATTGCTTACTTAACCTTTTTACATGAAAAGAACTGATAGGGCAGTATTCTGTTCAATACAGAATGCTACACTGCTAGTACAGAGGCAGCAAAAATTTCAGCAGGCAAGGAACTGCTCTAACGTGGACTAAGAACTGCCAGCCAAAAGCACCCCTGTGCAATAAGTGACCTGTAATACAAATTTTTAGCATTATACAAACATTATGTGAACTGTTCTAACAGTCCAACCTGAAAACTGGTAATTGCACCTTTTGTAAATTAAACTTTCAAACAATATTAACTTTGCTATGTGAAGTGTACAAAAATACATTTTCAATCAAGAGTGCATAAAAATAATTCTGAAATATATGAAAACTGTATTTATATAAATTTATATACTTATTCTGCCATACCTCATCTGCAAAGCCTAGAAATATATAATAAGTAACAAGTTAGAGTGTATAGGAAATACTTTGGCAGTGGGTTTGCAGCACAAAGAATCTGTTAGAGGACAGGCATTTCACTGTCCATATGACAAGCAATTTAGGGTGGTTTTTTTTAATCTCCTGAATTAAATGAAGCCAGCATGCTATAGATAAATTTACATAATATTTGGCATCATTTGGGAGCATCTACAACACAAAAAGCAGATGTTCTTGCAGATTTATTTAGGCAAAATATCAAAGCTATTTTTAAACTACTCTTTAGTTACACAGAAATAATCTCCGACAGAATCAAGCAGTGGCACTAAAATAGTGTTCAACATTAGAACGCTCATTATTAGACTTATCAACATGGAGGTTAGGTTTCTGGAAAAAACTTGGGGGAGAAAAGGGACATGGAACAAAAGCTTCCATACTTGCAAGTCCTCCTGCTGAGAATCCTAAAGGCAAAAGTATTAATTTTAAGACTGCCTTTAGGAAACACGTCTTCTCTCAGAATCACTGTACCTTTATCTTGCTATTTTCAAAGCGAATCGCTGCATGTGGAGAAGTTTCCCCTGCTATAGATTTAAAAATAGTCACATAACTAAGATCAGAACGTTCCACAATAAAGCACACATGTTAATAAATATTCCAGATTATTCAAGGCAATTGAGAGAGGCTAATGAAAGGCAGAATGACTGAATAGCATGAACAGCAGTTACTGACAAGTACCTAAGTGATACTGTATTTGTTTAAAGACATTGCTTTACTATGTATTATTGTCCATCTACATAAAATTTAAAAAGTTTTGAACTACATGTGAAAACTACCTTACACAACAGAATGCTTATTTCCCATAAAAAAAAGATTGCAAAGTTTTAAAAATGTATGTAAAAACTCACAACACTGCTTGCACAGCAGGTCCCACACACCTGTTCAACAGAACTAATGAATAGCAGGGACAAGCACTGTAATTTTTTTTGCTGCCATAACTTTAGAACAATTCTTTAGACTGATATTTTGCCTTCAGTCATCATTCTGTGCTGGTAACCAAGAAAAAAGGTGTCATTCAGTGCAATACTTCAAGCTTTTCCTGCAATGTAAATATAAACCTGCCCTTACAGAATAAAACAAGCAGCTGAGCTCTTGCTTTTCTTCTGTAATTTCAAGCAAGAGCAAAGTCTGCAGCTTTTTCTTCTCAGGCCGTTGAGGAGGAGGGAACAGCTGAACTTCAGTACTAAAATCTTTACCTCTTATTTTCAAAAAGGTAACTAACTGAGTTCTAATAGCATAGGGAAAACCTTAAAAGCTATTCCTATCTCTTCACTCAAAAATATTATCACACTCCTTCAAAAAATCAGCTTCTTGATAAATTTTGATGAAATTTGTTAGCTACGCTGTGCACAGAGAAAGATAACGCTTAAGAAACAGGTTCTGACAAAGCTTCAAATTGCAAAGAGATTTGATTGAAAGAATCTGAAAACCGAAGAAGAAACATTCAAGTATTTAATAAAATTGTCTGAATTCTTATGTCTCTCAGACTTGTTAGTAACGATGACATAGATAACACTGATTTATTGAGGAAAAATAATCACTGAAGGCCAGGAAAAGGAAAACAATCAGATTAAGTCATAAACTAGGTAGGAAGACCTCCTCATTAGACTGGTTAAGCACCACAGCAGATTCAAACACAGAGCATGGATCATTCAGGAAGACAACCCAGAAACCAAACTAGTCGATTCTCTATTCCCCCACAGAAGACACAAGCACTTTACTCAAAATGTATATGGTTTTGTCATGTTAAGATAGCTACTGTATCAATTTCTAGAGTATGCCATCACTCTTACAAGGTTTGTAGGGAATAACAGACACACTAAAAAAAACACTCCCAAAACTTACTACTTGTCTAACTACAGAACTAAACTTTCCCCTCACCCTTTTTTTTTTTTTTTAAATAAAGCAAAACTGCAGCTGTGTTAGTTATTTATTCATAGAAATAAAGAGCTAAAGAGCTTTTAGCCACATGCTTATTTGAAGAATATATTGGGCAATCCCCACCCCTGGGCATTCCTGTTTAAAGGTAAAATAAAATAGCCAAGCCTCCTAACATAAAAGGCCATTTAATTTTACATCACCTGAAGAGATAATCCATGCTTCCACCACATTATTAAAATTCATTCTTATCTCATCCTTTGTGTTAGAATGAGTATTTGCATAGCTATATTTTAAGCTAGGTCAGATTGTTGTTGTTTGTTAGTTTCAGTCAATTCAATTCACTGATTGTCTTTGCAATCCACAGGATGCTGGTGCCAGGACAAAGAAGAGATGGGAACCAATGCCCAAGATCTGGATGGATGTCCCACTTACCCCTTTTCAGACAGCTACACTACCTTGAAGCCTAATTAACATGACCATGGAAACACAGACCAACTGTTACTAACGTCTACAAAAGATGTTATTAGTGATTATGTAAGTTTGATTGGTTGACAATAAATGACACTGAGTAAGCTTTGAGTAGGTGTGAGCACAAGCAGCAAGGGGCCAGGTCTTTAGTCCATAAAATACTCCAAAGATAGCGAAAGAAGTAGGAAAAGATCATATTTTTATTAGACCAATTAGAAAAATATGTACAGCTTACATTCAAATGTAAATCCCTTCATAATTAGCATATTCATTTCATTTATCTTTTTTTCAATTTTGTATATCTACATTTAGCCTCATATACCCAGACACCAACCTTCAAGATGCTGCAAGACAACTTTTATACACGTAAGAAATACAGACTTACAATTCAAGTCAGGTACCATACTAGTATACAGCATGCATTAATGTTCTGAGAATCACACACATTTGTAAACAAGAGGGCATGACAGTTCAGCAAGTCAAGCCTATGAACACACTTCAAAGAATACTTTTTATGCACAGATACTTTTTTTTTTTTTTTAACACAGCAGCTACCACAAGATCTCTTGAGGTCAGGTATTCTTGCTGTACTCAAGTAATTTCTTGGTGAGACAAACCCTTCCTGTGCCACAAATCCCTTATTGCAGGTCAGAAGGAATCCAAATTGGTTGACCTGTTGTCTGAAACTTGTTTTGATGTGGTTCTGTTATGTCTAAACCTTTATGACAGGTGTTTTAAAGCAATGAACAGGATCTCAACACCTTATTCTCATTAGATAACTAACAAGACTTGTCATTCCTTAGTTTTGGGCAGATTACTTAGATGTCCTTCTACAAAAGTAGGATCGATTATTCAAGATGACTTAATGGTTTAGCAACTCGTTGATCACAATTAAGTTGATTGATATCCGCACACCCGACCTGCCCTACATAAACAACAAACGTTACAGCCACGTAAACCAAATTCCCATTTCTCAGCCCGTTTACATAGAACTCTTCGAAGAGCAGCGTGTACATATAATGACACAATATTTATGCATCAGCCTGTCCCTGAATCCCCAAATTCGGTCAGAAATCTACAATACAGCAGGCAGAAAGCTGCAGCCACTATTTACTAACGTTTTATTAGGCTAACCCGCCCTCCATCTCCCCACAGATTTTGCGCCCCTCTGCCCGTAGGTCACCGCAGAAACACCCTGAGCAGTAACGTGACATCCCATTACACACAGCAACTACAAAGCGCTCCAGCACGCACAATCCACCGGCCCGCGTCTTTCAAGCAATAAAACGTTTCGAAACTAAATGTCCCCACTTAGGGACACCTGTCCCTAAGCAGCCAACTGCCCCCCCCCCCCCCCCCGCCCTGCGCTACCACCCCCAGGCTCCCCGGGAGAGCGCGGATGGAGCTGAAGGACTCGGCCCTCGGGCTCCCCACACGGCCGGAGCGGCCAGGGACCGCGGCCAGCCTCCGCCTGCCTCGCCGGTCAGGGGCCGGGGGCAGCGCCGAGGGGCGGAACGGCCCGCATCTCCAGGCCGCCCCCGCGGCGCCCGCCCCTCTCCTTCCTCACCAGCAGGTCGGTGTTAGCCGCCAGGCGTAACTGAGGCTTGTGCTTCTTGATGATTTTCCGCAAAGTAGAGCGGGGCGCCGTGCGCTTCATCCTTCCTCCTCCTCCTCCTCCTCCCGCCGCTGCCACGAAGGGGCCCAACGGCTCCCGCCCGCCCGCCGCCGCCGTTCAAATCCGCCGCCCTGGCGCAGGCGCGCGCCCGCCGTGACGTACTTCCCAACGGCCGCCCCCGAGGAGGGCGGCGGTGGCGGGGGCCGGGACCGGGAGAGGGGCCCGCTGCCTCCCTCCCGCCTGCGGCGTGCGAGCGGCAATCGAAATCGTAGTAATCCGGGGAGACCCTCCTGCCCTCTCGGCGCACCCCGCAGTGGCCCGGCCGCTCGGGGCAGAGGCGCCGTCTCACCTGCGCTTGCGGCTCGGCGCCTCCGTGCCCGGCGCCCCAGCCCGCGGCGCTGCCGGGCCCCTGGGGCGCGCTCGGCCTGGCCCTCGTCCGGCCGCCGGTGAGGGGCGGGGGCTGTGGCGCCCGACTGCAGCGATCGCCGGGGCGAGGGCCGCGGTGCCGCGGCGGGGGCAGCGGGCGCGGGACGGGAGGAGCCCGCCGGGCGGGTGCCAGATGGACGCTGCGACAGCCGTTCCTTCGCGGTCCGCTGTGTGTCACACCGCTTCCCCCGTAAGCTCGCTGAGACTTGGGTTTAGCACTAGCTTTAGCAAGCTGATCAAACCTCCGCCCAGGCCTTTTTTAATCAGCGGGAAAGAAAATGGACGCGGCGGTTCCCCGAGTGCCTTTACCTGGTCTTCAAATCTGGCTGCTGCCAGGTGCAGAGGTTTCCCGAAAGGGAGGGAACATGGCACCGGTGCAGTGCCACCTGAGCAAGCCCTAGGCCAAGACCTGTGGATTTTCAGTTGGCAGTCATCTCTTGAAGTGTGATAGGATTTATTTGCTGCAGAAGCAGAGGGAGCTGTACAACACACTTTTTCTCTCCTTCGTTGCCTTGCGTGACCTTGCTGGGAGATGTGACACCAAATGGGCTAGTCTGGGCCGACGGCAGGACCAGGAGCCTAATCAGCACCGCAAAGCACACTAAAATGAGCCCAGAGTGACAGTTATGTTCTGCACATAAATCCGCATAAAATACTGCGTTAGTACAAGCATGGCATTGCCTTAATGGTACACAGAAACACACTCGTTCTGAAATCCGCCACCACTTTGAAGTGTCATCCTTTCTCTAGTGTCTGTCCCTACACTTCTATTTTGGCTGACGGATGCTGCTGACTGAAATACAGGTTTCCCCACAGAGGGGCCCCTGTAGCTTGGCATTCTCAGTGTATTTGGACTGTGTGTACTTAGTTGGAGAAGGGGTCAGGATTTCATACTGAGGTATGGGGTTTTTCGGCATATTTATTAGGGTTTTTGTTTTCTTTGGCGTACGGAATGTTTGCAAATTTAAATGTTAATAAGATAAATATATTGTCTTAACATACTCAAAATTATAAGCACCCAGATGTGAATCAGTTTTACTGAAGTATGTTCTTAAATTGGTATGATTTGGTATTTTAGTGAATTTTGCGATATGCACAAAATGTAGTCCAAATAGAAGTATGATATCTGACAGCACAAGAGAATTTAAGATTTGCCAGTTCTTCATGCTCTGTCAGATATTTGAAAACCATGCTTTGTTCTTTCAGCTTTGACTGTCACTAGCCATTAATCATCAACAGTGATGCAGATCTTAAAATCAGAGTTTTAATATTTTTTCTGTGAAGGGATAAGCACACTAAAATATGGGGGGGGGGCGGGTTCTGCAGTTTAATAATAATCACTGTTAATAGTTCAGCAGCACTGCTGGAAGTAAACATTTGTTTTTTCAGTTACCTAGATGGCTATGACTCGGGAGCTACATAGGGTCACATAGTGTAATGCTTTTAATACACACATAGAAACTTGCATTGGGTTCAGCCATAATTCAGTGTGTCAAGAGATTCAGATCTACAGCTGGGATAAATCAGTAACACCACTGGACCTAACTTGAGCTGAGAATCAGGCCTTGCGATCTCAGACTCCGGGAAAATGGTATGGGCAAGCATTTTATAAACTGTGTAAGTTGCAAAAGTGCCTCCACTATAGGTCTAAAACTTAAAATACATCATACAAATTTGAAACTGTGCAGCAATGTGCATAAAATGACAGATACTGTGACTCAAGACTAGTAACTATATATATTTAGTAATGCACTTGCTAGATAGACAATGACTGAATCAAAATCTATCGTTAAATAAAAATTATTAGACTTTTGTTTGTTCTGATAGTTTTATATTTCTAGTAGACTATTCTTTGGGTTTAGCTACAGAAAATAATAATTGAAAGTGCTGTCTCAAATCTACTTATTTACCAGATTTCCTTTTCTCTGATGTTTGGAAAAATTTATGGCATCAGCTACTGCAAGCAATTGGTAACAGAGGTCCAATGTAAAAATGTTAAATTATAGGTTCTGATTTACTGAGCAAACATGAACTTCAATAGCTAAAATTTCTCATTGAATATATATGTTAATCTCTTTATCAGTAAATATTTCTGTAAATATGATTTTTGAATAGTTTAATACAGGAATATTGTAGAACAAGAAAAAATTATATCACTGTACATTATACATTACAATGGACAATTTTAACTAAACTAAATCACAATGTTTAAATTATTTGATTTATATTAACACATGAATTAATGATTACATTACAGTGAATCATAGAAAACTGCAAATTCACATTGTTTCTGATTTTGAACATGACTTTTTTGTCTCTCTGATAGAATCCATAATGTTCTGTTATAGTGCTATTATGCAATGTCATTTAAATAGCTAAAAGAATAATGTGAAATGTATTTTAAATTAATTTTTGAAAAGTTGAAATTGTTAATTTTGTCATGCTCATGCAGCATTACAAAAAAGGCAGTTCTGTGCCTTATAGCCACATTTTCATGTTTCGCCTCTTCAAAAGCTGCAGTTTTCTGCATTTTCTATTTTCTATTTTATATCTGCATTATCCATTTTCTGCAAGCAGTTACCTTATTTTCAAATAGTGTTTCAAGAATTTTCCATTTTTAATGTTTTAACTTGCAGGTTTTAATCATGCATTAGTTCATTTTGTGAACTGGATGTGTTTTCGTGGCTTCAGCTGCAGCACAGCATCTTCCCAGTTTTCCAGCAATACTGAACTGTGTCTTGGAACTAAATAAATCATCTGGTACTGACGATAAGAGCTAGGAAAATTCTGCTATTAAAATGTCACCATCCAGCTCTAACTTCTTCAGGAAAACAAACCACCTTTGCAGTGATTTTGAATAAAAGCAACTTCATTGACATTGTTTTGTCACTTTTACTTCCAGATTATGTGGGTTTCTTGAAAACAGTTCCATACATTTTAGTTACTAAAAAGAGGCCAAGCTTGAGGCCATCACTGCTGAACTGCAAACCAGTAAACATTTTGTCCTCCGTTTCTGTAAGGAAAGAGATTAAATTAAAGACTATTTTGTCCACTCCTCTAATACACTGTAAATTAAAACAAGGCTAGTATTTGGAAATTAAGTTAAAAAGCAGTGTTTCCTTTCTGACCTGAAACTTTTATAAACCCCTCTTAATTTGTTGAATTGGGTCTCCCAGCTTGTCCTTTGTAACTATTAGTTTAATTGTTTTGTTTGTAGATTTTGACATTATCCTCAGTCAGACTCTTCATAAATTCTTCACCAATTCATAATTTTAGAGCCAACCTTCCCAAAGAACATTGAAGAATTCCATTTCAAATGTGTGGTATCTTGAAATTAATAGATTTATAGATTTTATAGATTCTTACTAAGCCAGAGGTCCCTCAGTTTTTTCTCTAGTGAGGTAGACTGTTAAATACTTTCTGGTGCTAATCCAGTTTCAGTGGTTGATGAAAGACATTGAAACTTATCCTGGATATGAATGTCAAAGCCTAAAATCTTTTGATGTTTTCTTCAGTGATGAAAAGATATCTTTAAAACAGAACATAACAATTCAGCAAAAGTAAACTCTTCTATAATATAGTTGATAGGCTTGATCATAGTGGTTGGAGTACATAGACTGACTCTCCTGTTACATCTGTATATTCTTTCTGTTTTATATAGGGTAATTCAGGTGTGGTTGAGTACTTTTGTAAAGAAACGGGAAAAGAGAGAATACAAAGGAGGAAACTGTATATTTCCCTCTCCTCCATGGAACTTAAGCAAATCTCTTGCTTGAAAAAGAAGGTGGAAATGGCAATTTTAACAAGAAACTTTCCTCCTGTGGCTGTTGCTATTAATATAATGGCAGTAATTTTATTGCAATAGTAAATACTAGAAGCTCAAAGATTTGTTTGGCATTCACCTTTTATTTTCATGAAGAAAAGAAGGAAGTCTGTAGGATCAATTGTTTTTAAAATTTATTTATTTATTTACTTACTTAGCTCTGTTTCTATCTGTTTTCAGGCCCAGTGTTGAACAGTGAAAAATAAGAAAGGCAAAACACCATAAACTGTATTTGAAATTCAGACTATTCACTGAATTTAGGGTTTACAATTTAAGTTTCAGTCTTGTTTTTGTAAAAGAGAAAAGGCATATAAATCACAGCTCAGCTGTCACTTTTACCTTCAGAGGTATTCCTCATGCACTTGGCATGCCATCAACTAAAAGTGTGTCAGTTTCACTGCCTTTGAACTAATTTAATGCAGGATCAGGTTGATATATATGTCCAATACCTAATTATGTAACAGAAAATTGTTTATTTTTGGTGTTTCCAATGAAATCCATAAAGATGAAAAAATAACACCAAAAATAAGTACTTCAGATCACTACTTCCTCTGCGTTCATGTAACTTTTCCCAGTACTTTTTTAGATTTTTACATTGTTTACATTTTACTCTCGGATCTGATACACCCATTTCATGCCAGTCGTATTTCTTCTCCCAAATTCCAGAAGGAACGGTGTTATCCTCTGCAGAGGTCATCTTTCCATGACTAGCTACAAGCCAGAAGGATCTTCTGGCACCTCTACTCTGATCAGCTAATCCAGACCTGCCAAAAGGACCACGTTCTCTGAGAAACTTCTACAAACCTACACGATACTCTGAAAAATAACTGTTGTCTGCCATCCAAAAAAATATGTTTTATGCAGATGTATTACAAACAGAGAAGAAAGGAGATCACAAAGCTTAATGACATTCCCTGGGATCTTCACTGAAAACTGGTCTGATTAGCATAAAATATTTAGTAGTAATGGGCATCAATGGAGAATTCAAGCAAAGATTAATAAAGAATACGTATTACCCAACTGCCAACTTTTTAATCACATTTATCAGGAAGAGTAGATCATAAGTGTTGACCACAAGAAGGCCTGAGAGTAATGGTTTTTCTCCGCTTTGTTTTTCACATGAAGGGCAACACCACCTTTTAGCCCCCCCCCTAGAAGAGACATTAGCTTTCGCCTTCCACAAGGACCACATTTTTTCCCCATTGACTTCTCCTTCAGTCAGAAATAAACCCTTAGAAGTCTGATATGCAACAGTGTGTCCCCTACCTCTTCACTGATTTCCTTCAGGTTATGTCAACTCTGAAATGCCAAATGATGTGCTACAGAATGGCCTGCTTAGCTGTGCATCTTTCCACCAGTTTTCTGGCCGTGGCTGCAGAGGAAGATGGGTGATACCAATTTGAGGTGTCAACATCTGTAGCAAAAAAATTAGCCTCTTGCTGGTGTTCTGATTGTCAGTAATCCTCAGCTCTCCTAAAGTAGTTGAGGAAGCAGTCTTGAAGCTGCTGTAAATGAAAAACCCACTTCTTGCCTGGTACTGCCTGAATGCCCTGTGAATGTACTAAAACAAAGGGGCATATATGCATATTTGTTAACATTAATGCTAATTAGACAATGGATCACATACATATCTCAGATCAAAAACATAAATACAGTTTATTTGGGTTTTATTAATAAACAGCAGGTGATAACCAGCGGGATGCCTATCTGCCAGCTGATTTACCGTGATGCCCCTGATGATGGGTTACAGCCAACAGAATGCAAAGAGGACCAGTAAAGTGGCAGAGAGGTTGTGTTTCAGATGAGGTGAATTGATTGCTGGTTACTTAAATCTCACTTCATGTGACAGAAGCCAAGCCATAACAGTATTGTTATATGGGAACATGGCAGAAAAAAGAAGAATAGCAGCAAAAGTGGAGCAAGAATTCAAATACTGACTTTCAGGTGTGTGGAATACACCTATAATACAGTTGGAGTGGTCTTGAGTGCACAAAGTTGCCATGTATTCTGCCATCAAGAAGACAGAAAGGGCAAAATTAAGTAATTTCTATTCTTTATTTTACCATTATAGCCAGCAAGGAAGTTAAAAAAAAGATTCAGATAAAATATGAATAATTCAGAATAGGCTGTAGTTAGAATATATTTTTTCCATGCAGGTGTCCAGAAGTGAAGAAGGTTTCACAACTGCCAAAGGGAACATGCAAGCACCTGAGAATGAAGTAGTATAATTTATGCCAGTTTACCACAAATGGTTCCTCAGTGATCCACCTTTCTTTAGCAAGCAGACATAAAATTATTGGCCCTCAAAATTATTTTAAGAAATTAATGATCTAACACAAGTTGTCGAGATTGGGATGCATGGAGTTCAACTATACTTTTCTGGGGAAAAAAAAGTGTTTGAAAATGTTAATGTCAGTTTGTATTAGTAAAGAATAAACACTCTGGAGAACAACAGAATTACTTTTTAGTTTCCATCATTACAGAAACAGTTGCATTCCTTTTGAGTGCACAGAAATCTTCCTGAATTGACTATGTCATGCTTTTTTCAAATTTGCAAACACCTTTTTAAAACAACAATAATAAGCAAAATGTAAAACCGTCTGAATATTCCAGATTATATTGAGAATCAGTAGCTTTCTGAAGGTACCTAAAAGGAAAAGGTAAATTTTAAAAAATTGCTGCTGCTGTAGCATAGATGAACAAAAAATACTTCTTTGGAGAAAATCACGAAGTATAGGAATTACTAAATCCTTTTCCTTTCAGTTAGTTAACTGCAAATTTTATTCTTAGGAATGTAGGTGTGGGGTTTTTTTAATATCTTGCTATATAATGTGTAGAAAGGTTTCAGATATTAATTACCCATTGAGCTAAAATATCTCTTACTAGCTTAGAATCATTTTGCCTTCTGGGGACAATAACATTTGCAGTTTCAAATCTGAGTAAATGGAAGTGGTAGTTTACAGAGTGAAAGACAGTGTATGTACTTCTTTCAATGTAAAACAACACCACTAAGTATTGCTTAAATAAATATAACTTTGACCACAATTTTGTAAATAAACAACTGCTGATACAATCTTTTGCCTTTCCTACAGAACAAACACACTTTCTTCAAACAGTGCTTGACAAAGAAAAATAGCGAGGGTGTAATGCTTCAGGTTAATAAAACTAAAAGAGCAGCTGTAGCCGCAGCCTTGCATGGAAGCAAGACGCTGCTCTCTGCTGTAAGAAACTGCATTGGAGCCTTAACATAAGAATAACCATATTGTCTGTGGAGAAGAGAAGCCGTATCAAGTTTTCTTCATCGCCCCCAAACTGCTATTTAAGCCTATTGTTAAAACAGAAATGTACGTGGAAGCACAGTAGCTAGTAGAACTAGTTTAAGAAGTGGAGGTGCCACTCTGTGTTTCTAGACACAGGGAGGCTACCTGCCTGAGCTTGCATAGTGTAACTTGAGTACCACAAAGGTAAGAAAAAGGTATTATATGTTAAGCTGCAAGTCACCCCTCTTGCATCAGCACAAATGCAATTGTAAACTAACCCATAAAAACACAGAGTGAGTCATAACACAAATGCAAGATTTTTTGGTTAGTGCATACTATAACGTTAGCTGGCACACTTGGAAAACAAGTCCACTCTGAGGTCACCTTTATCCCAGGTATTGCAGATAGGCAGTTTGTATTTATACTACCTAGCCTGAGTATTAGCAAATGTTAGGCTTGGTGTTTCAGTGTACAGTGATGTTCTTCATAGTAGGTAAGGTTGCTGTGAAGTTTTTTAAGTACCTTTGCCTGGGTATGGGCTGTGGCTTCTTTATATCACCAGCGATGCACCAACATCCAGATGTACTATGGAACAGTTCCATTAGAGCAGGTCAATAGCCTCAAACATCTGCTTGTTACCATCCTGACTGATGGCACTTCATCCCTCTACAAACCAGCTACTAGTGCTGCCATTAAAGAAGGTAGAGGGAAACATAAAATTGCTGTTGAGAAGCAGCTCTTTGCCTAAAAAGGTGGCAGGTGTGTGCTTTTTGAGATTTTATTTTTTTTTTAAAATGGTAGTACACTGATATTGAATGCTGCCCTGCCTTTCAGAGCAAAAAAAATATGCTTATGCTTGACATCAGGACTTTTTTCCCCAGCATGTTTTTCAAACTAGTCTTAAGATATTTGCTGTTTTGGAAGATTTGTTTGCATCTCTCTAGCATTCTTCCCCCTTTTATCTGATGATGTAGTGATATCACTAGATCTACTTTCATGGGCAAAGTGTCCTGGAAAAGAGCCATCAGGAGAAAGATAAAAAAAGTAATCGTGTACAAGAATATGGAAAGCAGGGCCTAGAGGCAGGGTTTTTTTGGGGTGGTGGGTGGATCTAGTATAAACGTCATTTGGTTGAAGGCCCACACTTACGGTATGCTCAGCTGTTCTGCAGTGCTACAAGTAAGCGAAACAGCTGTAAACCTAGCTTAACTCTCCAATTAAGCTGAATTTATGACATCTTTACAATACCAGTGCAGAACAAAGCAGCTGGAGACAACAAGTAATTCTGATCCTAACAATCCCTTTTTAGGCTTTATTTGGCATTCTTTAGTCAGGCAAAAGTTTGCCAGTTTGTCTAAGATTAAATTTAGAGGCCTTTGAGAGGACTCTGAAGATTAAACAAAATTATACCATAGAACACATGTTCATAAATGCATAGACTTTAAATGTTTCTTTGAAACATTATATTTTGAGCAGATTAATCCAATTTGGGTGCTTTCTGAACTCAGAACTCTCACTGATTTCAATAATTACCAGTATTGCACTTGAATTAGTTTTGCCTATTACATTTCTTTTACAAAGAAGTAAATTGAATTTTATTTCCAAAATAAATTTAACAATTGCCTTCTGCCACAATTCTTACACTTGTGAATTCTGTGTGTGGATGAAAAATCTTCATTTGCCTTTAGCTACAAGGGTCCCAAAATATGATCCTGAAATACGTGTGTTTGTATAATGAAGCCACAGGCATCAGTATCTGGATGTGCAGTTCACAACCTTACTACTTTTTGTTGTGATTTCCAGCACAGAGGACAATTTGAAATTGTTTGTTTGGGTGGGGGTGGGGGCGTGCTGCCATCTGTTCTCTATTTGTGAGTCAGTTGTCTTTTTTGATCTCATAGGCTAGATCTGTACCTATGAGTATAATGTTAGGCCTAGTCTTGGGTCTGAGAGTGAGAGGCACGCTGCACCTCAGGTGCCTATGCCTAAATTGTCTTCTCCCTAAATACAGGTTGATCTAGTCAGTCCTCGCTACTGGGGACAAACCCTGCCATGCACCATCCTCTGGGCTGTGTCCAGGAGTTGGCTGGGACAGTGCTTGTTGGCTTGTTGGAGTTGTGCCTGCTAGTCACATACTTTAAACATAGTAGTTACTACTATTGCATACCAGACTTTGTGCCTGTCTCTTATCCAGTTTAGTATGCTGTACCTGTAGTCAAGTAATGCAGTAATGACAGCAGAACATTTGTCAGTGAAATTTAGAGTCCTAAACAAGAAGTTTCATGTCAAAGTTAGGAAAGCTCAATAGTCGGAACGTACAAGGAGGCTGGTCCATGTCAGGATTGTTTCTGCATTTTATTTTGTGCTTCAACTAGCCTGGACCAGGGTCCAGAACATGGATCTCCTCTGTGCTTGGAGACTGTCCTTACCACTGGCCTACAAGATCACCTCCTGGCACTTTTTCTTTCTAGTCCTGAATCATGCTGTTTGCTATGGCATTTCAACAGGCAGGATAGGAAGCAGATGTGTCTGCATGTCCACAGCCTGGTGGCTAGGGCATGCTTCTGGGAGGTAGGGAATGCAGTCTTCAGCCCCAAAATTTAAGGAGAAAAAGTACTGAGGATCCTTCTCCCAGGACAAATGTAGTCACCACAGAGGTATCATACAGAAGAGTGAGTAGAAAGTACCAGTTGGCAATTGGGGATACAGAGTCTGGTCCACAGGCACTGCCCTGTTCTTCATCCATTGTAAACAGTTATTTTTGTTTGCTCATTGTTCTGCCATAGTTTCATTTAGTAGTATCAGTTGCAGAACTAAACTATTCTTAGTTTTTAAGCAGAGCTACAAATTGTGTTGTCTGGCACTCAAACAGTTGCTTGATGTCAGGAGACAAGCACAGGGTAAGAAATCTATTAAATCTTCCATGAAATGGTTTCATTTCAAAATTTGACTTTACCTTATTCCAATGGGAAATAATAGTGCAGTAGCACAGCAACAAAATTAAACCTGCAAGTAAATGGCTACAGGTCTGAGCATAAATTTGTGGGAGAATGTGTTACATGTATTTGTATAGCTGTACACACAAAAGGTCTGAATTCACCTAGCAGCAGTGTCCGGATCCAGAGCTTTGATTTAGATTGTGTTCCTCTAGGAATGCTGTTCCACATGTATATAAAACTGAATTTAGCAGTTAAATGGGAACTTGGGCATTCTGGGCCCATGAATACCTACTGGTAACAAAGTACAAGACTGGGTTCGGAAGTTCTGTCTCTGGGAAGGTTTGATTCCGGATTTCCTGTTCTAGCATTTCTGATAGCTTGAAGTCTGCAATATATGAGTGTGCTGTATTATACATAGAAAAAAGTCTGACTGAACCCATCAGCGATATTAATTGCTATATGCATAACTAGATTATTAATGCAGTTTTATACAGCATTACCTGTATTCTGGCGTATCATAGATCAGTGGAACCAAGTACATGCATTAATATCACAAATACTGTTTTTCCAGTAACAGCCCTGATTTGTCTGTTATCTGTTCAAGTCAACAAATCTGTGTACACAGGAACAGAAAAGCCTCTCCTTAGGATACCTCCAGAAAGCTGTTGGTCCAAGTGGACAGAACCTCTAAATGAAATTTTAATACCTTAATACATTAAGAGCATCATGTGATTCCAAATATTCCTCCAGTTTTTAAAGTTTAATAAGCATCTGAAAATTATTACTGAAGTTCTTACGCTGTACCTACACAAAAGTCAATAAGTATACTGAGGATACTTAGCTGCTGGATAACTTTTCCACTTCCTAGTTAACACTTCTTCCCATCAGGAAATACATTGGTAGATTGTATTGGGTATTTTCTAATCACTTGCAATAGTTTTTTCATATACTTGAATTTTCCTCTTAGATGTAAACAAAGCAAGCTACAAATATGACTTAAGACATAAAATACCCATGACATTTAATTTTGTGTCTCAGAAACTTGGACTTTTTCAGGTGATACAGTTATATAAAGCAACATGGTCAGAAGTTAGTGAGATACAAGTTGAATACACGTTTGTGTCTTGCATTTCTTGTTAATAAAATTCATGTTTGAAATACAACAAATCTTTTTTGTTGCTTAAATAAAGGTACAGTCTGTAAAAGGATCAGAATCTTTTCTGATTTCTGTAGGATTAATTGCAACCTCAGCATCTATTTTCTTTGTAAACCAGTATATGTAATATGTTAAATAAATATAGCTTTTTCAGAATGTCTTCTCCCACTGACTGCCAACTGAAGTACAACAAAAATGTTTTAGAAATCCTCAATAGCTGCCTGAGTAGTTGCCCACTTACTCCAGAGATCAGTAACATGGTTGTCAAGGAAAACATGGACTAAGCCCTAGCTCTCATTCACATATCAAAGCCAAAATAGAAAGCATAGTTCATAGCGGAGTGCAAGGACAAGACTGCTGGAAAGGCATTTTTGCAAATATGCATTACAAAATGATATCATTCTCCACCTTCTCTGTTGTTGCTTTCACATACAGCTCAACTACACTTCAGTAAAACAGTGGGCCCAAATGCAACTCAGGAATGTGTGTGTCTTCTGCTATGAACAGATGCAGAGCCAAACACCAGCCCCTCTATCACTGCATGGACATGTTGCACAGGTGGAAAAACAATTGCTGCTATTAAGAAAAAGTATGTGTTTTTCCTACCAGGTTATCTGAAAGCTTGATTTGTAGTGTGAAAGTGTGTTTTAAACATGATTTTGACCACATTAAATTTTGCAAACTAAAGACAATGTAAATTTAGTGGTGGCTTTTAAGCTCTCTGAGGTCTTAACTCAATGACATACATTAGCAGTCAAAAACAGGTGATTAGTTCAAAATCAAGTTGTGTAGAGATCTGATTTGAGTGATTTAAGAGATTTAAATCACTTCCTGACATGTGGGTACCCACACACTCAAAAAACAGTGGAGGGAGCTGAACTCTATTACCTGCCTAGGAGTGCATACTACGCTGTCAAAATCTCTATCTAGAGGCAATCCGCGGTGCATAGCGTTGGTGTGGGAGCGTATGCAGATTTTAGGGAAATGGGATTTCGAAGAGAGACCTTAAACATTTACATACATAAAATCTACTTGTTTTCTAAAATCAAGAGTTACTGCTGATCTAAGTTTATATTTTTTAAGAAATTGGAAAAACAGAATGATTATTAATCCCTTCTGAAATAAGAAAATTGAAGGTGCTTCAATCCTGTCGTGAAATCTAGTCCTTTCCCCCCCCCCCCACACACACACACACACACATTGATGGCATTAGCACTTATCAGACCTTTACAAATACATATCTAGGCATCACAAAACTACAGTAAAGTTGATACAGAAATCATGATCCTCACTTTTTGGACGAGGTAATTGACTCTAAGATATTAAGACCATACTGTTACCCTAAATTTGATCACCTGCAGACATACTTAATAACAAAGAGGTGATGTAAGAGTTATCAGGACCGAAACCATCAAAGTACTACTTAAGGTCTGTGGAGGTAGATGCCCAAGTCTGAAAACACTGTGTAATTTCATGTTTAGTTTCCAAACATTTAAACCGTGTAGAGTAGTGTTTATTTATCTGAATGTGTTTACAAAGACTTCAAGTTAATTATTTTTTTAGAATTTTTTTCCATGAGACAAAGTTACCCTTATGCAGTAGATTTGCCTTTTGCTTCTTCTAGAAGAGGAGTTACTTCTGGGGTAACAAATTTCCATTTAATAATGCATTATTTTTTCTCTTATGAAGCTAGATAGTTTTTCCATCACTTGTACTTCAGTATTTCTGAAACCAGGTGTTAATTTTCAGGGGGATAGGAGGTTTCCAGGCAGCTGCCAGGACTAATATAGCAGCCAGCAGTAAACGCTGAATAAGCTTAGGTACAAAATCTATACCATCTGGTTTCAGCAGTCCTCAGCCAAAAACTATGAGGCCAGTTCCTTTCATGTCCAGAAATCTTCCTGTTCATTGGGAATTGTGAAATGGATCTTACCGTTGCATTACCTTTTAATTCACAACTCAGAGGAAGATTCAAATAATGGTCTTAAGAAAACATTGCATAACTGTAAAATGGGAAACTAAGTAATGTGCTCAGGTTTCATAATAAGAAAGATGAACACTATTTGACAAGCTGTGATCAAAGTCCTTGCTCAGCCTCACAGGAGTACAGTTTTCCAAGCTGCTGTTTCTCAAAGTCGATGATAGCTACCAGTCTCAACACAGAAACAAAGTCCCTCAGAGAAAAGGTCTCCCTAGACCAGTAAGTCAATAAGGAGACAGAAAATGAAGCCCTTCAGTTTGATTTAAGACCAGGGAAGTAAGAATGAGGTCCATCTTGGCTGCCAGTGAGGAAATACTTCTGGTTCCTTAGGTGTCTGAAGACATTAACTATGTTCTACATGAAAAATTGCTATACTGAAAATTTTGATAAAAGAGTACGTTAAGAGTGACTTTGTTCACAGTCATGAGTATGAAGGCATAGATACAGCTTGGCCCACTCTATAGATACCCAAGGAGATCTAAGCAACAGAACTTCCACTGAAGAAGTGTGGAAAAGAAGTATTTCCTGCAATTTTAAAAGTCCATATCATTTCACCCTCTCTCTCAGACAGTCATTTACAGCTATACGTAATCCACAAGGTCACTTTCTTGTTAAAACCCTGAAGGTACCAAGCTATCATCCCAATCCAAAGAGTCATTAATATCTCTTAGCTTTTTGTGTCTGGGTTATACATAAAAAAATACATATCATAAGAAACCATGCAAGCCTGTTTTTCTTTTACTATCATCACTGCTTTCAACACACTGATTAAATCATTGCCTTAACTGGATGATTAAACCCTTTTGAGAAGGGACTGCCATGTTACTGTATTTGGCTAGAACAGAGTATAGTAATTTCCCAGTCCATAGGCACTATCACAATGCAGATAAAACAGCAATGAGAGTGCTGTTGCATTCCTGGTAACTGTGGGTTTGCCTACGCAGCTGTATAGTAAGATTGCCCTGAGCTGCGTACAGCAAGTTAGAAAAGCTCTAGCAACTGATCTAGCAGCAGGTTTAACTGGAGACACTTTTAAAGATAGGCAGATGAATGCAGATCAGACTAAACTGAGTTGGAAAAAATGTAATTTTAAAAGCCTGATGTTTCTCCAGAAGACTTCATGTTCTGAGGATTCATTCTGACTCCTTTGTGGCTCGTTGTCAATATCTTGTTTTGTATCTGTGTCTAAGTAATAGTAAAGTGATGATCCTTCTGATCATATGCACTGCAATAGTGTTTGATCTTAGATTCCAGCCAGAAGGCATTCTGAATTAACACGCATAACCAGACTATTTTATAACACACTGTTAATAATAATTTCAGTAAAGGCAATGATTTTGCTGTGTTCATGCCATGGAACAATAGTGCTAGTATAAATCCCAAGGTAGCACTCAATGTACTTCAAGAGAGAACTTTAGTCACCCTAAAAATGTTTAAAAGGCTGTGGTCCAAAGTTCCACTTATCTCTGAATGTATGATAAATTGTTGATCCACAGACAGAGAACTCTCCTGTATTTCATCCATGAAGTATCTATAAGTGGTAACTTATGCAATCACAGTGCACTGATATTTTTCAAAATGGCAACAAAACACACATCAAAGACCATGTTTAGCTTTGTTTACCATTGCTAGCTGGCCATTATATTCCAGAGCAGTGTTTCCTCACTGTTGAAGCTGTAGGCTCTACACATAAAAAGTACGACTAGCCCAGAGACTGCAAAACCACTTAAAGAGCAGACATGCCACAAAGTTCTACCAGATCCAACAGGCTTTCCTGTAACTAATTTCATCCATTTCATTATTTGATGTATTTATTAGGATCTTCCTATTTGACTATTTCTGATATTATGAAAGGTTCAGGGACTAAATAATAACAAAACCCATGGATCTTTATTTCACATTATCTGGTCTAGTTCCCAAAATAAGCAAATCACTTTTAATAGCAAAGAGAAAATATTTCAGTGAAAGCAAGCACATGCACAGCCTCTATCCAAGAAGAAGCAGCAGCAGCATAAATTTTATCACTCACTCTTCTTCAGTGTTAACAGCCAGAGGGAATACACTCTGGAAATCAATTTTCTTTTACAGGAACTTGATGTGGGTAGTTGCTTGATGTGTTCAGCTTCTGTATGGCCCCGATTCAACAAGACACTTAAAAGTGTGGCTGACTTTATTCATGTGGGTATTTAGGTATGTGCTTAAGTATCTTGCTGAATTGGGGCTTATGTTGGGTCATAAGTATTTACTAGGTTTTTTTCCTAGTTACACTACAGATAAGTGCAGTCACAGCATATATTTGGAAGTGCCTGCAATGAATTTATCAGGTGATGTTACACAAGGCAATGGAGAATACATTTGTTCTGTTGGAGAAACATATTAATTTGCCTCCTCAATACAGACCCGGCAGACTGCTGAGAATCTACATGAGCCAAACTTCAAACATACAGGATAATAGAGTAACAATTTATTTAAATATTTATGCTGCTGCGGTATCCAACAGTTGAAGCCAGTCTTATGCCCTATTGTATTAGGCGCCATAGAGAAGCTTGAGGTCCCTGCTCCAAGTAATTTACGTTCTTAAGAAGCATTGCACGCTAGGGCTAATAGGAGAGCCATACATTTGCCACAATGAAACACTTATCAAGATAAATCAAAAAGCAGATAATTTAGGAAGGAAAAGTTAAGTGCATGACTGCTTTTTTCCTCTTTAACTCTGGCTATTAGCCCAGACATTAGCCTATCTAACCCACAAGTGAATAAGTTGTTTAGGAAACATGGTGATTCCAAGCACTGAGGGAGTATCACTGAGCAATTTTTTTCTGTTTTCTTGGAAGAGAAGATGTGATTAAGATTGTGCTCTAGTCTGCTCATCAGCCCTCCCTCACTGACTTCTTACTCCATGGCACATTTTAGACACAAAGATATGAAGTTCCCACGTGTTGTTTGAGATCCCGTGGCAGAAGAGTAGATGATCCTTGCAGCTCATAGTTGTTGCAGGCCCTGCTAGCAAGGCATAGAGCTTGGCTGGGAAAACTGATGCCTTGCTCAGGCTTTGACAGTGTTTGAAACTCATACTTACTGCAAGTGAACCAGGTTCTTTTCTCTTCTCTGCCACGGTGTATATTTTTCCCTGCATAAACTGCAGTATCTCACTCTGCACTTTCCTGGCAAAAATACTTAGAAAACCTTGAATTAGTGCTCTCTCTGAATAAAAGACTGTTACAGCTCCACCAAGAAGATGTACCCATCTAATCAGTCTATGCATATAGAGGAGCCAGGCGGTGCATGCCTGGCTATAACGGAGCCTGAGCACATGGGAAAGAAAAACTCAGAGGTATTGAGAGGGAGCTGCAGTCCCCCAGGGAGAATAGAACAAAACCTGGGACACAATTCCTTGTGAAACCAGGTTTCACCAGTTCCATTGCTCACTTACGCATAATTATCTTCCTTGACTTGCTTTCATCCAGCTGTAATCAGCAGAAGTGTTTCTTGGTGTCTTGATTTTACCTCAACATCAAGACTTCAATAATTTGGTTTTTCCAGGGAAAACTATTTTGGGACTGATTGCTCCTAAGTAATTCAGCAAGGTTGAACATTGGTCTTGTGAGTTGTTGTGGTGTCTTTTTCTTTTTCTGGAACCAGCTCCTCCCCAGTCATAATATGCTGAAGTTAACTTTGTGAACTGAAATGTCACTCTTCCAATTTTCATTCAGACTTTCTGTAAAATTTGATTGAGAGAGTCAGTTCATGTTATAAGGTTTATTCACATCCTAGTGGTATGAAAATTGTTTACTGTTTGCAAAAAGCCACAGATATAGCGTCACGGATTTTAACAGAGGTTAGGTACTGTTAATATTGACAAAAATAATTAGTGGAGATTATTTGAGCCATGTTTCTTTTTTAGTGTAAATTTGAGACAGTGCTGAAAGAGGGGAAATCATCATCAGCTTAGCTAAACTCCTGCCTTATATCTCACCCATTTTCACTGTGTTTTATTCCACTAATGGGTTCTGTATGTATTTTGAACTCTTAAGACTAATATAAACTGTGAACGTCTCTTCAGGAAGGGGAACACACAGCAATGAAATGATAGAACAGAAAAAGAATGAAGCTGAAAATTAGGCCAGAAGATTGAAATCAGGACAGATTTAAATCATTCTTTGCTATTTTATTCATCTTGGTTGTCTGATAAACTACCAGGCAGGACAAAGTTCAGGAGACTTGATATACTGCATGTTAAGTCTTTGTTGTTATAAGGTGAACTCCCTTACTCCAGCTTGCTCTCCTCGTCTCCCACACTTGTTGTTTTAATACAGAGGAAAGTTCAACTCCGCCTGCTTAACTCCAGTACCTCTTAATGAGGGAAGTGTAACACTATCCAGTCGTCTCACCACACTGCAGTCAGAATTTCATTGGTTTGCACAGCCTGACTTATGACAAAAAAGATGGTTAAAATTCACCCAAGTCCTGGAAACCCCATGTTGAGTTAAACAGACAGCATCTTAGCTACAGGAGGATTTTTTGTTTGTTTGTTTGTTTTGTTTTTTTAAATGTTCAAAGGACAAGAAGTATTATTTGCAAAAGGTCTTTCACATACCTGGTTCTTAGGATGCTGGCATCAGCAAGATGATTTGCATATCATATAGTTACAGACACAAGCAATAGAGCTTCACGTGCCAATAAAAAGATACACCATTTACAAAAAGTACAGTCTGATCATACAAAATGGGCCCTTTAGCCTATTGTGGTTAAGAAAATCTCTTAGAGCATCCTAATATATTATCTTTGACAGTGTGGGCTTTACAGTAACAAATGAGCAAAAATCAGAACAGGAGGCTCAAGGCCACTAGATTTGAGTCACAGGAGGTAATGTTATTTACGGGCAGCAGCACTTGAACCACCATTTCTGAGGCCTTCAGGGCAAACCTCCTTGGAGGCTCACATGCACATTGTATGGTTATTGCAGTTTCTGCAAGAGAAACACGACAAGCAAACATTTGCAGGCACTTGGCTTATGCTTGCTGTAGCTCAAGTTGTACCTTTCAGGAGTTTTTTTTAGACGTGCTCTTTTCTTTAGTATGGTGCTTCAGTTAAACTGAAAACCAGACACAAGACAATGCTCTATTAAACTGTGAAATTATTGTATTGCATTACAGGAAGCCTCCAAGTCTGCAGAAATAGGAATGGCTTTATGGTATAGGGGTAAAAGATTCTTATTACCCCTGTTTACAAGACAGTTCAAAGGATATCATAAACAATTACCTCTGAAGTGACAATGCTATGGATGTTTTTCTGTGTAAGTAGAGTCAGCACAAGGAGATGACCTTTAATAGTGGTGGCTCTACATCCATGACAGATTAATTATCCAGAGAAAAACATAAAATGCTTATAAGCAACAGCCCTAGAACCAAAAAGCAATTTTTTTTTAAATAGTGGCTCATTTAAAGATCATTCAAAGGTACAGGGAATGACTGAGTAGGCCAGTCTTCTTTGTTCTGGAAAAGAGACCACCAAAGGAAAATATGAAGAGTTTAAAGAATCATAAGGGCCACAGAGGTGAATAGGAATCAGCTGCTCACTATTTTCTCCAGTGCAAAACCAAGAAGGTGTCAAGGAAAGACTGTAAATTCTGAACCAAACACATGTGAGAGCGTGATTCTTTATGCAACATGGACAGTAGTGATGTTGTACACAGATGGGTTTGAGGGGACACTAGACCAGTCAATGGAAGAAAAATCCATTACAGGTGAGTAATTACATAGAAACTGCATCTGATTCAGGAAATCTCTCAGCTGGTGAAAGTATAAAACTGAGAGTCCTCAGGGCATACTCATATTTGTTTGCTCTGCTCTTGTTTTCCTTAGGCATCTGCTTTTGACCATTGTTTTCATTGGATTTCCCTTTCCAGACTTCAGATGATGCCTAATACCAGCTACACAGCCAGAGTAAAGTATGATGAAATTTTAAAATCAGCAAAAAATTACAGAGACATCAAAGAGAAAGGGAGTCAAAGGTTCAAAAGTAGAAAAAAGTAGAATGTGTGGATGGGGCAGAAGCAACCCCAAACAACTCCAAGAAGCACGTGCGAACAGCATCACCACTCCTTCAAGGCATCCCGCTCAAGGCACCCAAGGAGATAATTGGTATTGCTCAGTATTGCTCTTCCCAAATGGCAGGGACAGAACCAGGGAACACAGGCTCATCCTGCACACACCAGATCCCATCAAGTTTCCTTCCACAGAATCTGTGAATAGCCAGCATAGACAGGTCCAGGAGGAGGTTGACAATAACGTCTTCTAACTTTGTGGGTCTTCAGGTGAGGAGAGTATGAAAGAGAAGCTGAGGGGAGAAATGCAGCCATAACCTCAAGGACTGAAGGACCCTGAAGAACTACAGGGTTGTGCACTCAACATACACGTATGCCAGAGCCCCGCTCTCACCACAAGTCTGGGACCTTATGAACAACTTTGTGCAATGCTAATCAACATCCCTGTGCCAGCTTGCTGTGCTCCATGAATAGAGCATTCTCTGCTTTAGTATTTACCAGCAGTTCTTTCAGCTGAAATATCTAAGCACTGATTGGGTACAGACTTTATGGACAGGCTGCCCATCATCCATCCCAGTTCTGGTTCTCTTGGCACGTTTCACTCTCCGTGTCTCTCATGAGGCAGGGCTTACACCTTCTGAGAGGTGTGAAAATTGTGATACTCATTAGCATGGCCAACGGTGTCTGTGCAGGGGAGGAAGAGGTCCTTGTAGCACAGTGCACACTGCTGATGTGCAGCAAGGACAAGACATATCCTTCCAAACAGCTGAGACTCAAGTAGTGTAAAGTAAGTTAATCTGACCTCATTTGATCAGGAGGCACTCTTTGGTGTGAATATCACTGGTAATATCAATGTCGCCTATAAATAAAAAGAAAAATATAGCAATGCAGTTCCAGCACCTCAGAGTTCAAAACTCAACATTTAGACAAGGTAGACAGCATAATTGCATGGCAGATAATTGAGGTGAGTCCAAACAGTGCTGTCCAAATAGCCAGTGCTTTTAACCTTTACCTCAAATGCAAGTTCTTCCACATACCATACATATTACCATAGTTAATGCGGTAGGGAAGAAAACTGCAGCAATTCCCTTGTGCAATCTGTGTGAGAAAACTTGGACTTCTGGGTGTTCTTAGGGTGTAAGAATTATGGATTTCTCTCAGAGGAATCCAGCTGCATGTAGAAGGTATCAATGACTTGTTATGTGCAAATATTGAAAACTTGTTTAACGTTATTTGTTGGTCTTTGGGTATGGTCTGTGCTACACAGATTTATGACCCACAAAGCCACATGGTCTTAGGGCAGGCCCAGCTGTGCTTTCAAGGACAGTGTGATGTCAGACAAGAAACTTTAATGTATACAGGCTGTGTTTAATTTTCTACAGGCACTGCAAACACTGGCAAACTTGTTTTCAGAATGGGAGAGCCATGTTGCCCAACAGGTTATATCCATCTATGTCCAAGGGCAAGGCTAACTGTTTGTCAGGGCTCTGCATGCAACTTCTTTCCCCGCTGCCTCTTTGCCAGGGCCTGGCTGCCTGGTCTTAGGGCCATCTTTTGAGACAACTGTATAGCCTTGAGCCAGAGAGCTGTGGGGAAGGAGCTGTGAGAAGCGGGTTTCTACCCTTCTTCCCTCAGGAGCTGCTTTTAAGCTCAGACCCTCACCCTTGATTTCTGCCCCAGTGACATTTTCAGCTGTGCCTGAGCCTGACTGTTGCCAGCTCACAGACTCACAGAACATTGGTTTGGAAGGAACCTTCGAAGATCATCTAGTCCAACCCCCTGCTGTGGGCTGGGACACCTTTCAGTAGATAAGGTTGCTCAAAGCTGGCTTGACTTCCCAGCTTGACCTTGAACCTGCCTCCTCTGTGTGGATGTTTCAGGTAATCTGGACTCTTGGGTGACCCCAGCTGCAGCCACTGGACATCACTGCTCTTGGCACAGCCTGGAGAACCATCCTGTGACCGTGGCACCAGCTTTGCAGTTCCCACAGACAGGCAGCCAATCGGCAAGGTTGGCCCCAGGTGGTCTTGGAGACCATCTCAACAGGTAGCATCCCACAGCCTTGATCTCACCACCTGGTTTGCCCAGACAGGCTGTCCCTGAGCTGCCTGGGAGGCAGCTGTGTCAGGGAGCATGCTATGAGCGTGGTTTCATGTCAAAGTTTGTATAGACATAGGCAAAGTGATTTACAAAGTTAAGTGAAGAGAAAGCTAAGTCTATTCAAATATCAGATACCATAATTCATCCTGATTAGCCTGAGATGATTCAACAGCTGTAACCATTTAGGCTACATTTCAGAAAGGCAAATACTTTAATCTAATGCTAGCAGGGGATTGCCAAGGAAAGGGAGGAACTGAAAAGAAAATATATCAAAATTTCAAACTTCATCCTGGAAACAGAATTCCAAAACTTCATTAAAATGCTGATGCTGAATGTATCAAAATATAACTCAGTTATACAAAAAAAAAATTGCTTCCAATTACTTGAGAAGGATTGAGAGCACCCAAGATAGATGCAATGTAGACAAAACTTGAGTCAAAGAAAAGTGATAAAAACTATTATCCAGCAGTGCCTCATCATGAAGACATCTAAAATTTAGTGAGCGACTCTATTATGCCTTTTCATGGTTTTAAAGCTCCCTAAGTGCCTGCATGTCCACAGTAGAGCCTCAGCTGTGGGGCACGTTCTCGCTTATGCTCTAGCATGATCCAGAGATAAGGATGTCCATCTGTGGCTGCAATCCGTTACAGCCTGCTTCTAATACACATAGAGCACTGATGTCAGCTTGTAGCACAGCATGGCCACCTACTCCCAAAAACCTGGCCAGTGGGCAGCAGCCTTTCCTCCAGAGGCCCTGCCAAAGGGCAGAAAAGAGCACAAGATTAGTGCAGCCTGGAGAATTCTGACTCTGTAGGTGAGGTAGAAGACATGGTCATGATTTTTACCAGAAAGGGGCCAAGATGGTTCAGCCCTCCACTCCCATGTAAGCTCTCTCTTCAAAGGATCGGAAGAAACTGCATCTGCTTCAGCAAGTCACATTGCTGGTAGGACATGGAGCCTCATCTCTGACTGAGCAGTTTCCAGGAACTTGGTTCTGCTGTTGTGGTTCCTCATACCCTGTGGTAGTTCAGTGTTACGCAGAACTGCCCCTCCAGTGAGAGGAAGGGAAGGAGACCCAGGGTCTATGAAGACTCAACCTGGACATGTAGCATGCTGTAATTGTACTATTACTTTCCTCCAGTGTTGCAGGCTTTGAAATAACATTCATTTTTCACCATCTAACTGTCAGTGTAATGCAGCCGAGTCATTGAAATGTTATTAGAGTTGACTTAAGCCTTCACTGTGCAGTGACCTTTTGAACTACTTACTAATCACTATAAAAAAAAGGTGGACAGGTAACATCTTTCTCCTCCTTCAATTCACAAGATTAATGAGACTCGTGTAGCTCTGGGTTCCGATTAGGGTGGATACTTTTCCCAGAGCAGCAAAGGCATCAGTAATTGCAGAGCAGTGTTAAGAGACATTGCCACTGAAAGTGAGGATACACTGATAAGATCTGTGTATGAGAAGAAGTGGTCAGGTCCTTTTTTACTCAATTTGTTCTCATAAATTGTTTACTGTTGTTAAAGTAAACAGGTTTTAAGATAAGCTTTCTTCTAAACTTTTTTCTATCAAAGGCAAAGTGAGTAGCCATGGGGTGCAACCATTTGGTTAAGGCAATTTGATATAAGCTACTTCTCCTGCAAGATACTGTTTTTTAGTTGAAGAGGAAAAGCTGACCACCCACTTGCACACAGTCAAAACCAGCAGTAGGGCTCAGCCTCCTAGGTGTTCATATTTGGCATTAATTGCTCTGTACAAATGCAATTACTATCCTTACACTATTTCCTGGCTACCCTGCATGATCATTTAAATTATCTTTTTTTAATCAGGTAATTTCCAAAATATAGTACAATATCAATATATTGACATCTATGAATATGCTAAAGATATGTCTTTTGTGTTGTGTGAACAGTATAGCTATATAGCTGCAGGCTCTGGAGTTCTCTCCACCAGGAACAATTTTCCAAATTTACAGCTTCAGAAACCAAGCAGATGCATGGTACAATGTTAAAGTAGTACGTTTTAAAGGGAGCTGGGCACCTTAAAATTGAAATTAGCTAGAAAAAAAATTACTGAAGATTAGGTAAAACTACTTAGATTATTTCTTTTATGTTTAATAAGCTACATGGAAATTGGCTAGAAGCAACTTGTGGTATGCCTGTGACTGTACTGGTACACTGGCAAGAAGAATCAGGTAAGAGTTCCACAACTGTGACACATATAGGTTATATTTTATGTCTTCTTATGAGAAAGCAGCTTCCTTCATAAATTGTGTTCTTAAAAACTGAGCATAATCTAATATATGTAGGGAAAGAAAACAAGGTGGGACACCAATAGAACCTGATTCTTAAACATACTCCAAACTTTTATTCTTTCAATATCAGTAGGGAGATTTAAATAAAGGCACATCTTAATTTCTTTATGTTATTACAGAGCTAATACTACACAGACAGTGTCAAAATACAGCTGATATAAGCTATCATATTGTATTTTGAGGGTTTATTCAAGCAAAGTCAATCAAGTAGTGCCAACCCAAGTTAGTGATGTATGACAACACGCAGACTCAGAGAAACTTCCGGACCTGAGCTGGCTCAAACTGAGCTGAGTTTGATGTCTCTGCATGAGTTCCATAGTTAATGCACAACCTGAAAATCCACTTTTGGATAATCAAAAGCTGACTAAATCTATCATATGCTCAGAGGTGAAAAAAAGCAAGGTTCTGCCACAGCACTTTCCAAACTAGCCGGCTGCAACAAGGTCTTTTACCATCTCATACCAGCATACGCTTCATGCTAGTCCCTCCACTGCCTTCTCCTAGCCTTTCCTCATCCAGTGTGTGCATTCTCTCTCCCTGTCTTCTCTCTGTTTTTTCCTCCTCTCTCTTTCTCGGCTGCTTTCTCTTCATTGGCTGCCCAACCTCTTAACAGAGCCAGCCACAGCTGCACCTTATCTACATCGGTCAACCCACCACCCCCAAAGCCAGCCCACAGTTGTATATTGTCAATGCTAATTAACCCAGCTTCATTCCTCTACAAGGTTCCAAATGCTGACTAATTATAGCAACAACAGACAAACTTCAGGGCATCAGAGGATAGCTGAGATTGGAAGTAACTACTCACAATCGTCTAGTCCATCCTCCCTGCTCAGAGCAGGGTCAGCTACAGCAGGTTGTCCAGGACCTTCTCTAGTCAGATTTTGAAATATCCAAGGATGGATATTTCCATATTTCCACAGCCTCTCTGAGAAACCTGTTCCAATGTTTAAGTATCCTTACCATAAAAAAGGGTTTTTTCCTATGTTTAAATGGAGTTTTCCATACTCAGTTTGCACCCATTGCTGGGCGCTAATGAGAAGCTCCCATAACACTAAATAATGTGGTTCCCCTACTCTACCCTCTAGTCCAAATTTTTTTTCCTAATATCCTCCCAAGCCACCTTTTGTGTCCATTGACCCTTCTTATATACTTTGCCACAAAAGATAAAAATTTGGCTCTGTCATCTCTGTAACTCTGCTTTTACTACTATTAGATCACGCTTTAGGCCTCTTTGCCAGCAAGAAACATGCCCAGCTCCTCCACCTTCTCCTCAGAGGTGATGTCTTCTGGGCTCCCAATGAGGTTGGTACCCCCTCTCTGCAGTTTCTCCCTCCTGAAGTGGAGCCAAAACTACACCGTACCCTATGTGTGGCCTCACAAGCACCAAGTAAAGGGTAGTTATAACTTGCCTTGATCAGCTAGCCATGTTCCTCTTAATATAGTCCAATATGCAGTCTGCCTTATTCGCTCATTTGTTCTTCAGTCAAATCCTGTCCTTGCTCTAAAACATAAATATCTAGCCATTGTTTGAAATGAGTCAGTTAGTGTAATGGCATAGTTAACCTATGCTGCTCTTTCAAGAGTCCACCATTTCATGTTCCAGTGGCAAACCTCGTGACTACAATAAATTAACATCACAGAAAATAATAAAATAGTTCAATCAAACTGAGTGTTGCTGAACCAGTCTGATACTTGGCAAACCTTCAGAGTTTGCACTGACTTATCGTGCTGGTCTATGTGATGCATCACAGCAGACTTCTGCTGTAAGAATGGAGCCCATCTGAAAATCAAAGCTCGGTATTTCTTAGTCAAGGAGGTCAGGCAGTAGCACAAATTCCAGAATCAGTGTGTGGTATAGGCAGAATCTGCTTATCTCCAGAAAAGTACTTCAAAGCCAGAGCATGACTTTTAGAAGCTTTGACATGGACCTCCACCCATCCCTTCAAAAACTCTCAAAACCCAAACCTTCCACCCTGGCCCAGATGAGAGATTTTTGGCTGAAGGCCCAGCAGTCCTTGCAGTCTGCCTAAACCAGGCTTGGGTGGACCCTGAAATGAGATACAGTCTCTCTTTTCATTGTAAAGGCAACGGTTTAAAGATAAGCAGTGAAAAAGAAGGAAAATTGAGAGGATTGTATTCAATCTGACTTTTAGAAACTTCAAGAAAGGGTAAGGGTTGGTGAATGAAAAAATTAACCTTACCTTTTTAGAATAAAAAAGGATTAAACTGAGAAAAATTACCTTTTATTTAAACACTAAGCATCCTCTGCAAGGCATTTAACAGCTTCCACCCCTAGTAGCTTCAGTGGGAGAGGCTGTACTTTGTCAGCTGCTCTGCTCTTCTTTAGCAAAACCATGAGCCATCTGAAACACTTAGCTCATGTCAAGTGATCACATGCCAAGTATTGTGATGATGACTGATATTGCTGCTTAAGTGGAATGACACAATGAGCAAGAGCGCAAAGAAGTTTAAAAGTACTCGTGCTCTTAAGGACATGGGTGTGCAAATCCCTGACTCCTTGAGCTATGGCACTGTTTGAGAAAATGCTGCTACCCAATGCTACCTTTCCCCTTGACTGCCACCATGGCCATTAAACCAGGAGCTTCAGAGGCATCTGTAATACTGTGGCATGACCCACATGACACGGAGAAAGTGTGCTCCCAATGAAGCAACACAAACATGGCCCTGGAGCTTGTACCTGTCAGAGGCTTACAGCTAGGGAGCAGCAAGATCAGGATTGCCTCATGAGGGAGGACAAGTCAGCAGCCAAGGGTGACCCCAGCATGGGCGCCATCCCACAGGGGCTGAGCACAGCAGGCAGGGCCAGGGGCTGTAACAGGGGCCATCAGCAGCCCCCAACACAAGTGATGAACCAGGGGCAGCATCCAGCCAGGGGGTCCAGTCAGGAGCAAAAGGAGCTAGCGGCTGGGCTGTAATATGTATGACTGAGGGGCCCATCCAGGATACAAGCTAAGTACAGAGTATGGCCAAGTTCTACTGGGGAAGCAGGGCTGGAGACAGGCACACTTACAACATGGCTCGGGACAAAACCAGGTGCCACCTCCTGGCCTTATAGAGAACCTCCAGGCAGAGGAACTGTGGGTGGGTGTCCCAGGTGAGGCCAGCTGGGACCATTAAGGCCTATCAGTGCCCTTGAGGTACTGACAGTTACCTCACATAGTCCTAATTCCAGTATGAAAGCACTGTGTTACAGAAGGATGTCACATCAGAGAGCAAGCCGGAAGAACAGCAGCCCAAGCAGGAAGAGCAAGCCATCAGCCTGGCTCCCTTGTTCATAAGGTCTAAGCACATGGGCTCAGAGAGACCAAATCCCATTTGTGAAAAATCATTAAATGTTGTAACGAGACCAGCTGATATTAGTAAGGCCTCACAATCCCCGTTGTCAACAGCTCATTCGCATAATTCATGGCTGCCTCCAATTATCTGTAGGAGATTTGCAAGCCAGACTCGGCCTGTGAAGGAGGTTCCACATGGGCAGGCACTTAATGAACAGATTGGATTATAAACACTAGCTAATCTTTCCCACATGTACACCTGAAGAATATCACAAGTGACAGCTGTTTAAATTTCCAAGGAAATTAATGATTCCTAAAGAGGCAAGGCTTATCAGGCTTTGACTGGGCCTGATAATGGACAACCACCAAGGGGCAAATTGTTTATAATAGTCTATAAGTGCCTCATTCTATGGGTTCATCTTGGAAACTTTTATTGACGTGGTCCCTTTTATTGATGTTTGTGCTGGCAAAGACTAGAACAGCTTTGTTCAATCTGCTGATGATATTAGGCTACTAAGGCCTCTAACGAGCATCTCATATCTTCAGGTCACAGTCAGTTTAAAATGACTGGTACGGGGGCCGGTATACCATGTGCTCAGCTGAACCATACAAGGTGGCTACGCTGTGCCTGCCCCGTGCAGAGCTCCCATCCTTGCAGGGCCCATCTGTGAGACTGCTAAAATATTAACTTGTGTGTGGTGGGTCATTTGCTGCATTCGCTGTCTTGGGATTTGGGGGTGGGAGGGGTGGGAAGAGGGCAATTGAGGTTTACTGTGAGACTATAACCAATCTTTTCTAGTAGACCACATATGGAAAAAGGAAGGCATTTTCTCTATCTTCTTTTGCAGAAATCCTGTACCTTTACATTAGGACACAAAACTTCCAACAGTCACCCTGGCATTTGTTTCAATGCAGTGTGTGGCAGGACACATTCTCATTTCCAAGAGGATTTTTCAGAGACTGGTTCTATTTCAAAGAAGGCATCGTGAAAAAAAAAAGCATCCATGCTGGTCTGTGAAAGTGGCAACACGGTAAGATCTTTGTTAAACTCGGGTCCAAAAAAAAAGGAATTAGCTACAGCAAGCCATTCTTAAGCTACAAGTAATACAATTCCTGTGCAAAACTGGGTATCTACGCAATTATTTTAAAGTTCAAACGTTTCTTCCTGGTCAACGAGAGTTTCACAAAGGAGCATGGAATTCATTTAAATTCAAGACTACAGACAAAACAAATTGCTTATAAATAGTTTACAAATGTTTTCTTCCATAAGAATAACACTGTGATCCAACACTGCTGAAGTGTCTGCCACAGCAAGGGACCTGTCCTTCCTGCCACACTGATGTAAACCAGAATTGATTTAGTTGAAACAAATGTATGAAGGTGATGGTGAAAGTCAGGCTAAAGCAAATGGGAGGACCCTAACCTGTGTTTTATCTAAACCCATGCTAATATTATTGTCTAACCCATTGCACTCAATTAAGCCAATTTTGGATTTATGTCATATATTCTGCAAATCAGCTCTTTCCCAGTTTATATTCATATAATTACACTGAATCTGCTTGCTGAAGGTCTGGCCCAGTATTTGCAACTTTAATTTCTCTGTCATTCATCTTCAAAATTAGTTGGGAACTTCACTTAAAGAATATTGGAGCCTCCAGTGACTGGATAAATCATTTCTGTATGGGTTATTTCTTGTGCTTTCTCTAACTAGCACAGCATTTTTCCTGGGAATAAATATGAAAGAGAAGTAAATCACTGACCTTATGATTGGATTAATAAATAATGGATATTTTAAAATACAATGTCCAGGCATAAGATGATCTATGTCCTCCCAGTGCACATGCATACACACACACATACATCATTTCCTCAGTTTTATTTTAGGATTTTGCATGATTGGGCTTTTTCTTCAGATGCTGAATGTCTGCCACAAAGAATGTTCTATTATAACCATAACAATATGATACTATATTAGGAAAGGAACTCAATTTGCAGGACATTTGGAATCTTCGTTAGTTATGATTAAAGCCTGTCTGCTTTCACGAGGTGAAGAAACCAAGAATAGCTAGCCTACGCAGGAGATGTTGCTAGCAGGTAACAGGACTGCCCTGGCCAAACTGACTTTACTAACTTTCTGCTGGATTTCTAACAAAACAGGATTTTTGAACAACGTAGGCAAGGATACAGCTGTTCACTTGTCTGGGTTGTTTGAACTTTTATTTTTTGTTAAGGATATTTCTGCTGCAGTACATGGGTCCCTCAGTAGCTAATACAGCACTTTTTAATCAGCTTTTAATGCCTTTTTCCTTAATTAACAAAGCAAGAGTAAAGAACACATACAAAATGAATGTGTGTGATGCCAATTGGTTTAAGGTGGACAAAGAAGGTGTTGAAGCCATGTTGAACAAATCAGTCCTTTTTCTGAGCTGCACCTTGCTTTTTCCTCCCATTATTCTAATATTCCATGTGTCTCTTGAATTAAGTGCCTGACTCCCCCCACGACCAAGAGAGACCACATCTCCAGAAGCTGCAGAGAACAGGCTGACTGGTAGGAAAGGTATGGCGGAGAACCCCTGGCACAACAGGCAAGAGAGAAAGAAGTGAGGAAAGGAAGAATGACTTTCCTTCTCACCATGTCTCTGCATCTTTGCCACTGTTATTAATGGTATATCAGTTCTGTCTTAATGCAACTACTTTTATAGTACACCTACACACCACTCCAGCAATTTCTTTCTGCTTTCAAGGACCATTGTTCAAATGCCTATGCCTGATTCTCAAGGTCAGATGGCTCTATCTGATGAAAGTCTTTCTATGGCAAAAAGTTTAAAAAAAAAAAAAAAAAAAAAAAAAAAGCATCGACTGCATCTCACGGATTCCATAGAAAGAATGGAGAAAAAAGACTCAACAAAACCCTTTTCTTACAGGACTAAAAATTTGCTCAAATGGGCTGAGAGAGCTCTTAAAAGACTATGTGCAACAGTGCCATCTGATGGGCTCTACATTTACAAAAGGGCAAACGAGTTGACAAGTCATCGGCAGGCCTTGCAAGCAACCTCCGGTCCCAAGCAAAATGATGTGAGCAATACTGGATTTGATTCAAAGAAGGTGCTGTCCAATGAGTTCTTTACATAGCCGTTTCCCATGAGCCTATGGCATACTTTTTAAAATTAGGTTGTGGGATTTTTTGATAAAGGTAATAGAGTTAATAATTTCCATGGTGGGATATTTGATTTAGTGCTGTGGAATATTTTGCTTGAGACACTACAGCAAATGAAACATACAGGTCAAGTTAAATGCACTAATTACTGGGAAATAGACACTCAAGTCAAATTTCAAAGCAGGAACAGTGCAAGGGAGATGAGGATCCACAGGTCTCAGGAAAACCAGGTGTGCCACAGGGGCAGACTACATAGCTGCCTATGATGACAGGGAAAAAAAAAGGAAATATTGTATAATTGGTCAGCGTTTGTGTGTTGATATCTCTTTGACAATGTAAACAGCTGTGGGTTTCATCTTTGCAAAATACATTGCCATTAAATAGTGGTTAAGAAATTTGTAGGACAAAGTTAACACAGTGTGGGGTTTTTTAATATAATTCATTCTTTTCCAAGACCCCAGTCAAGTTGCTTTGTTGTGAAGAATGAGGCATGTTCATTACCTGTTAAAATAAACGTAGAAAAGAGGTTTCTGAGTTTCAATTGTGACTTCTAAGTGCTTGGTGTGGCTAGTTACTGCTAGACTGTCTTCCCCCTAAGCCCCTTCTTCCTGTAGTGCATGAAGTTATTATTTTTATGTCATTCATTATATAAAAAAATCATTATCCTTAGATCAATTCAAAATGTAAAGGTGACTATTTAATTGATTTACATTTTCATTACTGTATTACAGTATAGATAAAACGAACCAATTTCCCCAGGTCTGAATTCCTGTGAACGTGCAGAAGTGTACAGCAAAATTTCTTTCTTCCTTTTGCTGCAGTGAAATGGCAAGAGCCATCCCTGGCCACAGAATTCAGTTCATGGCCCTGTAATGTAAACAGCTTTTATCAATGAGCAAGGAGAAAACCTTAAGTCATTATTTATATAATCTCTAAATAACACAAATACTGGAAATATATGTAAATATTGGAAAGAAAAGACTTTTGAAACAGACCTGGACCTTTGGTATGTAGGGTTCAGATTGGTGTTATATTGTTCAGCATAGATAAATGAAAAACTTGGGGGAAATATAGTACATCATTTTAGGACTCACTTTATTTTCAACAAGGAGTCTGGTAAAAATGTTTGGAGATTATGATAGATAACTGGTTGAATATTAACTACATTCTTTTGTGTTTGTTTTCAACTTTCTTCCCAACTCTTAACTTTTACAAACAAAAATCCCAACATTTTTTTTTCCCCACAAATTGATTAGTCTCAGAAAGCAAAAGCAATGCTAGATCACTGTCATGCAAAAATAATGTTTTCCAGAGATGAAAAATGGTATGAAAAATTTTGCTTTAGCTCCTGATTTTCTTTGGAGTTCTAGCTCCTGTCTAGGGAATGTTTGTGGAGGAAAGCCCTGTTCAAACATCTGCTTCGGAGGGGGATTAGGTGGATGAGGTATGAAAGGCCAGGGTAAAAAAAAAATTGTTTGAACCAGGAAAGGATTGTTTCATTTATGGCTGTTTGGAGGGAGAGAAGGAAATGGGAATGATGGCAGGGGCAGAGGGAGTGGGATTGGTGAGATGTAGGCATCTCACACATAAAGAAAGCATCGATGCTGCTTTTGGAAAACTGAAATTAAATATGCAAACTCTGTGGCTGAGGCATCTTCTCGTACTTGACATTTCCTGGATCTACCCCCATCAGTCTTTGATATTACCAGGAGAACATTCAGTTCCATGCCAAAAGCTGTTAATAACCCTGTTAATAATCCTGTTTCATAGGAAAGCTCACTTTGTAGCAGTACCTAGAGATAATATTGATAGAGTACTTAGATTCTATAAATTACATGTTGGTCCTTATTAAAATCCAGGAGCTATTTTTCAGTGAAGGCATGATTGAAAAACTCAGGTAACCAGACTTTTCTTTTGTGTATGTGTATTATGTGTGCAATTTACTTATGCAGCTAAACCGGACCAAATCCAGGTGTCCTCAGCTGACATAGCAGACTATGACTAAGAAACACCAAGCTTTGCTGTGAGCGAAGCCACGTTGCTGTAGCAGGACACAGAGATATAATTATCTGTTTTTAGCTTCATGATCTGAGGAAAAGGGGGAATGCATGTGCTTTTGTCTACTTTAGTTATTGATCCCAAAATCCTCTGGGAGCCGTTCAACAATGACTGATATTTAAATTGATGTATAGCAGTTAATCTTCTGTCTGGTATCTCCTTTGTCAGAAAGTCTAGGCCCAGTTATAGGCTACAAGGCAAGATGGAAATGAGAGCTGCAGCCAGTAACATTGTCAGAGAGGCTCTAAACCTGCTGAATCAATAAAACTAGAGGTGAAGGCTCATAAATCCCTCTGTGTGTGTGTGTGTAGCTGCCGTGATCCAGGTCCTTCTGGAAGCCTGCATGTGGCCTCCAAATAAAGTTCCTGGCAGCTCATCTTTCTAATCTAGAGGTACATCTGTGATAAAGCAGATTTAATGGGGAAGACCTCACAGTGGAATAACATAAGCTGTATAGTTTCTTTCTTCCCTCTCACCAAAAAGCTAATATTCAGTTTCTCTCCTGTCTAAGTCAGATTAGCTTCCCATAGCAGCACTCACCCATGACAGTCTCCAGTATTTTATTTCACGACAAATTGAGCTACATGAACTAGAACACTTGCTTTTGGAGCTGACTACAATGGATGCTGAAAAAGCCTTGAGCATTTGCACTTGGAAAGGGGCAAAGCTGTGTATTTATATTCTAGCTTTCTGTCTGCCTGTCTGAGTGTATATGTGATCTGATGCCAAACAAGAAAGTTCAGCTATGAATTGCAACACTAATGTAGTATGCAGTGCATATGGAAAGGAACAGTTTCATTTGTAGAGCATGAAACACTGATATATGTAATGCTTTGGTTTTGCTAGACAAGAGGAAAACAAATCTTGTGACTTTTTGTTTGTGAGGAATCAATTTTTTTAGGAGTTTCTCAGCAGAAATATTATACCTTGTACTTTACTGACACTGATTTTTCAGAAAAGCTATCAAGTTAGTCCACCGAGGTAAAAAGAAAACATTAGCATATTCTTTTTTTTAAGTTGTATCCTTTCTTTAGTTTTTCCAGTCATAAATGCAATGTTTTGCTGCATACTTAGTGTAAGTTCTACAGTTTCACGGGGCTGTTCAAAACATGAAGAATTCTTATGAAATAGGGGCAGGAATGAAAAAAAAATTAACAAGGATTCAAATGCATCAGAAGCAAGAAGCATGGCAAACAGTCTGTAGAGTCAACAGACTCAGCTGTAAAAAAAGCTTTCCAGAAAAAGGCCATTAAAGAAAAACGAAATTAAATCTTTACTTAGTAAGGGAGGTTTCCACCACAGCCTTTCTTTACAGAGGGCTGAGTCTGAAGGGCTGTTTCAAATTGCAGTGTCAGAAGAGATCTTTGAATAAAATTTATAAAATGAGAAGTAGGAAATCAGAAGGACCAGATGGTGCTCACTCAGGCTTTCTGAAGGAACACACGTACCAATGTGAAAATGTTATGTGTAATCTGTCACTTAAAATCAATCTAATTCCTAGAGAAACAGAGAGCAACAAATGTGACGCCATTTTTAAACTGTCAGGAAATGTTTGGGGAACTATAGATCAATAAATCTCACTTCCATATAGGGTAAAATATGGAAAATATAATAAAATCTAGAATTTGTAGCCACATGGAAAGGTTTTATTTAGTAAGGAAGAGTCACAATTGCTTTGTGGGTGGAAGTCACAGCTCAAATATTAAATATTCCTTTAAATTAATTAGGGAGCATCCAGACAGCTTTCCAGAATGCACAAGGAATAGAGGGGAAAATTAAAACCTTATAAAACCACTGTATGAATCCATATTGAGTGCTACATGCAGGTCTAACCCTTGAATATCAAAGTGTCTAGCAGTCTTAAAAAATGTGTAGAGAAAGAAGTCATGTTAGTACAGCAAAACTATGAAGAAAGGACAGCTGTCTTCTGACAATGCAACATCACTGAAAATCAAGCAGATTAATTTTATTTGAACAAACAATTTAGATTACTGATGTTAGGAAAAAATCTTTGAAGTCTTATAAAAATTTCATACATGTCATACATGTTACTTACATGTCATTTGCATGTCATACATGCAAACCTCACAGACAAATAGATTGCCATCTGTTTCAGTCTTTTGTTGTGTTTGTACTTAAAATATAGCCATCAGAATAAAAAATATCCCCAGGATCTCTTGAGCTGTGAGCAGGGGATGAATTTCTTTAGCATAGCAAAAGGGCTACTGTTAAATAGAGCTTGAAGACAGTTATTGAATACCTTTAGTGAAAAGAAAGGACAGCAGCTTTTCTCCAGATGGAAAGGAAATAAAAGACTGAAGTAAAGTTCTGCAGTTTGGAAGAGTTAAAACTCCAGTGAGAATGGGTGGTTTAACCACAACTTTTATTCTACACCATTCTTAGCACTTGTTTCTCATATTTCCCTTCTCGTCCTTCAGGATTATCTTCTGCAAAACCTGGTTCTTGCAAACACAAGGAACTGCATGTGACGATTTGGGGGGAGATGCTAAGTCAGGTAACAAGGAATGGGAGTGGGTGGATCCTTGTTAGCACAAATGAATTGTTCCCATGTGTGAAAGAAAAATCTGCGGTGTAGGCGATATCTGGGCAAGCCCAAAATTCCTGTGCCTGTTTCCCCAGTATTGAAAGATCATGACACTCAGGGACATAATTTCTAAGATTCCAAAATCCTGTAATTGAGTTTCATGGAGCTCAAAAGCATCTATAGCTGCTGGGGGGATGGAATTATAGCACCTGTGTTACTAAAAGGAATCAGATTTGCAGCAATACCAATTTTGATTGCTCTTTCTTTCCTTCCGTCTTTAGTTTATGTACATGAGTAAGGATCTATCTTTATTGTGTAGGGGAATTTGTTTTTAAAATGGTGTTATTTATAACACCATATATATTTTTTATATTTATAACAAATATTTAGAAATAATACTGTAATGAGCAATTTTAGAACACCAGCCTGTCCTCCCCTTCCAGCATTTTCTCTGACCTCTTTTACAAATGGGTCTTTCAATCTATCCCAAGGCTAGTTACTATGACAATCACTTTTTAAAACAAAGTTGCTTATGGCCAGCATCTGAAAACCATAGATATGTCTACATCTAAGAACATCATACGCATACAAGCACACAAGCACTCATAACACCACAGGTCACATTATAACAAGAAAGTATTTCTTCTTTTCCTGTTCTTGTGCACCAGGAAACACCTCCTTATATACACTCCATTCCCCCTGACATCTACAGCAATTATGTGCACAAGGGATGGATGTCCCGATAATATTTCTAAACCTTTCATTTCACAGGAGACATTGCTGAGTGTTTTCTTAGCACAAGGCAAAGCAAGTAGCCTCTTGTCCTGATTAAAACCCTCTGACTTTTGGAATCTTCTGCTAAATTATATTTGCCATACAGGAAGGGTGTAGGAGGAAGGAAAAAAATTAAAAACTCCAGTCTTGTGTCAATTATCAACTGTTTTAAATTTAGAGATTTTCCCATCAACTAGAAACTAAATCCACTTGTTTGTTGCCAGGGAAAATGGGTGAAGATGCCATTTGTAAAGTGTGTAAAGACTTTGTGGTTCATTTCACAATAATATTTGTTGAACTTTTGTGGCACGCTTTCAGAGGAAGCAAGATGGGGCTGTGTTAGTCATGATTCGCTAAATACTACATCTTAATCCTTCCTAGTTTTTGTTTATTCATGCCTTGCTGTGGGATTTAAAGTGTTAGCTCATGGAAAGAAAAAGAAAATCCCATCAGATAGAGGAATGCAGCCTTCCAGTCCACTGCTTGGAGGCAGGTTTGGATATTTCTGATGGGATGACTTGCTTCTCTTCTTACAGAAACCCAAATGCACGGGCAATGGGAAAAAAGAGCAGAAATAGTTGTTTTGCTTCTCATGTGCAGACATTTGAGATCTGGGAGACCAGGCTCCACATGTGAGATGACCTTGAAATCAGAGGTACAGCCTGGCAAGGCAATGGGGGGAAGAGCTGCGCCTTTCTCACACAAGCCCATCACACCCCTGCCCATCAGCTCTGACAGCCGAAGTGGCAGCCATGTAGAGACCATCTAGCTTTGGGTACCCAGGGCACCTGCAAGCAATGCCATGGTGAGGAGGGGGGTGCAAGCTGTGCTGGAGCTGTTCCCTTGAGCCTTAGGAGGTTGTTTCAAAGGTGTCTTTCATTTTCCACCTCTCCAAGCTGAGCTGGCTGATAAAGGAGCCGCTCTTATTTTTTCTCACCTGCTCTGAAACAGGATCTGTTCATTGTGAGAGGCCCTTTCATCAGAGGAGGGGTTTTGTCTCCCTTTTTTTCTTTCCTCTTGACTCTCACTGGCCATAACCTCGGTGGAGCTGGAGGAGGGAGCTGTGGCACTGCTGTGGGTGGTGAAGCCCCATCCTGCCAGTGGGGAGCAGGCATGGAAGGGCAACGAACAAGGGAGTGAATGTGTTGAAACCCTGCCTGCTCTTTTCCAGTCCAGGTGATCCTGTCAGTGACAGAGCTGGTCTGAACCTCTGCTACCGCTGAGGAGGGTGAGGGTGGAGGGAGGGGAAAACCAAAGCCTGTGGCGCATAATGAAGTCCTTATGCGCTGAAAACTCGTATTCAATATGCCATAGGCGGAGGTGCTGACAGCCACGATCTGTGCCTTGCAGGAAAAGGTTTTGAAGAGAAAATACACTGCCTTTGCAAAAGCTGGCACAGAACCAGTGTGAGTCTGCAGAGCACTGGGTCTGTTCAGTGATGACTCCCATTAGGGAACTAAAGAAGAAATAGTTTTCTGGATTTTTTTCCTTTTGGTTTGGTTTGGGTTTTTTTGGTGGTGTTTTACTGTAGTGTATAGCTCAGTTGCCTGGCTTGTGGAACAAGGACCACAGCATCCAAGAAGTCTGTATTTCTGTTCCTCAGCCTGTCATGGTCTTGGTGCATGCATTTATGCAAGTCTTCTCTATTCTGCATGCTTTGGTTTCTTCGTCTTATGTCTTTGCAGCTCTTGGGAAGCTGAGTATGAAATATTGTTATTATTAACTAAGGTCACTTGATGCTGGTTTTAGTCTTGGTCAGTCTGTCAATCCTCAAGAAAAGTCAGTTTCTACAAATCTTTCCTTTCCAGTGAAAATGCATTTTCCTGCAGAAGTTACTGTGAAACAGGACGCATATATGTTCCATGGCCAACATACAAGAGAGAAGAGACTCCAGCTGCTTCTTCCTGAGCTGCTTTGAAGCAACTAGGATAACAGGACTCAAACCCATGTATAATTCATTAGTTTAGACCTGACTGTACCTTGCAAATTTTGTTATGATCCATTAAGCTGGGGGCATGTATTCTTGATAACACAGGACTTTAACATGCCTTTTGAGTTGAAGTAGGAACTTCTTTTGGCTCAACTACTCTAGTACACTGTGTCCAGTTCACTCATCTTTTACCAGTAGCCATTGCTGATGTTATCTCACTTCATTATTTCTTTTCACTTATAATATTGGACTCAGATTTGCAGGACCCTACTTGTGAGCACAGGTTACACAATCTCTTTCTAGTTGGCATGAGGTGAAGCAGTTATTCTGCCACTGCAAACTGCAATACAAGTATTTTCACCCAGAACTGGACAAACAGAGATGAATCCCTGAGACCCCAAAACCACAATTAGCATTCATACTGTATAAAGACTTGTCTGTCATATCCATATAATTTTATCCTCTCATTCACCATATTCCTACAGGCTGGCTGTCCTCTACACTTCCCTACAGTGGGCTAAGGAGTACGGGAGACACACATCTAGCTACCATAGGTTTTACTGATCCAAGAATTCTCCTCAGGACTTGCGTAGTGGGTTTGCCATGACACACACATCAAGCTAACACGTCCACAGGTAGCTTGGCTGTATCAGCGTGGAGATACATGTAGCTACAGCTATATCTCTTCTGAGAGGAGCTGTGTCAGTTCGCAGCTGCAGGTCTGCAACCCTGCTATACTTGGGTATATATTCCAAAAGTAGTTCTTTCCTTTTGCCGTGTCCAATTTCTCAAAATAAGATATTGAAGTAACAGAAGTCAGAGATTAAATTTTAAAATGGAATCCCCAAAGAACACCCTGCCATTTATGGTGGCACTTTCATTGTGCATTGCTGTGTCGGTGATTCCTCAGATCCCTCCCCTTTTGTGTAGGCTTTTTTTAAAATATTTTTTTGTTGAGTATGCCAATAAGGCACAAGATTTTTTCAAATTGAACAAGATCCAGCATGAAAGACATAATTTTGTACATAGGAATGAGGAGCAGGATGGAATTATACTTTTATTAAAGCTGGATCTCATTTTAGGTTGTTCAAACCACTGTGACAATTTTTGCAACAGCAGAAGAAAGAAATTGAAATTTATATTTGACATTATTTAATGCAGTTTTTAATTCTGTATATTAGTCTGAACTTCACTTCTAATTCAGGAGAACAGAAATAAACAGAAAACTTTTGTTTTCAGCTCGTTTTTGCAGTGTTGTTACTTTTGAGTCCTAGAACAGATTTTTCTATTACTGACAAGTTATAACTTAAAGAGCTAAATGCAGAGTAAACATTAAGTGCAGAACTCTCTAGGCTGCATAATAAAGTGTATGTAGTAAAAAAAGCGCCCTCTTTTCTCAGCACTGCAACTTCATATTATATTCTTCAAAACATTGTCTTGCACAAATTATATGCCAAGTCATGTTCTCTTCAGCTTCATCGGTTCCATGACAAAACCCAGGGCAATCTCCAAAACCATGATCCTACCTATTAAGACCGTGATACTGAAGTCTGTTGTAATTTCTACTGTGAAGCCACTGATGGCCTGACAGGCCAAACAGACAGCTCAGTTCTAGCTCAATGCTGTTTATTTCAGCAGTTTTCCTTCCAATTTTCTCCTCTGTGCAAAGAAAATTAGACACACATACTACATTTCTGGGTACAGGCAGCAGTTCTGTTGTTTTCAATCTTAAGCATTGTCATGCTTCATTCAAGGTGGTAGAAAAATGTGCACAAAATCATTTGGGTAAGCATTCCCCATGTTTTGAGTATTTTCATATACCAAAACAAAATCTGGAATGTTTTTGGGTAGCTGAAACTTGTACAGACCCACCTGCAATTTTGGAAATTTTACTTGGATTACATGATAGCATGGCCTGCAGAGCTTATAGAACTGCATTCATTTCCATTACTCTCTATTCAAAATTCAAATGCTTTTAGCCATGTCTTGTCTTTCAAAATTATCTCACAATACCTTGCACCGTTGCTGCTGATTTATGTTCTTATGAGGAGGAAGGAGTGGATTTAGTTACATAAGAACTATCTTGTACTTCTGTATGTACTATGCAAATTTTAATTATGAACTACCTTCTCTGTAGTACAAAATGTGTCACTATGAATATAGTAGCAAAATAAAATAATAGCTACATTAAAACAGTATCTAAAATCATATCTCACTCTTCACAGGAATGTCATGGAGTAGCCAGTGGCACCTACCTTCAGTTCAGCTGGTGAGCTCCCATCTACCACTAGTCCATCCCACTGGGGATGAATATTCACAGGCATTTGCAAATCTAGACCTACCTGACTTCAGAAGTATGAATACAAGGGAGAAAGTTAGCATTTTGCTAACTAGATCAGAATATCAGATTCATGTCTACAATTGAGACAATATGTTTTTACACAAAGTTTTCATTTTGGAAAATGGGAAAATAGTTGCCAAGCTGCAGAGGGAGCGACAAAAAGTGGCAACACAAATATGTCTTGATTATCTTTTCCCTGAAGTGTTCCTACCATCCACGTGTTTCTGGTGACATCTGTCTTTGCTCAGTGGACATGTGTCATTGCACAGTCCCATCTCCTTATGCTGAGTAATTGAAAAAACCAACATATACTCAGCTCAGCAACACCCTGTTTACAGGAGAAAAGCTTTAATTTCATCACTTTCAACTTGGAGTGCTATTTGGAAACATTTAGCTCATAAAAAGTCTTACAGTTCATGTTTTGACCTCATCGTGACCTGAACATTTTGCTAACAAAGTACCCTGTTAATGTTTTGACCAAAAGAACTAATGTACTTGGGGCTGGTTGTGTTGCCAAAGTGGTGCTTGCTCCTAAAAAGGGAAAGTTTTGATTCTATTTTCAAAAGCAATGTCTTACTCCTAACTATATATGGAAATGTCATCAATCAGTCATGGAAACAGAGTGTGCACTGCATTGCATTATAATAGTTCATGTTTCTGCATTCTGTGTAACAAATCTCACTATACCGTAGCTCGCAGCGGAAGTCTTTTGCTGTTTCTATTTTCCCTCTACTAGCTCGAGTAGATGTGAATATAACTTCTGTTTTAATCACCAGCATAAAGTATAAAGTAACAAGCTAATTGAAAAAGGTGATAATCAAATGCATAGCCACTCGAAGTCAGACAATAGAATTCTTGATGAAGGTGGTTTTGCTTATTTTTGTTTTTTTTAATTAAGATGTAAACCACTTGAACCCTTCACTCTCCACAGGTGCAACCTTCTGCTGCTGGCTCTTTTTTAATTTAATAAATAATAATTTAGCTAATAAATGGATTATAAACATTTTTATCAGTGCCCTATTAATACCTACTAAAGGGCTTCAGCAACCGAAAACCATATCCTTACTTAAAAAAATCTGTTATTTGAGCATAAGAACTACCAGGAATGCCAAAAAGTAGGTGTTTTGAAGAAGGCAGTGAGCTCAGACTGTTTGGTCTTCATCTTTGTAAGCCAAATCCCAAGAAACCCCTGACTGATAAATTCAGCAGCAATGAAAGCAGCAATCACATGGAAATACTGCAACAGTAAAGAAAGGCAATAAAGAAAGGTTGTATTAGACAAATCAGAACTGAACCCTCCTAAAAAACACGGTGCACTTAACTGTATTTCATCTTTTAACTTTGTGGTAAGTCTTGGTCAAGATTAAAAAGCAATATATACTACACATATTTTAAACCAGTCATATTAACTTTTTTTTTTTTAATGGAGTTCATCAAACATTTTATATTCTTTTGGTTTTTTACTGTCAGTCATGTAACTAACTACTGCCTCCTTCATATGGGAACAAGCATTTCTAGGTCCTTTCAGAAGTGCATTTTAGGAACTCAAAACAGTCACACTTGATTGGTTTAATATGCAAAAGGGGGTTCTACAAGCCCCTGGTAGAAGAGTTCTCATGGAAGAAAATATCAGTCAAATAGACAGGATGCAGGAAAAAAATTGAAAGAGGATAATAAATGGGAGGTTTTGTGGCTTCTTAAAATATTGCCAGCTAAATGTAGGACAGCAGAGACCTTGTCAAAATTAGCAGTCGACATGATGTAAGTGTGTAGGATAAAATCTGTTTTGTTGGTGAGGAAAAGAAGACTATTGTAACTTATTTAGCTACAGGATATTGTTTCTGACACTTCATCATCATGTTCTTATTAATACGGAGGCTGAGCATTATTTGTGTCAAAATCATCACTTGGAGCCTTTGCTTTCCAGCAGACTTCAGTTTCTAAGTAATCTGCAAACTCACGCACTTATTTTTATTTTGGGGTTCAGACTCTATTTGATGCCAGAGTAGAAGTGGCAGATAAACAGAAACCCTCCACAGAGCTCAAACTATTGAGCAGAGATTCCTAGATTTAGAGTATTTTATGCAGGAAGCCTGGTGATCTATGTGGGACATTTCACCTGATTAGAAAACAGGATGCACAGCTAGAGGGAATTATTTGGAAAAGTCTTTACCCACTCTTGCAGTACCCCGTTCCTTGAAAAGATTATACTATATGTTTCAGAAAGTTCAGCTAATTAAAACGCTTACATTAAATAGAGAATACCCTGAGTTAGAGTAGGCAGATATAGGAGAACAATTAAATGTGTTTTAGATTTAGGCCAATCTCTGTTAACCAGGGTTTGGGGGAAATCTTCAGTAAGCATGTTTTCATGAACAGTCTAGGTGATGGAAAACAGAAAGTCCTTATTAATCTGCAGACAATAGGAAGGGTGGAGCTTCAGACATGCCAAAGAGCTCAGAATGATCCTGAAAACCGAGGTTACATGAAAAAAATAGGATGGTATTTAACGAGGAAGAACACAAAGTACTACACTTAGCCAGGAGGAATCAGCTTCTTGGATGCAGGATGCAGAACAACTGGTTAGGTGGACAATGATGGAAAAGGATCCCAGGGTTATAAAGCATTGCTGGCTGTGTGTATATAAATTGTGTGAATGATGTATGAGAATAAATTAGCCATGTCATCCAGCTCTGGACAGGCCAAACCCTAAGCTAGGACAAAAAAACAGGAGAAAAGACATGCAGCAGCTTCTGTTCTACTCAGAAAATAAAATTTGTTATAAAATTTGTTGTTCTGCCTTGGTCAGTTTTCGTGTCTCTGCTTCCCAATCCACTCTAGCTCTATTTTCTAGCATGATTTTTACCCTAGACTTTGCAATACCTTCTTCAGAGGACGTGGAGCCAGCTGCTGTTGGTGATGATGTGTGGGATGAGCGGGGCTTCTGCAGTTCCTCTGTCCTCTGCAGCTCTGCTGTGCACAGTGCCCCAGGTAGGGGACTGGGCTGCTCGTTCTGCACAGCTTTTTTTTTTTTCACTTTCATTTGAGGAGATGGGCCCGAACCCCAGATTTGACAATAGTTCTGAAATGTTTCAGTTCTTAATTTCTCCCAAACTCTAGGCTCACCTCCAAGTCCTTTTCAGATGGGAAAACGTCTATCACATTTGTATTGTCTTTACCTCAGCCATCCTGCAGCACCGCAAGGCCAAACATCTGTGGGATGGAAGGGAAGACAGAGGAAGGGATAAAAGGTCGGATGTCCAAGCATTGCACATAACTCATTGAGGGGAATGAAGAACTGTTACATTCATACTGTTACTTGAGCTCAGGCCAGTCAGTAAACAACCTTATTCTGTAGAATATGTTGCACAGCTATTGAAATTTCACATTTTGTTCTGTCAGCTTCTAAAACCCTTCCTTAGATTTGCTTTTTCTAATTTGTTTCTGCTGAGAACAGAGACATTTGCTTCGTCTGACTTATTTTTTCATTATTCTGAAAACTGTATGCCCTTCAGAAAGCAGAAACTGGCTAGTCAAAAATGAATTATAGTAGACTGCATGGGAAATGCCTTTGTGAGGAAAAGCAGTCACTGCTGAAGTCCAGTATTGCCTTTTGCCTACAAAAGACTTAAAACTTTGATATTTCTGTCGCAAGCTAGTAACAACACTGGTTTCGGTTCCACCCTCCAGACAACACACCACCTCCCTCAAGTGGTCAGCAAAATTAGGGTTGTTTTCTCTCCTTCAAGGGCTGTTTTCTGGCACTGCCCTAAGAAGTGTTGAAGAAAACAGTTTTAAAAAACATTATTAATAGATCAAGTTTAAGCTGTTGTGCAAAAAGAAGTATTTTGAATCGTAGAATGAGGTAACAATCCCAGAAACAAACACTTAGCTGGCATCACTTGGCCACCATAGCCTTTTGATGAGAAAAAAACTTAAATAGCTGTTTTTTTGTGGATGGGCTCTAATAGCTTTCTGCCTGCAGTTACAGGCATTCAGTTACGGTCACTGCCACGGCAGGGATTGTATAAGCACATAAGCTAATCAAAACAGTGGCACATTTGGAAAAGCAGCATTGTTAATTCTGATGGCTTGCTCAAATCCTCATTGGAATAATTACAGTTTTCTTCTTTTGTTCAAAATGCTCCCCATTTAGAAACAGTTCTTTTGTGATTTGCTGCCTAATGTGTGCTTGCAGAACCAACAGGAACAATGCTGGGGAAGAGCTCACAGGAACTCAAACCAGAATTACATAAATTACAGAAACAGCAATGATGATGGTAAGATAAAAACAGAGAGGAAATACAAAACTCCATACTTCAGGAATCACCCCAGACATGCACTGCCAGAGTTCAGGATAAAATTTTCCCATGGAACAGTATATTGTAGAAGTGTCTTGTGAAGAGGTGTATACCTAAGACGTGAAGCAATGCCTTTGTATGTATGCTGACAATATCTGCCATGACAATGGGTAAAGAAATTCCTGTTCATGCAGCCAAATCAGGCTCTTCTACACATCACTGGACACCTGCAAAATTCTGTAGGTATTATCCAGGACGCAGCCAAACATTCACACAGACTCCTACCCTGCAGTGCCCAGACACTGTGATTTTCAGCCCTACCTCATATGAGCAAAGCCTGATAGCAAATACAAAAGGAAAGCAGTTCAGGTAGAACTGGGTGAGCAATGAAAAATCAGGAACACTATAAAAAATATCTTAATTTATAGTCTGATAAAAAATATCTAAATAAACCTATCTAACAAAAGACTACACAACACACAGGTTTAGGGAGGAGAGAAAAACGGTGATGCCGAGTCACCAAGCAGTTAAATTAGCTAGTACAGGAAACACAATCCTCATGTTTCAAGGCCTAAGTCAGTCCCCAGCAGGAATCTGGAGTAAAATTGTGAAGTACAACACATACAGCCAAATATATTATAAGCATTGCTCTTGCTAGAGGCAATGTTCTGTTGTAGGATGTAATTTTTGTGTTTCTTTTGCTGGGTAAAACTGCAACCAGGTAGTTCCAACCACTCCTTTTAACAAAAGCCTGCTAATTAAAGCAACACTACCCAGCCTCCTTCTTGGCATTAATGAAGTGCCAGAGGAAGGAAGTCTTAAGCATTTATTTTCCTCCCAGAGCATCTAATATCCCACACTACAGCTGCTGGAAAAATGGTAACACATTTCCTGACCAAGAAAAGAAAAGAAAAGAGAGAACATATTTATCACAAAAGTCTGAAGTACAAAGTTTGTTTTGCAGTCTGTCTGAAAGCTGTTTAAAGGATTTTTAAGGTCCCTTCCAACCCAAACCATTATATGATATGATTCTATGATACGATATGATATGATAATGTCGTCTGCATATTTGAAAGAAACATAAGTAATATGTAAGAAGGTCCTTCTTGCCTTACGACAGCACCAGGGTCATTTAGGTTGACTGTTACACTTCTCCAAAATATATGGCCAAATCAGACTGTACAAAACTTGCAGGTGTTGTGTCAGAAGCATGGCTAAGTACAACAGCCACTGACTTGTAGTACAGACTTGAAGAGATGCAGAGGAAGAAGATAGCTTCAGATGACTTGCAAGGTCATCATTGCTAACTTTACATGATTAATCTACAGCTACGACCCCCATGCAGTTGTCTGCTATTTTCCCTTATTCTACTGCTCCCACCTAAGAGCTGCCTTTCATTCACTCTGGTGTCTGAGAAGCCTTTAGAAAGAAAAGTGGTTCCTTGGTACCAGACACAAGCCAGACCAAACTCCCACCTCTAAATATCCCTGAAGTTTAGAACTGGCTGAAATTTAAACTCCTATCTAGATCCAGATTTGGCTGCTTGAGGTCATCTTTACACATTTTCATTTAAAATATTGTCTTGTCTGATTCCCCCTTTTTTTGCTTCAGTCTTTTTGGGTCATGGTCAAATTGGCTTACCAGAGGCTCTGGTAACCTACCATAGACATCTTATTCCTCACCCCCCTCTTCATTTCATAATCTTCCAGAGATGAAATTCAAGATTGCCTGCTAATTGTAACAGGACAGCTTCTCAGACAGATGACTTTCCAAGTAACCTTCTCATTCCACTCATATTAGGGGAAAGAAAAAGTACGCCAGAGCGTTATGTGATGACGGATGAGGGCCAACATTACAATTTATGTTTGTGACCTGGCACACAGACGGAAACACAGAGTATGATTCCGTGGTTTTTGCAGTCTTAATCCCTACTAAAGGGTGGCTCTGCCAAGGTAAACGTGACATTTTAAATGAAACTGCTTTGCATACACTGCATGGAACCTGAGATCCCACTTTTGTACTGCGGTTTCCTTCTAAAATGTAGCTACTGCCTGACAGGGCAGAGTAAGTGTGCAGTCTGGGCTCCCCTATGCTGACAGTATTTAGTCTGCTTCAGCAAACGGCAGTGATGAGCAGACCGTGTAAAAGGAGCAAGACAAATATTTGAACACGTACATTCCCGAGGCTGAGAAGAGGAGCAAAAATAAGGGCTGGATCCCACTTTCCTTCCCCACCCAGGCAACTCCCAAGCAACAAAACCCAAATTAGGCCCCACATTTGTAATAACATCACATTTCCTTGTAAATCAATCATTAATGTACAGAATTAGGAAAAGCAACACATATCATTATGTCCACAACTCAAAACAAGGTTTTAGCACTGGGAGAAGTTTCCTCTTTCCCCTCACCATTGCTTCCTTTGTGCTTTTTCTAAAAATGAAATATTGACAGCTTTAAAAAAGGAGGAAAGGAAGGAATTCAAGTTATTCGGTGCTCATTATAGTACCAATCCAACCCAGTACAAAAAAGCTAGCCTCTGCTTTAAGTATACAAGTAGTCAGAATCAACGAGGTTTATCCAAGAGCATAAAGGTATTGCATGAAAGCCTGAATATACCTGACTGAGCCTCTCTGCACCAGTGTGGCAGGAATAGCACTGGTTTTCCTCAGGCAAAATCCCACCAAAACACCTCACATGCAGTGGGCAGAGCTATACCACAAAATACAGCTCATCTCCTCACTCTCTTGCTCTCCCAAAGACCTTGCTGTGAGCATGCAATGAGAAGGTTTATTTAGACTGAGAGCAAGTCATTTCACCCAAACACCAAAACACATCAAATGTCATCAAAGTCATCATAATCTCTGACTGCCACTGGCCAGACCAGGACCAAAGGCACAGCTTGTGCAGTGTGTAAATTACTTGGCTCCAAATGCTGCGTAAGCCTGGGAAAAGAAGGTCACAGAGATGACTGGAGACAATCAGCTAATACAGGCTTCCTCAGCCTGTTCATCTCTGCCTGGAGAGAACAAAAATCATTTAAGTGTGCCCTGTGTCTTACCTCTCATCCACGCCTCACCACTTTCTATACTTTCCTTCACCCAGACATAGCTATATGTATACAGGTCAAAATTTAAAACCCCCGTAAAGAGTCAGACATTGTCGTGGGTTCCAGGACTGAGCTACTCAAAAGCTTGCAGGTAGCACTGGCTTGCATAGATTTACCCACATGTGCACCTGTCAGCACTGGCTTTTGAGACTTCCCAGGAACTCCCTTGCCTCATCTCCCAGTCCCTGCCAGCAGGGAAAGAGGAATTTCTATTTATCTTCGAACATGTGGCTGTCCTACAGGGACCTGATGTTAAGACTCAGGTAGCTGGTTTTCCTTTGAAACTTATGCTTTACTGAATGCGTAGGTCTGGAAATAGCTGCAGTAGTAATTCCTGCATTTCTTTGATTAAATATAACCAGAACAAGACTATTTCAAATCATCTGTTTGATCTAAGCCTGCTAATGAAAACACTACTGCCTGACCTTGTCAGCCTCTTAATGCTGCACTTATGGGAGACAAGTGTTGCAAAATTCCTCTTCTTTCAGAAAAGAATAGTGGGGAAATGGCAAAACAGTTCATGAAGAAATACAAATCAGAAACTTTTGACAGACCTGATTTTCCATTCAACCTTCTTAAAAAGATTTTGAAGGACAGGAAAGGGAATAATCCCATGGATTTTTCTAGTCAAACAGGTATGAAATGGGCCCTTCCTAACATCCCAGAAGTGTCAGGGAGGTTCGGTATCTGCCTTCAGCATCCTAAATGTTTTAGCTTAGCCACTGTTACTCCACCACTGCTCTCCTCCTGTAGCTTTCCCAGTAAATCTGTCCCTAACAGCTGTAGGCAAATACTGCCTAGCTGGAATAGCACAGATTTCTGATCCTTTCAGCAGGGTCAGTTTGGACTTCACCCACATTTCTATGCAGCTAGATACAGCATCCTCTCTTGTGCAGCTATAAGCTTTTCCTAATGCAGTGGAATCTTCTACTATTTAAATATTTTTTCCAGAGTATAATTTAAACAGGATTGGCCATAATTATATGTGTTTTGGAAATTGGAAAAAATGTATGATAGGAAATGTATGTTTCCTACTTTCCATCACTGATTTTGAGGCTCTACAAATAGGTCTAAAAAACTTTGAAAACTTTTTTTCTGCTTTTACTGATCATATCTTTTTGATATTAAATGTCAAAAAGCAGCAGTTTACAAGTCAACAAGCCCCGCACATTTTCTTTGCTATGTAACAGCTTAGTATTGCATTGTAGGAGTTGCAATAGGACAAAGGCTAATTGTTTTAAACTAAAAGAGGGTAGATTTAGACCAGATATAAGAAGAAATGTGTTACAGTAAGTGTGGTAAAACACTGGCACAGGTTGCCCAGAGAGCTGGTAGATGCCCCATCCCTGGAAACACTCAAGGTCAGGTTTGACAGGGCTTTGAGCAGCCTGATCTAATTGAAGATGTCCCTGCTCACTGCAGGGTGTTTGGATGAGATGACCTTTAAAGGTCCTTTCCAGCCCAAACTATTCTATGATTCTAAGATTCTACCGGTCTTTAGAGAAGAAGTACAGACAAAATATAAGGTGAAATGCAACTGGCAACAAGAAGGAGAAACAGGTACACAAGGATGGATTAAAAAGAAAGGAGGGGGAAAAAAAAAAGACATAGGGACATAGAAGCACATCTCTCTGTGTGTGTCTTTCTCTTAACTAGCAGCAGATCATTGCATCATAGGAATACTCCACACTGGAAGGAGGGAAAAACTAAAAGCAACTTTGAAATATTGTTAGCTGTAAAGGATGTCAGGTACAAAGATGTATAACCGAATCAGGACACCCTCAGCTCGTTACTCCCTAAACATTTCTGCAAAGATAGAAAAAGATTGTACATTGTAACATAGGAAGACAATTTTAGTTGCTAAGCTGCAGTTTAAACTTTGTAAACACTAAGACAGAAGATGTTTGAAACCTCTGGACTGTGCATTAGCACTTCTTTGACTAGTTAGTAACTTTAGAAGCATATCACGCATCATAATATTTAGGAGCAATTTAGCCACTTTTTATTCATGTAAGAACCCATAAGATTCATGGGTCACTTGCAATTTTTCTTTCCAAGAAAAGAAAAACAAGAAAGTTGCAAACAAAAGCCCTGCCAATATTCAAACAAGGAGCAATGTAACCAAAGCAGTGGAAATCAGAAACCACACACGCATAGTTGTGTGAAGGTGCTGGCGTACAGAAACAGGTCTCCAAAGCATGTGCTGCCTCTTTATAAACCAAGAAGAATTCTTGTATGTGTTCCTGAGGGACTAAAACAGTGACAGGAACTCCCAAGGACTGGAGCACTTCAGGATGATATCCTGAGCAGCTCTGTCTGTGAAATTCTGCAGATGATCAAGGTGGCATCCTGTTCTTTAAATCTTATCTGCAGGCACAAGCAGGTTTGAACAAATGCTAAGCCAATCATACTTCCACTATTTAACCCAGAATCATTTGTTCTTCCTGTATAAATGTTCCTTGGGCATTTCCATCTTTATTCACTTTATGCCCAAATGTGCATGCTCTGCAGAGACAGGCACACAAAGCTCTGCTGAAGAATCGTTTCAGTGCATGAATACCGCACGTGAACACTGCACAAGTCTCTAGGAGAAGCAGGAAGAGTTAAAGACAGTCAGAGGTAGCGTTGGTATCTGCCTTTGGATAATAAAGGATTAAAGCAGGAAGCAAAAGGGACTGATCAGCCTAAGAGGGATTAAGCCCACTCACTCCCTAAGAAGTGCTCTAACCACCAGATCATAGGGTATGCTGGACAAGAACATTCCTCATTCTCCCACTTGAAACTGAGCCACAGTGCAGCCGGGCATGCAAGAGCTACAGATACAGCTGGAGAAAAGACAACAAGGAATTTGACTGTAAGCTAGTGGTTAGGGCACTCATCTTGGAGGGACAGGGTTGAAAGGCCTAGCTCGTTCTCCTGGGTCTGTTCTGGATTTTCTTTAACCCACAACTAGTCCAGTGACAAACTGCAAAGAAATGCATACTCATCCCAAGAAGTAGGGTCTAAGCCCTGCTTCCTCCCTTTACAGTCAGCTAAAGTCAACATGTCTCTTGCTGCTGTTTCCTGTGGTTCACCTTCAGCAGAAGGAAGAGTTATTCTAAAGTGTGATACAGTATGACCTTGCAGCTCCGTTACTTCTGCAAGATGAAGAGAGGAGTTTGCTCCTTGTCCAGCTGAGCAGGCCCAGCATTCAAGGCATCGCACTGATTGTGAGAGCACTGTGACCGCTGCTATGTGAAAGGAGCCTCCCTGTGTCCCTCTCTCCTGTTGGGTACCTGTCCTCAGAAGCAAGGCATGCATACAAGGTGGTTGAGTAGATACTAGCACCCAATATTTCCAAAATGTCCTCTATATTTTTACTGGAAGAGGTAGGTACCTAAATTAGGTGACCCTGACCAACCACAGCTCACACGACTGGCACTGTATGGAATTAGGAGGCTAAACATATGAAGAATACACCTAATGTGCTTTGTGCATATGTGTGCCAGTCTTTGAAGAAACACGAGCATCTTCCAGTCTACTGATCTCTCAGGTGATGACAGGAGAAGTTAAGACACGCACAGACACAGTGTAATGATCCAGCCAGACTGCTATAACTTTTGGTTTCTGCTGATACAAACCAGATGTTGGCAAGATCTGAATTTCTGAGTTTGTTTAACTCCTTGGAGCATTGTTTTAGAATAAACACGAGAGGCATCTTTTGTCACAGCTCTCACAGCTCTCTTTTCTCTTGCTTCAGGCTTACCTCAGCTGAACAGGTTAGTATTGTCCAGTGGGAAATGTCTGTTAGATAGCATCATTTGAAAACTTGGAGGGAGGAAGGAAAAGAAAATTACTGTGAAATTTTCCAGGCAAAACTGCATTTTTACCCTTCATTTGATCTGATACAGTGGTTTGCTACTGTCAACTATAGATCCATTAATATGTTTAAGCAGACCAGAGAAAAAACTCACACTATTCAGCATAGTAAGATAAATGTAAATTTAATGTATGGCTCATTGAAAACTGATTTAGGGTTTTAGTCAAAGAATAAAATAATTCTCCTCTTCCTTGTGATTTATTTACTCCATGAAGAACAGGTTGCTTGGAGAAGTACTTTAGAGACAGAGTACCTGGATAAAAGAGACAAACATCTGTCCCATTCTGCTTGTGTGAGACAGTACAGAACAAAAATCTGGAATTTCAACACCACCAAGGACAACTCTAGGTAATTTCACAGCTAACGTAAAATGCCTTTAGTTATGCTATCACAACTATAGTGCTATTGATGTTACAGTTAAATTTGAGAAGGGGCAGGTCATGAAAGGGAAGTTTCAAAATTTTAGCTTGCTGCCTTGCTCTTTGCTCCCACGTGGCAAAGCTACCCTTAAGAGTCTACCCAAAGCTACTCCATGGGAATAAAGAACCAGCAAGGAGGAGGAAGCGTGCCCCCAGCAATGCTGCTGAGGTCAGTAAGAACAAAGCCTCTCCAGGTTCTACCCCCTCTTATATAGAAGGGATAGCTGAGCTCTACATACTATTATGTGGTGCTCCCCACTACTCTTTAAACATCTCAGTCCCAAGAACTGGGAGGAAGAACAGGGAAGAGCTGGACCTTTCCTGTGCCAAGTCTCCCCCTTCAGACTAGCTGCCCCAAATCTACTTTGCCTCCCAGATATCTGCAGTCTGTGTCTCTGACTCACAGATGGGAAAAGCTACCTTCTTTCCTGAAGGAAATTTGCTTCAAATGTGGAAATCATGGGAAGAGGCAGCAGACCAGACATTATGGCATGGCCAGGTCTCTGACCAAAATAGCCTAAATTGCACTTGTCAAGTGAACAGAAGTTGAGGAAAAAAGAACATATGGGTGCATATAACAAACTTTCATCTAGGAAATAAAGTATTCTTTTTGCCATTTCCACTTATTACTGACAAAATCTGTTGCTCTGCAGTGCATCTACATTTACAAATTTGCACAGATGTTTAGCGCAATGCTCTGCAATAGCACACTGCTGCCTAGCTCACCAGACATACATGGGTGGAGGATTTGGCAGAACTGACTTGATTGCTCTCACTTGAACTGATCAATAGCACCAAAAAGTTTGTAGGAATTATAACTGTCCACACTGCAAGGATCTCTTACTATGTAGATTCTGAGTGTGCAGCTAGCTGTTCATGAAAACAAAATTCATCCTATGATCAGACAACCTATTCACATAAACGTTGCAAAATTCATTTATTTTTTTTAATATGAATCAGATCTCTCCCCTTCCCCCAGATCAGCAAGGACGATCTATCTATTCCAGAGAGAACAGCAGACTTAGAATTGCCTAGAAGAAAGCAAATGGCCACTTTCAAACTGGGAGGTACAAAAGCATACAGCAAGGCAGATCTATAGATCACTGGCTTATAAAGCCATGCAGGACTTTGGTGTAAGTGGATACAAAAACTGTTTGTAGTGCTGCAGATGTTTAATCCAGTCAATGAGTAAATAATAGTAAAATCAGTCTACTGAATGAGATGAGTCTGCAGGGATATATACACATGTGCAAGAAACACCCTTATTTTATTAGGATCAGAGAAAAGGAACCCTGAAACTCCCTCTTTTTGTGACTTGGGGTCGCAGTCTGGAAGAGATTGAGAACCGCTGTGTTAGAGAGCCTCAGTCTCTGGCACTAATCAGTCCAACATCTTTCCTGAGTGTTAGAAGAGGTGATAACCCACCTATACTGCCCGTAGATCACTGATAGTAGTCTAGCAGGCTCACTGATCAGCCAGGCATCTGAGTAATATTCAAAATGAGACAAAATAATTAGCTCCAGCTGTAGATTTTGAACACACATCTAACTAAAGCATCTCTCTATTTAAAAAATGTCCTCCTCCTGTCAGTGTTCTAAAGGCTCTGCTTGACAGCCCTGATCTCCCTGGTCTCTGTATGTCTGACAGCCCTGGTACCACCAGCTGCTCTGCAATCATTCCCATTTATTAGCTGGAGTCTGACAAGTCCATTGAATTCCACTCAGCAATAAAGCATGTAAGGAGTGACACTGTCTTCTGCTTCTGGGATTACTCACTTGCTTTGTTTTTGAGCAGCGCTTAAGTGCTTTGCTGGAGCAAACCAAACCACTCCGCACCATGCCGGATCTGGCACTGCAACCCTGGAGACTGCAGTCATACATCCAGCACTCTACACAGAGTTGCATTTAGGGTAGGAAAAGGTGATAAATATTCATAAATGAGCAGGTAAATCACAGAAGATTTGAAGGAAGACGATCAAAAGGACAGTTAAACTGGTGTAATCTTTAAAGCAAACAAAGAAAACCTTCAAGCCAGATGTTTTAAGAGATCTTACTTTACAGAGAATACACTGAAGGGAAATCATCCTGGTTTGACAAGGTACAGGACGTGCTGGAACAGCCTAACACGCTGAGATGATGAATTTAGGCTAAATATCAGAAGTTAACTCTAAAATCATTTGGGCAGGAGTGCAGACTCTCAAAAGAGGCAGATGAAACCACAAGATTTGCAGCTATGCAGGAACCAATAAGGTACCAGGCATGAAACAGGGCATGGTCCCACAAATGTGAGGGATCCTTTTCCAGGCATGAAACAGGGCATGGTCCCACAAATGTGAGGGATCCTTTTCTGGATCACCCAGGCTGATGTTATGTATTTCCCTATCCATTGATAGACCAAGCTTACTTCCATTGAAGCCAGTGGGAATTTTGCCACTGACTTCCAAGGGAGCAGCAGCCCTATGATTTGGCTGTGTACAATATCAATTAAAAAGTCTATGAATCACATCATTCTGACTTTGGCAGCTGAGAGATGAAAACAGCGGGATAGGAAAAGAGCAACTCAAGCAAACGGAAATAATTTTTCTATTAGATTTTTTTTAAAGGAAGATACTCGGCATAGCTTATTCCTTTTTTTTCCCCTGTTCTGTTACTAATAACTGTCTGGTGTGATTAAAGTGAATTGCTAACATCTTGTTTACTTTTCACTATCTACAGGTTTGATCCTGTGAGATTTATTCACCATGGATAAAATTCATTCCTATACAGAAAAAGCTGTTTTGTTCAGGGGTCGTTCAAGTCCTCACTTAGCTCAGGTTTGACAGTTAATTTGGGTCTAGGCCAATGGCACACCCTTGTGAACAGGGCATGGGAAGGCCTCTCAGAACTACTCTGTGAGCTTCAGCGATGCCAGTGGAGCTGACTGTTTAGGTTAGTAACAGATCTCTGCCCTTACGCTGCCTCTGCATAGTGAGCACCCAGCTGGTTTGAAACATACCATCCTATGTGCATGCCTGCATTATAGACTGTCTGTGCCGAAGTATATTCCTCAAAAAAAGCCATCCTGAGAACACAACTGCAGTTACACAAAGACCCTTCATATGCAGTATTTGCTGAAAGAATGTAGGAAGGACACAGGATCATGCCAGTGGATAAAGACTGATGTTCAGATGGCCTTGGCTCAGCGCCAGGGCATTCCTAAATGCCCAAGTACAAGTCATTAGGAAAGTGCCAAAGTAGGTCGGTAGACAGGTGACCTGCTGATTCCATTAACACTATATTCAAAACTGGATGAAAAACCCAAAAAACGAACCCAAACCCAAAACGCAGAAGGCTAGAGGAAGAGGGTACTGACTGAGCATAAGTGAACACGGACAGGGTAGCTCAGGCTACGAAGAGGCATTCCTGTGGGCTCAGGGCTGCCGCTCCACAAGCCAAGCTGCCCCGCACCCCCAGCATCCCCAGCTGGCTCCCTCCGCCGCACCGTGTGGTGCTGGCTTACGCCAGGCCTGGCAACCGATGCCTCAGATGCTCAAGGCACTTGGGCGTTTGGCTCACACTGATTTCAGTGAGACTTAGGCACATAAAGCAGGAAGCATTTTGGAGGATCTGGGCCTCAAATCCCTCAGTAAAACAGAGATATCTTTCTTTTCTCATGCTCCATACTGTCTGCTTTGATCTGTAAGAGACCTTTAGTGTACTTTCTTGGTTTGTGCATGTGCAATGTTCAGCACTGCAAGGCTGCAGTCCCTGCAAATGCTCTGTAAACATAAACTCAACATATTACTAGTGAAGCCAGAATACACATTTTTATTGTGAATTATCATTGACTTTGAAATAAAACTTCCCTAAGGCTTCAGAAGCAGTAGCTTGCTAGCTTCAGATAAGTACCACCAAATGATTCCAAATGTGCTAGGGTCTTTGCCAATTGGGTTGACTCAAAAGTGCTGCAAAAATCTTTTCAGAAGTGTTTTCCTAGAGATAAAATACTACTCTCTGCCTCTTTCTCCCACTAGCATCCTTACTCTGTAACCCTGTGACTTAGTCATTACATTGTAAATTAATAAAGGTATTAAGATAACTCTCCCACTTGTAAGAGCAAAAGCATCAGAGCTGCAGCAAACCTTAACCTGAGTGAAACCTGCTGATTCAAAGCTGAACCAAGAAAATATGAGATAAAACACTGAGTGCAGCAATAGCCAACAACCTATCTTGGCAGAGAAATATTGGTTGGGTTTTTTCTTTTATGAAGGCATGAAGGGGAGACTAAAAATCTTCCACTCTCTAAATCCTCTTATCCACAAGGTCTTCTTCATGTTTGTGCCATGTGTCTCCTGGTAGTCTTCCTATTTAATACCCATAATCCACGCTCTCTTTCCATAACACCCATAATCCTTTGATACTGCACGGAGCAGAGCTCAGAAGCTTTGCAAGCCAAGACATTTTTAAGTGATTTATACAGTGAAGTAGAATTTCCTTTGCCCACCTGCAAAAGCTGAAGCATTTCTGTGATTATAGTTCTTTTTTAAAAGTTTCCGTTCATGTAGGGTTTTTTATTTTAAAAAGAAGCACATTAAAGGGTTTCATATATGTGTGTCTGCTACTACATGTGTGTCTGCTGCTTAAATCTTCAACAGCTCTCACAGTGTGCCACTTGGAAGAACAAATTTAATTTCATTTGAAACAATATGCTTGCTACATGCAATTGTTTTAGCTGTAAATTGGTTTGTTACACTACAAACAAATAGAATATAGGAAAGGAAATTATCAATTACGCATGTAGAATTTTTCCTCTAATATCACCACACACACTTATTTTTATTGTAGAATGAAGTAGCAATGTGTTCATTGCCATTAGTAACATCACATTCTTAACAGCTATTAAAATTGCTTCTTGAGGATCAAATTAGAGCAAGGAAATAATAATTAAAAAAAATAAAAGAGAGAGAGAGAAACCCTCCTCATACAAAAACATTTTGTTAACTTCCTCAGTCTAGACATGGAGTAGCAAGGTAGTGGCAAACATTTTCATATCCCATTGCCTACTCCCTGACCCATTCTGTCCCTTGTTAACAAAAAAGAACCTCAGGTTAATCAAAAGAATAAGTATCAGAGAATATTCCATTTAGAACAAAAAGAGAAATTATTCGCAATGTCATAAAATCACAGCTGGCAACTCAAATGTCTGCAAGAATTGCAGACAAAGAAGCAATGCTCAAAACTCTAAATTAAATACAAATAAAAGGCCTCGTGAAAAATTAAAAGAAGTGCCCCCACATTTAAAATAAAATGTATGGAGTAGGATGTTGAAGAAACTAGCAAAAACAGCAGCCATGGAAGAAAAATTATTACAGGGTACATAAACACTAGTTAGAGGAATAGCATGGCCGCCTTCCATCTTGGAAGGCTGTTACATTACTAAAAGGCAGCAGTAAAAGATCAGAGCATTGTTAATCAGCATGAAAGGAGAAGATCAGCCAAGAACAGCAAAAAATAAATATATTTTTAATGGCTATTAAAAATCGCAGGTCTTCTGGCCAAGCAGGGAGTCTGGGATGTCTGGTTACCTCACTTTAGCAGGAGACATGGTAATTGAATTTACCCTTTAGTGCTTACACAGAGGAAGGCAGTTTTAGCAGCACCTGAGGTATGTAGAATTAGACAGCACTGGGAAGCGCGGACAGCTGCTTTTTCTGCCCTCTTGGTGTTGGCTTTGGTAGGCAATGGCTTCATCTGTTTGTACAGAGCAGCTAAATAACCCCTAGGATGCTGTGGCACTGAACCACCATTCATAACAATAGCTTAAGTCCACAAAGCGTAAGTTCCACCTACATATAATATAGTAGGTAGCATTTCTTACGATATATAGAATTTCCTACATAATTCCTATGCAGCAAATACCATATCTACATCTTTCCAGCTGTGGCTGGGTCTTTCAATGCACTTGGACAATAGAAAACAGTAGAGTTCAGTGAATGAGCAATATGAAAAGCAAGACATCACTGTTTCAGTAACTGTGAGCCACGCAAATCAATGATGTACCCACTAGAGGAGCAGGACATGGAGTCATCATGTTAATAAAATATTATCTAAATCCTACCTTCTTGGAGGAGGATCTCACTGCTGGAATTTTGATATCCCCTGTGGTCTTTCAGAAGCTGCCAGACATCTCTCCAATGAAGCTGCAGGCTAGACTTAAACACCATCTCGCTGATCATTTTTGGCAAGACAGCATACAAAATGAGATCAGGCTGCTAGCTCAAAGGTATTGGGTATTGCTCACGTACTAAAGAGAATTGTTCTGCACATTGTGACTTTCCTCACTCACTTTCTAATGAAGAAGGATCCATCTTTCACAGGAATCGCTGAAGTGAAACAGAGTTAAAAGGCTTATTTCATAGAAATATTCAATAGTAACAAAGTACCTTATACCACATACCTGCTATTGCTTCAGTGGGACTTATCACTGTACATACAACACTCTGACTGAGGCGTTGCACAGAGCTGATGACATCCTACTCCAGGGAAACTGAAGACTGAAAAATAAAAAGCATCTAAAATATGATATTTCTGCCAACTTCTGCCAACAAACTCACCCATGGGTCATTTAATGCACAATTTCAAAGCAGATGTATTTTTCCTAATGCTATTTACGGATCTCTCAAACTGCAAATAAGTTGCTCAGAGTTTTTCCCAGTGAAACATAACACAAGTCTGGCTGTTATTTTAGGATGTCTCTAATCTTTTTATTTTTATCTTCCACTGCTTGTTAAAGTTTCTTTGGCTCCTGTTTAAACATCTGTGGAAAATACAAGTGGATTTACATTTCAATAAGAATCCTTCATTGATTGTTTTTTCTCCTGAATGAAATCTCTCCTTCGTGTTTTCATGGGAAGAAATCCAGTTTTCTTCTGCAATTCCTTAATTTTGTTTGGTTCTTTCGGAAACCTTTACATTACCTTTTATTCTTTAACTGGTTGGGAAAAAGGAGGAAGGATTCCTTTCTCACCTCGTATTTTGGCCATTCATTCTTAGCAGGATCTCAGAATTAAACAGATTATATTCTCAAGTAATACATTGTGATATTTTTTACTCAGGTAGCAATTACTGAGACAGCTTTGGAGTTTTAAAACTCTGTCTGCTGTTCAGGCATGAAATTCAATGAAATTCAGAGGGTAGTGATTGCATTGATCTATGTGAAATGCAGCACAGTCTAACCAAAGGCAGTTCAAGAGAGCAGCATTTAAGATCCATGGTATGTTTCAGCTGGGGTTCAGGGTCTGGTTCTGAAACTGAACCAAGGCCAAGAATAATACTCCATTTATTTCCATGGCTTTATTTCTCATTTAGATTAAAAAGAAAAAGAAAGAAAACACTGTGCTTTAAATCTCACAAATCTAGTGTAGTCAGAACTGTAAAGTATAATCCCCACAGGTTCAAATTCAGGAACTAGAGCTTTAATTTTCAAACACATGGGGTTTACATTTGACTGTGCACTTCAGATGGCCCAATCTAGCACTTCATTGGATTATCTGATCTTATTTTTTACCATAAATTAATAGAAAGGTGGGTCAAATGCTCTTGCCTAAAACAAACAGTGTGGTTGCATAATGTTAAAATCAGAATAAGTCTTTTCAGGAGCAAAGCATTTTGGCAATTTCTGTTAGATGTCATATAGGCTACAAGGATCTGCTATATATAGTATTGATTTAATTCATAGCACCAGCAACAGGCTACTCTTTGACAGTTCTAATTTCAAATCAGTTTTGAGGAATTCTCAAACCTAAGCCTATCCAAACCTACAAAACTCATACCATGAGATTAGAAACCTTTTGGAAGACTTTACTACCTGCTTTCTAGGACTTCATGAAGTCTGGGATTTTTAATAGCATCTCAGGACCTGTGCACCAGAATAGAAAAGAAATTTTAGAAGTGCTTCAGCATCTGTAGTGGGTTTGTGTGGCCAGGTTTTGGTAGTGGCAGGGCTACAGAAGTGTCTTTGGTGAGAAGATACCAGGAGCTTCCCCCAAGTCCCGTGGAGCCAATGCCAGCCAGCTCCAAGAGGGACCTGCCGCTGGGCAAGGCCAAGCCCATCAGCAGTAGTGGTAGCACCTCTGTGGTAGCATATTAAGAAGGAAAAAAAAAAAGAAAATAAATAAGTCTGCACCAGTGAGAGAGAGAAGTGAGACTATCTGACAGTAACAATTCTGCAGACAGCCAGGTCAGCGCAGAAGGAGGGGCAGGCAGTGCTCCAGGCAAAGATTCCTCTGCAGCCTGTGGTGAAGACCATGGTGAGGCAGGCTGTCACTCCTCAGCCTATAGAGGTCCATGGTGGAGCAGGTAGCCACCTGCAGCCTGTAGTGGACCCCATGCCAGAGCAGGTGGATGCCCCAAAGAAGCTGTGAACTGAGGGAAGCTCACGCTGGAGCAGGTTTGCTGGCAGGACTTGTGGACCCGTGGGGTACCCACACTGCAGCAGTCTGTTCCTGAAGAACTGCACCCTGTGGAAGGGACCTGCACTGGAGTAGTTCATGAAGAACTTCAGCCAGTGGGAAGAACTCATGTGGAAGAGATCATGGAGAACTGTCTCCCATGGGAGGGACCCCACACTGAAGCAGGGAAAGAGTGTGAGGAGGAAGGAGCAGCAGAGACAACATGTGATGAACTGACCATAACTTCCATTCCCCATCCCCCTGCACTGCTCAGGGGGAGGATGTAGAGCAATTGGGAATTAAGTCAAGCCCGGGAAGAATGGAGGGTTTGGGGAAGATGCTTTTTCTGATTTGAATGATAATAGATTAAACTAAATCTAAATTAAATTTAAAAATAATTGATTAATTTTCCCCAAGATGAGTCTGTTTTTCTTGTGACAGTAATTGCTGAGTGATGTTCCTGTCCTTATCTCGACCCAGAGCCTTTCGTTATATTTTGTCTTGCCTGTAGAGCAGTTTTGGTGGACACCTGGCATTCAGCCACCACCACAGCATCATACTATTTTATTCACTTCAGTTCTGGAAATAACCCGTATTTATTTTGCAGACAGAAGCACAGGGGAGTCCCCAGACTAGTCTATGGTCTGTATCACCTGACTCCACTGCTTAATAAAAACAAGTGTCATGTGTACTGTTAAAGGTGACTTAATGCAAATGCAAAATCTTATCACTTTCTGTCTGCTTGGGCTCCTGTCATCACTCCTTTTCAGGACAAAGGCAAAGATTGCACATCCTCCTGCTTTCTATTCTCACCTGCAACTTTGCAAAGCATCTGTAGGACAGAATCTGTTGGAACAGAGAGAAATTTGGTTATCCTGATAATATAAGGCTGTAAAAATTTTTGTCCCACGGGAGGAAGTGAGAGAAAAACTTATTCTTTTTCTCTGTTTTTTTTTCTGCAAAAGGATAACTGCACACAGAGAAGCCAAACTTCTGGGGAATCCTGTTTGAGACAGCAGTAAATGGGGATCTCCCGTGCGGTTTTGATGACAGCACGCTGTCTGCTTCTTCAGGTTTCTTTATTTAGTATGATCTGAAAACAGAGACAAGATTTCAAGGTTTTCACTTCATGAACAAAGTACAGAAGAATTTAAAATATGGTGTAGATCCTATGGGAAAAGAAACCTTTACATTATTGCTGTTCTTCTGCTTTTAAGACTTTCACCCAATTTATTCTGATTGTTTGACTCTTATAAATTAAGGAGCACATCTATAACACCTAGTAAATTAGTGCAGTGCAGCTAACTAAGTCGAGTTAATTTACAGGAGTCCAGATCTGAATCCTCTGTTGCCTTTGGGTATGTCTTCTGCAGTAAGTGATTTCCCCAAGCTGTTTGATCATTTTGGAGTGTTAGGATATATTTGAACTCTATTAATGAGATTAGCTTTATTAGATTTATCTAAAGTTTCAAAAGATGATGTAATTTTAAATTACTAAAGCAATAAAATGGAGGAGCTAGGGGAGGTTTAATCTTAGCAAGTTTGCCAGCATTATAAAATGAAAAAGAAGCAGTCAGAAGTGGCAAAAAAATCAATGTGGATGAGGCAGGTTATGACTGGGAAATATGGAAAATTATTTGTCCAACTGTATAATGACTTAATAAAAATATGTACTTTACACAGTGCAGGCTACTATATCACCATTTATACTTGTAAAAACAATCCCCTTTTATCTCTCCAGGCTGTGGAACATCTGGTAAGCAGCTTCCACTCTGCATTCTTTGTTGCCCACTAAAACTTTAAGGTTTGAGGAAAACCCATTACCCAACTTGCCCCTAAAAAATAAATATTTTAAGAGATCCACCAAAATGTCTCAGGATAATTCACTCATTTATGGACATGCTATTAACTTTATAGTTCAAGCCAGTTCTGCCTCAAAGGCTCTGCACCTGATGGTGGGAAACGTGTTTTTCATGACAGATGGATGGAAGGAAGGATAGCCCCTCGCAGAAGGAACGCTTTTAACAACTTTTGAGAACTGAGCCGTACAGTGCAACTCAATCAAATGTAGTAAGCAGATCTGAAGACCACGCTTCTTGAAAATATTTCCACCATGACTGTCCTTGGAGGGGAATTTTCTCACAAGTATCTTCTTTCTAGCTTTTTTTTCTCTCTCATTGAAAATCCCAACACCCAAACTCTAAAACTTCTCCTCTCTGACCTGCCACATCAGTGTTCCTCAGGATGGTCATGCTCTTCCCCACTACCCTCAGCTGGTGGTGCTTCCTTCAGTTTCTCTCTGGTCCCACCTATGGGTGGCATGAGGGGAGCTATGGGGGAACCATGGAGCTGAGCTTGCAGGTCAGATTCAGGAGGTCTGCTTTGGAGCTTAGCCTGATCTTATTGAAAAGTGGAGGGGACAGGAGTGGAAAAATATTATCCAGCCTGTTCTAAATCAAACCTACAGATTTAGTGCAGCTACATAACCCCCCAATATTTTGACGTTCCTTTTGCTCCAGAGCAGCAAGTTTTAAAATAGCCATATTTTTTTATGTGGTTTGCCATTTGCCCAACTTAGTCCCAGTTCACAAAGGGTACTGGATGCTATGAGATAGCAAGAGGCAGAGACAAGTCTGTGGCAACTTTGCCCCCCAGGCATGCTTCCAAGGCTGTCACTGGGGCTCAGTCCTCACCATGCTCAACAGGATCTGAGCCCAGGGACCTGTCAGGAGTTTAAGCCACACAACTTCCAGACCTGCCTGTGCCCAGCTCTTCCAGAGGAACCACATCAAGGCCCATATAAGAGATCTCAATGGATTTGGGCACTTTCCCCTCCATAAACCTCTAGGGCTGGGGCTGTCTTCACACCAGAGCAAATTTCTAGCAATAGCCTGACAAAAAACTGTACAGCGGCGGTTGCTTTGACAGGAAAATGTCTGAGTTGCTAACCATACAGAATTGTGTTAGGAGCCTGGCCAGGATAGGCCAAGTAAGGGCATGGTCCTAAGGATAAAAGGCATTGGAGTTACATCATTTCTAGACATCACAAAAGGATGCTGAAGCATGAATCTGAAAAGGTTTGCTTCAAATTAGCATTGAAAACATATGCACAGGTCCTCAGTTGAGTTCTTATGGCTCGTACGATTTGGAATATTGGCACTTCCCACCCCTGGCTTTGTTAATCTTACCCAGATGGGCAGTACTACAGGAACCCAGACATAAGGCATGCACATTTACTGCTCCACACCAAGCCTGCAAACTGTCCAACAGGTGGGATTGCTGAATAACAATATATCCCAGTGGTACCAAATGAAGACTAGGAGAGAGATGCTCAGCATCAACAGGAAGATACAAGGCAGGGGAAGGAAGTTTTACTTGTTTTAACAACTAAGTGGCAGGATTCTCTGGAGGGAGCCTATGATGCCAAAGAGAAGGTACAACCCTCTCACATGACCTCCCTCTGTTCGCCTACCACCATCTCAACTGCCTCCTCCTCCCTGACTTTGAAGAGGACAAAGGAAGACCACTCTCTTGTTCTTCTCATGAAACAAAACTCTCCCTCTTCCTCTTACCCTGCATTGTGGATGAAAAGAGAGGATGAATCCACAACATCCCCTCCCCTGGGGCTCCCGGACAGGGTAAGGAGGCACTGCTGGCACATGTTGCCTTGTTTAACTTTAGGCACACAGGATTGCATTTATGTCCTTAGCTTTTAGCCTGTTTCTTTTTAAGAGAACATACTGGATAAAAGTCATTGCTCAGGGCAAAAAAAAGACACTAGGCTTTGAGTTTCGTTCAACTTATTAGTCCAAGCTGACTTGTGGTATAACTGTAATTGTGCCAGCTATCCGGTTAAATGTCCAGCTTGCTCCAGCTCTGTGAAAGTTTCTCCTCAGAGCAGCTTGTAGCCATATAGAAAGGGTAAGAGTCTTAGCACTTGGAGTAGACAAGGAAAACTATTACTGTTAAGTTCACAAGTTTCAGTATTTAAAGGGCAGGGTTTTTTAATCTGCATATGCTGGTCTTAAAAAGTCCTCCTTTGCCATTATGCCTTTTAAATGACCTATTGGAATCCAAACATGAAAAATCAGCAGAGAATGGCAACCACAGCAAATCACTAACACAGAAGTAACAATTTACCTGTAAGAAACAAACAAAACATCAGAAAATGGGATCCAGCTAAAAAAATAAAGTGAAGCAGTAGCTTAAGTTTAGTCCGCAACAGTCCTACAGACCTAGAAAAAGTACTCTTGGTCTGTTAGCATAGCTACTGGGAAAGCAGCAGGTCCTGAGTGGGGGAAACTGGGATGCTCTGCCTCCCTGGGGAGTCAGGGCGGAGCTGGCTTCTCAGCAGCATTTGTCTCTCTTCCCAGATCTCCAGGACACCTTCCTGTGAATGCCAGTGGTGGTTTTCAGGCTTCTCTTTATTTGTAGACCCTCCAAAATATAATGCTGGAGAGGGAGAACACATGATACTGCCTTAAATCCTATTGCCACTAGGCTTGTTTTTCTTAGTTACTATTCACTGGCCTTTTTAAAGTAGCCCACCAACAGTCCAGAGGTGGAAGAGCATTGCCCGTGGACCCCTGCTTGTGGTAGCAAGGGAGGGCAGACACAATGCCAAAGCAGAGAAAACATACATCCATCACAAGCAAAAATCCAGGATAGGCAAAGGTTCACAGAAAGTCATTAGAGAACTTGTTCTGCCCCTGCCCAGGAGGGTGTTTAGGACTGTCCCAGGAACTGTGTCAGCTCCTTGTGTGCCAGGAGGCACTCTCTTAGGAAGATCAATAACATAGTATCAGAAATGCCAGAAGATACTATACCAGGAGTCCTGTTTCTTGTGGCACCAGATTTACATGAGGCTGAAGAAACTTGTTCAAGAAATGAACCTGTTTTCTTCTGCTGACAGGGACATGGCCAATTCCACCCTACTTCAGCCATTCCTGAAACAGAAGAGATTTCATACCCTGCATATACATGGGAGATACAGATAGATAGATAGACAGACAGACAGACATAAACATGCACACACAAGTGAGAAAGGGTACATTGCTTTTGAATTCAATGAAAGTTAATTCACTGTTTTCAAAGAAAGCAGCAGCAGCCCTCTTCAAAGCAGGAATATCTCGCCAAGTGCCCACAAGTATGGACTGACAAAGCAAGGGAGGACTATGTGATTTCAGGATCAGGCCCTTTGGGAATGAATAAAATAGAAGGTTGCGTTATGCTGATAATATTATTCTGTACATTTCAGTCTCCATAATGCTGTGGATACAAAACATTTAATTTAATTAGGGATAGAGCAAGAAGTCCATGTTATGGTTTTGGTTTTGAAGAACTACATTAGTCAGGTTGTGATCTGCACAACCCAAATCGGTGATGGTTTAAATCCAGGTTCCATTTTTAGCCAAACCACCAAAGTCCAGAGGGGATAGAAAGCCCAGATAAAAGGTTTTGAATTCAGTCTCATGTCTATAATGGACAAACTGGAGTGGTCTGGGTTTAAATTTTGAAAAACCTCATCACTCATTTTTTGGTTTTGCAAAAACAAAAACAACTTGGGGTTGCTTTGGATGTCATTCCACTTTATCTGAATCATTAAATTTGGGTGAGGGTATGGGGTTTGTTAAAGGCTACATTTACATCCCGTCTCCAGCTTTAACAGCATTGTTGTGATTTTTTCCCGTGATTTTTCAGGAGACACAGAAAACCAGCCAAAAAAAAAAAAAAAAAAAAAAAAAAAGATTATGAAATCAGTTTAGGACGCAGTTTTTCGAGGTGCTAAGCAATTCTGCAAGGTATTGAGCTATCACAGCTGCCAGCAACTTTACAAGATGTTGAGGGCACATGGTATTTCGCAGGAGACTAAACCACTGGCACTTTGCAGGTCAGACCCTTGACTGGCAGAGCTGTTATGATTCCTCTGAAGCTTAATAGCCAAGAATCTTCTCCACTGAACCAAATTTCAATGTTGTAATCAAGCATGTAAGTCCCATTCATGAAGTTAGTCATTGGAACCCTAAAAGGTTAGAGATTTAGCAATTCAGATGACATTTGAAACTGAGAATTCATATTCTCTGAGCTGAAAGGTTAACACTGTCCAGTGCAGGACATGTGTTGGGAATGATTAGAAAAAGAACATCTGATTCACAGTTATGAAACAACTCATTTAAACAATGTTATTCATAGCGTAATTCAGTAATGTTTTATTATTCTTTCTTCTTCTTCCCCTGGCTCTGCACTGATTTTTCTCAAATGCAAATTCATGTACAAAGCAAGTTGCTGACATTTTCAGAAATCAATACTGGTTGTGTCTTCTAGAATAATTTTTCTTCTCCCTTTTTGGTTGTTCTGTGTTCAGCAAATGAAAAAATAAAAGATACATATAAATGTATATTTATATAAATATAGACATTGTCAGTGTTATTAAGAATCAGACACAAGCTGTCAGCTTTAGGTACTCTTTTAATCTGCAGTAGAACAAACATCAATACAAGGTTCAGTAAAGACACCTCCCTTGCTCAAATCAACATTGAATGAGTTCTGTAGTCAATAATTACATGTCTGCAGAGTGCTATCAGATAAATGAGTGAGAATATGTTAATGAAAAGTAAAATAATTTCTGTCATCTTACTAGCATTTTATCACTAGATCCCGCTTCCTATACTGCTACATCCAAACCCTTCTTTCACATTCAAGCCCTGCCTCTTAATGTTCCCAAAATGACTGCTTCTTCTCCACGTTCCAAGGCTTGATGATTAATGCACAGACTGTGTGGTAGAGCTGGGCCAGCAGAGACATCTACTCTCCACAGTTTCCTGTCCAAATCCTCAATACGTCCAGGTTTCTGAAATGCAAGGGTCCATAAAGGAGCACTCTGGAAGAGAGAGCAGATTGGAGACATCTGTGCTCATTGTCTTATTATTCATTCTTGATCATTGTTAATGGCTATGTAATATATTAATCTGTCTTATTGTAAGCTGTCTTATCGATTTTCTGACTTCTCTGCATCTCTATTGTTTATATGTTCTTCTTTGTTCTGTTTTGTCTTTTCTTTAGCCTTTTTCATTTTTGCTTTTTCAGTTTCTCAAATAACATCAGACTTTGCCTTTTTCCCACTCATGTCTTACCGCAGCTCCCCTGTGTCCTTTCTCTGTCTTCCAATCCATATACCTTTATCCTTAATATCAAGTGCCCATCTCACCCCCTTTCGCATGGACTCATGACCATTACAGTGTTGTATTATAATGACAGCAAATTACTCTAAGGACTTGAATGCCCCCTTGCAGACAAACCAAGGATTGTGGCTCCCAAGTTTTCTGTAGTTTTTTCACACACCACATTCATCCTTACAATCCTCAGCTGTGTACAGGCAAAGTTTTTTTCTTTAAATTGTTGTGAATGCAGTTTTCAAAGATTGGAAAGCAGTAGCATGATTTTGAGTTTTGTACATACCTCTAGATATGTGTCTGAAAGAGAAACATAACCTTATGTCTTTCCTAAGTGCAAAACAGCATGTAGGATTTTTCCAATTCCCTACCTCAACTTCATTCAGATTTCCAATAGCACTCTGAACTTAATAATGAGTAGACCCAGGAAAAAATCCAAACAGGTGGATAAGCACCAAAAGCTTCTTTTTACAGACAGCAAAATCAAAAAACAGAAGTCAGGGGAGATGCCAAAGACTGCCCAAGACCAGAAATGAATCCCAGGTTTCAGGGCTCTCACTCTGTACCCTGAGCACAATTTCATGATTGCAGAACTCATACTGAACAACAATCAGTGGGAAAATGTTAGTGGCAGGAAGGGCATTGCATCTCCTCAGACCTAGTCAAAAAACATTTTGCTCTCATTGTAGTAATGAGGGATACATGAGACATTTGTTGGAAAAAAAAGTTGAACAAAGCTTTAAGATGGAAGGGTGTTAGTTTGGCAAATTTTGTCACAAAAGGGTTGTGGGAATTATTTTTTCTGCCTTTAACTTAGGAAATGAAATGCAAACAAGTCTCCTTTATAACTCATTTGAGATTTTTAAGAACTGAGAACTCAAGAATTTCATTACTAACATTCCCATAGCAACTGTAACTTGTCCATACTGCACATGTATATGGCACCATAAAAACTAACATTCCAGACAGTAATAGAAAATTTCTGAACAATACTTTTGTACTGTGGCAGTTATTGCAGAAATTAAAATGCCGATTTCCATCATACATGTTCTATCAAAATGTCAGCCAGAAGGCTGAAGTAACGCTGGACAGGTTTCACTTAACCATAAAGGCACTCTCTTAACTTCTGCATTGCCCTTGAGCTTTCTCCACCTTCACCCATGAACTCTCTCCACCTTCACCCTCCTTCACACTGTCCTTGGTTGTGTCCACTACCGTCAGCCATGAGATGAGAGCAGCGGCAGATTTGCTGCATGCATGGGAGGATGCAAAAGGCTGGTGGCACACCCGGTGGGATTCATCATTGATCCCAAACAGGCCAAAACAGAGGTGGCATCAGTCAAGCTGGCCAGCTCTTTGGTCTTGTCTTACCTGCAGGTTTGAGGAGTTAGATCATTCTGCTACTTGAAAAGTGAAGCTTCCTCCCAGGCTATAGGGACAGAAATTCCTTTCTGTTCTGCACAAATCCAGCATTCAGGGCAGTTAATCAAAGTGGAAACAGAGCTTTGATGTTTTTTTCAAAAGGCCTCAAGGTTATGCTTGGGCATCAGGCAGGAAGTCTTAGTGCATCTGCATTAAAAAATACTAATAAACCTGTGAAATACGTAGTGTGCAATGAGTGAGCTGTGGTCTTTCACCTCTGTGATAGCAGCTGAGCTTGTGGAAGCCAAACTGAGTCAGAACAAAGTTGGCTTTATCTTTGTGTCTGTCCAAGAAGCACGATCTGTCATCCACAGCTGGAGAACCACTGCAAAGCTTGCCTTGGTATCACTGTCATCTGGAGGCAGAACAAGCATGTAACATGTTCACATGGCCAGCTTCCTTGACTCCAGCAAGTGTACTTGCAGGAATGAAGAGCATGAACAGCATATAGGTCCTGACCAGCCATGGAGGTAGGTTTGGTGGTGGAGCACACAGCTAGCAGCTGTCAGGAAGCCTACTTTTCCTGTGCCAATGTTCCCACTTCTTTTGTTTGTCCTTTCTGAAACACATCTACTGCCTTTTGCTCTTCTGCTCCCTCCAGCACTGCTCCCAGGATGGGTTTTGCTGAGCATCTGGCTCACTCCTCTCCTCCAAAAACAGTTCCCACCATCTAAAACAGGCAGACAGTTGGCAATTGGGACCACATGCAAAGCAAACCAAAGAGGTCTCTCCTATCTACAGCACACCTCCTCATTCTGGCCTGCTGCCGTGGAAGGGAACTGTGGATTGAAAGGAGATCACTGCATGGGCCGGGCAGGTTGTGGGGAAAAGCGAGCTGGTAGTTTGAAGGGAAGTTGAGGATTTAGCCAGGGAGCAAGTGGAAAGATGAAAATATGGGAGGCTCCTACTTCAACTGCATTCCTGGCAGTTGTGGGACAGTCGTTGGCTTGGAGCATGATACATAACTGGCACCAATAGCTATTTGGAGGAACAAGGGAAAGGGAACACTGTATATTTCACATACAATTTGACCCACCATAATCAAATTTGTTAATAATAACCAGCAAATAGCTGAGTGGTAATGAAATGATACAGAACATGTTCTGTGGAAATTTCTAGACAGCACCAAAACCCTCATGCTGAGTTCTGTAAAACACCACCCTTTTAAGAAGGAAAGAAGCCGTCTGAAAAACAGTTTTCCCATCCTCACATTGGTCAGATGCAGCAGATGGATTCAGTTACGGCAAATCAATAGAATGAAGAAAGGAATTAAAAGTAATCAGGTAGCTGAGCACTAATAAATCCAAGGAAAACAGTCAAAGCAGCAAAGGAGGACATATTGCCAGTGGTTGTGAGCTGACCAGGGAAAATGAGGGAGAGGGAGAAGAAGGAGAGAAATCTGTGGGAAAGAAACAGCGAAGAGAGCTGAAGACAGACTCCCAGCCCTGGAGTTTCCCCAAGCGGTTGTGTTCAATGGCACTGCGCGGGCACAGTACTGCTCATACTGGGAAGGAATCTTAGCTGCCTCGGCCATGAAGCATGGCTACACAGATTCCCCTAGCAAACTCTGCCTTGCGTGGTGCTGAGCAGGCAGAGGACCTTGGCTCTGAAGGTACATCTACACACAGACACCCAAGACGAATATAGAGAGAAGTTTAAGAAAGACAAGTCTGCTGAAGCCAAAGACTGAAGCAGTGAGGAGGGAAAGACAAGTAGTGTGCTAGTCTGATTTTTGAATTAGATAAAGTCAGGCTCTGTGAACTGGCACTCGGTGATTCTTATATATAGAAATATATGTGTGTGTGTACACACACGCGCACACACACACAGAGTACTGTAGAGTACTCCATGACCCACATGATGGAGAAGGTCAGAACAAATTCTAACAGTCTCCGCCAGCCTCACATTTTATGAATCTTTGTATTTCGGAATTTATATTTGAACGTACAGCCCTTTCTCATGCCCAGCAAGATACACTGTGGCTCCAGCAGCACTTCAATGGTGAGCCAAGCAGGAGCCACGCAAGGTGAGTAAAAAGTCATGAGCAACCAGGCAATGGGGTTATTGCAATCACTTTTTGTGCTACTATTCGGGAAAAAATATAAAGATTTCCCAGTATTTTTTCTTTAAGTGTAAAAAATAGCTGCAAGATCCAGGTGTCAGCCTGGGGATGAGTATTCAGGCCTGCCTGGGAAGGTTCTGTTCTGCAGCTGGTCATTTTGCACTGCTTATCTCACAGCCGCCATGCAGTTTTGTCAGCACAGCGCTGCTTCCTGACTAGCACACTCCATGAATCTCATCTCCTGTCAGTGCATCATGCAGAGAGGATTCTGTTTGTATACACACATACACGCGTGACACAGAGCTCCCTGCAGCTGCGCACATTGTAACCTGTACTTTGACCTTTTCCCTTTGCTGGCTTTGATCAGACTGTGAGATTTTTGTTGAGGACTTGCTATATATGCAAAGTATATTTCAGGCAGTGTGATGCTAGCTGAACAAACAAACAAACAAGCAAACAAACCCCAAACCACTTCTAAAAATTGAATTTTGCTGTCACATGATTCTATTTTGGCTTCTGTTTGCAGCATTTAATGATAACCACACTGGCAGCTGACCTTGAAAAGCCCGGCTGCAAACCCCCCTCTTTAACTTTGCTGTAATCCTCCAGGTCATCCCATAACCCTGTTCTCTCCTTCATATTTTTCCACATAGATCATTGCATTTGCAATTGTAATATTTAAAATTGTAAACACTGAATTGTTTGCCTGCCTGCCTTGGAAACGCTGCAGCCACTCCACCCGTGTGCACGTTCATCTGCAGTCCTTCCATTCCACTCAAGCCACTTCTGAAGCTGCGTGCTGGTTGTCCTTGAGGCTGGTTAGGGAGACCGTGCCCTGCCTGAGGGAAGGGTGTCCTTAGCACAGCTGCGTGAGCACACATGTGAGCAGGGGCCCCAGAGATACCCACTCCCAGGAGGGGTTTCGGTCAGGGCTGGTGCCTGCTCAGCCATGGGATACAAACCATAGCTAATTAGGCTCATTCATTCCAGCCCACGAGGAGCCAGTTGTTTTTAAAGGGAACTACATAGATCCGAGTCCTGCATGGAGCAGCTGTGGACCCAGCTGGGGTCATTTGGGGTGTCAGTAGGGACATGGTTGCAGTTCACAAATATGTCCCAGAATGACCCAACTGGAGAAGAGGGCTGCAGGAAAGCCTGTCCCCCCTCCCTGGGCACCACTGTCCAGCAGAAAAAGCCCTGGCAAGGCAGAGGAAGCTGACATTCCTCCCTCTTGTGACTGTTGTTGGCTTGTATTTTTGTTGCATTTGAGAATCTTGGTCAGCAATTATTTAAGCTCATTACACAAGGTAGTATGAAAATAAAAGTGAAAGTTCCTGTCCCATACATGCCTCTGTCGCTTCTCTGTGAAGTGCATAGGTTTTCTGATGTGCTGTCTTCCTTTCCATTGTTGGTTTGTTTTTTTTCCACAATAACGTGCTCAAAAGTCTCTGAAGCTCCACTTAAATATAAGCAGCAAACTAGATCAGGCACAGCTGTCCTTATGCCTTCAAATACATTTGCAGTTAGAAACTGACCGTGAAGACATACATCTAGCTTTAATTTCTATATTAATCATCTGCAAAACCAGTCACTGCCAGGCTTTCTACAAATCATTTGTCTTCAATTTAATTATCAAGTTATGCTACGTTGAAAATAACAAATGAAGGAGAAAAGCGCAAGGGAAAAACCTGATGGACACTTCACTACGTGCTCTGCAGTGATCACTCCATCAGCCAGGAGGACTGGCTTCCAGTTAAGGACTCTGAGCTGTAAGGGCTTATATCACTGACAGGGATATTTCCTATGGACTAAAATGTTGGCATAAGAGGTCTTATAGCTCACACTTAAAAGCAAGAGCTCTGAGAAGAGCAGGTACCAAAATGCATGGGTTTTTTAATCCCTCTTGTATTCCTAACACTTGCACAACGACCGTAACCTGAAAGGGGTGGATTTTCTGTCTTTCTCAGGCCTGATTGATTTAGATTAGAATAGTTATTTGGTTTTCAAGAAAGAGTTATTGTTCCCATGTGCAGCAATTTTTATATGGCCAACAAAGCTTTGTGATGTTTCTAGCATATGGCATGAGTGCATTTAATGGTTGGACTTGATGATCTTAAAGGTCTTTTCCACCCTAACCGATTCTATGATTCTATGATTTACTTGACAGCTCACTTCATATTTAGTCCAGAAGCTTGGGTTAGAGGTGGAAAAACACTAGCAGTGATAAGAAATGCCTTAGCTCTCACCTGGCTCTTCTCACTGTCTCCTTGTGTGGCTTGGGACACTGGGCTAGAGCAATTTTTAAAAACAGTCTCTGAGCAGGACTGCTGAGTTTCTGGCTAGTTCAAGACACTGTAGGCCTTCTCCTTACATTGCTGTAAAAAATAAAATATATTTTTCTCATGAAGCGTCCACCTAACAACCACCCAAAATTTAATGGACATAAATGTCTGTATCAGTTTCCACATTTCTAAACGTGGTATGCTAATATTAATCTGCTTCATCAACATGGACCAAGAATCAGTTACTTAAACTCTATTCAAACCTTTGATGTTCACTTTGAATCAGTTCATACTTAGTTTTTCTTACTTCAATACAGAATCAAAGTCAGGTTGGATCAGGTTGTATGTGTGCTATATAGAATAAGGAGACCTCCCTTTATTGGCAATGCAGAATGGTCTGATTTCAGCCCATTTCTAATGGCATTTGAGTGAAGTGCAACAAGTCCCAGCTGAAGACTCCTTGTGCAAACGTGGAGGTTGACTGTTGTCATGCCAAGTGGCCTTCCTACGGGATTTCTGGACAGCTGCCAGACTGGAATCTCCATACCCAAACAAACAAAGCAACAAGGCAGAAGGGAATTGCTAAAACCTGTGGTCTACCACCAAAGCTTATAGAGCCAGCCAGGGTAGAATAACCCCTGATTTTACCTGCAAAAGGAAATTCTTCCAGCATGAGCTGTCTCTGAATAAAGCCACATTCTGGTGATTGCTTCAGATGATTTTACTCACGCAAATCATGGGCATTCACTTGTTTCCAACCATTGTTGCTCTGCTGTGTCTAGAGAAAATGGCAGGGTTATGAAAGGGCTGCCCAGATTCCTTACAGCAAAGTGTCCAGAATGAGAGCATTTCAGAAAAATGTGTTATAAAAAAAATCCACAACTCACAGGTGACCCACTACATAGAAGCATTGGCTGCTCTCAAATATCTCAGGCACTCCCCAAGGCCTTCTTCTCTGAGTCCTCCCCTGTCAGTGCTGAGATGAAGGAAGTTTTGCTGTGTTTCCAGCATTGTCATTCTGTGCCCCAAATGTGAAGCATATGGGGAGGTCTCCTTACAAGTCATCATGCTAGGCTCTGCTCCTTGACTGGGATTTTTGGTGGGCCTGTGATGAATGAAAGTCATCCCCTCCATCTGTATCATCACACAAATCATACACTTCCCACAGAGAAGGTATTAAAGCAATTTTAAGCAGTAAACCTGTAATATGAGGACAATCAACTGTATAATGATAATCATCTGTCATAAGGACCAATGCCAGATTGATCATCTGACGGCAAGCAGCTCCTTTAGCAAGTATTGTCCTCTTACAGGCTGTCTACTGTTGTATCCTTAAAATTGCTAGGATCTCCTTAAATCAGTCAAAGGTAGATGCTTCACAAGCAATTGCCAGTTTCTGAGGAAAATTTTCAGAAGTGCCTTTGCTACTAAGCCCTGCTGAATTTGAGCGGTACTTAGAGATCAAACACATGGTCAAGTTACTCAAACTTGTCCGGCCAGGAGTTACCAGAGGTTGTGCATAAGCTGAATGGCAGTAAATGTCTGTGTGCATACAAATGCAGTGTAATTTGACCTAATTTAAACCTCTCATATTACGAGGCAAATTCAGAGCTGACACAGACTGAAAGCAGACACAGGAAGAGGTATTGCAGCTTAGCAGGCATGTGGTTACCTGTTATGCTGCAGGAGTTGGGTGGTTCATCCGGGCTTTTAGGTTCTCAAATCCCTTTCAAAAATGGAATTTAGGCACTTCAAAAAATTGCACAAGTCTTGCTTGTATGTTGACAGCCTAAACTCGGCTTTGTGGGTACCACATAGCTTTGGAGGCACTTTTGGAGATGGCTCTTACCATTAATCATACCACTTGAGGGGAAAAGAAAAAAAAAAAGCTTTAAAAAATAAAAAGTAACTCTGACAGTTTCTCCTCTCCCCAACTGAAGGCATAATGGAACCTTGCAATTTACAACGTTTTCTGACTCCCATGTAGAATGCAGAAATTTCCCTCCAATAGTCACAGTGAGGAGATAACTTTGTAGTGGAAAACTGAATTACTATGTACTTTATTTTCAGAGAGGTTTCTAATGAACTTATCATGTAATTTCCATAACAAAGTGTGTAATTATTCCTCTTTTTTATTGAGCAGTAGCCTCAGGTCTATTGCTAAACCACATGCTACGGTAAAGCTGTTGTTTTGTTTGATTTTAATTCTTAGACCTAACAAAAGGACACCCTGGCAGAGCTTGTTTAAAGTGGAAAATTGGCTACATCCCTTGGAGCTCAAAGAAAATATAATTTATTGTGCAGTCTTCTCAATGTCTTCATAAGCATTGTCCATTTTCTGGAAAATCATGTCAATAAATCAACCACTAATTGTTGTTTGAATGTCAGGGTAAAGGTTTTGTTTTTCTTGCAGTTGACTTCTGTAGGTGAAGAAACATTTGGCTTCATGGCTAGAAATTCTTGAAATTAATTTTCCACCAGTTCTTATGCTACTGAATGTCAAATATTTCTGCCTTTGAAACTGTCACATCATTCTGAGGAGCTAAATCTAATTGCCACCTCTTTGAAATACTTCTTTGAGCATTTCTGTGGCTTTTTAATTTTTGTCTGTATTCTTTCCTTTTCTGCCTTTGGCACTTCTCTTTTTTGGTGTGGTTTTTTGTTGGGTGTTTTTTTGTTGGTTTTTTTTTTTTTGGCTCCAAAGACCCTTCTGAATCTAGGAGGCTTGTTAGGAGCCAGTCTAAAAACAAAAATTGCAAGTGAAGCTGCACCACTGTGTGCTGAATTCCTTAATACTTTAGAAAAAGGTCTCAGCTGCCCCATGGGGCAGGTGGGAGAGGGGGAGTGTGGGTGCCTGGGTGGAGAGGCAGCAATGAGAGTTTGCTTCACAGATGTAATAGCATGGGAATAGATGTAGCAGATGACTGGAGAGGGACAAGTATTGACAGAGGCTATCGAGAGGGATACAATGGAGAGAGCAAGCTTGAAAGCTGTCCGGCTGAGGGTTTCCAGGCTGTAGCTGTGGGCCTTGGGAGCGCTATAGGAAAGGGCTGGCCAAGAAAGGCAAGAGGCCATGATGACAGTCTAGCATATGAGGTGACCTGGAGTACGGATGCCTTGAAAAGGGGCAAAGGTAATTACAAGGGTGCAACCCTTCCCTGATTTCATCCCATACAAGGAGCTGCTGAAGGGAACTGTTGTACGTAGGACATTATCACAGTTTCTTTCCTATCACATGGGTTGAGTTATTGTATACCACACAGGGGACTGGCTGCACCAATGCACATGAAGCTCTGGTTATACAGCCCATTTCTTTGCTCCTCGTAATGAGTCATGGTGGAAGGGTGCCACATCGCTCCCAGCACAGTGTACGTTGCAGCATCCTTTCTGCCACTGATGCTCATCTCACCTACTATTAGATGCCAATAGACTTCTATACCTGGATTAATTGTCTAAACTCACTCTATAGTTAATGGGGAGAAACAGAAGTCTAAAATGTCGTTCACCTCATAAACAGACATTTTGAACAGGGCAGATGAAGTGATCTCACAACATAGCCATTTCTTTTCTTTGACTATAATGGAAGTAGTCTCTGTAAGCCTCTGAAGTTAGTTTAGATGAACGCACTCCGCATACCTGTAAGAACTAATTCTCTTTTTACAATGTTGACATGGGCAACATTGCTTTTTGTTTTTTTCTGCTGGCTTTTTGATTCTTTCTCCTATTTATTCTTTTCCAGACCACTAACTCTTTTTCATATTTTAATCTCTTTGCCTTTGTTATATGTAGGATGCACGGTATCTGTTGTTTCTCAGTTGCCTTGTTCATTTACTAGATAGCAGCAACATGATTAGGTACCAGTTCCATCACAAAATATTCACTCTGAACTCACTGACTGAGCAAAAGTAGATCTTCTGGTGTAGATGTTGACATTTGGCCCATTGAATCCCACCCCACGTGAGACGTCTTAGGCAAAGACCCTGACATTTGCACAAAGTTCTAGAAGCAGAGAGAAATTCTACATCTTTTCCTGAAGAACTAGTCTTCCAGCTGAGAGTGGCAATCAAAATAGCAAGGACCATGCAGCAGATTGGGAACAGATGATTTCAGAACAGAACTGAATTTTGGACAAGAATGTTTGGATGTGTTGGATGGAAAAGAAAATCTGGGTCCATTCTTCTAAGGAAGGAAATGAAATCCTTGCACATAGATAAAAGACTAAGACAAGAGACCGATAGAGGATTAAGAATAAAGTGAGTGAGGACAGTTTGGGGAGTGTGTCTATAAATCCCTCTCATCTCCTGCTCCGCTACAATCAGACCCAATTTTACACATGCCTGATGGTGTCCCCCTTCTTCCTGCCCTCTCCTCTTGCAGGCAGCTTGTGGTGTCACAGCATTTCCCCTGCCCACATGCCTGAGGAGAGAGCCTGGCCTCTAACAGCAGCCGCGGTGAAGGGGTGGGAGGGAAGGACTGCATGGTGAGATGTGAAGAAACTGTTCAGCTCTGTTCAGATGGGAGGGGTTTGTACCCTACTGAGATCTAGAAAAACAAGTGGAAATTGTAGCCATAAGTTTTGAATAAATAAAATAAGTATTAAAAAAAAACAGTTCTGCAGTTCTAAGGAGAAAATAATATTTGATTAAAAGACAAAACATGTATGGGGTAACTTTTTCATTTCCTGTTCATGATGAAGGTATTACTGACATTATTTAAGCTGTGTTGAAGACATATAACGAGAGTCTAAGCAGATATAAATGTTCTTTTGGAATGTTATTTATAGTTTCTTGGTACCCAACGCCAAACGTTAATAAGGTTTATGAGAAACCAGTGGAGACTGTAAATTGTTAGACTTCTAATTTAAATCATGTTGCTGACTCCATTTGTTTCCTACACATTGATCTGACATTCAGATAAATCTGATAAAATTCTCCAGGTTGGAGAGAGATTTGTTTTCTGTCAGTGGGAATCTAACCATTAGAAAGACAAGGAGTGAGGTTACTGGGAACAAAGCCACAGGCAGTAATATACCACACTTGAATACTTCTTTTTTATTTATTTAAATGTTACAGTATTTGATAAATTGCTTATGCAGCCATTTAACTGACTCTTCTGGAAAGTGTTTATTTGCAGTCACCTCAATGTCAGCAGTGAAATGAGCTGGGACTGAAATTTCATTAAGAAAGTTATATTTCATTATTATGGCCCCAGCGATCATCACTCTGTATACATTAAGTACAAAACTTACAGAATGTTTAAATAATAATAGAGCTATGGCAAAAAATGGGCATGAGCCAGACAGGATATTCACTGTTAACACGCTGGCTGTACCAACAGCCTGGGTTCTTGTGGGACAAATAGCTGAAAGAGTATGTGGGTCTTAAACTTTGAATTTGCTTTGATTTGCCCATTTCAAATTGTAGCCTTAATTTCCTTTAGTGCAAAGAAACCTCAGGGTACCTGCTCAGTGCCAAATTGAGCCCCCTGCTGTGAAACCTGAAAATGAAGGCCAAAACGGGAGGGAAAAATCACGAGGATCCTCCTTAGGATGTCTCCTCTGAACACTTACCCCAGGACAGAAGGTTGTTCCCCTCCCGTGAAGAGTGAGGCTACAGAGGTGGGTCAGTCCCCTGGACAACCACAGCGTCCAGGCCAGGGCTGGTGCCCTCCGGCTTTTGAAATTCCCACCATCTTATTTCCATTTTAGAGCAGCTAAACTCAGCCATTTTCCAAACTCCTCTGTAATGTGTATCTACAAACCAGTTTGCCCCAGTTCATCTAAATCAGCTTAAGCATTTCTTCTCCCAGACTACGAGTCTACATTGTAAGGGTTTCATATTCCTGTGGAGGGACATGATTCCGAGCCCATGAAGCCAGCAGAGGGAGGGACAGAGAGACAGATAGGCAAGCAGGGCCACAACAGCCATGCTGGCTCAAGGCAGATGCAAGTCCGTGGCACAAAGCTCAAGGCAGGGTAGGGCCCTGCTAGGAGGGACATTTTGCCCAGGTGTAGTGTTGCACCTTAGTTTTTCTTCTCATCACGTACCCTGTCACCTAAGTGGTCCGGTGCACCCCAAATGTCACACACTGGCTCAGAAGCAAGCTGCAATGTTTGCATCTGACTGTGTTTTGAAGGTAACTATGGGTTTAGAAGTCTCATTTTGAGGAAACAATACTTGGAAATAACAGCCTGTTAAGAATCAGGACATGGAGCGCTTTTATGGCTCCTTATGCCTTAGAGGCGTTAATGATATGTGGAGTTTTATTCCCATTTTCTGTCTGTCAGAAAAGTCCTCAAGGAAAATAGGCACACAGAAATGAACACAATTTAGATATAGTAAATAAAATAAATCATGGAAGGTAGGGTTATACTGGGGTTTTTGTTTCTGCCTTTGAATATACCGGGATGAACCAAATGAAAATCAGAATACCACAGGAAAATAGGACCAAAGGGGACCCTGAAGACAAGCAGCTCTTAGACAGTATATCTACACCTTACCTTCCAACAGTGTGATTCAAACCCTGCAGAAGCCAAGGTGTGTCACAGGCTTCAGTGGCTTTAACTCAGCTCCTCAGTGTTTTGCAGTCCCTTTGGAGCAAGAGAAATCTAGCTTGCCTCCTCCCATACACCAAATAAAGTTTCCAAAATGGCACCTCTGCCTTGCTGACTACACTCTTTTCTTTTTTAATTGTACACGTGTATCCCCGAGAAACCTCACTGCAAGTTCAGGATAAACTCATGTTTCCTCTGCTTGCCAGAAGAAAATGAAAAGTAAAGCCCCATCAATTTTATTGCTCATAATTGTGGATAAAATGCAATATATTTGGCTCATATAAATTTGCTAGCAAATTATATTCAATAAAACCCTGGTGAGCAATTTAAAAGCATAAATCCCCCCATGCTGAAAAAAAGCTCATAAATTATACAAGAAAAAGGAGTGATTTCATCAAAGAGCCAGGCTCTGCCCATGGAATGTTTCAATAGTACTGGATTTATAGTTTTCTGGGAGACGATTTATGATCCCTAATTTTCTACAATAAAAAGCTCAGCAGGGATTCTCTGAATGAAATATCTTTTAACAAAAAAATAAATAATAAAAAAAGAATCCATCTGAGTGTGAATGCAGACAATGCCATTCTTGGAGAGGTGCCCCTTTCGTGCTTCTGTTCCAAAATTAATCATGGAATACCCTAATAAAGACTGCACAGTGAGAAAGGAAAGGAAGACCATTAGACTTTGAAATAAATGCATTGCACAGTTGGAAAGGGCATTTTTAGTAATAAATTCACCCCTGATACTTCATAGCCATTGTCTTTAAATAAGAATAAAAGGATCAGACTGGTTTAAAGGAAAGTTTAAACATTTCCAAGAGACACAGGGATGATTGCGTTATATAAATAGCCTAGAAGTGAAGGTTGTGTGAAGCCTGTGCACAGACACGATGTGTAATCACAGCTAAATGCACAGAGAGATTCACTCACTTCCGCTAATTTTAGGGCTCTGATTCACAGTCCTTGCCAAATTTAGTGGCGGTGGCTGAGGAGGTTGCTGTTCCCGTGGGACATCAGACACCAGGCAGCAGGGACCATGAATCAGAGTATCATCTTTTGCTGGTCACAGACCTAAGGTGCTAAGGTGAAGTGAGAATGACAAGATCTAAATTAATATGCCAGGCTGTGAATTATGACAGCTGAGAAGGAAACTTAATGTCTCTTTGACTGCTAAAGAGATGGGACAGAAAAACAATACTCAATCACCTTTTAAAAACTCCCACATAAATCACCAAGGTTGTGACCAAGAACTCCTGCTTTGGGAATCTTCTGCTGGGTGACAAGAGAGAGAAGATAATGGGCTTGATGGACATTTGCACACCATGGTTGTTTCTCAAGGTGTTATTATTCCTATTTTATTGATAATAAGCTGGGGCATATAAAGATGTAAGGACCTGTGTGAATGATCAGACAAGCAGATTGACAATACTGGGATCTGAGTGCTTTATCTTGCATGTCAGATTGAGGACTGTCCTCCTTCTCTACCATACTACTCATCCATACACAGTCCATGATCCTAGTACACAGGGATAGGTATAGCCACCAGGGTAAGTGGGAGCAGTGAAAGTACCTACTGCTGAGTACCTGCATCACTGGAGCCAGCGGCACACACTCAAAACCTCTCACTGGCCCTCCAGACTTCCAGACTTTGAGAAACAGAAAAAGGGTGAAGGTGCCGTTCAAGTAGATTTCCCGTTTCTTTCCATTGGATTTTATCTGTTTATTTCTCCTGTGTGAGGGCTGCAATCTAAGCCCCCAAGCTTTCAACTTCCATGGCAAAAAATACAGATCCAGGCAGGCAGGGGCTGATCCAATGCCCGCGCAGGCCTAGATGTAGGTGAAAGGACTGTATTGCCTTTGCTAAGTATTAGATTGAGCCCTTGCCTAAACCTATGTCATGCAAATGAAAAGATGTTCAAAAACATTCTGTTCAAAACCCATTGAAAAACAATGGGCAGAAAAGGTCGGTGAAGACATTGGAATGACCACTCTTTTTCTCATCAAGTTTTATTATGAAATAGAACAAAGATTGATGAAAATAACATTGGTTCAACAAACTCTTGCTTATATAGCACAGCAAACTCGGTTGACAGAGCTTCAGAAAAAAAGGGGTAGGAAAACTGCAGCAAGGAGGAAGATTTTTCAAGAAATTAATTTCAACTCACATTGCCGCTCTGGAAGACTACCACCTAAGAGTGCTGAGGCAGAACAGCTGGCTGAAAGGAAGGAAGTGTGTCTTTGGAAAGGTAATTTGTAAGTATTAAGCATGCAAGATTTGCTATCTATCATCTATCCCTGCTCCAAAACACTTTACAAGCATCAGGCATTTTGCCCATGCCTGTCTGGCAGGACCTGGAAGTACTTCCTAGCAGCTCTGCCTAGGTATTCAGACCAGCTACATCCAATATTATGGTAGGAGCAGACCCAGCTACAGACTGGTCCCCACCATCCCATGGAGTGGAAACCCTGACTTACGGCCCAGTAAGTGCGAAGCGCCCCTGCCACTCGCCACTCCCCTGATCTTGACAGAGAGTATGTGCCTGGAACTAACTTACCCTGTGATCTTACAACATCTGTGGCTGAAGCAGACCAGGAGAAGGCATTCGTCAACACCTCATTCATTATTCCCCTAGAAAAAAAAAAAATAGACTGCAGCTTGATCATTCACTGCTCTTACAGAACTCGTGTTTTGGTTTTTTTCTTTTTCCCCTGAGGATCTGGACTGTATTTCTGATTGATCAAGAATGCAAAATAAAACATTTTTTTGCAGGTATAAGTGTTCTACTTACCTACAGATATTCCAGTAAATATATCAATATTATTTTCATCCACTATTGATACCGGAAGAGACTTTAGGGAATGTATACATGTAGTCATTTATTAACATGTCTACTTGGCATCTCAGTGTCCCCAAAAAGTAGCATTTTCTTATACAGACAGTGGTATCTGGCTTCCATACCAAATAGCAATAACATTTATTTGACATAAGTAGAAACATCCCTGCAAAACAGCAGCTCCCCACAAAATAAAGTCATTCAAAACTAGAGCTCTGTGATCTATTCAGTCAGCTGACTAGATTAAATTTCAGAGACAAAATGAAAATTCTTATTTATGTATCTTGGAAATAATTCTAACATTTGAGACTTACCACTGATGCTGCAGTGTCCTAGTGTGTCCCCTGAAGTACATCAACTGGCTGACCTAGGCAGGAGCTGCTTCTGCTTAGGAATAGCTGTTACTGAAAGGGCCTTTTAAATTCTCCTTCTGTGGATCTGTCCATGACTTTGACACAACGGTGGGGGTGGAAGTACTGCCTCTTAGTTATTTGCCTTGATCCACAGAATAGATCCAAACCAATTCTGCAGACTTCTACTTGATCCCATATGGAAACTCAGGTCAATAAACATGGTAATTATTCATGGAATTGTGAAGCCATACTGCATTAGGCTCCCAATGATCTGCAACAATAAAAATAGGATTTTTGAACAACCCACCCTTTATTAGTGCCTAAAATAGCAGAGCTGGATCCCCAGAATAGGTTATGTTCAGAGAAGTGAAGAAGCCCTGCCTGAAAGCTTTCTCTTTTTCTTGTTCAGCACAATCTAGCTGAGCTACAAAAGATCTTGCCGCTACTAAAAAAGGAACCAAGCAAATAAGAAGCTGTTTTCTCAAATTGAAATGCATAAGAGGACATCTAAAAGGAGGCAAACCAACCTAAACCACAAATGTACAGCAGACACAAAAGAACCAACCTGAGTTGTAGAATAGCCCACATATATAGACTGAAAACAGCCAAGAGACATACTGCCTGGGGAGGGGTCCGGCTTGAACACACAGCCTCACAGGCAGCATACATAAAATGAGGGGTAACATTTTTGTATCATAGTGTGTTCTAGTACAGTGAGAGACATAAACATCCCAGAAACAGGGCTGGGAGGGATCTCGAGAAGTCATTTACTCCATGCTTTTAATGTGAGGCAGGCTAAATACAGCTGAGAGTATATGTTCGATCTGTTCTTAAAAATCTCTAACAAAGGTCAAGACACAGATATATGTGGAGTGTAAGGGAAGGAAATTAATTCAAAACACACTACCTGCTTTGCAAATGGCCGAGTTCCCCAAGCTGACCTCCACATTTTGTGCAAAGTTGCTTTATTTAAGCAATAAGCTAAATCTTTATTGTCAGTTAGAACCAGAAGTACTGGGTGTTGGGATCAGATTGCCAGTGCTAATGTTGTGTGCCCTCATTTTGTCCAGAAGAGTCAGAAGAGAATAAGGAGTTAGTGGGAAATGGCCCCTTTGCAATAGAAATCTACTGTTATTGACACAGGAACAAGAGAAATATCTAAGTACAACAATGAGCTGGCAAATGGATCCTGATGTCTCTTTAATGTATCTAGGAACTTCCCAGAGTCACAGGCCATAGCACTGACCAGCCACAAATCATGAGCTGTGATCCTGAAGTCAGCCTCAGCAAGGTCAAGGTGTCTCCACATCATTCAGATTTAATGTGAATGTCACTTTTGTTTGTGAGAGCTGAAGGCATAAAAGGCTCTTCCCAGATTTTGTGGAGGTATGATTCAAGATCCAAATGTCATACAATCAATATTCAGCAGCACCCAACCACCAAGGCTTATGAGAGGAAAATATTAAAGGGAAAGGAAAGAACTGCCCAACAGTACAAACAGGTGCTTACTGAATAAGCCATAAATAAGCAGGGACCTCTGGCCTAAATATCATGGTGTACTTACTCCTTTCTCCACTTAATTTCAGACATAAGAAGGCTGAAAATGGCTGATAAGGAAGACAGAACAAGAGGTGACTGTGTGCTTTACCAAGGATCAGTTCTAGGATGCCTCTGGGAGTGAATCAATAGAAAGCAACAGAAAAAATACCTAGGAGTGCACTAACCTGCCTATGTGCCTGATGGGGCAATGAGACATCTCACAGTGATTCTGGGCTACAGTTGAGACAAGTCGGTGCTGATGTTCATGCCAAGCCACAGATACCACATTCAATTTGTTAGGGAATAACCCCAGGTCTTTCCAGCAAAATATTCACTCCTTCCATATCCTGTCAATGAGCAATATGGAAAAATTTCTCTCTAATGGGTGAGTGCTGTGTCCTGAAACAAGACTGGGAAACCGTAGGTTGTACTTCGTGCATGAAAGTACTGGACAATTAGAAACTCAGCTGAACCATGCAGATTGTCTGCTGATGAGGGCAGACACTTATTTAAAAAGCGTGGAGGAATTTATTCTTTGAAGTTTACAGCTGTTGCCATTTCAGCCACAAGGCCAAGTTTACATCCATGACAGCTGAAAAACACAGTACAGAAAAAAGAGATCCAGCTTGCTAATTACATGAATATTTTCCACCTTTCTGAGGGATGATTTTGTTTGTTTCTGTCTCAAAGGCTTTGTCAGGGCAAAAGATCATTTGTTTGGTACCTCAGGAAGATGAAATCTCTTGTTGTTCCCCCAGATGAGGTAGCTGGGACAGAAGGAGTGTCTTGGAGCAGTTTCTGTCCCCTCTGGGTGGAAGGCGGGCTATTTTCAGTATGAGTGGGATTGTTAGCCTCTGCTCTGCAGAATGCCTTCCTCCCTCCACATTCCCCATAAAACTACATCTACCAAAAGTGTACTTCCCTCCCGCAGGGGAGCTGGGATGGGACGCAATGAGATTAAAGAGCATATTAGCATCCATGCTTATTTTCTTTTTGGGTTACCTGTTAAAATCCAGCAAAGACTCTGGACGTGTGTTTTTCTTGTTACCTGGATAAAAAGCTTATGCTCCCTAGCCACTGCAATGACACTGTGATGCCATGCGTTTAATGTGGTCCATTGAAAAAATTATAACAACCTTCCACTACCTCGATGTTATATCATTGATTAAACTAAGCTGCTGCCTATTTGTACCTCACCTCAGAGCTGGGCGATCTCTTCACTATTCTTCCAAAATCAGTGAAACAAGATTAAGACCATCCAAGACCAAACCTTAGCATTGCCACATGGCCCCAGTTCAAATCTTCTTGACAAAACCTTTTTGGAAACACCCCTGAACCTGTAGATTGCTTAGTCTGATCAGAAGAGCACAGGTGTCAGGGCAAGCATCTCTCTACACTCATCATGCTGCGTGACTCTGAAGTTGATGTCCTAGGGACATCTGTGTATGTAATGGATGAAGAGCAGCCTATTGCATATTTGGCTGGGTAGAGTATGGTGTGATGGACACAGAGCTACTCCGCAATAATTTTAACAGTGCACATTGGCCTAATAACTGTTTATTGCACAAATATTTTGGTTAAGTTTAATAGCAGACTGTAAGGAAAACAATCAGAAACGAAGAAAAATGGGTTGAACTCAGCCAGCCCTGCAGTTAACACAGGACAATGGGAAAGTCATGGGCTTGCAGGAGTCTGGTTCAGCCTCCTGCAGGGCCTACTGAACTGGTCGGAAAAAACAGAGCCAACAGTCTGACAACCAAGAAGCACAAATGAACTCTGGCTGGATCAGCAGGACTCTCTTTTCAGAGCCAGGGAGATCTTGGGGAGCTGTTCAGGGGCACCAGACCGAAACTCAGGCACTCGCTGCAGTGTCTACAGAAGCGAGATCTGCCTCAGTTGCCAAAGGGACAGAGCTTTGGATAACTTGGAGGATGGGGAAGAATTGCTCATTTTATAAATGCTTTTTGGAAAAGGAAATAATACTATAGTTTTGAGAAAGCAGTTTTGACATTTTGTGGGTGTCATTTGTCACACTATCCTTGAGGGAAAGTCCGCAAACATCCAAACATGGCTGGATGCTTTCGTGAAACTTTTCCTCCCCATACTGCAGCCCTTGGCCACTGAAGGAGAGATGAGACCCAGACTCTTGAAATCTCCCCCAGCTGGCCAAGGCTCAGTGCCCCAGGTGAGGTCAAGACCCAGCTGCTAGTAACAAACTCCAGCAGGACTATGGATATTGAGGCCACCCTGTAAGCGCCACAGCCCAGCTGGTTCTGGATCACCCTGGTCAGACACTGGCAGTTGGCTCCTCTACATCTCTCCTGCCAAGAAAAGCATCAGACAGTGCCTGATGTCTGAGCCAAACTGTTTTCTTCTCCTCTTGTGGGCTCTGCAGTCCATCAAAATCCCAACACCAGAGGGGCAGAAATGCCAGTCCTGCAGTCAGCCCGAGCGGGACCGTGTGCTTGAACAGAAGCAAGGGCAAGCTTGCACCATCAGGAGAAAGCATTGCCTTTTGGTGCTGAAGAAGGTAATGCCCTTTGCTAGGACGTTTGCTCTACTGCAAATAAGCAAGCTAAGTTAGTTTAAGTCAACTGAAATTATGTTTAATCTAGTTGCATATTAATGATTTTGCATTATATTTGCAATAAATAGGGAATGTACCAGGCCTGCTCAGTTCCTGCGTTCCAGCTCCAAGGTGGTAACAAGAAATGCTATTGCATATCTTCCTTGTGATCATTTCAGCGGACCCTCACAGCATTGCTTTTCCATGCTGCATTTCAGGACTAGAAGTTCTCCCCTTCCAAAAACAAACTTCTTATTTAGATGAAATTTCATTGAGACTTCTGTGGGCATTATAGATGTGCATCAGTAAGAAAGGACACAGCCCTTGCTAGACAACAGCGAACACTCACTGGCTTATGTATATGAGGACAAGTGACTGCTGGGTCATGTTTAATTTACCCTTACCACACTGACCATAATTCTGTCTAACCAGAAGAAAACATTGCATGATAGGGAAAACAGGCAAACCACAAACTAAGTATAAACCACAAAATCCAGTACTGCATGTTGAGTAAGCAGATGCCGCTGGAGGGAAAGTACAATACTGTAGGTACTGAAAACCTTCAACTGATATCTGCATTTTTTTATTTCTATCTAAAGGTCTCCTTTAAAAGCTGGCTCCATGATCTCATTATTAATTCTTTCAGTTGTAAAATGGTTATATATCTGCAATTCTCCAAAATATACTTTTCTCCTGTTCAGAAAATCACATATCTTCTTGTTACAGGCAAATTAATGTTCATCTGATAGATGATTTTGGACCAACACTGGTGGGTTACTTTAGAGGAGGTCATACACGATCATAAAGAAAACGACACTTAGCTGAAGAAAGAATCAGCAGCAAAAGCAAAAGCTTTGTCAACCCTAGATAACTTAAGCAGCACCTTGTCCCTTAGCAGAGAGCTAGTCTTGAAAAGCAATACTAACAAGGGAAGAACTGGCCCAAAAGAGCAGCAGCTTTTTCTCTTCTGCCTACAATTGCTCATAGAAAATACAGCTCAAAATCTCAGCAGGGAGCTGGATGCCGAGTACCTCATGCTTTGGATGCACAACTTGAGAAATATTACAGGGGCCCAATTTTAAAGAGTCCTCTCAAAAATCAGGCTTTGTTTTGGACATCATAAGCTATTCAGCATCACCAGTCAGATGCTAAGATCTTGGCTAGAAAGCACATCTTCCCATAAGCAGTATGCACATCTTCACAACAGGAACCCAGTCTGCTGTTTGTAATGCTTGGCATTCGAACCTCAAGTAAATACACCAAGTAATCCGCAGGATATGTCTTTGAGCATGCTTACATGGTAATAATGATGTTAAAGTAGAACAGCCGTATGATTTATTATGCCTTGTGAAATAAAGCAAAGCCAATCTCTTCCCACCACGGGAAGTACCATCAGAGTAGAAAATGGAAACAAGAAAAAATGAAATACCACCCAGGCCTGGTTCAAACATGCAAACTTTCTAATAAAATATCAGAACCAGATGCTGCTAAAGATGAGTGATAATTAAAGAAGATAAATTAAAGAAATGTTTTTCCAGGGAATGACTCTACTGCACACAAATTGTTCCAGCATGGGGAAAAAATATAATGAAATTACTGCTGCTGCCTGTTTTCAAAAGTTTCCATTAATAAGTCAAGGCAGGTTCCCTGCTAAATTCCCTCATATCCAGGCTCCCTCTTTGCCTCTGTTGGTTTAATCTCAGTGTGGTTTAGCAGAGCGAGCAGAGGACCGAACGCCAGGAACTTGGTTCCAGCACTGACTCACTGTGTGGGCTCCCTTATGTCATGCTCGGGGCAGGTCAGCCCTGGAAAGCACATCTCTAAAAATGGTCCTGAGGGGTCCAGAGCCTGATGGTCTCCCCAGTCTCCATGTCAGATGTGCACAGTTCACCCAGAGGTTTTCCCCTGACTGCCAGCCCAGCAAACTGATCTCAGGCTAATATGGTATAATGTGATTTTTATTTTTATTTTTTTTTTGTCTGGTGTCTCATCACAAGAAGTGAGTACACTGGAAGCCAAATTATGCAGACACCTGTGCAAACTCACAGCAGGAAACAAGGCTGGAGCACTGCAGATGAAGGGTGGATTCCACAGACTTGCTAAGACCACCCTGAAGCTTTATGTGCTTGTGTATAAATTCATCTTAGTCCAGGTTGCTGTTAAGCTTCATCTTAGCTACACACAAGATGATGTTTAAGCCCCTCAAAGACTTCTAATTTCTTTAGATTTCTTGCACACAGAAACGTGTCTATCCAATTGCCATAGGCATTTTCATAGCAAATAAAATAACATGCTGCACTGGGAAAGGAAAAGAATAAAACGAAACCATGTAAATACATGGCCTAATTCCCTTTTAACCACATGTTCCCCAGGCTTATAACCTCCGCAAATGCCGATGAGGAATAATGTGGTTTGCAGTGTGCCTTTAAGGTCAACAAATCTGGCCTGTTTCAGGCTGAACAAGGGATCAGACACAAGATCGGGTTCTCCTGGCCTTAATGAGCTGCCATGTGGCAAGCTCTGTGTAAGCACACTTTGCACATGGCCAGCGCAAGGTGAAAGAGCACGGCTTCTGCCGGCCTCACCGAGGTCTGCACCCCGGGCTCCTGCCTCCCTTGCCCCAGGAGCCAAGAGGACACATATGGTGCATCACGGCGGTTTGGTGCCTGCATCCCAATGCACTAAGCCAGGGCAATGCAGCTCTGTGTCTCCCATGTGAATGTCAACACAAAGAGGGCTTCATGAAGGACGCTGGGCTCACAGCTCTTTCTCCTGGAGAGCAAAGTCAAACTGAATGGATGCATGCACACACAGAGTCAAGAACAGGGACAGGCGTCTCGAGCACGCAAGGTCCTAGCTATTTGCAGATGTTTTAGCTAAAACTGGGAATTTATACCCTGTTTGAGACTCTGTGCAAGGTAAATCTGTCCACAGGCCATCGTCTGCCAGCCCCAGCCCAGCCACCCACGTGGCAAGGCGTGCTGCAAGCTGCACCTTCTCGTCCCTGGCCTCCTGGGAGGGCGGCTGCTGCAGCAGCACAGGCACGAGGGGACGAGGCACAGGTGACAGTAGCTCGGGCTGCTGCCAAAACAGTAACAGCCATGATCTGCTGGCCAGACTTAGAATGAGATGAGCCGTGCTGACCACAGCTCTCACTTGATCCTCTAAAAAGTGCATTTATTCAGACCCTCTACCCCCTGCAGACCTTTGAACTTGGAATGAGACATACTGGTTACACGTTTCACAGGGAGCCTGGTGATCTCTCCTCCATCTCTGCTTCAGTCCTCATGCTACCGATGGCATCTGCCCCAGTCAGCTTCTCGCCTGCTGGACAGACTTCCCTGGGGACATCGGATGTAGGAGTCAGAGGAGGGAAGGGAGGGGAAAGGGAAGGGAAGGGAAGGGAAGGGAAGGGAAGGGAAGGGAAGGGAAGGGAAGGGAAGGGAAGGGAAGGGAAGGGAAGGGAAGGGAAGGGAAGGGAAGGGAAGGGAAGAGAAAAGGAGACATAAATCTGGGTGTGTAATTTATATATGAGGGAAAGTTTAAACCAGTGTGATTGGCAAGAATACAATGTTACTAAAAGCCACAGACATGCTAATTGGCGAGTCATTTAAGTAAACCCTATTGATCTTGTAAGTTTGCCAGTTTTCAATTTTCACTTTTGCTTGAAAACAGCTCAGAATATGAGACTTAACCAGAAACTCATGATCAGTGACTTTTTAATCCAATTTTTTAGCAAATGCGTCTTACCTGTCTCGAGGGGTGCTTTTGTCTGACCAAGGGAACAGTTACAGAAAGCTTCCCTTTACTCACCTAAGCCCTCCCCAGCGTGGGCTGCAGATGCACCCCGGCGGCAGGCCAGGTCCTGTATGCTATTCTCCTGCAGCTGCAAACCAAGATATCATTTTCAGTGGTGATCTTCGTTGCCAGCAACCAGATTTAGGTGTACGATGAACAACCACCAGAGGTGTGTGACATGTCAGCCACACCACTGCAGGGGTGGGGGCATCCAAACAGTCAAGCTTGGCTCAGCTTGATTTTCTTCAGTTCTCGCAGCCATGCCCAGCACAGGAGCTCCGAGCTGCTCAGACATTTGACTGACCATCATCATCTCGCTGACAGTAAATAAATGTGACTGATGTCTAACAGTTCAAAGATGAGCTTAGTATGGCAATTAATGTAAAAGAACAAAAAAAGAAGCTTTTATCCCGTTATCCCATTCCTCCTTTATTATTTGAGCTGTAGCTAAGCAAAACTCAATAGAAGTGGCCGAAGCAGGTATCCCTGGCCATCTACTCTGCTCCTCTGCCACAGGAGGCCTTGTCCTCCCTGAAAGAAGCAGCATCGGCTGCTGGGCGATCCTGAGCTGCTGCAATAGAGGTATGGGCTACTTCTCCCCCCTCAGAGAGAGCATCAGTAAGCAGGCACAGGCTTTCCACATTCTTAAGCAAAATATTTACTTTACAAGCGCTGAAACAAAATTTGGAAAAGTGAAGAATAATATTTATTTTGACAATGTTAAATTGCATTAAAGTTGAAAGTGAAAATTAGATGCATGCACATACACCAAGGGCATTATACACTAATCACAGGAACATAAAAGAAGTGGAAAATACCCTCCTCCACTGCCACTAGGAAAGTTGGTCTGGACTAAATTACAGGCAAAATGTATAATTAAGCAAGCTATTATTATCCAGTGTCTTAACAGATGCTGACCTTGTTTATGGTGATTTGGATAAGAATTCAGCTGAGGTTTGATTTCACAGCTGTGTCCATGATGCCTTGGACCTGTTGTACTGTCCCAGAAATTCCCAGCATGTTAGCGCTGGTGTCTAAGCACCGTGCTTACAGTTTCCTAGCCTCCTCAGCTGCTGACTGGGGAACTTTTCTTTAGCTTCTTGGGAAAGAGAAAATGGTTTTACTGATCTGTCAGCCAGGCTTTATACTTGAAACCTGTGTTTAATTACTTTGAAGAAGCTTTAATATTCCACCAGTACAAGGCGGGGGGAACTTCCATTGCTGTGTTATTCTCTTATTTTTATTTTTTGCAGGTGTAGGTTTGTGGCTTAGTTATTGAAATAATAATTCTGTTGGAAATATCCTTGGCATGAAAGATGAGCTGCCAAAGTGTTATGGGCTTAGTAATTTGTACATGGAAATGAGGATCCAGGGAACAACATGAACATCAGTGGCCCGAGGAGCTTATGATTAAAACATGATGCTGAGCTTTTATGATTTCTACAGCTAATTAGCAAGATTTATAAGCATCTAACAAAAAACAAGGCTCAACACAGTAATGATCCTTATTTTCCACTTGGAGCAGAAAACTACAGGGTTCTAAAAGAGCAGGGAAAAGAAGAGAGGAACAAACACCCTTACCTCTTCATCTGCCCACAGCAGAGCCTAATTACTTCTCTTTTCCATAGGATGGGTGGATGCCTCTCAGGTGGCAAGCATGAAGTCTGTGACTTATTCACATCGATGGCAATACCTTGTTGACTTAATAGAGAAAAGGTTTCCTGCTGTTTCTTTATGGCTTCAAACTAGCACCGGTTTTGTTTTCCAGCAGCGTTGTTAGGGGAATGCGAGATGTCTGACAAAGCCACTTCCACCAATACATACTTGGTTGATTCTGTTCCCCAGAGGTGCAAAAGGAAAAGGAGGAGGGGGGAAGAAAAATTACCAAGCTAGTCTGTAGAGGAGTGAAGGGCTTAGTCTGCAACTGTAGACCCACGAGGGCCCCTGCTGTTCCCAGGAGGGCTTCTGGCTGGCAGTGCCTGCGTGACTTGCTTGGGAAGGTCCCGGTGTGCATGGAGGGGCTGTGCATGACCTGAGCCCTTTCCCTACGGCTTCTGCTTCTCCAGAAGCCCAAACATTGTCACACAGTCACAGACTGGAAAACCCCTGGTCGGTGAGTAAAACTCTTCTATTCTGCTGCACAAACCTTTCAGCCAGAAAAGGAGACATCCTCTAGAAAATTTGATTGCACAGACAATTCATCATAGCATGAGCCTTGCTCAAAATGCAGACAAAAAAATAGATGATCGCTACTGAAGCCACTGGCAAAGGAATTACTCCAGCACAGACCCACAGCAACTGAAGTCAGATGTGATGACTGGTTTTGTTGTGATTGCAGCTAGCTCCTGTGCACAGCACAGCTGGGATTTCACCCAGAGCGCAGCTGGCTGTTTTAGCCAGGGTGTCCCTCACCCAGGTTTGCCTTTCAGAAGGATGACTCCGGCCACTTGTGGGCATTGCCCTTTTTCAGCAAATGCACCAGGCACCTCTCCTCTTTCTAGCTAAGAATAAATGCAAGGACCACAAGAGGGTCTGCACTCCTCTGGCTGGGAATCGTGACCTGGTGGGGGCTGAGAGCCCTCAGCTGCCTGGGCAACAGTGTTTTCCTTGGTACAGAGCTACATGGAAGGAGATTTGCTGTGTGTACAGCCACCTCAGGCAAACCTGACCTTCAGAGGGCTGCACTTCATTTCTTGTTTGTTGTAAACTTCTAGTGGCAGGCACAGCATCTTCCAATGTCCATAGGAAGTGTTTTACGCATTCTGTACGTCACCACAATGTAATAATTAAAAATATGCTGTCTTATTACACAGTTAGTGTGACCACAAAAGCGTATTTATAAATCTCCATCTATTTATATGGAGCTGTGTTTCCTCAGCTTAAATATATACAAATACTGGTATGCCATCCTTAATAGTACCCTAGCATTTTATTATTTGTTAATGAACCACTGTCATCACTTCTTCCAGTATTTATTTTTTTCTTGTTCCTGTATTCCTAGACAGTTGGCCTAATGGGTACAATGAGATAATTACGACTCCACCACTGTTTTGGCGCTTATGTTAAACAGTGCCTGGTAGCTGGCACATCCTTAAGATACAGTTCGCCAAAGTTTATGGCGAGACCCACACTGGAGTGATGCCATCTCTCCACTTTCACCTCCAAAACCAGTCCATTTTTCTGGTGATGTGGAGTTGGAACAACTACATAGAAACATCTTTGGAGAGTTTCTGGTCTAACACTAGATAGGGAGGTTTAGCCAGCGACCTTCCACCAAAGTGGCACCTAGCATCCTGTTTTCTTGGCCAGAGATGCTTCAGACCACAGGAATGTCACGTCGGCATTTCCAACTGTAAAATGCCCAGGGAGAAGAACATCGGCAGAGCTCGACCTCACCATATAAACCCAGGGCTGTGTATGGATGCAAAGCTCTCAAAACAGGGCTGTGGGTAAAAGGATCTCACCCTGCTGGAAAGAGAGAAGTGGAATGAAGGATTGGTCTCAGCCAACACAGCCAGGACGCCGGCAGAGCTCAGGCTAGCACTAGCAGGAGGGGAGCAGGGTGGGGGGCACCCCACCAGAGTGCAGCCCCGTCACCCCTCACCTCCAGTGCAGAGAGAAGGGTCTGTCTGGCCTTTTTTACAGGTGTGCAGGGAAACAGGGGAGCGACAGGCTGCCGGGGCTCTCTTCCCAAGCATGTGTGCTCCAGATGTGCCATCAGTGAAAGCCAGCCAATAGTGAATATTATTTATAATAACAATAATAACAATATTAATAACATAAGAACATCTGGTAGTGGTTTTTTTCCATCTACCATTTGGCTGGAGGCAGAGCATCCGGGTGACATGACAATCAGTATTTCTGTTTCCAATTTAGCCCCAGCCCAGCTGCTGCAGTGACTCAGAGACAGGCACTTCCAGGGATGTGCCCCCAGCTCCCCGGCTCAGCTGGCGTTGCAGGTGTCACTCCTGCCACTACCGGTGGCAGAAGCACCTAAAATTGTCCAGGTTTGGGTTTGCCTTATAGGCTATTTCATAGGAGACGGCAACAGGGGGTTTACACTTCCATGGCTCCTTTCCATCCTGCCCTGTGAGAACGTTACCCAACTACATCGGTGTGCGGTTTCACACAGCAAACAAAAGCTAGCTGTTTTGAAATCAAAACAGAAGTGGCTCTATTACACATTTCATGCTATTGAAAGTATATTTAACTAAGTGCATATTTAAACAATTTTGGTATTGTTTTGAATGCTAAGGCTTTCAAATGTGTCCAGTAAATATATCACTTCCACCCACAAAGATTTCAGTTTTGACACGCAACTAACATCTAGCCTAAAAAATTAATGCTGTGATTAAGAATCAGACATCTAGCTTTTCTTTCCTCATTATACTGACAGAAAGCTAAAAGCAAAATTACTGTGGAAGCTGCAGCTGCTGCTCCTAAAGAGTATATAGATAGTTGTACTAGAAATCCTTTTACTCATCCTGTGCATCATTAGTTTCTCCCAGCAAGTTGTAGGCTGGGGAGTTGATTTCTTTGGGATCTAGGGTGCAGAGAGTGGATTCCTCAGTTGTGGAACAGGCTTTCACTTCAAAGCACATAACGCATTGTGCACAGACTCTCATCTGCTATAAATTTATACAGGTTGATGACAGACTTAAAATGTGCACTGTTAAAACTTCATGTTCAAGAATAATGGTCATTTAAGTATTCGAGCATTCTCTCTCAAGTCATTAAAAACTGAGATTTATGTAGAGCAAACGAAGGCAAAGGTGTAGGTCCCCTTATTCCTGTGGAGGCATGCATCCTGTCCCTGTCCTTGCAGTCAGCCAGCTCTGCACATACGCTCACGGACAAACTAGGCCCCAACACTCATTATATTATCAAATTTGCATACGAAGCAGCAAAAGTTGCTGATAAAGAGAAAATCTAGGACTTTAGCTCAGCACTTGTCCAATTACTAAAATCAGTCACTTTAGATGGCATCTTAAATACTAACGTACTTTACACACCACTCTATGAGTAACACGTTAGATTAAATCTAATTATGGAGCTAGACCTCCTACTTTATGCAGCTGAATCTATAGGGCAAGGCAAGAATGCTCCCATCACCTTTGGCTCTAGTGTAGTGGCTCTTAAAATATGTGATGGTGAAAATTTCAACAGCGCTGCACTATTTGTAACTGGCAAAAGCCAGGAATTTGGGTTAATCCTACCTCTAGCCTTATTTTAAGCCCCACTTAGGTTCCCTGTTGTCACGAGCATTATTAGCACGTGAAATCTGCTGACTGCTAAAGTTTGGGGAATTCCAATAATGAACAAATTTCCATACCCTTAAATCTGACACATTTTCTGAAGCAGTTGCTTAGCTAATGTATATTACAAAGCTCCCCTGGTTGTTTCAATGCTAACTTGCAGTAGCTGAGAGCCTGGAGCTCTGGCATATGAATACGGGGCCAGACTCTCATCTCTTGGCCTGGAGAGGCAGTAGCTCCCTTTCCTTTTGGGGATGCTCATGATGCCACCCAACTGGGGACCCAACGCTCGCCCTTCTTCAGGATGTCCGTGGCTGGCCCCGGGTGCAGTGATTATGGGGCGGCACACAAACAGACTAGAAATTTGGCAGCTGAGCAGCCAGAAGAGATGGGGAGGAAGCAAAGTAGGAATGAGCAGACCTGGAAAAAAAGAAACTGGGAAGGAACAAAGACAGCCCTGAAATCAGAAATCATCTGAAGCGATGCTGTTAATGTTATACATAATAATGTCCTTGATGGCAGTCCAGGACTCTCAGCTTGGGCCAGGGAACTGTCAGCTAAAAAGGAGTAAGTCGTTACATAGGTTGATACTATTAATAGTGACAGTGCTCAATAAATCTTACCTTCTGTGCTGTAAACAAGCTTTCATTCCTGCAGCTCGGGACAAGTCCTTCCAAACACAGAATTTATCTCTCTGCCAGCTACACAGAACAGCAGCGCAGCTTCACAGGCAGAACCGAAACACTGCAACACTGAGCACTGCACTGCTTACATACACTTTTTAGCATAAACAGATATGATTCACCTGCCACTTGCAAGATGTTGAGCCTCCCAGTTCAATTTCTCCTCCACTTCCCACATCGCACTCTCCAAAACAGTCTCCTCTCCATTCTGCAGGGCATTTCCTTACATACAAGCTCTTTCGCTTCATGTGAACTAAAGAAGTATTTGTGACAGTCACCTGGGAGGGTGAGAAGTGGGTTCCTACCTCTGTCTGAAAGATTTGGTGCAGTGGGAGAATGGGATCCAGACCTTCACAGTCTCCAGAAAAGTGTCTCAGCCTGGTGGGACAGCCTTGCATCTTACTGTGCTTCCTCTGAACATGATAATTAAATCCTTGAACCCAAAGATGACAGCTTCAATGGGGAGACTGAAGTCCCCCAGCCCAAAGCCTTCCAAACCTTTTCTCCTAGAAGGTGGGTTAAATAGCCCTGGCTTCCCCTGGCAAAGGAGGGATGTCAGACTGGGTGTCCCACAGACTGAGTAAGCAGGTAGTGAGTAAGACTAGAAGTGTCTAAATCTCTTCTCAGTCCTTTAGGGTCTGCCTGACTTTACCATCAGAAGTAAGCAGTGAGCCAGCCGGTCTTTGAACACCGAGTCTTTGTGCAGCAGATGACTGGACAGGCAGAGGTGCTCTGCTCCCCACTCCAGGGTTTCAATAGTCTATTACCAAGAAATCCTGAATATCAACACTAATGTTCTGGGTTTTAAAATGCGGGTGTAGAAGGTTGATGAAAGGTCCCTAGAGCAATGTGTGTTATGGTGTCAACATCAGCAATCGAGAGACAGTATCAGTGATTCACTTTCATATTTCTGCAGGCATGTCATCTGAAAGAAAAACTTGGTTAGTGCTGAGCATCATACTATTATGGAAGGACAGAGAAAAATAATAGGAGAAGGCACACACACTGACTGCTGGCCACACTGAAAAATATCCCTAGGAATAAATACTGCAATTTCTTTTTGCTGGTTTATGCCTTTTTCCAAAGGTTGCCTCTGAGCTTCACTTACAAGCAAGACAACTTCCTCTCTTTCTGGGAAAAAAAAAAAAAAAAGAAAGAAAAACTTCTGTCCCCCCAAAAAAGGCCTGGAGGGGAGTAGAAGCAGTCTACCTGGTAATTACACCTGCCAGTCTCCAATAGCTTCAGGATCTTCCAAGCATCAATGCCCACAAATTTGTTTGAACATTCAGCCTGTTCTTCAGTAGAGAAAAAGCTAGAGAAAAAAAATGTTGACTAGATTAACCCTTGATTTCCAAAAATAATTTATGGGCTCCCTGAGCACCTCTGCACGCACTGGGATACTTGACACTTGCACTTACATACTTCTGAGCCTTTCAGCTGTGGGACTACAGATTACTCTGTCTTCTCAAAGAGGATGCTGCTAGCAGCAAAGCTCCCTCCTGACACCCGGTTAGTTGCTATTAGTGAGCTGTGGGCTCGTACTGTGGGAGAAGGAAAACATAATACTTCTTGGATTCATAAACAAAGGACCCTGGAGCAGTCAGTAAAGGGAAGAAGAAGAGCACAGTCCCTTCCAGCCTCTTCTTAAGGAAGGACAAAAGGCTAGGGCTCAGGAAGAGGAGAAGCCATCCGCCCCAGTGAATCAGGATGGACAATCCATCTCTGCAATGGCTAAACGAGCTGGTCCAGCTCCTACCACAAAATAGCAGAAGCTGGAGGGCTAAGCCCACTTAACTTTAACCAACTTTTGCTAATGTGGGACCTTAAACCGCACATTTTGGGGGATCAAGAAACAAGAGTGCTACTGGCTGCATTACAATGAACAAAATGAGCACCAAAGTGACTGCATGTGGGTAATAAAAATAATAGCCGGTGGGAAACATGAGGAATCATTTAAATGATGCAAGAGAAATGATATACATCTGAGTATATTTTTCATAGGCAAACAGATGAAAACTGGTCCTCCAGCAAAGCTGGGGTACAGCCAGGGACTTAGATGTTGCAATGTTTTAATTTGCAGATTTCCTGTTGCCTAGCAGACTCCTCAGCCAGGAATTAGGCAGTCAAGATACAATTCCCAGGGAGAATTAGGTGCCTTAGAATAGTATTCCTAGAAACCAGCACACTGAGCATGAAGTTATTTACACTGGCCTGGAGAAACCACAGAAGAACAGAACAGAACCACAGTCAGAGACAGCAAAAATATCTCTCTCTGCTCAATCTTGAATCTCCTCCTGAAGGTAGGTATTCAAGCCCAGTTAACCCTTTGTCACAAGAAGATACTTTGCTCTTTGCCTCCCATTCCACTCAGTATCTCAGTAGCCAGATCACTCTCCACAAAGGGAAACCTGCTTCAAACCCCCGTGCCTCCTGATCTGCAGCAAGGATTTGGTCCTGACTGCTGCACATCACATGTGAGCACCCACATCAAATCAGGTTCACCTGCACCCTCTCCCTCCCCCAGTGACTATGCAAAGTGAAACTGCTTCAACAGGAGAAACTGAGGAAGGCTCACCTTAAAACACCAGGTGAAGCAGTAAACTGAATGCTGACAGAGGATGTCGGAGAATAGCACTCCGATTTTTGTTCCAAATCAGCTAGAGAGCGCGAGTTTGCACTTCCCAGGTCACCCTTCTGTCTACTGGGTACCATCTGTCCAATACATCCCAAAAAGCCTAATTTATGGCTGCTTGCAAAAGCAAGACCCAGCCTGAGGATAACTGAAGGCTGACCTACAGCTGTGATGGGTGGAGGCACACTCCCTTTGGGAAGTTGCTCTGCAAGAACGTGGAGGTAAGTGGGGCTTTGAAAGACCAAGACTGAAGCTGTGGTAAGCATGACAACAGAGTAAGTAGACAGCATGACCTTTCAACTGTGCCTAGAAATCAGGATTTAGGTGCCATGAGAAATCTGATATTAACACAATGATCCCATAGCTGTCTATGTTACTCACAGTAATGTGAAAATGCAGATAAACTTTGTAAAAGCTTAATGTGGAAGACTTTCACAGCCAGCTCTTTGTCAGCATTTTCTCACCACTATATTAGGCATGGAAAACTGATAGATAAACTCTTGTCATCTTCCCTGGTGCTTGCTGCCTTGTGAAAGAAGCCTATGCTCTCCCTAAGGAAGAGAAGAGCAGCTGTTTCTCTTATATTGGATGCAGTATCTGTTGAACTTTGCCAGAAACTTACCTTCTCCTTATGCTCCCTCATCAAGTGTACAAGGGTAATATTTATGTGAAATCAGCTGAAATCTACATCTAAAAAACAACTATCCTGAATAATGTTTATGTGATTTTATCCAGCTTACATTAAAATGCTTCGGCATGAGCAGAATCTGTTTATGTGGTATTTTAATAAGGAACACTGTATACTGCTTGCAGGCAACCTCTCCACTGATTTAGGTTGGTATGCAGACCCTTAAGGTACTGAAGAAACCTGCTTTAAAATAAGTAGAAGTATAATCCTCATTTTCAGATTTTGAATAATCTTAGAAGTCTAACCTTAGAAAATGATCTTGAAATTGGCATGAATTACATACACTTTAGACTTGTATTATGAATTTTTGGAAATTTAAGATAAACGTGCACCAAGTCATTTTCAATGCCATTACTCCCAGCGTCAGATTCAGTGGATTTCTGTCTCTCTGGCTGCCAGTGAAACTCAATTTCTTTCTGAAGGCAAGTAATTTTCAGTAGTGTCTTATCTAGCTCCTTAAGACAGGCTTCTCTACTAGATAAACTACTGCAATGTGAAACCACAGGAAAGCAAACTGCAAACCTCTTTGCCCAGAATGACTGTAAACATACAGGCAAAGATGCTCTCAATAAACAAAAGAACCTTTGAGTTAATGATGATGCATGCCAACAGCCACCTTGTTTTCTGCTGAAAGAATATTCTAGACTGAAAGGGTTGAGATAAGCAGGACTCAGTGTTGTTGATGTAGATGTTTGATTTGACCAGTTAATGAAATGTGCTTCAGAAAAACGTACAGAATTTGATCTGAGTGAGAAGAGTCAAAAACCAGATAATTCTTCTGACCATACGGGATCATCTCCCACCTCTCAACAATACCCCAGACTACTCCCTCGTTATAATTAAGGTTATGTGGGGTATCATTGGTGGCAAAACTTTGTCGAATAAACAGGACTTATTTAGCAATCAGCTGGACAAAACAATGGCAAATAGACCATGAAAGCAATAATCCCGTGCTGGCAGAGATGGACACTGGATGATCTAACTGACCTTCTGTGTTTGAGCCTTGTCATCTACCACTGGCTATGGGCTGCAGAAGAATGAAAAATGTGTAAGATGAAAACAGGTTTAACAATAGAAAAAGAAAACACAAATGCAAATGCAGAATGCAATAGGATTGCTCAAGATGCAAATTATAACCAGACCCAGGGACAGATTAAGAAATGATGAATATACTCAGAATGCCAGACTCCAAATAGTAGGTTACTGTAATGCCTCCTTTTTAACCCCTCTCAGTCACTTGGCCAGCAGTAAACTTCCTTTGCAGGACTTGGATCTGCTCATGTTCAGGACATAGGTAGAAATGCACATTCAAAGCTCCAATTTTATTTCTAGGCCTACAGTGCATTAGAGACAATAACCTAGACTTCATTTTACAACGGGAAGAGTCACAGAAAGTAGCTCATCTCACCCGAAGCAGATGAAGGCTGGGTAAAACCTGTGTCAGTGAAAGATGGTATAATTGATACATCACCTCTGAATATGGATCTACAAACTCTGATTTCCTAGAGTTCACACTAGAGCCTAAGCCAATGGCAGTGCTGCAATCGGCTGAAGAAACACCTTGGATTTCTACTGTCATCAGCCTGAAAGTTTTTGGCTTGTAGAAGAAGTTAATCTGCATTGCTTCCATTACTGCTGATTTGTTTTCACTTCGTGCACATCCTGCAGCCAGCCCCATTAGGCTAGCGACAGCCTAAGGACAACAGCATGCTAGGTGCTTCTCAAAACTCTCCTTCAAGATGTAACCACAGAAGGATTCCCCATCCTTTTCCCCAGGCTCCGGCCCATCACCCCACCAGGCAAAATACAGGAAAAGAGACTGTTCTGCTCTAGAACGAAGCTCCTACCTTCCTTCGGGAAACATTGGATTTGCTTCCCAATTCCTGGTAAAGAAGCAACTCTAATGCATCCCCACTTTGTCCAGCTAAAGCTCAAAAGCAGAAATTTTATAGAAGAGAGAAAAGAAGGAAAAGTTCTTGTGAGGAGCCACAGCTCTGCTCTCATCCCTGCTACTCAGTTCAAAGTCCACAGAACACTGGGATTTCTACATCAGGAGATGGCTGGTCAAATAACTACACCTTGCTTCCAACATACCCATGACTTCCAAGGGAGTTTGCTGAGAAGTGTCAGTGCCTACTGGAGAAGGCGATGGGAGTCAGTCACTCAGCCATCAGTTTTTATAGGTTGGCAGGACCTATTAGCAGGTGTAAATACATTTTTATCAACACTTCTAATCCCATTGATTGATTACAAGATTAAGCTAGGATTTGCAAAGTGATTAGCTCAATTGCCAATGATTTTCTTACTTACTACTGACCCTTTTATCGAACAGAGATTAGGACAGAGAAAGGTTCACAGACTTTTATAAGACTACATCATTCTTCAGTTGAGAAAGGTTGAGAAATACTACCTTTATTCAAAATATTCAAAGATGTTGCAAATCCTCCTGCTCTCTGCCATATGACTTTCAAAGCTAGATTAAGAAGGGAAAAATATAACCTTAAAACAGACAGAACCTCTCCCAAGACTTTAGCTGCAATAGAAATGGAGCTGGAAGTATATGAGTGACCCTTTATTTTGCAGTTTTCCAATTTCTTCTGTTGCAAGTAGAATTAATAAGAAGTTTATGTTCATTCTGTTCCTCAGACTCTTTAACAAAAGCAATTTCGGTCTTCCATCTCTAACAAAAGGTCTCCAATCTTAGCATTACCCCAACAGCTCTAATAAACAGTTACGGGTCTCCACTGAGCAATTTCTTTGCAAATCAGATTGACAGAGAACAATTTCCTTGGCCAAGAAAACCAAGAATTCAGCCAAAAGAAAACCTAAAAAAAGTGCCTTTCCCCTCAACTTTCAGGCAAACACACAACTGTAATAATATTAGAGCATATTTTATCATCAAAATCAACTACTTCATTCTTACACAACTTACACTATTTAGCCAACCATCCAACTAAACTGTTGGTCTGTCCAAACAATTAGTCATATTTTAAACCAATGATAACAGGCAAGACCATGGTTTCCATAATAAAGTGAGTGTTTTTGGTAGAAACCATACTTTATATCTGTTTCTCCAATATATAAGTTATTGTATGTGTATCAATGTAGTTAATACTTAGATGACAACTGATGAAGAATAGAAAAGAAACCGAGGTTGGCATAGATCCTACCTCATCCTGAGTTTCTGCTTCTGGGACAGGAGTCAGGAAAATGAAAGGTCTCAGCAAACTTAATTCTGTCATAAGTAATGAGTGGGAAAGAGGAAGGTGAACCCATAAAGAAACCAGAACAAGATGAGACCTTGGGATTTCAAACTCTCTTCCAATTCATATAAACAGAGGCTATTTCCTTTGGGTTTAAATCCCTGCCCCACCTTATTGCTCTGTTGCAGATTATACGTAGAGCTCCCAACCATTTACCTGACTGAATTACCACAGTACGTTCCCCCAAGATTTGCTGTAACCAGGAGAACTCAGGTCATCAGTGCCCAGCTCAAGAGGTCAGCTGCTCTG